>NC_061533.1:4120000-4870000 GCF_022379125.1 Scophthalmus maximus | reverse complement strand
AAGATATGAGACAGAATCTTCTCCGTCATCGACACAAAGCAGCTTTTGCCCTTTTGAAACAAAACTGCAGCAAAAAAAAAAACTGTGGCGTTAACAAAAACACTGCGACAACGTGGCTGAGTTCACCCCGAGTCAAAATGCTGGAAATTAAAATCTATCACTCCTCCGCGGGGAAAGAGAAGGTGTGAGATGACTTCCCCTTGGATGTCGCCTCCGTGCATTTTGACAAGATTTTTAATGAGGCATATGTTCTCTTACTAACGTAAAAAAAAAAAATGTCTGGCATCACAAAACGGTTGCAGCCAGTTTCTTTTCCTTGTCTTTCTTTGCGGAATGAAATGTCTTGTTAGAAGCGTGACAAAGAGTGACAGGTAGGTTAATTATATTTGTAAAAAAAATATTTTTAATTAGTAGGAGAGGCATGCCAATCATGGAGTGGTATGAATTTTTTTTGGGGGGGGGCTCACCTCACTTCAGTAACAATAAAGTTCTTAACATTTTCTATGGAAATGAAATTTCTGATCTGTATTTGGAACTTTGGAAATTTTAATGTCGAGGATAGAATTTACAATTTTAGCTGGATTGGGAATTCTAAAAGGAGACAAGTCTGAAAAAAAAAGTGCAATGATTAATTTTGGTTTTATGTTGCAATATGAGCAACAACTCAGAAGCAAGCTCAAGTTTTCCCAAGAGGAGAAGGAAAAACAGCCACAACATTCTCAACACAAAGAAGAAGAAAATGGCGGAAAAGCTCCAAATTGGGAATTTGGTGATTTAGAGAGACTTAAAGGAAGTTGTCACAGCAGGAAAAAAAACAATCATTATTCTACCATTGATATATAATATAAATTAAGTAGCATACTAATGAGAAACATTATAGATTTAACGGTCGTTTATTTCGTCCGATGCTTGATTTGATCACATTATCTACAAAAATGTCAAATTCCTTAAAAAAAAAAAGCCCACTCCAGTTTCTTTGTGTCTAGAACGACATCATCAGTGTTCATCAATCATCAATATCCAGTTTATAATTGTATAAGGCAGAAAGAAAAGCTACAAGGCCTAACATTCAAGAACCTGGAATCAGAGAAGGACAAACACCATTCTCAATCTTTGCTTGAAAAAATATTTTAAAAAAATGAATTGATTATTAAATTCGTCATATTTTTTCAGTTCATGAACTAATCAGTTGATTGTTTTGGCTCTAAATGAATATAATTCTTCATATGAAGTCCAATAAAATAATTTTAAACAATAATACAGGGTACAATTACATTATTTTGTGAAGAGAAAACACAAACCTGATTTTTTCTAATTTAAAAAAGGGATTTTTCTCTTCTCACTCAACACCTGCACCTCGAAACCAGCCTCCCCTTCACTACTTCTTGCTGCCTGGTTATAAATGTGAATAAATGGATACAAAATGTTGCCTTCACGTCAACTGCTACTCTCGCCTTGGTCCACTATGTGGTGCTTTGGCTCTGCCACTGTGGCTGCTGCACTTTATCAGGAGAGTTTAAGAAAACAAACATAAAGAACAGGAGTGGTGTCAGTGCAGTTCTCCAGTCTTTACAGAAACCTGCAGGAAAATATATGATATAAAAAGGAAAATACAACACAATAATCGTTGGAAGCGAACTTGAAAGCGAAATAATAACTGCCGCATATTTGCTTCCTGCACCCGACGGAATAGTTTGTCTCGTGGCTCTTTGTTCCAAAAGCCATAAGAGTCAATTAGGCGCCTGGGGTCCGAAGAAACACGGTTATTATTAGAAACAAACAGATGCAGCTCGGGGGGAACGGGAGTTTTATTAAAGGACACGTCGAGGCTGGGTTGATTAGGAGCTTGTTGCTATTTAAACTGGCTCTTTTCTCTACTATAAACAACCTCCCACCCAACGGGTCCATCACGTTCATTTCTAATGGGTACCCGGGGGGGAGGGGGGGTCTGAGGGGACACAGAGTAACAGCGATCCCACCGTCAAGAGACACCGTTTACACACACAGAGATGAGGTAAGATGCATTGAAGGAACAACTAACTTTGTTAACGCCGCATGTGAAATTCTAATCAGTTCAAAGTGTGAACCTGACTTTTAAGTGGGATAAAAGGAAAAGTGTCTGGTTTCGGTTCCGGAAAAAGATGTAAAGACGCCTTCATATAGCTCCTTCACTTCACTTCACGTACAAACATAGATTGTTATTCCATAATACGGGATAATCATCATCACGGTAATGTTGATTGATGGCAGCTTCTACTTCTACGTTATTTTCCTTGAGGGTTTTGTCCAAGTTCGCTCGCTCACTCGAGGCTCCTGACCAAGTCGTTTGTTCTAAAGCGTTTGTGATCTAGGATGTGGACCTGCTGCCTCTCGTGAAGCCACAATTCTACCATGTTTCCATCCAAGTGAAACGCACAAGACAAAATCGTCAATTTGAAAGCTCTCCTCGGTCGAAACCACGTGCTAGATACATAAAATATTACATTACAACTTGTTTTTACAAATGGTTAAAGTCAGAGTTTGGCAACTTTGAGATGCAAACGAAGCAACAGGGTCATGAATCTGGACTTAAGACTCGTCTTTTTAATCAAGCTTTTAAATCATTATAGTTTTTTTGTTGTTTCATGTTCGTAAAGTGTCCTTGGTTTGGTCAACGGCATTTAAAATCCAATGTATTATCATTAGTAGAAGCTTTTTAGGAACAATGCTGCGGTCTGAAACACTGATGGGCCCCATCATGCTGCCACTACAGCAACACTTCTGCACGTTAATATTTCACTGTACAGACCCACTGAACCCACCTTGTTGCCTGCGTCGTGCATCGCCCAGCCCGCGCGCTTCACCCCGAGGGCGACGTGGGAGTCGGAGGCGTCCAGGCAGGTGACGGGGTGACCGTAGACGGAGTGCAGCGTCCGTGGCTCGTCGTCTCGCGGGTCCAGCAGGTGCACGGCGTCTCCCGCCGCCAGAGCGGCCAGCGGGCGCTGCTGGTCCCGGCCCGGCACCAGAACCAGGCTCTCGACCTGCCGCGACCAGGACACGACGGAGACAAACGATTTACTTCCGTTCACTCATACTGCAAGTACACGTGCGGCGCTTGCTTCAAGAATTTAACTCCATTTCACCGTAGTTCCGCACAAGAGGAAAAGAATGCGTGAAACCTATTCATTAAAAACAATAACACGTCAGTGTGAAGCATGTCATACTGTACGTGAGGAATTCATCTGCCTGACTCACGGTCTGGGGCAGCCGCGCCCGGCGGATCGTCCTCCAGTAGCCGCGGTCGTCGGCGCAGTCGAGCCGCACGTCGGGCCCGGTGGCGGAGCCCAGGACGGGGCTGTCGGGGCTCAGGGCCAGGGCCTGGATCCTCCCCCCCGGGCTCTGGAAGTGGTGGATGGGCTGCCCGCCCGTCTCCGTGCTCCACAGGTCCACACAGCCTGTAGCAAGGAAACAACATTCCATGAGCCCCTTTAATAACCACAACTAGAGTTACCACTGCATAAACACACACACTTACCATCTTCATAGGCAGCGGCAGCCACTGTGCCGTTGACCTGGACGTGACTGACATGCGGCCTGGGGTCCGTGTTCGCCGACAGGCCGTTGGGCTTGAGGAACGAGGCCTTTGAGTCCCAGTGCAGCGTGTCCCACAGCCGCACATCGCCAGACGTGTACCTGAGGGAAACAAAAACGAGAAAGGTCCTTAACCTTGGTGTTTTCGACATTTTCACAGATTTCCCGGGGGAATAACTCGTTGATTTTCACGACAAAGATTCAGGCATATTTAGGGGACCAGTATCAATTTAATGCGGCTCGAGTGAATTAACGGGAACTGTCTGGCCTTGGCGGGGTGTATGAGGGCATGACATCACAAATGAAGCGACTGTGATTCATTCATTGGCCTCTCGCTCTTCCTCCACTTTACGTAACATGATAACAGTAACCTAAGGGCGAAGCACGTTCTGAGCCCGAAGGCAAAACCACCGCAAGTCTTTCAAAGTCCAACCACTGGGCAGAGGTCAAACAGAGGCCGTCGGGCTCCTCGCTTTCACTCTCATAACCCGCTGCGCTATCGATTTATCGATCATGAAATACCGCAAGCAGCAAACTTAGGGTCAAGTTTGAATCCAGCTACAGTTCTTCGACACTTTGACTCTGACCCTGCCCTGTTCTGGTACAACCTCCCGTCACTCGATCCAGCGTTGCCGATTAAAACTCTGACTTTACTTCTCATGGACAAGTAACAACAAAGTCACCCCCGTGGCCCACAACGGGCTGCCGTTCCTGTTCTGTTCTCGACACCCCCCCCCCTCCTTCGAGCTCTCGCCGTGGGAGACGACAAACTGCCGGCGTCGCCACCTCCACAGAAACCATCATGTCTGAGCAAGTATCCGCCTCGCAGCCGGAGTGTGTGACACGGTGTCGGAGTGCGTGACAGAGGGTAGTAAGTGTGTGTGTGTGTGTGTGTGTGTGTGTGTGTGATTGGCATCGCAGAATTTGGCAGGAAGTAGTACAATAGCAATACACACTTTCACCTAATTAGTACATCACCACGATGCCAATTACCAAGAGGATGATGATGATGAATCCAACTAATCCGTCAAAACTTTTGTGTTCAGGAAACTTTGCACGCGGCAAACTTCAGGCGTAACTTATTGTCGGGAGTCGTCGGGGGTTAACGAGGCAAAGTCTCCCGTCGCCTTTCGAGTGCCAAATCTCATTCTACCGATTTTTCTAATAAGATTTTTTTGGTGGATGCGATTGAATCATTCTTGATTGAACTGCTATTGATTCTTTTTCTGGTTTAAACAAATTCAAGTCCTTTCACTTAGACGAATGACCCTTTAAGTAACAATAATGGGGAAAGTATTGACGTTGTGAATTTGTTAATAGCTACGACATTTAAAAGGGAGAGTGCTTTTCCTTTGTGTGCACACTGTTTTGGTACTGCGTGTCCTACAACCGCATACCTGAGAAGGTACAAACAATCTCCAATGAGACAGTGGACTGATGGGAATCTAATCACATCAGTCCCCTGAGACGCTGCACACTGGGGTGGGTAGTGTGTCGGGCTCCTGAGGGCCACACGCACATGAACATGCACACACGCACACGCACACACACACACACACACACACACACACACACTCTGTCACTGTCTCCGCCCAGTTCTAAGCTGCTATTCCTATACTCTTCCCTCACCCACTAGCACCATTAGCAAGAGTATAAAAATTTAATGACGCCTTCATATAGCTCCTTCACTTCACTTCACGTACAAACATAGATTGTTATTCCATAATACGGGATAATCATCATCACGGTAATGTTGATTGATGGCAGCTTCTACTTTCAGTTAACATTCACATCCAGTGAATCATCACTTTCTTGTAAGTACAGATTTCCTTTTAACAATGACACTGCGTGACATTTCACTTCTACGTTATTTTCTTTGAGGGTTTTGTCCAAGTTCGTGACACACACACTCTGTCACTGTCTCCGCCCAGTTCTAAGCTGCTATTCATATACTCTTCCCTCACCCACCCGCACCATTAGCAAGAGTATAAAAATTTATAAACACAGTGACCATAGGCGTCAACGAACTGAAAACTGAATCTAAATATTGACTATATCTGATCAGCAATAACGAAGTATAATTTTTTTTTATATTTATACATAATAATTCCCGCCTGTGGTCACCAGACTTTACAACTTCTTCACAGCCCTGGATTAAGACCATGATTTATTATTCTTCTACACCTATGATCATATGAAGTTTGATGCGATGTGGTCTGGATTTATATACGTCCCGCGTTTTCCAGTGCTACTCACGCTGACTTCAGAGTTCTTTGTGTTTTATTTCATTAAAAACATTTATTTATATTAATTACTCATTTATTGTCAGTCAATATTAAATGTATCAACGACACACTAAAATAAATATTTTATGTCAACATGTGACGTATTCTTATTAAACAAGTCATAAATCTGAAGATTTATGGACTCGGTGTTATTTGCATACCAAGATTTATACGGCGATAAAAAGAGTTATGGAGAGAGAACGAGGCCGACCGCTTCAGAGTGCGAAGAGCAGCAGTAAAAGTTACTGTATACCTTTTCAACACGCGTCTCACGTCTGATGTGTTATTGAGTCGGGATAAACTCACCCGGCCAAGACGTAGTTGTCACAGGAGCTGACGTCGCACAGCACCTTCCCCAGCTCGAACTGCAGCTGGCTGATGGATCCCACTCGATTCTGCACAGGAGACATTACTTGGCTGAAAAATTTGTCCAAATATCGCAGGCGTTTTATGATAATATTGATAATATGAAGTGCAGTTTCTTAATTCCAAATAAAAATGTCTTTTGACATATTTTATAGGGCTGCAACTAACGATTATTTCCATTATCGATTAATCTGTCGATAATTTTCTCGATTAATGGATTAGTTGTTTGGTCCATAAAAATATAACAAAATTGTGAAAAATGTTGAGTGTTTCCTAAAAACCTCAAGATGATGTTTTGTTTTATCCACAAACCAAAGATATTAAGTTTACTGTCACAGAGGAGCAAAGACACCAGAAAATATTCACATTCAAGAAGCTGAAATCAAAGAATTCTGACCTTTTTTTCATAAAAGCTACTTGGACCAATTAATCGATTATCAAAATAGTTGGCGAGAAATTGTTGCAGCTCTAATGTTGTACAATTAACAACCAGAGATTAGAGAGGTACATCGCGGTCCGTGGTGCAAGATGTCCACTAATTTTACCAGACAAACATCTGGACAGGTGTTGCACTTTCGGGGTATCAAAGTGACAGATTCACCGGAGCCGAACCTTCCAGTTGGAGCGCATGGTTTTGGCCGAGTTCCTGCAGTCCCGCAGCGTGCTCTTCCAGCAGGGCGAGTCGGACACGCCGGCGTCCTGGTGGTAACCCTCCCTCGTGCACATCCGGAACCACAGAACGCCGTCCTCTGCGAGGACGCCCCACGCCCGGCTCACCTGGGGAGGAGATTTGGGCAAGAGCGACCGTTGGGTTGAGTCAGCTTACATTACACGCTCGCATCGGTTAATTTTGTTTGTGCTTGACGAGAGCACGGGCCGGCGGCCAAATGGATTCTGATGCACAAAATGTAATTTACTTTTAGTCTATAGCTAATTGAGTCACATAAGGTATTTAAGCCGCCCTGGGCAACGCTGCGTAATTGGGAAAGTGCAAGTCTACTGAAATCAATAGACATTCTCTTCCAAGAACTCTGAAGAAAAAAAAGACATCGTCAGGCAGCGCACCATGAGTGATCGCTTACATGAACCAAAAGAGACAAAAATTCAGTAAGAGATATAAGTTTGCTGCTCTTTATGATTTCTGGTTCTGCAAGAATGTATGTAATCATTACCCTTCACCTGACCACACAAAAAGAGGACGTGAAATCAACCAAAACTACTTTAAACATTCAAGTTATTCAAAACCGGTTTTGGTTTGTGAACAAAATGAAAACAACAGAGCCCGACTGACATGGATATTAGCAATAATTCTGAAGATGTCTTTGTCACACCCTTATGACAAAGAAATGTAATTGGGTTTTTTTTTTAACAGTTTGACCCATAAACGTTGTTATAAATAACTCTAAATTAAGAGATCCAATGTCCAATAAAGCCAAATATGTAGAACTTGAATTCAGAAAAAATAAAGGTTTTTACATATAATGTCAACATAAATGCCACACAATCAGCCTCTGTATGTCTGTGAAGGGCTCATAACCGCCGATTTTTATCAGCCAAACAGGTCTGTGAATTGTAAACTGTTTCATTTGAGAGTGATTTGTCCCTTTCAGATTTTATATGAATAATAATCAGAGGAACGAAGGGGTAAAACTGTGCAGCAGCGCAATAGAAAAGAATGGAAATCAAAAAAGGGTCCAAAAACTGTATTTAGTGCAACGTACATTTTACATTCATCTTTTTAATCATATCATAAACCCTTGCTCTTCTATATTAGCATATTAGTATTAAGCAGCTGTTTTACAGTAAAACTGTGGCGGCAGCGACTCAGTGTCTGCAGAGTGTTTGTGTTTGTCGAACCCTATACATAAAATCATATGACTTTATAGTTGCTCAGTTAGTGTGAGAATCATTTCTTCTTTCTTTGTTATAGACACCTTTTATTTTTTTATATTCAAGCTGTTGCCAGGTAAAGTTCGAATGGGAGCAGCTCACCTGTGCACACCGGCCCAGCTCGGTGCAGTTCAGATACTGGAAGATCTTCAGGGCCAACTCGTACGGCAACTCGATGTCAAAGAAGGGAATGTCATTGACTTCATTCTGCCGAGGAAAGAGTTACAACAACGCACATTATTATATGCTGATCTGATTCTGATCAACCACCACCACCACCATCATCATCATCATCCTCATCATCATCCCCCTCTTCATCATCATCCTCATCTTCATCATCATCCTCCTCCTCATCATCATCCTCATACCAGATCCTGGATGAGTTGATCCACCAGCTCCTCGTCTTTCTTGACCTTTCTCTGAGGCTGCAGCTGCTGCAGGGACGCGCTGTAGAAACTGGTACGGGAGTGGAACTGTCTTTTCCTCCTGGTCCTCTCCTCCTGGATCCTGTCCCGCAGGGGGCTGGTTCTCCCGTCCAGCAAACTCCGTGCGATGGACACATACTCCGGCTGGTCCTCCGACTCCGGAGTTGCAGCTTTTTCCCCGCCTCCGCCACCCCCAGCACCGACTTGGTCCTCAGTGGAGCCAGCCTGTTCTGGACCGCGGGCCTTGCTGAGATTTTTTAAATCCTCAAAATACCTATTTTTCAAGTCTCCCCTGTCCGACTGACCGGGTTCATCTCCGGAAGAGGAAGGAGCAGTGTCCCCCTTCGGACTCGTTAACTCTTGTTTCCAACGCTCCCTGAACGCAGCGAGTTCGTCCTCGGCCATGTTTTCCCAATCAACTCGGCCATGTTTTCCCAATCATCGTTGACCAAACATACATTTATATTAATAAAAAGCGATATCAAAAGGACGTATTCGTTACACGGAACAATTGGGGGAAGACATATCGGCACGGTCGCAAAACAAACCGACGTGCTTCTGTGAAAACAGTCCGACGAGCAACTACGGGCTGCGTAACTTGAGTTCCGCTAGTTTTTTTTATTCCGCAGTTTTATTATAGTCTGGACTCAGGCAGGATATACAGTACAGTTTTTTTTGTGGTCACAGCTGGTTATTGCTTTTAATATAAATGCAAATATGTATTTGTTCATACTGGTGGGGGGGGGGGGGTCATATTTAAAAAAATAAAAAAAAAAATAGACATTGACAAAGGACAATGTCCCAGCTCACCGTATAACAAAAGACTCCTCAGATCAGAGCAGACAGGAGAGATCCAAAGTGTTAACCATCGCATCCCTCATTTGGGAAAAAGATGATGTAAACCCCCACGTCACGTGACACACACTGTAATGAATAATACAGCAGGGAGAGGGCGAGAAAGAAAAAGGAGAGAGAGGGGGGGGGGGACATACAAACACAGTCGAGGTTTGGTGAGGGGAGAGCAGGAGGGTCGCTTAGCCTTTTTTTCCCCCCCAAGACTTAAAAGACAGAAGATCGGTTGTTGTTGTTGTTGTTGTTGTTGTTGTTGTTTGTGTGTGTCGGGGAGGATGTGCTGGCTGCCGACAGACCAGCCTCTGCTGCTGCCCGGCGACTCCACCTGCAGCGGCCGCAGACCCTCGCCGTGCTCGGTGGCTCAGCTGCTCGCGTTGCGCCTGCGGAGGATCGGGGACCAGCTGGAGAAGGGCTGGGCGGCCGGCGGCGGCGGCGGCTGCGGGGATGGAGCCACGGTGCTGGCGGCGGCGGCGGTCACCGGGCGCGGCTACCTGAGGAGCCTCCTGCGCAGCGCAGCGCGCCTCGCCGCGCTCGCGCTGCTCGTCGCCAGGCGACACCTGTAGGGCGCGAGGCGGCAGCGACCAGCAACAGGTGCGTTCACGGCGTCACGTCATCGGGGTGTTGAGTGTGGCCCCCAGGCTTTATGTATGAATTAATACAGGTAGAAGCGTTCATTTTACGTGTGGGGCATCTTTTTTTCACAAAAGCGTGAAAGGGAAATTGGAGGCTGATTTGTTAACTGTACACAGGAACTTTCAATAGAGGGTTTCTTTTTAGCGCTGAGGAAACTTGAAAAAATTGGGGGGAAAAAGTTGTGTTTCCTTACCACAATGTTCCATAATTGCAGAGTAATAGAATAATAAGATAACCATGAATAATACCCACTTTATTTGAAATAATGCGGACAACAGGTGCCAATGAAATTGGGTTATTTATGTTTGTGATATACAATAATATGTATATATATATTTTCTTTTTTTTATTTCACAATTATCAGCCTTGTTTTTGTCTTAAATAAGTCCCCCAGAAACATTTATACATCACTTTGATGCTGACCCCCCAAAAAACCTTATCAAAATAATGGCAAACTAATTTTTGAATGGGTTTAGCTCACATTTAATGAATGTTCCATGAAGGATAATAAATGTTTTTAATCGGCAAAGTCAAAGTTTTCATGTGCCTCTCACTTGTTTTCCTCAATGCGTTGTTTGTCGTAACATAGCCTATATATCTTAAATGTCGTTATCCATTTCTGTCCACTTAATGTTGGAATGTTGGTCAGGTTTCTGTTGAAAGGACGAAAAAAAACTATTTGTGAAGAAGATGCTAAATGCAGTCACAACATATGAAAGCTGTGAGAGAAATAAGAAGCTTTTTTAATGGCTGCTGTATGTTAATTAAGTCCATATATCATATCTCATATAGGTGGTGCCTTTTAGGACCATGCACGAGGAAAGGGCTCACATCATTTGCACTAAAGGCAAGGCAAGGGATGCAGGAGAGTCGGAGGATGCGGTCCAGGAGGAGGAGTGCAGCGAGTGGAAGACGGACAGAGGAGGAGGATGAAGTGAAGTTAAATGTGTTGTTTCGGGGGGGGTCGCTATTTTTGTGTCTGACTGAACGCCATGTGTCATGAAGACCTACTCAGGCCCGACGTGGATGCACAGACACACTACACCAAGCAGCAGCAGCAGCCCTGCAGACAAGTCAGTCAGTTCCATGTCCTGCCCCCCCTGCGCTCACTCTGCCATTCTGTCATCCCGGTTACAAAACAGTGATGTAATCCTCCCCTGGTGCAGTGGAGGGGAAGGCTCACTAATAGGACTTGCTTTGGATTCTCACCCCACCCCCCCCCCCCAACCACCGGTGCGAGTGCATTCATAACAAACAAGGGTTAACAAACCAATTTGACCTTCAGATGCTTCAAGGCTGAAATTGTAGTGCAGCAATTCAGAAATGCGCACTGACATATAGTCACGTTTTCTGAGCCTCATCATGCACTGTACTTCTTTATACATAAGCTATACTGTTAGTGCAAATGTAAATAAAGGAGAAGATGAATGTTTTTATAGATGTTCTTTTTTTTACAGTGTTTATATGACGTTTACACAATGTTTTTTTTTAACATTCTGTTGGGGGCAGTGTTGAGTGACTTATATATATAAAAAAAATCATAAACAAGATACAGGACCTGTGCATTGGAAGCTAAACTGTTAATGCTGTCTGTGATTTCTGGAAATAAGCTTTCTCTGATATAACGTGTACTGTGGGCAGCATTACTGGAACTGTCTTTTTTATAAAGTGTGTGCTGTTTATACTTCTTGAATATTTCGTATGGATTTTTTTTAGCAGTTAAAAAAAAATAAAAAAATCTTTCTGATATAAATTCCCTGCTGGTGTCATTACAGTTAAGACAAGACGCACGCGTGATGTCGTGAGCTAAATGAGCTAAAGTGCTTTAATTAAATAAAACTGAAAACCTTGTCATATTATGTAAGCGAACAGAGAATTGTTCTAAAGGAAATTATTCATATCAACAATGTTCACAGAGAAAACCTGCGAAATGAAGTTCGCAACATGGACGATGATCAGACACGAGCTAAAATGAAAACGTTTAGAAAGTCAACTGCACCACATTATACGCACAGTTTACAGTCAGGATAACTAAGAGTCACACATCACCCTATGTTCATTACTTGATATCAAAAAAACCTTTATCGTTTTTTGTTCTTGTTGTTAACTACAGACAAATGTTTGAAGAAATGTTTTATACTCATAATCTAATCCGAGACATTTTCCTTTTGTTCAATAGGTGTTTTTTTTTAAGGGAATATTGAAAACCTTAAAATAAAAAATAACAACATAATTATATATTTTTTTAAAAACAAGTAATCGAGAAGCTATACATGCAAAAAAAGAATACCTCCAAGAAATTAGTTATCATTAACTTTGCTACTGCACTGAATCAAACATTCACATTCTTTCATCTTGTGCACAATGTAAAATAGATGTTCAGTTTGCAGCAGTGGCTACGTCAACAAGTACACGAACATGAGATGATTGCCATAACTGAGTGACAATAGTGCAGCTTTATCTTGATGTTTAAGCATGTGGCTCCAACCAGCAGCTTCATTTGATGCTCAACTTGTCCACACTGAAAATAATGCGACCTAAGTATGTTCTCGAAAAATTAAAACCCCCTTGCCCATTGTGTACTCCCGCAATTGTGCATGAATCTGATTCAAAGAAGAACCGCACTAAGATAAACGGAGAAACACGACACCCAAATTGCATTAAAGCACAGTTGCGTCTCTCCGGGAGCACGTCGTCATGCCGCCATAGCTCAATATATCTGGAAGTGAGCCGAGGTGGTGCCGTCCTTCCAGCAGCGCAGGGTCTCGACGACGGTGGAGCGACACAGCGGACACGTTCTCTCCCGGTCGAACCACAAGCACAGGCACTCCTCGCAGAACACATGCTGCGGAGGGAACATGTAGTGTTTTCAACAAAGAAGTTCAAAATGGATGGCTGCGGAATCTGGTTTATGTTTTCTTTACACCCCGATTTGTTATTTACGGATTATTCAAGGTCCAACCCACGGGAGTTTCTTTCGTCTATGATCTCTTGTGTTATGAAATGATAACAATAGGAACAGCAAACGAAAACGCTGCTCGACTGTCGCTGAAACGGTTGTCTTCTTTCTCATTTGACTAACAGCGATGACTCAAAACTCTTGTTTTTTCACAACTTCCAGCAGACTCTGCGGTGACACTGAACGTACATCAGGGTGCGTCAGTACACCGTGAAATCACTGTAAGGTGTGGTTACACACCCAACTACTCCCCTCAGAGGAGGGTTCAGGGTTAGGGGCTAACACCGGTTTGCCACCCACGTTCTCTTTAAATTTCGATCGCCTAGTTTGAATCGATTTCTGATTCTTCACCTTGTTGAAACCAGTTCCGCCGAGTCCTTACCTGACAGAGAAGGGCGACGGGATCTCTGAAATCAGCCTGACAAATGGCGCAGACGTCCCCCGCCTCGCTGCACTGCTGACTGCCGGCCCTCACTCCATAACTCTGGATGAAGAAAAAAAAACCCGAGAGTGACAGTTGAGGGGTTAAACGCTACTCCTGTACATTACAGTAGAAATTCTGAACTCTTGACCCACGGGGGAAAAAAAGTGAATCTAGTCTGAAACTGACCTGGGAGCTGCAAAGCACGACCAACGCCTTGCATATGGCCGACACGCGTCCACAGATGTCGAAGGACTGCGAAAGGATAAAGACGAAGCACAATCTGTTTTAATGGAAACTATTACGCCTGCATACAAACCATCCTACTGTAGCTATTCGGACGATTTTATACTCTTTATTAAACATTTCTGAACAAAACTCAGAGTCTACAGCCGAAGGCATTCATGGCAACACGAACGTGTTTTGTAGGTATGTATTGGACGATGATGGGGGTTGGATGAGAAAAGATAAGAGATTAAACCAAAGTGATACAGAGGGGGAAAACGGAGAAGACCTGCATAACATACAACATAAATCCAGCCGGTGGTTCCCGAGGCACCTTAACTCAAAAGCGGACAAACGTCCAGCTCTTGGAGGTGCTGGATGAAAAGTCACGGGATCAGTTGGGATCACAGGTCAGTGTGGATTCAAACCTCTGGGGACCATGAATATTTGTATGTACATTTTATAGCAATCCACCCAATAGTTGTTGAGACATTTCCATCTGGACCAAAGTGGTTTACAACCACAAAGATATGAATGTTCTACAAACCTGCCGGTGTGACGCAGAAGCATGACAACGGGGAATGAACCACTGTTGCTCATTTTGCACATCGACGTCCTCTCATATTGTCACGCTACAAAATATGGCCTGATCTCGGAAAACACCGAAGTGCAACACCTCAGCATGCACACACACACACACACACACACACACACACACACACACACACACACACACACACACACACACACACACACACACACACACACACACACACACACACACACACACACACACACACACACACACACACACACACACACACACACCCAGGAAACTGTCCTCACAATTCGGCTGAATTAACTCATCGTCAACAACTACGTCCGGTGAATCACTGGTGTATTAAAAGAAGCCCGGGCCGTTGTTGTCGACGGACATTGCAGAAGGCACGTAAATTATTTGTCATTGCGTCGTCAAGGGATTCATCCAGCCAAGTTCCCCTTAGTTTCACTATTCCAGCTTCCCACGCGATGTTGTGAGTGACCAACCTCGAAACTGACTCACAGCCCCTACAACGTTCCTTCGTGCAACTGCTGGGCAGCTGACCGTGCTGTGACCTGACCGGGTTCGTCTCCTCAGCGCATCCCCTACCACGGCTCCCTTAGCCGAGGTGAGCGCTCTCATTTCGACGCGCATTCGAATTCTGGATTACCGCTGCGCATTTGACACCGCGCCGACCTGACGCGGCTAAACATTTTCTGTACAATCCAGGAGAAGTAACGATCATCTGTGAATGGTGCAAATTGTGGTTTACACTTTCTGTTCCCCACGTGACTCAACCATTCTTACCCCAAATCACTTTTTATTTTTATCTTTTAAAAACTATTTGGAGGATCAGACAATCGAATTATTACAAACGGTTTACCTAATAGCTATTACTGTATATATTGGGCTTTGGGAAAGTCACTCAATTGATCCGTCTGTCCACTTAAGTCCACAGCAGGACACGAACAACAACTACATTAACTATATATCTATAGATTCTGGTCCCCAGAGGACGATTCCCTAATGAGTCTTCTGACCGTCTCACTTTCATCTTGCTCCACCTTTCCTCCTCCATCACACAAAATCCACTTATACACAAGAACGACCTAAATCTGAAGGGACCGGCGTTGTATTTAACGCGTGTATTTCTAGATCTTTTAAGAAAGACGACCATCAAACTTGATGGACACATTTGTGTTCCCAACGCAATACGGGCTTTTCAGCAGCACAATCAAAGAACTGGATCGTACAAGGCAGAAAAGCTCGAAGCTGCTTTTAGCGGCCTCACTTGAAGTCATGCTGAGAATTCTTCCAGAGTGACAAGATCATTTTTATTAGAGTCAGACCCATCTGTATTTTAAGGCGCCAAAATCAATATCAATGAAAGGGAGTAACACATTTCTTATACAATACATCGGCTGACACAGTATATATATATAAATACGAAATATTGGCATTGATTTCTAAGGTGTTGTTATCAAACACTTTTCAACCATCGACGGGCACTTCTACTGGAGTATATTGAGGCCTGAATTGTGCATCTGTCGTTTGTTTTATTATATGGTGGGGAAATATGAACGGAAGCCCCGGGAGCTTACACCTTTCATTGGCACAATTCAGATTTTAGGCACAATAATTCAGTTTTTTCCTTTTCTTACGGTCACATTTCCTCCTTACTGTTGTCAGAGAATCCCGACTTTGACCGTTGCAATTCTTACTAACGGTTTCTTGCCACGTTTCTGTTGCACAGTAGGAATTGTGCCTCGTGCAGTCTGCGGTAAACTACAAGAATGTCGGCTAGATGTAAAGACAAATGACATTTCTGCTGCCACCCTGCGATTACCTTGCAGAGGCTGTAGATGATGATGAGTGTGGCCCCCAGGAAGTAGCTGTTCGAGGGGTCTTCTCCCATGATGTACTTGTACCACAGCTGGATGGGCACCAGTGCCCTGAACAGCTGGCTCAGGTCCTCAATGAGCAGGTAGAACTTACCCTGGACAAACACGCAAAATTAGAAACCGCAAAACCAGTTACCGAGGCCTCTTCAGACGCCGTTGGCAGTTCTGTGAATGTGCCAACTTAATATTGAGCCATTGTTTATGGAGCGAAATACAGCAGCATAAAAAGTAACTCATCCCAAACTTTCAACTGAATGGAAATAGACTAAATGGGGACTGTGTGTATTCTTTCTTTTTATCCACTCACTAACTGTCCAAAATGGCAGAAAGAGCTTCGGGGGACTTCTCTATCTAGTCAAGAGCAGTGCGGTATTAAAAGCTTAAAACAGCATGCCTCCAGCACAAGCATGGCCGCTGTCCAGAGCGCCACAGTTTCACAGCGGTACAGGCAATTTCCCCACTCTGCGAGGGAAACTGGCAGCGGCGCTTTCCACCTGCTACCCAGTGCCCACATTAAACCCAGCCCTACGGGGGCCCACTCGCAGCCTTTAAAGGACCCCCTCCCCTCCCCATCCGTAATCACAGAGAAGAAATCAACTCCTCACTCAGGCCCACTCTGCCGCAAAGTGCGCTCAGCGACTTTGGGGCAACGACGGAGGCAACAGAAATGAAGTCCGACTCGATTCCCCCGTCGGGCCTCATGGCGTCCCCAGCTTGCATAATGACTTCCTGGATGGAAGCTGACAAAGATTGATGACTGTAGGGTAAAGGGCCGCCAGCAGCCGGGCTGGTAGACGAGGAAGACCTCGGCTAGTGGCTAATTCATCTTCCTTATTGTCCCCTCAGCTTCGTATCCCACGGTGCCCATCACGCCCACGCGAAAACAGTCAAATCTAAAGCTTGGACGCAGGCCAAGCAGTTTTGAGTAAGCTCCACTCCGGGGACTTGCCTGAGTAGTTTGCCTACTTATCTGGTTTCATTACTTTGTCTGATCGCTTTATCCACTCCACCACAGCACAATAACACAAGTTTGCATTTTTTATTATGGCATTTATTTACTTTGGTGTTGGGCGGGGGAAGGAATTCAGTTTAAACTTGTTGGCTAAAATGTCCATATGCTGCACTATACCCGGAAATGACTTGTTTCGGTTGGTGGCCTGTCTTTTCGCGTTCTGTTTAGCCATGCCGAGCCCAGTTCTTCCTCTATTGATTCCAAAGAATCAATCTAAATTCAATCTTAACTATTAATACAATGTGTTACAATTCAAAGTCAATATTATCAACAGTGGGAACTGGGAATAGCATTGTGCCGAGCTAAACCAAGAGATACGGTTTCAGTTCTTGTTTTTCTCTGTCTGTTTCAGAAGGTGGAACCCCCCGGTGTGGTGACGAGGCTACGTCCAGACGAAACTAGTTCAATGTTAAGTAAGTTCCTAAAAAAAAAGAAAAAGGATTAGCACATTAACTGGTTCCAGGTTCTCAGAACTGAGGAATTTGAGTTTTTTTTCTCCAGTTTATATCATGAAATATTTCACGACTTTTGGAGCGTTGGTGGGAGAAATTAAGCAGAATCTGAAGATGCGCTCTTTGGCTCTTAAAATAGACTTGTTCTGAGCATTTAACAAACATAAATTGATATCAAGAAGACCAACATACTGCGTGTGTCAAGTGATTCTAGGAAAATTCTAGGAAAAATTGAATTCAACACTTAATAATCAAACACACTTGATTAATATAATTCAAAAACGAGATGTAAATATGAGCCCTTTAAAAATGAAGCCGTCATGAAACTTCTGATACGCGGGGCTGTTTGTGCAGACTGCGTCCGCGGTTGGATGCAGTAATGAAGACGGCAGGTTTATTATGACCGACTCTGACTTCATGGAGTCAAGAATAGACTCAATGAACTAGTAGAAGGCATGGATGGGAAAATCTGTGATTCCCTAAAACTCGACATGTCTCCTGTAGAAGCTATCGAATCCTCTACAGTGTGTGTACAGTATATCTATGTGTGTGTGTGTGTTTGTGGAGGATACAGGTAATGGTCCAGCTCCAGGGAGGGATGACCTCACCCCTGCAACCCCCCTGAGGGCAAATGAGCTCAGTTGCTGGCTGCCGCGGTTCTGACGGGCCTGCAGGTCTGTTTATCAGTGGAAAATTTAATCCTAATACTCTGTAGCTCCTCTTCCTCCTCCTCGTCCTCCTCCTCCACCCATCCAACACACAAACACACCCCGGGAATACGAGCTGGACCTGTATGGAAATCCAAGTCTGTCTGTCTGCGTGTGTGCATGTTTGTGTGTGTGTGTGTGTGTGAGTGTTTCCAGACATATTCTGTTGCCTCGGGCCAGAACGATGCACGCAGACATGCACAAGCTCACCTAAGGAGCAGCATTTAAAACCTTATGAATACAAAACAGTTTCACACTGTGACCCTTCAGCACTTTCTTCGTTCAGCGGAGTATTTCATCATAGTCTGGCGAAATTTGCTTTTTTCTTTTAAAAAAAGAGAAAAATATTATGAACAAAGTTTCACAACTTTGACAGTGAACTTTCTGTGACTCAATCTGCGTCTAGCCTGACAAAACTCATTTCATTCATTCGCGTATTCACTTAATTCATTATATTTAATGAATGAATCATTATATAATGTTGTATAGGTTGTTTACACAGTTGGTTCTTGGTCAATTTGCAGTGGAGATGGTAGATTGTGCTCTGTGTATTGATGTTTCTGCTCACCGGAGCAAATAGAAATTGGCCAAAGCATTTGGAAAAGAGCATATTTTGTCCTTGAGATTGATTTATCCCTATATTTTCATCATATCTGAACTACCCCACACATTTTTCTGCAATATGTTCTTTTAAACAAAGTTGTCATATTTGCAAATATCTTACAACGTATATGCAGTGATTGCAGATATCTGTGATTGGCCAATATCGGCTGATTATTATTTTGTCAAACGGTTACAACCTACAAAAAAGATAACTGTATGAAACTAAAAGCAGCAAAACCTCAAATTAGAGGAGCTGGAGTCATCTATTACTTTTGATATTTATGCCTGATTAGCAATTCAAAACAATAAACTGAGGAAAACGAAAATCGACAATCAATTTACTCGATTTCTTACCCTGGATTTGAACGCCAGGAGAATCTTGGGCAGAAAGAGGACAAAGCATTTCAGGCCGATGGTGAAGTACTTCAGGACAAAGTCAGTGATGCCCACTGCCCAAATCAGGTCAAAGAAGTCGAAGCCCTCGAGGTTGGGCTTGGCAAATATGAGGCTAGAGGGGCAAAAGAAAAGAAAAAGAAAAACATCATGGAGATGTCATGACCTGTTACGGGACGGTCGGGTGTTTTTTCGCTCACAGCGTGGCAGAATGACAAGCAACAGCAAAGCAAATGTTTGACATAATGAGAAAAAAAGTCTATGAAATAAACATAAACAAAAAAATACTCACAGGACAAGAACAGGAGAACTCCCTAAGGGAAATGGAAGTCAAAATTAAAATGACCGGCACAATAACAAGAAAAAGATGAATGGAAAAACCTAAATATGTTGAATAAATCCAAATCATAAGATGGCAGGCAAAGAAACGCACAAAGCTACAATATGAATACGCCTCAGATTTTTGCCCGTACACTACCTGTTGTGCAGCTCCTCGTGACTAAATGTGTAGTAGACATAGAAGATATTCCCCGCGAGGAACGTCAAGATCCAAAGAGCAACAAATACAGAACGTTCCTCCTGGTAAAACAAGAGAGACACATTTTAAAATGAATTTCTTTTTACATTCAGAATTGCAATTCAGTGCTATTCTTACGTCCTTAAATTAAGAGAATGTCCGACGCACGTCGCACTGCAGCGCATGAGACTGAGCTGAATGTATGTGAGGTAAGAAACTGTACACATAAGAGGACTAGAACGTGTCTACGGCGTCTGCAGGGGAAGTCTTTAAAACAAAAAACCATCAGACTAGGAAGAAGAAAGAAGAAAGCCTTCCTCAGGTTAAAAGTTGTAAAATGGGAAATTAGTCATTTCTCCCTATGCGTATAACCGTATTATAACTTTTACTTTGACATTTAAATAAATTTGATGTTGGCACGTGTGGAAAAGAACTCGGCCTGAATTTGATCTACGATCTATGAATTTGGGATTCCCTTCAAAAAAAAACATGCATCAGAGACTCAGCCTCTATAGCTTAGGTCATCCCACCGAGCAGACGTTTGATACTGATCGGATGGAAAATCTCCTGCACCTCTTCCTCATTTTCTGCGGATAAGCAAAGTGTTTATTTTTCGTCAAATCGGAGAGGATTAGATATATGGTGAAGGGCTCACTGAGGAAACTTAATTAGTTGTGGGATCCCTTCCTTCAATAAATAGGAGAGCTAGACTTCCCAAATATCTCTGATCGGTGATTCATCAGATATTTTAGTATCGTTAAATCATGACACGGCCACCGGCAGCAGGCCGACCAACTACTGTTGGTGACATACGTGCTTGGGTGTACGATTATGCTTTTTTAATAAATATTTTTGTTTTATTAAAGTGTATACATTACTGAAAATCCGATAAACAAATTTTGGAGGACAAAAAACTTGCATCAGTGCGAAAGTTACTAGTTTTGTTTTCTTTTCTTTTTTACCCGTAATGACACTTGGTGCCTAAATGTGGAGTTGGCGTAGGTGAATGTGCTGGCCATCCCCACGCACACAGCAATACCTGCAGAAGAGAGGTGCAAGATCATCACTTAACCAGACGTTGTGCTGCCGTTGATACTATGTTTTGCAATAGAAGACACTGTTTGTCGCGCTATGACTTTAACTCCACAAGCTGGTTTACCTAGCTTATGCTGAAAGCAGACTTTAGCCAGCAGAATTAGGATGAAGGGGAAACCCCTCTGCAGCCAAGTGACGACTGCCTTCAGCTCGGACAGTGCCGGGGCCGGGGTGGACGGGTCTTCCTGGGACTCCTCCCTGGAGCCGTGTCTCTCCAAGCCCGGAGTGGCGGTGGCCTGCTGGAGCAGAGAGGACGTCCTGTGCTGCAGCGGCTGGTGGTGGAAGTGGTGGTGGTGGCTGAGGTGATGGTGGTGCTGCGGCGGCCGAGGGAGAAAGGGTCCGCCCTCGGAGCGGTGCGGGCCCCCTTCTTCTCTGGACGAGGCGGTCATCTGGATAAAGACTTCCGGGGGCGAGCCCAGGACTAAGCCGGCCGCCTGGAACTGGGCAGTGGAGACGGAGCCGGAGGGGACGCCCACGAGGCCGGAGAAGATCTGCTGGGGTGAGGCGGCTGAGTCAGGCTTCAGGCAGTCGAACACACCACCCTCATCGAGGCTGCTCTCTGATCCCAGTGTTTGGCTTCGGCTCCTTGGTGAGGAAATAAGTGTGGATGCAAAAAAATAATTAGTTTGGGATACGGCTGCAGGACATTTGACCTACCCCCACTTGTGACCTCAGCACTCTGTATGTTCCTCTGTCAAAACCTTTTATCCTGCAATTATACAGAAGCAGGCTGCAACTTCAGGGCGTATTTTTTGTGATCTCACAGGCGTCTGCTGTCTGCCCAGAACACAATCCAATTTGTCAATATACAGTATATATAATCCAGTATTTTTCAACGGGATGGAGTTGAGCGGTGGCTGCCCGCCCCTCATAGTGAGGGAAGAGCAAGCCTTTTGCCAGTAACAGAGCATAGTTGACGGGCTGGCGTGTAAAGGTTTGACCATTTTCTGCATGCAGGAAGGTTCTGAGTCATTCGCAGCACGGTGGGCGAGTAGCAGGGCCTTGAATCGGATTCGCGCCACCACCGGGAGCCAGTGCAGGGTGCGGAGGAGCGGTGTAGTGTTCAGAGATTGACGCTGGGAGACGTTGTTTCTCTATGCTCACCTAAAATCTGGGTTTACAGGGTTTGTGACATCACAAGGAGCTTGGAAGCCAATCCTGATCCATTAAGGTAACTTATACTAGTGTTGTGAATGGCATATGCATTAAAACTGGACTTTCAGTGATGTATCGTCTTCAGATGTTCAGGATTTTTCAGTCAGGGAGAAGGCACAGGTGTAATTTTTCTCACAAAGTAATTGAAACCCTATAGGACACAGCTTGCTATTCAAAGCAGTGATCTTTTTTTAAATACATCTTCAATCATGCCTGGAGGAGATCGTCAGCCCAGTCAAAAACATTTGCAGCTTTACATGGGATTACAAAAACCCACGCTTTGACACATGACCCACTGCTGTGTAACAGGTTAAACATAACAATACGCTTTGAATTATAGTTTGCTTTAAATAGAACAAAAAATATGAAGAAAGGCCCCAGTCAATACACACAAAGGCAGCGGCCCTGTCAGTTGTTCGAGATCTCCTGCCTGCAGCACCCACCTTTCTGAGGGCATGCCATCCGTGTTGCTGCTGTGTCTCCTCTGCATGGCACACACCGCTCATCACCACAAGGTCCAGCCCTGCAAAACGACAAACATCAGCATCACTGTCATTCAGGGTTTGTGTGTGTGTGTGTGTGTGTGTGTGTGTGTGTGTCTGTGCATGTGTGTGCATGTGTCTGTGCATGTGTGTGTGTGTGTGTGCATGTGTCTGTGCAAAAATGTGTGTGTCTGTGTGTGTGCATGTGTGTGTGCATGTGTGCATGTGTGCGTGTGTGTGTGTGTGTGTGTGTGTCTGTGCCTATGTGTGTGTGTGTGTGTGTGTGTGTGTGTGTGTGTGTGTGTGTTTCTTGCGTTAGACAATCAGCTGCACAACAACCTGCACAAACGTCTTTACCTGAATCGGTTCGGTGGATCGCTCCTCGGCTCTGGTCATAGTTCGGAAGATTAGCAGGGAGGTCGGTGTCGGTGTCGGTGTCGGTGTTGCTGTTGTTGTTGTTGTTGTTGTTGGAGAAGATGCTGCTCCGCGTCTGACGGATCCAGGCAGCGGCGGCTCCTCCATCCGGGAGAGGGGAAACAACTTCCTGTATGACGTCACCGGGAGCGCCGGTCTCGACCAATCGGCGCCGTCCTTCTCCTGCGAACCACATCCGTGTTGGAGAGCAGTGTGTTTTTTCGCTGATGGTGGTTCATGCGGATTGTCAGATTTCGGTGGATAATAATCAACGCAACGTCGGGCAGGTGTTGAATAGTTTTAGGGGGAAAACGCTAGACTGTTTCATAGTTCATAAGTATATATATATATATATATATATTTTTTTTTTAATATTTCTGCGTTTAGCAGATAGAGAGCTAATGCTAACGACTCAGCCAGCTAGCTAGCTAGCTAGCAGGGCGACAAAGCAGGCTTTTGTGATGTTAGCTGGCGAACCGCTGACACGGTCGCTCGTGTTCACCACGTCTGTGAGCAACATGGGTTAGCCAACGCGGTGGACTGTGAATCTGAATTTTAAAATACAACAACAACAACAACGTCTTGTTCGGCACGTTAGCTGTGGGGGATCGAGCGAAGCTAACCTCAGTCGCCAGAGCCACTTTGACTTGTTGTTGTTGTTTACAAAAGTCGTCGCACGATACCTGACACACGAGCCAGGTGATTGGATGTCCTCGACCGTCACCCCCACCCCCACCCCCCGGCGTCGCCTCGAGGAAGCCATGCCATGATGATGGTGCTGCGGCGGTTAGTGAGGAAGCGCTGGGTGCTCGGAGTCGTCTTCGGACTGTCCCTCATCTACTTTCTCACCAGCACACTCAAACAGGTACAGACACTCGCGCGCTGCGTCCACTGCGGATGACACCCTTGTGATGGCATATCCCCCATAAGAGTGCATTCATTGACAGTAGTGTGCAAGGGTTCCAGGGGACGTGTGGCGGATTCAGATCCACAGCATCCTCATCATCCTCATCATCCTCATCCTCATCATCATCTAAATGATCATTCATAATCAAAACGAGGAGTCCTGCGGGCAGATGATCTCGCCCCGCAAGTTCCCCCGAGGGCGAGATGTGTCTGTCAACTGTGCCAAAGTTTAAAAGTAAAAATGAGAAAATACCAGTTCTCCGAGCACAGTTTATTGTTTTCAGGGGTTCCTGGCAGCTGGCTTGTCCTTAACATGATGGAGAACTTGCCACAGTTTTTAACGTGAAGTTTAGGGCTGCGTCTAGGACTATGTTCTCGATTTCATCGATTAGTTGTTTGGTCCCTTAAAAATGTGGAAAATGGCGATTGTGGTGTCCCAAACCCCGGGCAAGATGTTTTTCCTTTTTTCCACAAACCAAAGATATTCAGTTTACTGTCGCGGAGGAGCAAAGATAAAGATTGTTTAGTGGATTTATTGTTGCAGCTCTAGTGGAGTTTCTAGCCGTTTCAGTCTCTACTGAGCCGGTGGTGATCGGATCGGGGAAGTTCTCCTCCTGCACTCCTTGTTCTTCATGTGTCTGAAGATGATTCCTTATGGCTCCAGGCTGTTTGTTTCAAGTTGTTGTGTCCTCCTGCAGAAGTGATTCGGGACTGACTCAGACACTTCCCCGATTAATATATACCCAAACGTCTAAAATTGCCTTAAACTTTGGCACTGCCCTGTGTTTCCAAAAAAGAATAACCATATGGGAAATGTCTGTTTGGCTCATGTAAGAAATTGTGACACCTTCATGTCCTAAATAATAAATAGTAAATAACAGTACATTGCAAGTTAGCACCAGAATTTCCCAAATTGACATATTTCATTTGCTTTGTCCGATCAATCACTTTACTTCCATAGAAGGCTTGAAGAACAGCAATTACCTTTTTTTTCAAAAGATACATAAATGGTTAACTGATTATCTATCTGATTAAAGTTTGAAGATTGCCTCTGTCAGACATATTTCTTTAGGCAATGATCTTTTACAGCATTTACATTTACTTAACGTTCTTAGTTCTATAAGAAGATATTTTAAAAGGGGTTTTGATATTATTACCAAAATTCAGGTATTGCACCAGCACTAACATGATAAGAAACATATCGGTCAGTTTCCGGCCATACTATATATTTTTTTTCCATCATGTCATGACCCCCCCTTGTTTGAATGTTTGCAGGAGGAAAGGACCATACGGGACCGCACACTCTTAGAGGTGCGAGATTCGGACCATCGCATCCCCTGGAAGGTGCGCTTCAACCTGGGCAACAGCAGCCGACAGATCACTCAGTGCCGGAACTCCATCCAGGGCAAGACGCTGCTCACGGACGAACTCGGTGAGAAGCGCGGCCGCCATCACACTGATAACCACGACGGCTCCGTGGAGACTGTTTTTCCGCTGCCTCTTAATCAACGAACGTGCTCATCGGTGTTAATGTTTAACAGGTTACGTCTGCGAGAGAAACGACCTGCTGGTGAACGGCTGCTGCAACGTCAATGCCCCCAGCACCAGACAGTACATTTGTAAAAGCTGCCTGACCAATGGCTGCTGCAGCATCTACGAGTATTGCGTGTCATGCTGCCTCCAACCCGATAAGGTATCTGATCTGTCGCACTAAAGATGTTCAGGGGGTTTGGGTTTTATTGCCTCATCCTGCCACACAGCAGCGTGTGCAGACATCTTAATAGATGATCTTCAAACTCAAGAACCCAGACCACGAGTGAAGAGGAAGAAACTAATTTTGTGTGTTTTTTACACGTTCTCTTATCGTCTCCCTTATCTTCTACAGCAACCTCTCCTCGAGCACTTCCTGAATCGTGCGGCTGAAGGTTTCCAGAACCTCTTCACTGCCGTGGAGGATCATTTCGAGCTGTGCCTGGCCAAGTGTCGAACCTCCTCACAAGTATGCTACGAGATAAATTAAAATTAAAAAAGAGTGTCTGTGTTGTAACCACTGCGTTATTTTGAAACGGAGTATGCATAGTAAGAATGGTTGTCCCACTGAAAAGCAAATGCATGTTCCGGATATATCCGTTTACAAACACAGTCACTACTATGCTGATATAATATGTATTTATATACTTTTAAGCATAATCATATCTTTACAGAAGAAACCAACCATTTTCTTCAAAGCGACAGTATGACTCATTGCAATCGTCTCGTCGGTTTCCTTAAAGGAAACTGGTGACGGCAACTATTAGTTGCTCTCTTTATGAGTATTATCGTTTTGGTTTTATATCTTTCGAAAAC
Organism: Scophthalmus maximus; assembly: GCF_022379125.1. NCBI lineage: Eukaryota > Metazoa > Chordata > Actinopteri > Pleuronectiformes > Scophthalmidae > Scophthalmus > Scophthalmus maximus. Next base: position 4,843,850 of record NC_061533.1, on the reverse strand, counting down.
TCTCTGGGGATTAAAATATATGTTCATATTCATTCATTGCTCCTCGCCGGTATTAACTGGTTACAAATGTCTGGTTACATTTTTTGTTCTTTTTTATTTTAATCCCCTGTTGTTTTTTGTTAAGAGCATCTGACAAAATCCTAAACCAGTGTTTTTTACACATTTTACCAGATTTTTTCAGGAGGTGATTGAATGTTTTATTTCTTCCTGGTTTTCCTTTCAAAAATCATCAACCACATCTCCAATGTCATGAGTTTGTTCCGTGTGCATGATAACAAAAAGTAAATACTCAAATATGTGAAATTGTTTATAATCGTTTTCCTCTCACGCAGAGCGTTCAACACGAGAACACCTATCGCAACCCTCAAGCTAAGTACTGCTACGGAGAGAGTCCCCCAGAACTTCTTCCCGTATGAGGAGTTTGGTCTCGGGTTACAGGAACGTCCCGGAACAGCCGCGGGTCGATGTCACTTCCTGGTTGGACACCGTGAAGGAGCTTGGAGCAGAGACTCTACAAATGAACTGCAATCTTGGATTAATTTTGCACCAAGAACACCTCGCCCCCCACCCCACCCCCTGCAAAAAAAATGGACAAATGCTGTATGTGATTTGATTATTTACACTTCATAAGTGCATAGAATGCTTCATACATTCATCCGTGATGATCATCAGGTCTATGTAGCAGGCAGCTCATCCAACCAGGACTTCAAAAACCAGTTCATGTCACAGAATAGGCTTCATTTCAAGAGGAGATAACAGCCGCTTGGTGTTTTGAATATTTTAAAACGGCAAAAGAATGTGTCATTACTTTTGTGAATAGTGCATGCGTACGGAACGGCTATTTAATAAAAAGTGACTGTGAAATGAAAGCGGATTTTTTGCGTCACGTGACTCACGCGAGTAAACTCAACCTGCGAATATTCGCCTGTTCTCTTTCCAACTGGAATCTCGATGTTAACTACCTCGCGTCACGCGAATATTTAATTGTTACTGTTAATTGAGCGCTTAATTTGTGGAGGACGCCCCCCCCCCAGCTCACAAGGGATGGACAATTAATCATTGTGAAGGCGGAGAAAAACAAACGGTCGTAATTAGGAAATTGCGCGAGAGCCCCCGTTTTTCTCATTTGGCCAGTTGATTAATTACCGTCACAGGGGAACCGCGTCGATCGCTGCTAAATATCCAGTTTGATTGAACAAAGAAGTTTTTGTTTTTTCTCTGATATACCTTTTCACAGGAGAGGTGTGGATTTTTATTTGGGGTGGTCAACATCTTTTGGTAGATTGATACGACTCTCGTGTCCGTAAGGGAAATAGGAAGCTACCAGCTTGGGAGCCAATCAGCTGAGCTCTGTGTACTGGAAACAGGGTTCGACCTCAAACTGTCCTTTGAAACAACGCGTCTTTAAAGAATGACTGATTGCATTGAGGGAGAAATCGGGACGACAATCTTTATTCACGACAAATATACTCCTTACAAAGAAAAGCTGCAAACCCCCCCCCCCCCAACAGAAAAACTGCGACAACATCTGTGTCAACGACTTGTCCAGACTACGGGAGGTATCCGCTCGCCTCCAGGTATCGCGGATGCGTTGCCACGTGGACTTTGCCTTCACCTTTCCCCGTCGCCTTTGAACAGTGGAGACTGAACTGGTGCTGCAGCCACTTCAGATAGCCCCTGGCCGCCTGCAGCAGCGTGCAACTCCACTGAATCCTCTGGAACAGATGCCCGGTGGGCATCGCGGGCGCGGGCGGCGGGAAGTCGCACTGCCATCCGAGGGTGTGATTCACACAATTCGCGAGCATGCGGGCGTTGAAGATGGCGCGCTCGAGCGCCCCGTGGAGCGCAACAGCCCCCGGATTCAGGTTGCTCCTCTGGTCCTCCAGCACTTCCTCCAGGCCTTTGACCATGAAGAGGAGGCTGCACTGGATCTTGGAGGGGTCCGGGCGGACCCTCAGCTCAGGGAAGCCTGGGGACCACGTGCCGGAGTCGTTCCCGTTGGCCTCCTCCTGAGAGGGAGGGAGACAACGGAAGGACTTCGTCAGCAGGGAACGGATCATATCTCAACCAATACGCCGCTGATCTCTTGAGCTCAGCATGGATCTACACCACAGTTTTTTAATTTAAAAAAACAAAAACCAATACGTGGTTCTGAAAAAGAAAAGAATGTTTTTAGTGTAGGTCAATGCAAAGGTCAAATACATTTACACGGGCGAGACAGGAGCATCGTGTAAAGACACAGTCCCCTTGTCACACAATGCTCATCGACGCACCGAAGGGAAAAGCTCATAAGTCATTTGATAATCATATACCGTTGTATGAAACAGATGTGCGCAGCTGGCAGCTGTGCTCTTCGTCTTATACAGTCAATACAACGTGTTGTTCATTTTAAGCTACTTTCTTCTGATATGACATCACACAAAGCAATGGGAAAAATATTGTGTTTTCTTCCTAAATTTTTTACTTAACATTAACTGCATTGATCTTTTTCGTTACTCTAGTCACAGTAGCTGGTTGGCCAACTTTTCAAAATTCTAAATTGTCACCACAGCCTTCACAGATTTGATGAGGAAGGCACATTTATCTGTGTGGGGAAATTTCCGTGCCCGGAGGCCACTTGTGAAAAGAAGGAAAGCATACAAAAAAAATGAAAATGAAAAATGATTAGATGATGATGATGAGTAGAGATGCGTTTTTTTTCTTTAATAGATCTCACTCGTTTGAAGCATCTGACATCTCGAATCGAATTCAGCTTCAGCAGCAAAAAATGCTGCATTACACACAATCGGTTATAGTATTTCAATAATGATATGTACTGCTCGTGTTACTTTAACACTGAAAAGCACCATTCTGCACAATTCGTACTTGTACTAATGAAATTTTAATACTTTCTTCATGACAAATATTTCTGTATGTGGGTAAAATGTATATATATATATATATATATATATATATATATATATATATATATATACATTCTTTTCTTGTTATACTTTTTCTCAGGGAAATATCTAATAGGGACATCCCGATCCGATATTCCATATCGGTATCGGAGCAATATTGGCCAAAATGACTGGATCGGATTTCGGAATAAATAAGAAGTAAAATCCGATACATTACAGTTAACATTCCAATAAATGGAGATCGCGTAGATATACTAAGCCTCGAACGACGCTCCGGCATCATATTTTCATGTTAATTTATTATTATTATTAGATATAATATAACAGATATTAGTTCATTTTCCTTTTTGCTCGTTTGAACGGTGCTGACCATAAACAAACTCAGCCAAAAGTTCCGTGAGAAACACAACAGCAGTATTCCAGTACTCTGAGCTGATCACTTGTTTTACAGTTGAGTGGGAGCTCTTAGGAGGCTTGGTTAGGCAAAGTCCATCCCGAACAAAGCACTATTCATATTTGATTATGCCAGTTTGTATCGGATGGGTATCGGATCGGATGTTACTTACAAAAAGGGCCAGACTCTCGGCAACTTCGCTCCGGGTCAGATTGGTCAGCCCCTTCAGGCTGCACGAAGGCTGTTTCGGTGCACGCCGTGCCTGCGAGGTGGCCGACACCATCACCGTCCAGGCACAAACTTTCAGAAAACCTGCAAGTGCACAATCTCCCATCACCTTTTATTTATTTATTTTTTAAACAACGAAAAAACAAAAACCCATCACCTGAATGCGAAAGAGGTTGTCACACCGACGAAGCCTGCTGAGGGGGGAAGACGTTACATCGCACCGGCGTTACTGTACCTGCTGCGTAATTCATCATGAGCCTGCACGAGTTTTCAATTAGGACCAGGAGCGGATTTCTGCAGCAGTGTCATCGCCAAATGGCACGAATAGGATTTTTATATACATGTTTGCAAAGGGGATGGGGGGGGGTATCTCTGAAGATAGACTTCCCCTGCTGCTAATAACTTTCTTAGAAGAAGAAAAAAAAGGCGAAAATCAGCAAACCGATCTAGACGTCCTGCATGGTCTTGTCACGCGTGCACTCTTTAAGGGCAAAAGGAAATGCTGCAAGTCGCTGTGTTCAACACAACACGTGTCACGAAGGTGAAATCTGCGTTCTGAATCATTTCCCAGTGCAGAAACACGAAGAAAAAACATTCTGCACACAACTGACAAACTGGGAGAAATCGACTGGTTGGATTCATGCAGACATTTGGTTTTGGGGGAAATGATTGTTTGGTTTGTAGATACAGCAAGACGCTGTTTTTACTCCTTGTTGCATGTTGTTTTCTCTCTCTCCAAAATGTCCATTTGGTTCATTCATATCACAACAGTGGATTTGCATTTGCGCAAAAAGCAAATGCGGTTTTTTTTTTTTCTTTCTCGCGCGCAACTTCACGTCATTTCACATATTTTCATGTGTCAGGTCTGACACTTATTCGGACAAAGCTGCATTCTCTCACGCATCCGTCAGTCACCTATAACCTACTCCTGTGATGACATAGTTCTACTGTAGGACTGAGTCACGCCTCTGATCCACCGCGCACAATACTCCCTGTGCGCAACACGCACGATCTCATTCATCAACTCAACCCGATTCAGTCCAGTTTAACCCTCCTACTACATATTTCCAACTCTGCAGCACTTGAGGGATTTGCTTTATTGTTATGAGGCCATTATTATTTATTATTATTCTTTTTTAAATTTTATTTTTTACTAATATTTGGTCCTATTTTGAGCATAAAGATATAATAAACAATTTGCTCGCTGTTACCAAAAGCCAATGGCTCTCTCGGGGTTGTAACACAGAGCTGCACTGATGTTTTATTTTTTATTTTTTTTAGGTTTAGCCAAGAATTTTAATAAACTTTAACGGTCATTGTTATGTCTTCGGTCACAGTTCATATTTTCAGTGTGTTCTTGGTTCTCTTCTCTTTAAATATTGTTCTGTGTCATTGAACTTATTTCAACAACATATTTATCAATGCCTATATATATATATATATAGTGTAAAATGCCTGAATATTAAGATAAGATTGATCCCTCATAGGGGAAATTAAATTTGACACAGTAGCACAAAAAGCACTAGCACAAAGGGAAATGTGTTTTGTTTTTTAAAAAAAATTTTTAATGGAACGAGGGAAAAATATAAAAATTAATGAAAACAATTACAACCGCAAAGCAAAGTCCAGTACAAACGTAGCATCACGCCACATATAAATATAAATAAATAGAATAGAATATTAATAATTATGATAATAATAATAATAACAACATCAGCCCTTTCCAGAAAATAAATACATTTTTAATAAATATATATATATATATATTAAAAAAAATTCTCAGTTGCATCTCAATCTCTTAAATTGACACAAATGCACATTTTGAAACCAATAAATATCCAGTAATGACAACATTTTAAACGAATAAATATCCAGTGATGACAACATTTTAAACGAATAAATATCCAGTGATGACAACATTTTAAACTAATAAATATCAATAACAACTTATACAACGACAGAAAATTCAGGGCTTTCACACACACACACACACACACACACACGATGGGATTCTGGCATTGGCCTCTGTCCGAGGTTATGGTGGCTGATCATACCGGGGGTTTGAGAAAGGCCCCTGCGCGTGTAAATGTGCGGAGTGGCCCTTTAAACGAGTTGCACCCTCGCCCCCTGTGCGTGACAGACGCTGTTCGTCTCCTCCAGCACCCGCAGCACTCCATCGAGCCAGTGCGCCAGCGCGACGATGACGCACCGTCCGTATTTCTTTTTGGCGTAAAGGTGATCGGCGGTCAGCTGCAGCGGGGCCGGCGTCGGTGGCAACGGGACATCCGGGTAAACGTTCTGGAGAAGGGCTTTCACTTTGACTTGATGGTTTTGCAGGTGGTCCTTGACGGACACCAGGCTTTTGGCGACCAGCGCGTGGTCGCCCCCAAATTCGACCAGATGATCTTTCACTTTCAAAATGTGCAAACGCAGGAGCGCGTTCTTGGCGTAGACGTCCCGCAGCTTCTCGGCCACGGTGTCTCCGGAGACCGATGGATCGGGGACATCGCCCCGGCTGGTGCAGGGCTCTTTCCCGTGAAACTCATTCTGTGAGAAAAAGAAAAGAGAGAGAGAAAGAAAAAATAGATATGCTTTCATCTTAGAATCGAATAGATAGAAGGCAGCGAAGTGTCAGTGGTGATCAGCAGCATTTGTTAGTTATTTAGTGAGTTATTATTTATCGAATTATTATGAGTTATTTAAAAATAAAAAAATAAATGAAGAAATATGGTATTTTAATAGCGCGTACGATGTCGACAAGTTGTGTGCCAAAACTTGTCCCACCCGCCTGAACACTCAGCTGTGGCCTGTGCAACCTCAGACGTACAGTTAATCGATTAGTAATCGATTACTAAATCAATCGCCAACCATTACATCATCGATTAATCGCTTCAAGTAGAGTGTTTTAAAAAAAAAAAATAATAATAATAATGTCTAAATTCTCTGATTTCAGCTTCTTCAATGTGAATTTTTCTTTGGTATTTTCGGGAAACAGAATATGGATGTTGTGCTAACGAACCCCCCCCCCCCCCCCCCCCCCCCGCCCCGCCCCCTCCATTTCACTGCATTCTAACAACAAGGCGATCGATTGATCGGGAAACTAATCGACGGATCGATCGATGACGAAAGTCATCGTCCGGTTGCAGCCCCTATACTCAAATCTTCGACCGTGGGCTGTGCATGGAAACCAAGAACAAACCTTAATATAATAATTATAATAATAATAATAATAATAATAATAATAATAATAACGATAATAATAATAATAATAATAATACTTGCCAAGAGCAGTCTCAAAGTGCTCGACACCAGCAGCTCTACACAAACTGCACTTGGTGTAATACAAGTTCCCCTTTTTCTCCTTCCAGAGAAGATAAAACGCACAAAACACGGAGTTCCTAGTAGGTGGAAGAGCGACTGGGCGCGGGCACTCACATATGCTTCCAGCAGCTCCTTCACATCGCTCTTCAGCAGGTTCGTGAGGCTCTGCAGTTGGCTGCAGCCGCCGTGCGCCGGGGCGTCGTGCGCCGGAGCGCCGCGCGCCGGAGCGCACTGCGCCAGCCTCCAGTGGCGCTGCAGCATCACGTGGACGAGCGCTGGGGGTAAGAGACGACGCTGGGTGACCCAACACGTGAGGAAAACAGTTGCTGAAAGCCCCCAAAATCTGACCTTTGACCCCCCCCCCCCCCCAGCATAATAAATCAGAATACAGACTTGTAGGTTTCCGATTTTTCCTGTGAACTAGTAGAATTTGTTCGCTTCAGAATTTCTCATTTCAGATAGAAGAAGTACGAGTCAAAGGCACTAAACTGTCAATGGAAACCTACAACAGGAAAGATAAACATTGTAGAATTGGACAAAAAGAAATTGTTACTGTCCTGAGTGAAAAATAGAAATCCATTAAAATCAACGGAATTGGAATTCCACAAAAACTACAGGGTGCAGTGTCCGACGGTATAGTCTTGATTAAAAGAAACATTGTGGGGGATGAGTCTTTCTTGATATCCAAGATATATGTATGCCTATAGTGATTCTCATCTACAAATAGACGCGCACGCCTGGCATCCAACAAAGAAAACAACATTTGACCATCCTCATACAAAGTACACGACCTACTGGACATCTCCAACAGCTTCATATTAAACTGCGGTGTTAAGACGTATATCCAACACACAAGTCTGTTTCATTCTTTCCGCACGTGCCGTTAAATAAATGATATTTGATGAAGATATTTACCAAAGCGCAGCAGAAGTCCGCAGAGTGTATGAGCCATTGTGAGTGTAGGAGCTGAGTCGCTTGACAAACCACGATTGTAAACAGAAAAGCAACTTCTGTGCAACTGGTAAACTGGCCTATTTATATATATGATGATACACCCACTCACTTCGACACACACACACACACACACACACACACACACACACACACACATTGAAAAAGGAATGAGAAAATTCCCTTTTTTTTCCATTCAGCATCACTCATGTTATGACAGTGTGACACTCGTGTCAGCCTCAGAGGTGTGACCTAGACAACTCATGTGCTCCTCAGGCACCATGTTGCAGATAACGCTCCCGAGTGAAAGAAGAATGCAACTTCATGAGGCCACGCACACCACCACACTCTCGCCCGAGAGAGACAACAGTGATCAAGCTGACCGTGTGAATTCAATAACAAATTGTCCAAAAAAAGCCCTCGCGCGCTTCAAGTTTTTCAAAAGACAACTTTGACAAGGGGCCGTGTAATAACTCTTCAGAATGAAGGGGCTAAACGCCGTTGATGCCTTCATGTGAACGTGTTACTTTAAAGGGTTGAGTTTCAATCTTACAACGATTTCAAGACTTTTTCCAATTCAACATTTCCGACCACAATCACAACAATTTCCACTCGTTCACTCGCGATAAGACTTGTCGCATCAGTTTCCACCAACAGTCTCCTCTGCCCGTTTCCACTGACGATCACTCGCCGTTTGTCTGAGAAGGTGGTGAATCTAATGTAACTGGGAATCTAATCTAATCTTTCCATCGCTGGAGCTCAATAACACTGCCGATCATTTCCTGTGTAACCAATCGATCAAAACTGCAGGGGTTTTTTCCTTCTTCTTACCTCTCCGACGCGTGGTCCACTGGTGTGCCCCAGGGTTCCGTTGTGGGTCCCCTTTTTTTCTTATTCCTCGTTTTCCAGATCTTGATTTTAAAAGGTTTATCTCATTTCTATTCGATGAAATCTTTCGTTTTAGCTTCGGAATGTCAATTGTTGAGTAAATTCCATCTTCTGAGCTCCTGTAGGTTGTGGTGGTTCAGACCTTTGCCCGCGGCAGCTTGTTCCCAAAGCGTACGGGATCTATTGAGTTTGTTGAGAGGTTATTTTTCCACTTTAAGGAGTAGCGCTAATCTGAGCCTCACTGTATCTTCAGCCGGGATTGGAGATACAATGGGAGATGGACTTAAAAGCTGAAGGGGTTGACAGCTTTGAGGTGGATGACTCCAAGAGCACCAGATGTTCCCAGAAAGTCATACCTCATTGCAGTCATAACAGTAAATGATCCTTCATCCTCAATGCAAAGAGTTGACTCACTCATGATTGATGCGAGTCGGATATTGAGGGATGAGCTGCCTGTCGTGGGATAGTCACCATTCGTCGGGACAGGCAGTCCCGCCATGACCCTGCACGTACGCCTTAAGAATCTCAAGAGCCTCATCTCGTGTCAGAAAAGTCCAAAACAATATTTCCAACATTCTTTATTGAATGAAGCGGCACAAAAACAAAAAAATTACAAATGTTTTACAGAACACTGTTACTTCGAAATGTACAAAATGTAGTTGTACCAAGAAAAAAACATCTAAGTGATATTAGCTTAACTAAAAGTTTATTGTGCAAATAACAAACAAAAAAAAAGAAGAAATAAGACATAGTGTTATTGACTTCGAGGGATTCTAAGGTTAAGAAATGCTGACCTCTTGAAAAAAAAAAAAAATACTGACCAAGCCTCCTGTGTGACTGCATTTATAGTAGTTGCCATATGTCAGAACTACCTGCACATTCCTCTCAAACTAAGGTGAGCGATCCCTGTCGTGGAAAAAAGAAAAAGAATTAATGAAGAGACATTTTCCTCTGCATGAAAACCACTGTGGGAGCAGCATTCACACAACCGCCCTGCGTTTTAAAGCAGACTCACTTTCACACTGCAAAAGAAAGAAGAAGACAAATCGCAAATTCCTTCGAACGAGCCTTCGACTGCGGAGAAAACAACGGTCGCTCAGACACGCGGCGTTATGCTTGTACACATCACTGGAAGACTAAATTGTTTTTGTTTTTTTGTAGCACTGGCGGAAAAAAAGGGTTATGCGAGTAATATTCTGCAGCGCGTAGCAAAAAACGATGTGATGAACAATTCAACTTCAGATCACACACACACACCATGAGATCTCGAGTCCCCGTGCTGGAGACCGGAAGAGTCGGATCGTGCGCCGTCGATGTATCTGACTTTGTGCTTGTGAGTTCGGATGTGCGAGGGTGTGTTGTGCGAGTGTGTGTGTGATGTGCGAGTGTGTGTGTGATGTGCGAGTGTGTGTGTGATGTGCGAGTGTGTGTGTGATGTGCGAGTGTGTGTGTGTTGTGCGAGTGTGTGTGTGTTGTGCGCGCGCGCGGGCCCCTGTCGTCTCAGTGCATCCTCGCACACAGACACCACAAACAACAAGTGCTTCCCGAGTTTCGTAGAAGTTAATACTGCCGGCGACGCAGTGCTAGTCTAGGCACAGAGTTAGTCGTCCCCCCCCCCCCCCCTCATGGCCACTGCATGGAGCTGGTGCTGGAGCAGGCGTGGGAGAGTGATGGAGTGGGAGGGAGGGGGCCGGAGCTCGAATGGGATTTCAGGAATCAGCTGGTGGCTGCTTCCTTTCTCTGATGCTGCAGCATGTCCGTCACGCTCACTATGTCCTCCTCGGGAACCTAAACAAACCAACAACAAACAAAAAGCACTGTCAGCACTGTCTTCTCACAGCAAGAAGGTTCTGGGTTCGAGTCCCGGCTAAAACCAACCAGGGCCTTTCTGTGTGGAGTTTGCATGTTCTCCCCGTGTATGTGTGGGTTCTCTCCAGGTTCTCCGTCTTCCTCCCACAGTCCAGAGACATGCAGAATGGAGTCAGGTTCATTGGAGACTCTAAATTGACCGTAGGAGTGAATGGTTGTCTGTCTCTGTATGTGGCCCTGTGATAGGCTGGCGACCTGTCCAGGGTGAACCCCGCCTCTCGCCCAATGTCAGCTGGGATTGACCTTTAAATGGACAAGGCGGTAGACGATGGATGGATGGTTGAAATCTTTTTTTTAAAGCAGAACATATACAGTCGATAGGGTTGCGCAATTTGGCACAACAGTTGCTTATCTGCAAGTCCAGCAGACGTGGAGCGCCACGCGTTCACCCTCCAACTCGTCATCTGAACAGGAATCTAATGTTCACTCTTCTTAAAACGTCCGTTTTGTTCTGGGACCATGTTCATCGGCTGCTCGCTTAACTGTGTCGACGTAGTCACTGCCGTGACACCACGAGAATCAAACACTGAAACGCACAGCGCACAGTAGCGTCAGGGATCTCCCTCAGATATTTGTTTTTCAACGGACGACAAAAAAAGATTCGGACCCATTCACTGAAAGATGAGCCGGACAAGTGTCCTCGCCGATTGGCCCATGTGCAGCGTGACCGCGTGACGTCGCCCTGCTCTGTTCCGCACCAGGGAAATGGCTCCTGCAGCTTTCTGAGTTTGATTTCTTCCTCTTAAAAGAAAAGAAGTTTGGGCGGATTATTTCAACGGATTACTCGAAGGAATAAAAAAGCGTATTCTCAAGACACCTCACAAAGTGAGGGGCAGACAGTGGAGGCTCAGAGTGGGCGTGGCGGTAAATAAATCACAGACACTTGAACATTCTCTCAATGAACGAATGATTTGACATTTCACATCTGCATCAAATCCTGAATTCCACGGGAACTATTAGTTACTGAAATCGCCAATCTGCCCCCGACTTTTTACCAGGCAGCAGTGATGCAAGGAGTTTCTCAGAAGTGCACAGGCGGAAGTTCACCGTGACGCCACAGCTCGTTGAATTTTTGTGAATGGAATCTACTATAATTAGCTCAGACTATTGGTCAGAACTGATCCCACGCCGCCTTCGAGTAATTATAGAAGTACACGACACCGATAAAGAAGTGGAATTACTTTCTACGACTGCGACACTCTGTGGTCGCGTCCAGCCCGGTGACACACACACACACACACACACACACACACACACACACACACACACACAAACACTGCACGGCATCGCGTGGCAAACAAAAGTGAGTTGCACACACGGCTGTCGCAATAGAGCATACGCACATACAGTGACGAAAAAAGCGCAGCTATCTGGAGATAGATAAATAGCTGTGAGAATACTTGAGAATACATTTTTGACGAAAGGGAGGGAGAGCAGAAATAACATTACACACTTTGGGAAAACTCCACATGCTGAACTACAAAAATTGTGTGTGTGTGTGTGTGTGTGTGTGAGGCCGACAACAGGGTAGGAAACGAGGTCTTTCACTGGTTCAACGCCTGCGCGCATCTCCTGGAATCTGTGAAAAGATGGCGGACGACGACGTTATTTGACACTTTTTCCGAGCACCTAAACGCTGCGTTTGGACTTCGATCGGATGAGGGGTTGTCGCTGTCGTTTCGAGTGAACATCAGGCGCCGACTTTCAGAGTGAAGAATATTATCGGTTTTAAAACCAAACAATCACTACATCTGCCTCTCGTCTTTCGCCTCTCCGTCACAGTTCAATGTCTGCCGATAATGCACCTGTTGCCAACCGCCATTAAACAACGAGGAAGAAGAGTGTGTGCAACCAATCACGACGCGATCGCTCCGCAATGTTAGCGTACGACGACCTAAAAGGAGAGAGGGAGCCATTTCCTTAGGGCTCAGAGTCCAGGTGGAGCGTAGAGCTCGTCAACAGTTTATCGATTCATCGATTAGTAAGTTGGTTCAAAAGTCTCTGTTTCCAGCTTCTTAAATGTGAATATTTTCTGGCGTCTTTGCTCCTCTGTGACAGTGAACTGGATATCTTTGGTGCGTGGGCAAAACAAAACTGATCGTTTGGTTCTCGTGGGAAAAACGCGGTCGACATTTTTCCCCATTTTATGGAGCAAAACAACTCGGCGAGAAAATAACGAGAGACTTATCGACAATGAAGATAATTATTAGTTGCAGGGTGTCACTGATCATTTGAGATGACACACTCATCTCCACTTTCAGCGGACGTCACGAATAATTAATCGATGAAGGAAAAAAATGTCTGATTCATTTCTGTGACACTTTGCGATAAGTTTCTGGGTAAGCGGCCGTGGTAACCCCAGACAGTTTCCTGAGAACGTAGAGGGGGTGAGAGTCTCTGACTACACTGACGCCAACTGATGCCCGAGACCACGAAGGGTCCGCCTGGAATTTCAGCATCATTCATGTAGGTGGTTTGGTAAATTTACACACAAACCTCACAATCTCACAATTATTCACCTCGTATGATCTTTCATAAAGCTATGCGACGCAGAGTTCACACGACCCTCCAATTCGCTAAAAGCGTTTTGTGAATTTCAAAATCCATAAGTCGGGTCTACTTTTCTGAAAGCGTTGGCGCCCTCTCGGTTCGCTCAGCATATCAAGGTTCAGCTCTTCAGGTTCAACCTGCATCACAGGATTGAAAGAAAAAAACCAAAACAAACGATGAACATATTTGGAGGCAAAACCTAGCAGGGCCCTATAAATATATTTCCATATTCGTAGGCAAGCTGATGTCAGTAAAAAGCTAAAAAACAACACACCCTCAAAACGGTTAGTAACAAGTTTCCTGCGGCAGAGCTGCTGCTGAGTAAACGTTACAGGAATCCTGTTCATGGTGACGTGCGCTCGGCCGTTATCTGTCGCTATCTCCCACAGTGCGAGCCCAGCCTTCAAGTCCTTGAATACCTTGGCTGAGTGTAATACGGAAAAAAAAAAGAAAAAAACAAAACGAGCTCCAAGTCTTTCTTAGACCTCTGTGGAAACATGAACGCGAACACGTCCTGACTCACCAGAGCGTGGTCGAAGCTGAAGGTGCTGATGTAATAGGCGGAGATGTCGCTGTCGGCGAGGGGCTGGGATATCTGGGCGACTATGCCGCACTCGTCTGCAACAAAAAAAACACATTTGCTATTTGAATCGCATGGAACTCGGACGACGCGGTGAGAATAGATCGCTGTCTGGTTTTGTAGGGGGGGGGGGGATGTAAATGAATCTGTGATGTAATAGAGGGGAAAAAAAGCACCAGACGACTCACATTCCACTAGAGCCCGACCGATATGGATTTTTGGGGCCGATGCCGATATCGATATTTGGGAGTACAAGATTCCCGATACCGATACAGTGGCCGATATATATATATATATATATATATATATATATATATATATATACTTTTAAAAAAAATCTGCCAATGATTCCTAAGATGTCGTTTTCAAGCCTTTGTGACAAAGACATGTAATTGAGGCTTGATATTTTAGTTTTAACCATGAACTTATCATAAAAAAAACTATAAATTGAGAATACAAATACAACCAGGTACATAGAACTTATATCAGGCGTTTACTTTACATAAAATGTCAAAACATGAATGCACATTTAAAGGCCCAAATCAGTCGGCCGATAATATCGGTCAGGCTCTTGAAATATCAAGTCTAATATTAGCCTTGATATTAGCCTTGGTCGGGCTCTAGTTTCCGCCTCAACTAACAAAACAACAGGTTATTCATCACGCGGTAAATAAATCACAGACACTTGAACATTCTCTCAATGAGCGAATGATTTAACATTTCACGTCCGCATCAAAGATAGGGCAGAGAAAAAGAATGAAAATAAAAACACCTGCAATTCCATTTGGGAAAAAGTGAAGATTTCTAAAGCAGAATTCTTCAGACACACAGAAGAATTTGGGCAACGCCGCAGAGCGCGTCGGTCACACGACAGAGGTTTTTCAGATTTTTGCGTCAAAGTTGATCGATTTCATCAAGATGTCAGTTTCTTTACAGTGTCAGAAAATCACCGACGGCTTCCTGTAGAGAGTTTGGGGACCGCGGAGTCGATCCTGTGTTTAATCGGATTCAAAGCACCAGCCTGGACATCAACATCGCCAGCGGGGTGCTGGGAGGCCGAGCCAGAAGCACGTGGCGCCGACGCGCGCTAACGCGCAGAGGGAATTGCCGACGGGGAACCGAGGTGTTCAGGTGGACGTGTCCTCACCGAAGCCCAGCGGCTGTCCCCCGATACGCACCATTCTCCACAGCTCGCCGGAGGAGCTGGTGAAGAGCAGGTCGGCGGGAAACCTAGAAGACGGAGAGATCGAGCACCGATGTGTACAGAGTGCAAACACACACACACACACACACACACACACACACAGTTTATCGATTGGTAAACCGACTACTTAGTCAATCAGCTACTATTTTGATAATCGATTCAAAAGGTTTGGGTCAGACTTTCTCTGATGTCAACTTCTTCAATGTGAAGAGCTTCTGGTGTCTTTGCTCCTCTGTGACGGTAAAACTGAATATCGTTGCTGTGTGGACAAATACAAAACTTCATCTTGGGGGTTTTGGGGGAAACACGATCGACATTTGTCGCCATTTTATGGACCAAACAACTAGTCGATTAATCGAGAAAATAATCGACCGATGGATCGATAATGAAAAGTAATTGTTAGCAACCAAACTAATAAGGACGGATATCTAGTCGCTTTGATTTGGAGTTAACTTAAGAAATTCTACACTCGACATATTTAATGTTTATATGATGTCTTCTTCCTCTGCCTCTCTGATCAAACAAATATCACTGCCTCAATTTATAGTCTGACACGTATTCATTAGTATTCTATATTATTTTTTCACACATAAGATGGACATTGGTCGTACTACTGCACTATTTCCACTGTGATTGTACAACTGCACTATTTCCACTGTTAATATTTAATGTAAATTCTTTATATTTATTATTATTATTCTATACATTTCTTTGCAATTCCTATAGTTTATATTTTACATTTATTAGTGTATATATTGTACATCTTTTTAAAAAGTGTGCAGTGTGAAATGTGCTGCTGTTACACCGGAATTTCCCAGCTTGGGATGAATAAAGTAACTATCTATCTATAATATCATGTCTAAGAACCTCAGGACCGACGATTTAATGAAGCACGAGTTAAAGAGTCGCCCACCTTCTCTGAGCCTCGGTGTCCATCACCAGTGAGATGTAGCCGTCGATGAGGGAGAAGGAGAAGAACTTGATGCAGTCCAAGTCCGGGCTGGGGGAAGACGGCGGCTCCTCTTTAGGGCTGCGGGGAGCGAGGGGGAACATTCAGCTTCGTCGGCGGCATTTATTTAATAGAAGGTTGATTCCCACATAATGCTCAAGATCCAGGGCAACAACAAGAAAAGTGAGTTGTAGAGAGAACAGATGCTTTTACTTCGAGGGAATACAAACGTGAAATTGAGATTATTAAATGCAGAGACAATTTTTCTGTTTTTGAGTAGTTTGGATTATATGTCAAACATGCCTGAGATTATGTATTTGACCAAAATCTCAAAAGTTCTTCTAAAAAAAAATTATAATCATAATCAAGGTGAACTTCTTATATAGAACTTATTTCTTAAGTAGAAAAACTTAAATCTTTCCATTTTATTTTGCCTGCACAATGAGTTTGACGAATGATCAGAATGTCTCATCTCAAACTTTTCAAAAATCATGTCGGAGCAGGACTCATGAGGGAATCTGTCATTGCCAATCATGTGCAACGTCGAGCCAATGAGCCTGTGGCCACTTGTCGCCATGTGCTGCCACCTTGTGTTTCAGACAGGTAACTACGGTGGTGTGGTGGCATCTCAGGCACTACACCACAGGGGCGTTTGGGGCCGCACGTCTCACCTGCTGGAATAGAAGAGCACGTCGATGAGCGTGGTGGCGATGGACGGCAGCGTGTCCGGGTCCAGGGACATGACGCAGAAGTGGTTCTGGGGGATCAGCACCGGGTGGACTGTGGGCTGGAGGGCTGGAAGAACAGGGACACAGTAAACTGTAAGCAGAGATAGAACTGCACATGTTCTTTAAAACAAACACTTTATTATATTTTTCTACTTACTGTAACAACATCTGCATTTCTGTCCGTACTGTATTCTTTTATTTACATAAAAAAAATCTCTTTATTGGAGTTTTTGTACAGTTTAAACAACTTCCTGTTACGAATACTGTTATTCAATGTTGGTTCAAAGGTTCCTTTATGATTTATAACTATAGCGAGGTCCCGCCCCCTTGGCTTTGTCTCATTACAGAATGCCATATAGTGCGATGTTTGCTTAAGTCAAAAGTGGCATTGCTCAGCACGACAGGCTTCCCTGAACAACAGGTTCCTCTTGATGTAAAAACAAATCGTCATATCATCTCTTTACTGTGCTACACAGGGTCAATACATGGTTGCGACCTCTACCTTCTTTGCCGTTCTTCTGGAGGCCGCCGGACACATCCTGGCAGTGCACGGGCACCGACTCCCCTCCCGACTCCTTGTAGATGTTGAACTCCTCCTCCAGAGTGCTGACGACCACGGACAGGTCTTTCTCCCTCACCTGCACAATGTAAAGATGGACGGGAAGATGTTTTCTTTTAGCGTAGAAATATGAATAAACACCGTCTCACTTTAAGGGAATACCTGAGCTCCACCAGCATGTCGACCATTAATGTACTTTGCTGACACAAACGTCTGCCGAGGCGTTATCTATTATTTTGCCCACTTGACACTTGCACGTGTAAAACATCTTTTTTTTAAGTGACCTCAGCTCAGGTTGGGAATTTATTCCTTCACTGCAAAAGATGAGTTTTTGTTATACATTAAGAGAGTTTGGACAATTGCTCCACATGTCTCCGCGTAAAACAACAGTGAAGCTTTGGAGTGCGCCCTGGAGTCCAAAAGTCGGGCGGCGCTCACCAGGATGAAGTCGGTCTGATAAGTGGAGAGCATGAAGACCGAGACGTGCTGCTGCGCCAGCGGGGCGATGACCGACTTGGCGATCTTGGTGACGCCGACAGCCTGCGAGCTGCTGGAGGCGTTGCCATTGGAGACCACGTTGAGCGGCAGCCAGATGGAGCTTTCCACCTTGAGGTGCTCCGAGGGCTGAAGTTCTGAGAGAGGGAGGGGGGGGGGGGGAAGAGGGGAACGTTAATGGGCACACACACAAGTCATGGCATGGATTGATTTCATGCCAACGTGTGATGGTGAACATGCCTAGATAAAAAACTAAAAGAAACTGCTATATTGTGGTGAAAACATTGTCATCTTTTGGAGAAATAGGTTACTTATTCAACAGCATCTCGGCTGCGGATGGAGAAATCAGAATATCGAATAAAAGTATTTTTATGTTTGACAGACCGTGTGCATTATAAACTGGAGGCATGGGAAAGGTTTAATGAAATATGCGGCTGGGTTGCATTGTGGGAAATGTAGCCTGCAGTGTTTTTGGAACTTGGCTTGAAAAAAAAGTCAGGGTTCCCAAAAGCTCGGCCTTCCTTGCATCAATCTTGATTTCTTTTTTTTTCTGAATCTGTGTTTTCGCGGACCGCCATCTTTGTGTCACTGCAATATATAAAACACTGTTCTTTAGACGCATCTGTTGTTTGACCTTCATATTACTAAATGGGTTTTTTACTGGGGAATTTATTCCATATCCATTTTGGTTAGCGAAGCAGAAGCGATTATTTTAATTTAACTTTAAACTGCCACACTAATAAAAAAAAGACAAAAAATAGATATTCCCATGAGGAGGATTTCATTCTGCAGCTGCAGTATACTTCCTTAAATTGATACAGCAGGTTGAGCTGCTTTTAAAACTGGTTAAAGCAGGCGGAGGGCAACATATTTGACAAGAATAATGTAAAAGGGTCTTTTAAATTACCCATTGCAGGCTAAAAAATAAAAACACATTGCACAAAACCACACTGCAGCAGTGAAGAGGAACATGAGTCACAAAACAATAAAGGTTTAATAACTTCAGAGTAAAAGCCGCTTTGAAATCTGCTCCTCATCATAACTTTATCGTATCGATGATGCATCTTTATACTCTCGATGGTGTAAACTATGTTTCCTGTTGTTTGCAGCCTCGGTTTAATGTACACACACTTCCTCTTCCCCCCCAAACCTCCCGTCTCGTTTCACCACCTCACAGAACCTCTGCTATTTATACCGCC
Organism: Scophthalmus maximus; assembly: GCF_022379125.1. Taxonomy (NCBI): domain Eukaryota; kingdom Metazoa; phylum Chordata; class Actinopteri; order Pleuronectiformes; family Scophthalmidae; genus Scophthalmus; species Scophthalmus maximus. The sequence continues at coordinate 4,825,032 of NC_061533.1, read as the reverse complement.
TGTAGCTACACTATACGCTATATATCATTGTGCTCCTTGACCTTTTATACCAAAGCTCAGACACGCAGGCTCCGTGTAAGGTTAGTACAGGAAGGTGCAAAGGTCAGAGTTCAAATGGGGCGACCCCTCTCCGATGTGGCTGCAACATCCCCCGAGTCTCCGAGAGGAAAGAATGGATTAAAGAAAGAGAAACTGCAGGACGTTTCCGTCTGCGAGGCCGAACCTGAAGCTGTCGGTCACCTGGGAAACAGTCGTCTGTCCGGGGAGAAGACAAGAAGTTTTACTCGGGTCTAATTTAGAGTTTTAAAACAGAAGCAAACTTCTGAAAAACTGAGTTTGAGATGCAACTTCATTGGAGGTTGCAGAAACCTTCAGATAAAGGCACAGAGTGTGTTGGTTTTGAGTTTCGTTGCCGTTCAGCTTCTCTCTTTTCTTTCTTCCTCACTCCCCTTTCAAAGGCGCACACTGCACCGGTTGGCGTAATTTGTCACAGACGGGCCCCTCGTGGCTCCGCTTTCGCCCGCTTTCCCCCGCTTTCCCCTCTTAAAATAGGCACTCAATCACGAGGGGAGCGAAGAGGAGGACAGGGGGAGGATGCGGAGCACCACCCGGAGGCGACGAGCGCCTTCAACCACCACATCTGTACGAGAGGAAAACAGCTGGACTGTGAGTGGACGGGATGATAGAAAGTCAGACAGAGAAGGGAGCACTCTAGAGGCAAAACTAAAGATCTCAATTACTGGTGGATTCATATATTGTGTCTTATCTCCCCGTTTGTGTTAGGATTGATTTTTAGGATTCCTACGTGTAAGGCTCGTCGTGGCCCGGCTCCAGGTCACACTTGAGACCCTTTAATCCCTTTTAATGAACCTTTGCGTAATTTGAGATCAGTGGTCAGTGGTCTTCTCTCTCTTCCAGAGTCCAGGCTGAAAAAACCAAAGGGGACAGAGGCTTAACCATCAGGGCCCCCGAGTTTTACTCTTACTTTTATTACTTCATGTGTCATATTTTGTTTTATTACTACTTGAAATTCCATTTGACCTCCATGTTTTTACCATGCACTTTTGTTTTTCACTCTGTTAAGCACTTTGTACATTGTTGCAATAAGGGCTCTATGAATAAAGTTTATCTTTGTTTTTATTATTATCTTTTTGATTCGTCTAAAAATTCCTCGGAGCGTAAAAACTATTTCTAAAACAGAGGCAGATTCCCATAACAATTGACCAATCGCCCAAAAGTGAAAAATGACTCCGTCCAAACCCTCAAAAAACTAAAACATCATAATTTTCAAAATTCGTGTGTTTCTGTACACATGCGCTCGTGTCGCCTTACATGATGTTTTCATCAGCGCCGCTTGGACTTTTATTTCCCATGGAAAACAGGTTTTGCACTTCTCCTTTGTGAGTCAGAGGCGCGAGCGAACCGCAGCAGCTGCTGAGCTGCACACGGACGGAACTCTTAACAATCCGCCGAGCTTCTCTGAGGGCGACAACAGGTCTGCCGTCAGTACTTTGGACGTGACTCTCATTCTCTGGAATTACAGAGAACCTTTTACAGTTCCCCACCAGTGAAAAATACTCACTATGGGAAGTTGGAAAGCAAATCTATATTCTGTATTTGCAAAAAAAAAAACAAAGCTCTACCTCATTTAACCTCACAAGACTTCTTTTTTTTTTTTTGAACCCTTGTGCAGCAATTTTTTCCCCTCTACAGTTCATGGTTGTCTACACCCGTCCTACCACGAAAGGGGGGCAAGGAAGGAAGGAAGGAAGGAAGGAAGTAACATTGCAGAGGTGAAACAACAGAATATTGTGCGCCCGGTTCAAAAGCACACACTCTAGTTCATGAGCAAATTTTGTTGAGTACGTAGCATGTTCATACAGAAATGAGTGGAGTTGTTCGGGACGCTGGAGGAACTGTACTGAATCATTTGGGAAATTCATTCTGATTTCTGATGTGTTAGAAAAAAACAACAATCCTAATATTGAGCAATATTCTTTTATCAAAACAATCTGGAACTTGTTGTTGCTTTAGTCTGTGTATGCATGTGTATGCATGTGTGTGTGTGTGTGTGTGTGTGTGTGTGTGTGTGTGTGTGTGTTTGTGTGCGTGTGTGTGTGTGGTTGTTGGATTGCATAGAGACAGAAGAACAGGGTTGCTACATCTGTATTGTATGTATGTATGCACTATTTTAGTATTTTAACAGCAGTCCCCGTATGCGCCAAGACAAATTTTCCTATGGGACAATAAAGTATATCTAATCTAATCTGATTTTTGATATCAGTAGGTTTTTCTTTTAAGTTTTTTTTTAATTTTACATTGTATCACTGACTTCCCAGGCAATAATCAATAGATTTTGATTCATTTTTTATTTTATTTTTGAGGGCACATATTTATGTATGGAATCCCATTTCCGCCAGTGTGATGAAAAAAAAAATTCCTGTAAGTCATTGAAATGAGTTACTATCCGAAAATAATGTGAATATATCTCAAAATATTAACTTAGTTTCTCAAAATATGGACTTATTATCTCAACAATAACGAGAAAGTATCCCAAAATAATGACTCAGTATCTGAAAATATTGACTCAGTATCTCAGATCTAATCTAATCAGAGGGTTGATGCAGCAGAGCAAGATTTTCTGACTTTTATGTCTCTAGAAATTTCCCAATTTTCCAGCTCTTATCTCTTCAAACCTACGCTGACATAACCCTGATGACATCACTAGGGTTTTAATTTCTGATTTTTAACAGTTTCCAAATTTTGAGTTTAGAGGAAGAGAATATATATTTATTATTGTCTGTTAGCAGCTCCTCAGTGTGCAGCAGTAAAAAAAAACAAAAAAACCAGCATAACTAGAAACATTAAAAAGTAGAAAAAATATTTTTAAAAAATACACAAGAACTATATATCCAGCAGTAGCTTCCTAAAACTATTCTTTGGCTACGGACATTTTTTTGTATTTCATCTACCAAACCCTCTACTATATACAGATGGGTACGTGGCTCAGTGTACACATGGGACAGGAGGGGTCAGACTGTGGCAGGACAAAAGAAAAAAAGGGGATTGTGCACATCCGAGGGCGATTTTTTACCTTTGAATCCTTCCTCGTCAAGGACGACTGTGTAGTTCTCCGGCGTCTCTGTCAGACTGAAAAACTTGCATCTGAAGCCGGCGAGGGGGAGCAGGAGGAAGTGCAGATGGACGGAGGCACGCGGCCGGAAAAGTGGAGGGAACGAACACATAGGCGGGAGATAAGGAGGGGAGAGGGAAGGAGGGAAGAGAGCGGTGTCATTCATATTGCAAAACAACAAAAAGGAAGATTCAGGTCTCCACGATTACAGTTCCTGGGGCTACACCGAACTGTACCGCAGGGTAACTCCAGGACGGGCCGTCAGTCTATTAGCACCGGGCCCAGGCTCAGTGTTGTGGCAGCATCGCTGCTTTGTCTGCGGCCAGTGGAGGGGCAACGCGACAAACTGGGGCACTGATTCAGGGCGGGCAGGGCAGCGCCGGCATGAAATGTGGCGATACACGAGAGTTCAGCATTCGTGGGGGTCGTGCGAACGCGCGCCTGCTGGGAAAATAATAGTCTGGAGGTCCGCGAGCCTCGAGCCCTGTCCGCCTGTCCGCGACCTAGTAAAGTTACTTTTGCAGTCTGCAAAAGAAAGAAAAGAGCCGCTTAGGTTAAATATTTAGTAGATTCTCCTACTGATGCATCCCACAGTGGTATAATGTTGTTGTCATTAAGGATCTTAGACCTGCGCTCTACAGAACAGAACCTTTAAATCCCTTGATTACGATTTACAATACTTTGTCCCCCCCCCCTCCTCCAGTTGGGTATTTGCGTCTTCATCGGGCCCGCAGCCAAAAGCATTCGCTTTCAAGGACTGTTGCCCGGGCCTGGCTACAGTGCTCCCTTCTTTTGAACGTGGCCTTTGTGAGAGTCTTGAAAAGCAGACGCAGGGGTACAAGGGGAACAGAAAGCAGTCGAGGAATAAACTGGGAAGTAAAGTGCAGATTTTCCTGTCGGTTTCTTAAGGCCAATTTACTTGGAGCTTCCAGGCGGGAGAACTACCGCTTGTTCCACAGCCAACGAAAAAATGACTGGGCCGGGATAGAACTTTAATGTTTGCTAAGCTGTATACAGAAGAGATCATTGTGTAACTTACAAACTGGCCCTACAGCTTCTCGGTCATCAATCTCCGAGCTTGAAAAATTATTTTGCGTGCGTTGCTTCCAGAAATCCGCGGTGGCCCATTTTCGGATTCTGGATGGATTCTAAATTGATCGTGCAAATACGGTGCCGGTGGAAAACAAGCTCTGATTCGCATCTCTGACAAGTTTCGTCGTAGCGTAACGTGGACCCGCGAGAGACACATCGCGTGGGTACGGCAGCACTATGAACAGGATCTGACGAAAGAGCAACTTAAATAACTCAAAGCTGATCCACAAGACTATGATATTTCGGTGGCGAGGAACATTGACATTGACTACTTCCGCAACCAGTGGCTCATGCCATTTCACGGCTCAAGTCACGAACACAAGACGAGTTGTAAGGATGTTACTTAACTTTGTGATCTAGGACGAATGTGTAGCCTGGTGCAAAACACAAACAAACATGAGGTCTACTAATACACGGAGTCGGCTGCAGCCCCCTCCAAAACAGTCTCTCTTCTTTGCGAGAGATAAGCAGCCGTGGGCAACTTTTCAAAGGGGCCGACCTCTCTTTGTTTTTCTTCGAATCCCTGACAAAAAGGAAGTGCTTCATATTCCTGCTTTCTTTTTAAGAAAAAAAACCGCTGCCCTCGCAGGAGAAACACCTTCCTCTTGACTTCCTCTGCTTATCAGCCAGCTGAGGTTATTACAGCAGAAGCCTGAGCGAGACTGCTAAACGTCTGACTCGGCACAAAAGTAATCCCTTCCATGGGACGGGACAATCACGCCACAGAGACACAGAGAGACAGAGAGAGAGAGAGAGAGAGAGAACACTGTACTGTAACACTAACTACCAGCTGTGCTGACAAGCTCGGCCAGCCTATTGTGCTATAACACCCCCCTCCCCCTCCTCACTTCCTGTTGACCCTCCACCTTCCCCAGCTCGCCGCTTCCTGCAGGTATAGCGTTTGCCAAGCGTCCAGAAAAAAGGTCGACCCGTGCAGCTTTATCGCGTGGAGTGGTTTTTTTTGGGAGGAGAGGCGGCGAAGGCTCTTCTGTCTCAACCGCGAGGCAGGCGGACCGTGGCAACGCGTCGGTCGTGCGCCGTCGGGGCAACTCTGGGGAATCCATCTGTGAGACGACGGCCGTTTGGTTCCCTGTTTGTGACGAGACAACAGACGAGACATTACAGTGTTCAATCTTTTTTCCCCCGTCGCTCTCAAAGGCAAAGGAAGCTTTGCATTTACCTACAATCAGTGTGACCCAAGGGCTTGTCATGATATCGAGAGGAAGAGAAAATGCAGCATTCGTTTTCTTTCCAAAAAATTAAACGGCTCCAAAAAAAACATATTTTTTTTAATCATTTCTCGATGCATATTGAGGTTTGACAAATAAGAACGCAGTAAAAGTATCCTCTGCCCTCAACCTTGAATCTACACACGTCTCCATATCCACACATAAGGGGTTATGCATGACACGTTGTTGTATTTAATAAATAATTAATAATGTCATTTATCAATTAGAATCTCTGATTGAGAAATTGCAGCTTTTTTCTTTTATGTCACGGTTATCTGCATCTCTTTGGATTGCCGGTTCATTTGATGACTTGACGTCTTTGGGCCGTGGGAACCACGAGATGGGAGTCTCAATGATTAACTGACCTAACTGAACAATGTTTGTGCAGCACTCTTTCAGCCGGCGGACAACTGCTGGTTTGAAAAAAACAAGCTCCGTTCCATTGAAGCGTGATGGAACACGAGGAGGAGGAGGCAGAAAACAACCAAAGGACACGGCAGGAAGCAACAGGTAGCCAGGGAGCGGCCCGAGTGGGGAAGATGAAAAAGCGAACACGCAAGAGTCTGGACTTTGATCCGGCCTGCACAGAACGACGGGCGGTATAGAGCCGCGGTGATGGAGTGAGGCCTGGCGGCGGCGGAGGGGGGGGGGGAGGTCCTGCAACTGATGCTCCAGCTGAGAAAACAAGATAAGAGCTGAAGTTGAAGTGAGTCGAGTGAGCCCCCGTCGTCAGCTACCTTCACAGCTTCCTACGAACCTGTGTCTCTCGCGGGCTCCACTTTCTTTGTTGGGGGAGAGATGGGAGAGGAGGGGAGAGGGCTGGGGGAGTGCAGCGGCCTCGTGTGCATGAGGGGGACAGAGAGCCCCCGACCTTGACGCATTCCCTGAAGCAGACATGTGGAAAACTCCCCACTGGGTCTCCGGCCCAGCCGAGGCTTTGTTTTAAACCCATACTCTGGTTAGTCGGTGAGCCGCCGAGAGAGAGAAGAAAGGGAGGACTGTGTGGAGGCTGCAGGGGCCGCAGCCACTGTGCAGCAATACTGAGACATTGTGCTGATACTTTTGTTTTAATCGTCACACACACACACGCACACACACACACACAACACACACACAACACACAACACACACACACACACACACACACACACACACACACACACACACACACACACACACACACACACACACACACACACACACACACACACACACACACACACACACACACACACACTCTCTAAACCACCACTATGGACGACGTGGTCTTCTCTGCATTTCATAGAATCCGAAGCTGCTCTCGGACACAAACTGGACGTTCCGGTAGCGGCCGCCTGTATGTGAGAACGCGCGTCAGCGAATGTTGCTCCTCGCATTTTCCGGAACTCTCCCTGCCAGCGCCGCCCCCCCCCAAAAAAAGAAGGAAAATGTCAGAGTGAGGCCATGTGAGAACACAGAGGGAAAAACTCACGGCGAGCAAGTGGGGCGCTCTACCCGAGTGCCGGCCCTCCTCACCTGAATGTTCGCCCTGTTGTGAGCGGCATTTGACTATCTCCTGATGTGTGTTTGTTACATGTTGAAAGACATGTCCATACCACCACACAAGCCACCGAGCCTTGTGCAGGATTTCAATTTAATACTAAACTTCAATTTGTTGAGTTTTTTTCTGGAATTTTCCAGTTTGGGATCAATAAAGTTCTGTCTGTCTGTCTGTCCATCATCACTTTTGAGGGCGTTTGACTTTTCCCACATCTGTTCACTGCCGATGACTTTGTAGTGTGCACCACAGCTTTCTTAATGCCTCGGACATTTGATTCAATCATACATTGCAAACAGAGCTGCAACAGTCAATCGATTACTAAATGAATCGCCGACTACTTTGACAACCGATTGATCGTTTCAAGTAGTTTTTATGTAAAAATTTGTAAAACTTTCGTGATTTCAGAGAAATATTCTGAATATTTTCTGGTTTCTTTGCTCCTCTATGAAAGCAAAGTAAATATCTTTGGTGTGAACTAACAAAAAAAAATCGTCATTGGATTTGGGAAACACAATCGACATCTAATGGATCAAACAATTAATCGATTGATCGAGAAAACCGTCGACACGATTAGACGATAATGAAAATAATCGTTAGTTGCAGCCTTGATGCTAACTAAAGAATAAGAGAAACAATATAGGAATATAAGTCAGTTAAGGTGGTCTGGGGACTGTCGGGAGGAAAAGCGGCATTACTCTTTCAGATCAGGCTCCGAGAAGTGATTACCTCCTTAAAACTCTGCTCACGGCTGCGTCCGAACCTCTGTGAGCGAGAGAGGGGAGTTGTCCTCTGATGAATGCCAGGGGGGCCTGAGAGAGGGAAGAGGCCACAAAAAAAACCAACAGAGGCAATCAGGCTTGTTTTGTTTTTGTTTTGAGTCGCCTATTCTGCATCACCCATAAGACAAAAGAAGCTGCTCCGAGGAAAAAAAAGAACTGGAAAAACGAGGCCAAAAACGCGTCCACGCCACAGCGATGACACAACTCGGAAGCATGCACAACACAACATAACACAGCTCCGCACACTGAACGATTCAAAGAGCCCGTTTGAAATGAGAGCGGAGGCTGAACTGTCAAATGTGGACGCAGGTTCTTCTCGTGAACCTGTTGTCCCGTTCCTTAGAAACACTGATGCAATGATGTGCACCCGTCACACAGTGACTAGTCATTTCACTTGGTGTATAAGTTTTATGAGGTGGTGTCATCATGACACACGTGTGTGTGTGTGTGTGTGTGTGTGTGTCAAAGTGTGTGAGAGAGAATAAACAATTGCTTAACAATGGCAGGATATTTTCCAGAGAGGATTAACTGAAAAAAAAACCCACGACAACAAAAAACTGGTGCTGCTGGCAGCGAGAGAGGCACGGACGAGGTCTTGCAAACAGGGTGGTTGGTCAAAAGGAGGTCAAGGGTCAACGCCTGTGTGCCTGCTGCAGAAACAGGATCCCACCAAAAAAAAAACACCGAGGAGGAGGTGACGAGGACGTTTGGTTTTGGAGATGCATGCATGCATGCATGCATGCAGTTTTCCACAGGATTTCATAATACATGCAGGTACAATTGTTTGTGTAAATGCCAATGGATGCAGTCACATGTCCACTGTGAGAAAACGCACTCTTGAGGAATCTCCTGCGTGTGGCCGATGTGCAGTTTCTCCGAGCGTTCAATCTTTCTTTTTTTTTTTTTTTTTCGTCGTCGTAAACAACTGTGATTCCTTGGAATTGCAGCGGGCGCGTTTATTCGTGGAAGCAGAGCAGAGCAGAGCACGGGGGCATGCACAGGCAAAGAAGACGAGCCACCCAATGAATGAAGTGTGGCGCTGCAGGTTATCTCAAATATCCGTACTGGATTACCGGGGCTGATCCACACACACACACACACACACACACACGCTCAGTCGGTCTTACCGTGTCCTGTTGCGGAGGAAGATCAGCTTGATCAGGGGGTGTGTGAAATTCACCAGCCCATCCTTGGATATGCTGGTGACCCGGAGTCTGTGGTCCAGGATGTGCAAGTCCATGTTCGTCGATCGGGGATCGGTGCAGAGTGAGTGTGTGTGTGTGTGTGTGTGTGTGCGAGAGAGAAAAAATGCCTTCCTGCAGCCGACTCTTCGCATTCAGGCCCTGGATGCTGAGCGCCGCCGACGTGACTGGAAGAAAATGAAAAAGAGCACACACACACACACACACGTCCCGCTGTGAATGATCGTCTCTCACAGGAAGAGAGAAGAAACACCCCCCCCTCTCAGAAAAACAGTCCAGCCTCGTTCTCTCCAACTCAACTACTGTATATTCAAATAACAGGGACAGCCCAGGACACGACACGCCCCCTTTCTCTTAAAGGTACAGGTCTGCGACGAGAAGATGTTGTTTAACAAAAAATAAAAAAGCATAGGAGCAATTTCAAGATAAAGGCATATATAAGACCAAAAGTGTTTCCCACCCATGTCCGGTCCATGTAAATGTTTTTTCTTCTTCTTCCATTTAATGTTTATTTCAAAGCAATTATGATTTATTGAAATTTCAAAGCAAATTTATGTTGCACTTACTTCCAACATCTGTGGATGGATATCACGTTTTGTTGTTGTTGTTGTTGTTGTTGTTGTTGTTGCTTAGTTCAGCTTTAGTTTTCCGTTCCGTCCTTCAATTATGTTTTCACCCCCTGGCGCCCCATTGTCAGCAGAGTTATGCAATAACTACAAAGCCAATTTCTATGAAACTTAGTGGAAGAGAGGGATGTGGGGCAAGGAAGAAACACTTAGCATTCTTTAACATTCACGATGGGGTGTTTTTTAATGCATGGATGCAAAAAATAAACATATCAGGCCTATTTAAGGGATTGATATGTACGTGTAATTTGATGCAGTTTGATTGGATTTAAAGGCACTTTTATTCAAAAGGGAGGGAAAGAATGTATGCGTATGTATACATATATGTTCAAGTATTTGTTTTTTGCTGTGATTCGATTGTTTGAGGGTCTGCTATAGATTTGTAAATCGGTTTGGAAGGGACTAGAAACTGTAAAACTCAGTATTGACAATAAAATAAAATAAATAAATGAATAAAATAAAACGACACTGTTGGGTCTTGGCAGAGGTATGAGTTCTACTGAATTACATCCTGTGCCTCATTTTACAACACACACACTTCCATCTATTATCCGTCAACTTTTATTTTGAAAAGACTGGACATTAAATTCTTCAAAGTAAACATGTGCCCCTAGTAGGTCCCTCACACATCTTACTGTAAATATTAAATCAGTGAAATGATCGGGTATTTATAATTATGGAGGTAGTCGTCTAAGCTTCGTCTGATTGAACGTGCGATTTACCTTCACAGTGGCGAAAAGTCGCTGAGATCTCATTGGCTACAGTCATAAAAAATGCTGAGATTATTCCTTCATGATGAAAACAAAAAGCAGCATCTCACTCTTCATAATCTTAATGTGAATCACACTCACTTGTGCAATACTACATATGCAAAATAATTTTGTATTGCATCGACTTAGTTTTCTCATTCCTCATTCCACATATTTGACCCAAACTAAAGTTCAGGATTCTCAAAATAAATTCGCACCAACACTGTGTCATTACGAGTGACTGGTTCAAATGTCGAATCAAAAAGTGTGTTTTTGGTTGTTGTTGACATACTTGGTCGTAACAGAGATCGTCCAGCAGATGAAAAAGGAAACACACAATCAGTATAGGAACCAGATTCCTTTCACGTCGCTCCGGCGGCAGGTGAATGAGTTGTGTGTTCGTTCGGTTTTGTTTCACAGATTCAGTCGTCTCCTTCTCATTGTAATGGTGAATTCTTGGTGGGAATCATTATTCTGGACTCCATGCTTCTGATCAAAGGCACTGAGGGACAGACACGAAGAAAAAGGTGTTACCATCAAAGTCTTCTTCGATGTAGGGATGCACCGATACCACATTTTTTCAGACCAAGTACAAGTACATACATTTAGCTACTTACCGATACCGAGTACCAATATGAGTACTTGCCCCTGCTTGAAAAGAAGAAATATACCTTTGTGGAGTCACAGCTCTTAATGTGCTGTATAGCTTGTGCTGGTAGCATGAAATATTATGATCATCAGTGCCAGCTTTTTGTTTTTGTAGTTTAGGCACACTATGTTGCCATCGTGGAATTTGGTGCTGTAGTATCGGAAAAGTTTTATATTTTTTATAGTTTTATACAGTATCGACGTCCCTACTTTGATAAAAAATGGAAGTTTCCATCTAAACAAACAAAAAAAACTTGCAAAGAAATAAATGACTTCCTGCCCTATCAAAAAGTGAGGTATGTATATTTATTGCACAGTGAAGAAAGCTCCTTCCCAATAAACTAATGTATGCAAGTCCGACACAATTTTTGTGTTGCTGCTGAGAGAAATGTTAAATTCAAAGTAGCACAGAGCAGCTTTGACTAAGTGCTAGATTGTTTTGTTTTTTTACTTGGGAGTGTTTATGAGTGGAGTAGAGGGGCTTCTCTCCTAACCTGTGTAATACACATTCACGTCCCACCCCTCCTTCAGCCAGGCAGAGTTCCTCGTCTCCTCCCGGGACTGGAGGCTTTCATAAGCTGTATAAAAAATAAAATAAAAAAAAACAGTACATCACATTACGTGTAGATACATTTTAAAAGGTCTAATAAAACACTCATCACGCATCACTGTTGTTGTAGGCTCAGCTGTAAGTCTAACAACTACACTATTAACCCTTTTTTACTAACTTATAAAATTGTGGTAAATATGAGCACGTTTCTACGCTCACTCTGCCTTTCTCCCTCTAGTGGTTAAGTTAGACACCTTGTGATATACTCAACATAATACAACAGATATACACTGTATTATTATCAAGGCTTGATAAGGACATGACTAACATTTTCTAGGTTGTATATTACTTAACAAAGAGTGGCCTCATGTAAACTTAGATATGAGGGAAAAAATACTTTTATTTTATTTTACGTGATATTCTTAAGAGAGGTGGGATACAATATGTAAAAGCAAGGGACGATAATGTGCTGTGCTATGATCATGTGCTGATATTGATTATGTTTTTATGTTTTTTTTAGGTTCCTTTGTGTGTTTTTCGTTTTCTTTCTTGTTTGACAAACATTGGTTTGTATTGTTTGTATAAAAGTGTTTGTTGATGCTTCATGTGTCTGACTACACATAAATTCTCATAAAAACTTAAATGACAAAAATCGGTCTCAAAACAATATGCACAATATGTATATTCTCACCCCACAGGTGATGAACGACGTACAGGTCACCGATCTGTGAGAAGAACCCGCCCACCGCCTCGCTGTTGTCCTGCCGGTATTTGATGGCCCTCGCCCTGTTGTGAAATAAATGTTAGTTTCATAACTGCAACAACTCTAACATTTCGATGCTTACATTTATGGGGAAAAAAAGTTCAGGTAACATTATAGATTTAATTAGAGCCCCTATAATAATCGGCCGATATGAGAAAAATGTCCACAGGCGTTCACATTTTACAAATAAATTATGTTTATTTTTGTAATTCAAGTTCTATATATTTGCTTGTATTTGTGTTTTCTTTTTATTTATAGTCATTAATAATAAAGTGTATGGTTGAAAAAAAAAAATCCATATCGGTCGGGCTTTAGTTTTAAATTCTTTTATTTTTTTAATTTAAATTTTATTCAATTTATTTACTTTTAAAAAGTTTTGATTCACATTAGCTTGTTAAGTAAAAAAGTACACTTATGAAGCCTTACCAGTGATTTCCCCATTCGATCATGGTTCCTGGCTGAAACACATGTGAGGCGTTTAAACATTAACATGGTTTTAAACTCAAATATGTTCAGACATAGTTCATCATCTTTCGGGGAAGTTCACCATTAAATTAAAATGCAAGAATTGCTAACAAAAAAAATAAAGAAAACATCTGCTCTGCTCAAAGAAATGTAAGTAAGGCAATTTTTTTAAATGTGTAACATAGGTCGATCACCTTGAGGTGATAAGTGCGCATCTCGTAGATGTTTGGTCCTTGTCTGGGAAGAGGTTCGTTCCAAAAGCTGAACTCCAGCAGGAGCTGGTTTCGCCTCGAAATCAACATCTTCGCCCTCTCTCTCCGAAACGCTAAATACTCCTGAAGAGAGATTCAAGATGTTTTCAATGAAACAAAGCAATAAACAAAGTGACAGTGCTTTTTTCACCGTTTTCAGTTTCCTACTGTGTAACAAAAGGGAAACAACGCTTTTTGCAAGCAAACCTGGTTTTTGTTCAACTTCTCCAGACACTCAGTCAAGGCCGGGAAGCCTCCTTTGTATCGCCACAGGTGCACTGCAGACAAAACGGACAGCAGATGTCACTGTAGCGCTGTGGTGGGGGACCGATGCCTGATGCCACCCACACAAACACCAGAGAGACCAGTACCTCCGTTTAATGTGCGGTAACTTTGCTCTGCACAGTCACTGAATGCACTTCGGCGAATGTGACACACTGTGAGCCTTCATGTGTAGAAGGAGAGGTCATCTGGTTGTGTCCGTACATATTTTATGTGATAAATACAGATAGGTAATGTGGGGGGGAAGAGTGACTGATCAATAGGAGATGAAACTTTCTGTCATGTTTTCTGTTTTTACCGTCACACTGCTGCTTACCAGCTTGATCCTGTTCTCCGTACCAGGTGTTCCAGCTCCCGACCACCTCACACGGGTAGTCCGGGTCCTGATGGAGTCTGTTTTGCACCTCGGCCCTAAAGAGGACAGGTCAGCATAAAATAAATAAAAACAAAACTCACACACACACATAATAATCACACCGATTCTCTGTAAATGTGGGCTCGGGTATGATATGTCACACTGTCATCGCCACGACGACCGACTAGAGGGCACTCGACGAGCATCAAATCTACAATTATCCAAATTGTGACTCCCCACCCAAAGACGTTATTTCCTAATTTCCTCAATTTTATGCTAAATTAATCTTATGATTCCACGAGAATCCAATTAAGATGGAATAAAGGACTCTTCAGGCTTCTTTTTGTTGATGGAACTTGCATCTTGCAGCTGGTCCTTGGATAAAAAAAATCTAGAAACTTGTCTGTACACTTGATCATGAAAATATGGCGTATAAATTAGATTTTCTTTTTCAATACACAGCTGACAGGAACCCGATGATTGAAGCAAAAATACTGAAAACGATTTGGTGTGCAGAGAATTTTTTATAAAAGGAGTGAACGCACTTACTCTAGACTGTTGTATGCTTCCAGGCACTCTGGTTTGACATTGTGAACTAAAAAAAAAAAGAGTGGTGGAGAGAGAGACATATCAGAAATGGTTGTGTGTTTCTTTTCTTTTTTAAATTCAAGCAACAATCAAATACTTCAACAAAGTAATTTCACAGTCCAATTCAGCAAAGTCTTGTTCTATATACAAAAAACGATATCGCCTTCAGTGGGTTATAGGCTACGACAGATGGAGAGAGTTCAAATTGAAATCCCTACATGGTGCGATGATGTGTACGCCGCGAGGAGGATCAAAGCTTGGCGAGAATGATGGATTTCTCCACGGGTGACGGACGCGGTTATCATCAGCACAGACTCAAGAGAGAAACAAAACCAAATTGTTTTGATGTCGCCCACAAAAAAGCCCTGCAGACTTGATACATCATTACTTGTAAAAGTAGAACCTGTTGCAACTGACACGAGACGCATGCAAATAACTTGTTACATCTCATTTTTCCTTTTCAGTTGTCTCTGGGGTCACCGAGGCCAGTGTGGAGCGAATTTAATCAACGTGATTTATTTCTGACGTTTTCCGCAGAGAGAGAGAGAGAGAGAGATGGATGTTAGACGGTTGAGATTGGAAGCAGAGTCCATTTCATTACAGTGCGTTGCTTGCAACTGTATCAGATTCACTATGTGCAACCTCGCGCTCGAAAAAGAAAACAAAAAAAGGTCTCCTCGCGCCTTACATTGAATTTTGTACAGGTTGCTGGTCTCCTTCTTCGACAGCAGGTTGGAGTGGGCATCCTTCCTGGCGTCCACTTTGTGCACGAACAAGGAGTCGAACCAGCCTCTGTCGCTGCTCTTCGAAACCCTCCTACACAGAAGATGAAAGAAAGATTCACAAAAGGCTCAGAGGCAACAACATGAGCACATTTGAGAACTTGACGATAGAAAAAAAAAGAAGGAATAACTTGAAGATGTGAATGACATATGGGCTCAGAGATAGTCATGCTCGTATGATTTGATATTAAAAAACATGCATTACTGTGTGAGCGAGTGGGCTGAAGCTTTTTCACCCACTCGGGTGTGAATGACAGGGGAATATCTTCCTCTTTATCAACTTCTGTAACGATCAAAGATGCTGCTATCGCTACGTGAACATGACGAGTGTCTGAAAAGTCATAGAGCAGAGAAATAAGACTTCCCTGTACGGTAGTTTCTTTTCCACAGAAAGCAAACTGAAGAGGACTATGATAGTGGCATTAAAGCAAACAGGATCTATTCTGACCAGTTGCGCCAGTTTATTATGATTTAATTATAGCTCAAAATCACCAAAAAGTGCCCCAAAATACTAAAGGCATTTCACTAAGTTACATATAATTAGAGCCCGACCGATATATTGGTTGGCCGATAATATCGGCCCATATATAACCCTATCACAGACATATCGGCATCAGCGCTTATGTTTACCGATATTAAATCTTTTATTGTACAGTATAAACAATGCAGAAAAAAAATTGCATTTATGTTTAGATTTTACCGTAAAATAAATTAGGTTTTACCCTTCTTTTATTCAAGTTCTATATATTTGGTTGTATTTGTGTTTTTTATTTGTATTTATAGTACTTACTTATGAACTGAAATATCAAGCCTCAATTACATTTCCTTGTCATGAAGGTTTGATAACGACATCTTAGGAATCATTGACAGATTAATATATATAGATATATATCTATCTATAGATATGTAGCGGTATCGGTACCGATATGTATCGGTGTCAGAAAATCTTGTACTGCCCATTATTGATATTGGTCCCCCAAGAATCCACTTGTGGTCGGGCTCTACATATCATTAGTCTTTTTAAAATGAGAGGGTAAACTTGGAAAAATAAATGAACACTGCGCTCCTCAGGTAGAGACATAAAAACTTAAAATCTTTTTTTATGAAACCATGAAGAGAAAATTGCCAACTGCTTCAGTGGCCACACAAAATCTGCCCATTCCAACATCAAGCATTGAACAGAGCCCCCACACTCAGCCGGACACCGAACCCAAGGACTTGAAACTGACCGAGTCAACATTAACCTCAATTTTTCCAGGGCGGAGGAGAAGAAGGAAAACAGTTGGTAATGTGGCCCACTTATGGATTAGGGAGCTACAGTTTGTGCATATGGTTTACTCACATATGGAGGACTTTTCAAGGCCGTCGTGTTAATTCACAAATGCCTCCTCCTCCTCCCCTATAAGCTTTCTTATATTTGGTTATTCCCAACAATCCGCAGACTTTCAAGGTCAGTGGGACGCGTCTCTTTTAATAACCTCATGGGCCAATAGCTTTAATTTGGGGAGCTATAATTAGAGATACATTTCCCATGGCACCTCACCCTAAAAAAAGAAAAACTTTTTTTTTTTTTAAATCAGGAAACACACTGAACACTGTGCAGCTGCATTTTGTGCATCTCTGCAGAACAAAGTTCAGATTTCCTGTAAATGATTTAGAGCTGCTTTTGTGTTTACAACACGGTGTAACACACACACACACACACACACACACACATGCACGCACGCACACACAGAAAGACAGAAAGACACACACACGCACAAAAACACACACACACACACACACACACAGAAAGACACAGACAAACACACACACACACAAGCACACACACAGACACACATACATACATACATACACACATACATATACACACACACACACACAGACAGACAGACACACAAACACAGAAAGACACACATAGAAAGACACACACGCACACACACACACGTACGCACACACACACACACGCAGGCACACACACACACACACACACACACACACAGAAAGACACAGAAGGCAAACACACACACACACACACACATACAAGCACACACACACACACACATACATACATACATACACACACACACACAGATAGACAGACAGACACACAAACACAGAAAGACACACATAGAAAGACACGCACACGCACACACACGCACGCACGCACGCACGCACACACACACACACACACACACACACACACAGAAAGACACAGACAGACAAACACACACACACACACACATACATACATACATACATACATACACACACACACAGACAGACAGACGGACACACACACACACACATACATACATACATACATACATACATACATACACACACACACACAGACAGACAGACAGACAGACAGACGGACACACACACACATACATACACACACACACAGACAGACGGACACACACACACACATACATACATACATACATACATACATACATACATACATACATACACACACACACACACACACACACAGACAGACAGAAAGAGAGACGGACACACACACACACACACATACATACACACATACATACACACACAAAGACACAGACACAGACAGACACACACATAGAAAGACACACACAGAAAGACACACAGACAGAAAGACACACACACACACACACACACACACAAACATGACAGATCTAATGTTGGAGCCACTGACTCGACGACACTTCCGTGTTGTCATGGACACAGTCACTGCGCCGCGACAGGCGCGTGAGCCTCATAAAGAAAGCCTCGACTACCTGACGGTGTGCTGCAGGTGGACGGCGCTCCTGTACAACATCGCTCCTCTGCGCCACACAGACGTGGCCGCGGCCGCCATGTTCCGCGGTGAAGGAGAGAACAACAGCAGAGAACTTCTCGTGACACGTCAACACGCGGGTCGGGTTAATGTTTACCTGCGTGCCCGCGGCTGGGTCGCGTGACGAGCGGATGTGGCCGAAGGCGTTGTCCCGCCTGCCTTTGAAAACACACGTGACTTGAGTGACGCACTCACGCAGGGCGCAGCGCGCACAATCGATCACAGAGCAGTTGATGGGCGTGGTCTCGCTTTTTAAAAAAAAGAAAAAGAAATGTTGATCCTTTACTATAACCTTCATTGTCTTCTTCGCATAAGGTACTGTTGAATGGATTTCAATGGTCGCTTTATTGTATTTTTCTTTATGTTATCATAATTTTATATCTTTCTCTTATTGTTGAATAAATATATACTATGTATGGATATATTGTTATCATCATTACTACAACAACTAGTACTACTGCTACTACTATTACTACTACTACTAATAATACTAATGATGATGATAATGATGATGATAATAATAATAATAATAATAATGTAATTTAATTATTTGAAAAATGAATGACACAAAGCTAAGATAACTGTAGCCTATTCAACATGAGAAGAACGAGAAGATTTTTTTTTGACTTTTTACGCAACTTTATTTTAGGAACATATTTTAAAAATCCTTCAATAAAACAATTTCAAAATAAGCTAATGAAAACAAACACCAACCAAACAAAAACCTGTTTCATTCACACTCACATCCACTGTAATTATGCTACCCCTCTGCTAAAAGTTTAGCACTAGAGATCCGTCCACCCCCAGTGAGAAGAAGAAGAAGAAGAAGAAGAAGGAGGAGGAGGAGAAACAGGAGAAAAAGAATTTCAGCTATCACTCTTAGCTAAAATACTTGTAACCTATACAAAATTTTATTAGAATTCATTTGTAGACTTAAAGATAAAATACTACATAACCAGAGATACATTAATTATAGTTTTTGCAGCTGCACCAGTTGCATAACCATTGTTTGTTGGTTTTAAATAATTTCTCTGCAAAGAAGAACAACATTTCCCTCTGGAAATCCTTCCCTTTAAACCACGTAGTTACACAAAATATAAAACTTACAACATTGCATATAAAGACAGTATTAAAGGTTGGTGTCTAGCCACTTCCTCCACTGCATTTGAAGATAATAAAATGGACTATATGATAAAGTTGAACAGACCATATGTATATTTGGTATTATCATAATATAGAATATAATGGTGTGTGCGTGTGTGTGTGTGCGCGTGTGAGTGTGTGGGAGGAATACATCGCTGCTGCTTACTGTATCTAACAGTTTGGTGTTGTCTTGCCGCAGCAAACAGGTCTCTTATCTAAGAGTGGCTCTTTCTTTCAAAGCTGCTTTCTCTGTTAAACTAGTCGTGCAGCACTTAAATCCCTTTTGTGCAGCCCACTTTCGGATCGTTTCATACACAACGCGGTGCTCTCTGATCCTCTCCATCATTCTACCCACTGACATTATATAACATTAAATCAGGTAGCATCACTCGGATAGATTGAATTGGACAGATCCACCGAACTAAGGGAAAGCTTTTAATGTGCCAAATCTGCCCCCGTGATGCACCGTCAGCGCACTGTGTATTCCTTTCACCCTTGCGTGCAAGTCTTCGAAATCCTGGGACACTGGGATTCCCTAGAAAGAGTATAATGTACAGGGAAGCAAGTAAATTAGTCTGTCTCCTGCAAAAAAAAGGGGGGAGAACATTTGCAGAGATATTTATAGAGGTTTAATGCGGCGCGTGGGACTTACAGAAAAGTCTAAATCTTCAATGGCTGAATCTGGGTTATCCCGGATAGACTTGAGGATGCCATAGCACCCAGCATTCTGGATGGGGTTCCTAGAAATCTGGCCAAGCGAAACATGTAAGAAATGACAACAATGCACCAGATAAAGAGGTTATTTACTTTGACTTTGGTAAATCAGGTAAGGAAATATGTTGCTGATGACAATATGATACAATATGACATTGTAAAAACAGAAGCCCATTCCTTGCGCTCAAAATCTCAAAAATAATCATCTGGGCCTATTTGACGTAACTGTAATAAAAAGAACTTTCCTTTCCTCTAGTAGAGAGTTAGATAAGAAAATAACACAACTCTCATATCTGTGCCATAGTAAAAAAAGATGGACGACACATCTCTACTTCCTCCGGAAATGGGCGCTGCCATCTTGTGCCTGTGACATTATTTGGAGCCAGAGTCTGTGCCAATGCACTCGCCAGACCTCGGACGTCAATCGTGACATTTTGGCCCGTTTTCGTGGCATTAAATAAGTTTAATTAAAGCCAAAACTTGACAGAATATTGCTCTCTTGAACATTAGAGCTATTTAAAATGACATAAAACATCTGAGTTAAAATATTATTTGACGTATCTTGGTCCTTGTCCCATTTGCCGACACGGAAGAGCCTTTACTACTGCCTGCCACCAGGGGGCGATACAGGTGATTTGGCTTCACCTTTGAGGAGCTGTCATGTCGTCCATCTTTATGTGCTGTCTACGATCTGTGCAGAACTATGGAAATTGGAACCAGGACTCGGACTTAGCTTAGCATAAAGACTGGATGTGAACGTCGACCTCTGAAGTTAAGAGCCCTCTCGGTTAATTTTTTGTTTTTGTTTTTTTGATTCAGTTGAGATGAGCCGGCGAGAAACTCCAAAGTACAGTGATCCATTTATTTATCCCATCTTATCCACCGATGCCCCCCCCCCCCCCCCCCCCCCCCCCCCCCCCCCTTGCTTCTGAAGCTAGAACCAATCTCTTTTCAACAGCTTACGTTCAGGGATTTGATTGTCCTGTTTACTTTGAGGCCCGTGGCGAAGTGGATGGCTCCCTCGGTGTGTATCAGGTTGTTACTGTGGCGACGAAAAACAAATGCAGAAAACAAAACAATGGAAAGAATAAAAGGTGTGCTGGAGTGTGAGGGATGCAATCCCAAAGTGTTATTTTTTGTTATCTAAAGAGCACAAATGTGAGGGAATTTGTGAGGATATAGCTTCATTTTGTGGTTTATGGTTGCAAATCTCAATGATTTAAGATTCATTGAGTCTCTCATGAAGGATATTTATTGTTAGTTTTGCCTTACAGTTAATACCAAACGAGGTAAATCATGTCATTTGCCCCCTTTTCACTCTAGTCACCGTACAATAATCAGATTATCATCAGATCCTCATACCTCACATTCAACTCCTCCAAAACGTAGTTGTCTTTCAGAGCCTGCCCCAAAGCGGCGGCGGCTTCTTTGCCGAAGCCATTCGATGACAGATCCACAGATTTGAGGAACATGTTTGCCTAAAAGCACAGAGAAGAATCAGGGTTTTTATGTGCGTTGTTTTTTTTTGGCGACGGGAGATGTTTGCCACTTGCTTTTCCAAACGCAGTAACGATTAAGACTCGAACAAGTTCTCTGACAAGATTAGGCGAAGAGCAAAGACGCACCAGCATTTAAAGTGATTGAGCAGTGTACATCCCGAAGCAATGAGCCTCTCAGGACCCGAATCAATCAAACCTGTCAGTGCAGCTTAGTGATCAGCGTCCCCTTGACCAACTTGGTCATTAAGATATGGAAAGGAGAAGAAAAAGGATGCGGCACTTTCCCGCCTTTCCTGTCGTGAGAGGCTCGATGAGCACAAGACCAGGGGCCAGGTTATCATAGAGCTTCCTCTATTAGTGACTATCGGCCTGCACTACTGCATCATATCACTAAACTCAATGTGAACGTTCTGTTTAGGAAACGGCACTGGGAGAAGATTTCTTTGCCTCGACGGCCGGAAGTTTGTGGACACGCCTGTCTAGCCACTTTTACGTCCTCTCCTTCATGGTATCATGACCCCCTAGTTCCAACTGAAATCTTAACTTTAAAAATAGCAGACCTCCGTCTTTACGGTAACCGTTTCCTTCCATGTTTCGACATGTGCATCATCATCATCATCATCATCATCATCATCAGTCAGGTCCCTAAAGAAATTGTTTCCTGAGTTTTGCGCGAAATGATTAGTTGGGTATAGCTGCGACCTCAACAGCCAGCGGGGCCTCATCGCCCACCATCAGTGTTGGTCCTCAGTTATTCTATGGAGTCCAAAATTTATTAGGTGTTTAATTTTTGTTTTGATACGAGTGGAGACTGTTTTAGTCAAGATGTTTTAGAGATGTTCAAGAATCACATACGGGTAAAATGTTTGACAAATTCACTTTCAAGAAGTGCAATTATGTGTTTGTGATTCTGATACTGCCCATCTAAAAGAAGAAAAGAGTAGTGTCCCGCTGTAACCCCTTCACCGTATTGTCTCTACATGGTCTTTTTGTCCTGCACGAGCTCAACCGATACTGCCTTTCACACGTCGATTCCAAGTTGGAGTTACCGCGAGGCCATTGGCCAGCATCACAGCTCCTCTCCCTCGGATGGAGTTCCAGGCCAGACTCAGTGACCTCAACCTCGTGTTCTCCGACAGAGAGTATCCGAGGATATGGCCTGAAGATTCGGGGGGAAAGAAATGTAAAAGATTTTAATGGCAGTATCACACAGAAAAAAGGCTCAATCAAAGAAAAGTTTTCGATCATTG
Source organism: Scophthalmus maximus (assembly GCF_022379125.1). Classification (NCBI taxonomy): domain Eukaryota; kingdom Metazoa; phylum Chordata; class Actinopteri; order Pleuronectiformes; family Scophthalmidae; genus Scophthalmus; species Scophthalmus maximus. The sequence continues at coordinate 4,802,562 of NC_061533.1, read as the reverse complement.
AATTTTGATCATTTATATACATTTATATAAAAAAAACAAGAATGTCTGATTTACTTAAATGAATCACTGTTATATTAAAGGTCAACTAATTATTGTCATCTTTTCCGAGGCTGCAGCACAGGGGGGTGGGGGGATATTTTACATTTTCTAGTGGTAAAGCATCAGGTAAAGAAGCACTCGTGTTAAAATCACTCGCTCCAAACACCCACTTGCGTGCGCTTTGGGAGCCATTTATCATTTCATTACAGTATATTCCCTGGGATTGTGTGATTCATGGCGAGAAAAAAAAAGAAAGAAAAGAAAGCACTCGTGAGTGAGGACAGCAAGAGGCAGAGCTCCCAGAGAGAAGGATTCCCATCATCATCATCACCCAGCCCATCGCAGGGATAAGACTGTACACGGCCGCTCGGTGGTGTAATCACAGAGAAAGACTCCGCAATGCGCTTGGCTGAAAAAGGGGACAACATCACACCGTGAATGTCGGAGTGTTTTCTGAGAGGTACACTTTCGCTCAGGGACCTTGCGTATGGAAGAGTGCACTCAGAACGCGTTTGATATTTCAGCGGCGGGAGAATGCAGAATTTTAATATGTGGGGATGAACATAACAGCCGCACGCACGGCAAATTAGACATGGCGACGGTGTCCCCTTTACCACGGAGAGATTCATTTTCAATTAACTACATCAGGTGCTTCGCGAATCCCCCCCGCTCTGCCCATTCTTCCACAAGGTGCCTGTCATCCACATGATAATGGTGGAGGTGTTAATGACGGCGAAATGCTCTTGACCTTTGAATGCCACAGTCTGTCGCCGCCTGCTGTCCTGCGACTGCTCGGAGATAAGGCGACGTAACTACGGCAAACTCTGACTGCTTTTATGAGATGGTTTTCCACAAAGAAATATGTGTCTCTCATAATGGTACCATACCGGCCATTGCATACAGCCATGATGTTAAATGAATCGGCACATTTCACAGTACACAGACAGACAGACGGGAGTTTTCATCGTTTTGGTTTTTCAGGTATTCACGTTAGTCATGTCAATTAAAAGATTGTGCTAATCTGAGTTTTACAGAATTTGTTGAATCATCAGTAGATTGACTCTGAAATTACTTTGAGTTTGATGAAAATAATTTATCCACAGAATAACTTAAGCTATATGGTCAGAGGTATGTGAACTTCTTTATTGCTGTGTGCAATACTGTCCGCTTATTTTTGTTCTGGTGCAGGTTTTTCTTTTTTAAAGCCCCAGTGTGTAATTCCTGTAATCTTCTGGCGGCATCTGGTGGTAAAGTTGCAAAGCGCAACAAACTGAGCACCCGACAGGGGACACTTTATGGTGGCGCACCGTTGATTCCATTTCCGGTGTCCGGCAGCGCTGAAAAATTCAGCGCGGACGCGACGTATTCTGTTTTGTGCGACAACCGTATTCAACAGGACGTAGCAAACATGGCGACTCACACGGAGGTCGGCTCCACCTCATGTTGCTATATTTAACTCATTCAGAGTTGACGGAAAAGCATCGGTTCTTTGATGCAGGTGATTATACATAATTGAACACGTAGTTATGGACAGTATATTCAATTTCTGTGAATAAGTTCTTCTAAATATTACACACTGTAGCTTTAAGGTTTGAGTTCTAGGTGCTTGAAAAGAAAATTGGAGGGAAGCCTTACGGCTGCAGCATGCAATGATATTTTAGACACATGTGTGCCTCCCGTTCGGACCCCCGGACCTTTCAACACCTTTGGGATGACCTGGATTGCAGACTGCGAGTCAGACCTTATCGCCCGATATTATGGACATGGATGTTACCAATGCAAATCCCTGCAGCTGGTTCCAAAAAGGTGGTGGAATGTTGAAACCAGAAGCGTGGAGGTCGTTTAAACAGCAAGTTAATCCCGTTGGCGTTGGAATAAGACGTTCAACAGTCACATCTGGGTGCAACGTTCGAGTGTCGACAAGATTTGTTGTCCCTTGCCATATATCTTTAGCTGCGGACTATCCGCAGCTGCCAAAGGTATATATACTGTATATCGAGTGTAAATCTTAAATATCTAACGTGAGCCACGGGTGGTGTTTAATTGAGGCTTAAATGTGGGACCTTTACTGTGTAGAACTAATTGCGGCGCCGTACCTGACCGCTCGCCCAGAGCATTGCGACTGAGGTCGAGGTGCAGCAGCTCGGAGTTGACGACGAGGGCTTGGCCGAGCGGTTTGGCGGCGACGTTGGTGAAACCGTTTTCCGACAGATTGAGGCTCTTCAAGTAGCCTGTCTCCTCGAGCATCCCACCGAAGGCACTGGCCCCGTGGTCCCCAAGGTTGTTGTTGGACACGTCCACCTCTGGGAATGACACAACAAATATACACAGGTCAAATATATTATCAAAAGAAGAGGAATTGAGTCATTAAAAGAGTCACACAATGTTTTATAGAACCGTGAGTCTGTGGAGAAAGTGTGCTCACTTCCTTTATTCCGGTGGCACACGTTTGCTGGCCTCTACTGCTATAGAGAGTGTCAGAGACATCCAAAATATATTCCCGTCCGTCTCTCCAATTTTTAAAGTTCAGCCTTCATCAAAAGGCTCTGGATCTTGCTACACATAATTCACACCCGTCGTGTTGTGAGGAAATGCCCTCGGGGAGGAAGTAGAGCCAAGTCCATTTTAAAGTCGGAAGCAGTTCAAAAGATGTTCCACTCTTAATGGCAAACCTTTGGAATTTCTAAGGTCAAACCCGCCATTTTTTTTTGCAGCCACACAACGGGAGCATGGCTCCCCGGCCACGTTACAGTCTGTCGGTCGTTCCAGCACTTTTGTCCAGATTGAAACACCTCTACAGCTATTGGACTGGATTGGTACGAAATCCATAACGCCACCAGCGGGCTGGTGTTTCTGGCTGTTGTTGAAATTACTTTGTTATAGCTGCATTGTTTCCGAATGACGAGTGTCCCTCCAGCGACACCATGAAGTTGACGTTGGTTCCTTTGAATGAAATGTTGCTATTTGAGTACTGAGTTGTTTGCAGGCATGAAAAATGTCCCGTCTCGACTCTGCGGCCATTTTTCACAACTGCGGGAACATTTCTACGGAAAAACGCCTGGGCGGAGCGCCCACCCGCCGGCGGCGACTCTTCCGAATACTTTCCTGCGGGAAAAATTCGCGGACGCCCGCCTTCTCACGTACAAGACCCTCCGGAAAAGTTGCGGGAAAAAAGGTTCAGACGTCGGCGCGTGTCTGAGAGCAGCTTTGGATGGACGGACTACCTTTTTTTTGGCGTGTTTCTCCATTTACAAAATGCCTGCATGACTCACAGGAGTGACATCCACTTATAGCTCCCTGAACTGCGCATATGACTGACGTTCAACCAAAAAAAAAAGATCAGATGTGAAATCATGTGCAGTGGCGTATAATTGAGGTAAGAGCAGCTTATGGGAGTGGGAGGCCGCGCGGCACTTTTGTCAGAGAGAGGTGAGCGGGAAAAAAAAAATATGTGTGCATGCGTGAGCGCCCGGTTAAAAAAAACAAAACCCCACCTGCGATGTAAATATTTTCCGTCAACATCTTGGCTATGGCCGCTCCGCCCAGTCCTTCCATCGCATTATCTCGCAGGTTCAGTCTCAGTATTGAAGTGTTGGTTGCCAGGGGAACCGCCAGCGCTCTGGTGCCCTGCGAATACACAAGCAAACCCTTTTTCTCCTCAAAGTGAAATTCGCAGCGGTGCACTTTTTTATCATCCGCATTTTCTCGTTTGAAAAAGAAGATGCGCCGATGCAGGTGGGCAGAGCGAGAAAGACAGAGACAGCGACAGCGAGGGAGAGAGAGAGAGAGAGAGAGAGAGAGAGAGAGGAGCATTAAAGCTTGCTTGAGACAAATGAAGCAGACGGGCGCTTGTGCGGAGGCGGGGGTCAGAAAATGAAGCTCGCTGGAATTGAAAATTATGGTTTCCAGCATGGCTGATGAGAAAGTTGAGTGCATGAGCCCTCGTGTTAACTTGATCTTTAAAAAAAAGGAAAAGAAGACGAGAGCGGAGATCTCAGCTCCCATCTGAAGATAATGAGTATCTTCCCGGAAGATCTGAGAAGCCTTAATGTGCAATGCATTTGAATAAATAACATTTTGCGGGGCTTTTTTTTTTTTTTTGAATCTCCTTCAGCTCTCTCTCTCTCTCTCTCTCTCTCTTCTGACACCTGAAGACTTATTTAAAATCCAATTTAATCTCTCTCATGTGATGTCGCCTCGGCAAACGGCTTGTCGAGGAATGGATTTACTCTTACAACTTCGTCTGTGGACCAGTGGAAGCCTGTAACAATGCCAGAGTGTGTTGATGATGGATCAATAGGCAATGCAATTTTCACACGCGCACATGGATGGAGTTTGGTCTGTCTCTTTGTACAACTGCACATATCTGTGTATACTACGGATTATAAGAGAACGAAAAACCATATAGACACAATTATCTGATGGTCATCACAACCAGCTATAAATGGCACATTGACGCAGGTTAAAAGGTGAAAAGGATTCGCGGCCATTAGGGACCAAGAAAAACCAACGTCGTCCCTTTGAAGAGGCGAAGGACTCCCCACTTGAATGATGAGATCTATATAATGGGCTTGACTTATGCAAAATCATTTTTTAAAGTGCAGGCGCAGAGATATGTACATGCATGATCTATTTCCCGGGAAAAAAGAGGGGGGGGGTGAGAACTCCTTGAAGCGCAGCTGCGCCCGCACTCCACGCAGTAGCGCTGGCCGGACAACAGCGCCGGAGTCTAACCCTATTGAACGCATTCAGCGTTTTTCGCACACGTATAAACATGCGTTGCCCTTTTTCCGGAAGAAGGCAGGTTTAACTCAAGCGCTGTTTGCTCTCCCCAGGTGAAACCCATCTGATAAGGGAGAACTACAGAATAATCGACGACATGACACCAAAAGTGAGGGCAAATTATCTGGATCGCCCCCTGGTGGCTGGCGTCAGTATAGGTCATCAGATACATTTTTCCCAAAGAGGGTTTCTGTCATGTTAGGTGGTTTTTTATCACAGTTATGCATGTTCAAGTGTTTATTTGACTGACACGTTTGGTTGTGATTAGTTATTTCATTCTATAAATATGGATTAAAAAAGTAAAGATTGACCGTTGAGACCGTCGTCAATGCTTTCGTCGCAGACTGAAAACTCACCTGTTCAGACTGCACCTTACTCCCTGAATGTATTATATCAAACACACAAAAAAATTATGAATGTTCATGTACTTATTAATTCTTGCACGTTGAGTAATATCTTCACAATTGAATGCACTTATTGTAAGTCGCTTTGGACAAAAGCGTCTGCTAAATGAATGTAATGTAAATGTAATGTTGCGATTGGTCAAGCACGTGCTTGAAAAGACGCGGCTCCAAACAACGATCGCATCTGCGCAGACCCTGGCTCATTGCCCACGTAGAAGATATGTTGGCATCATTTTTTTTTTACAATGGGAGTAAATGGAGATGCGGCATCCATCTTTATATGCAAGGCTGCTTACACATCATTAATAAATCTTCATGCTGTAAACAGATCGTTCCAGAAAAAAAATCATCATTCACTTGGATTCGCGTTTCTCTTCACAATCACCTTTTTGCTCAGTCATTTCAAAATATCAAAATATTAAATAATATACTGCATTTGAAATTCTACGAAGCATTACAGATGACTTTCTCTCCAGCAAAAACAAAAAAAATACACGAGCTTCACCCAATACTAACCCCCCCCCCCCCTGATCTATGATTAAAGTATACCTGAGGCCCGAGCCCACGGTGCATCATGTTCAGCTCGGCATCTTTCATGTGCCGCAGGTAGTGAGAGGCGGGCACCACGTGCAACGCCTCGCACGCCTTCAGGTAGCTCGTCTTCTCCGGGGACTCGAGCGCCACCTCCTCGTCTGCAACACAAACGGAAGATAATAGCCGTGCGGAGTTGTTCGCCATCAATACCTCTTTGAAAAAGGGGGGGGGGGGGGGGGGGGAGGACCATCTGAGTGTGATATTGAAAACCACATACCTCGCCCTGCTCATTCACACCAGACGGTTTTCACTTCTGTTTAAAAGGAGGAGCCCGACACAAAGACATTGGTGAGATGAATTCATTAAGATGCAGAGCAGGGCCTCTCCTACACACTCGCCCGCCCACACGTGTGGAGGAGTTCTTTTTCTGCTTTGCTTTTTCAAAAAGTCATTTAGAGATCGAGAGGATGGAGAGGCAGCAGGGAAAAGACGAACAGATTGGGGGCCGCGTCTTCATCAACGCACGTTCCCATCGCGACCATTTGATTTGGGGCCATCGTGAGATATTATTCCAAAGAGAAAGGAACAGGATGAAATTTGCTCATTTCACACTCACATAGTCAAAGTGCGGGAGCATCACACCCTTTATCACAAAGCGTAACAACTCACCCGCCAAATTGATCTCCCCTTTTCCTATCCCCCCCCCCCCCCCCAAAAAAAATCAACTTTCTCTATATCTCCGAGCAAAACCCAATACCTTCCAAATCCGTGTCGTAGTACTCGTCAGAGTTCACACTCTCTTCTCCTCCCCGCTCGTCCTCCTCCTCCTCCTCTTCACCCTCGCCCTCACCTCCGTCTGGAGCGCTCCCATCGAGGCCGGGGGGTCGGCCGTCCGGCCCACGCACGTCCACCTCTGTCAAGCTCGCTCTTTGCTGGAATGGCGGAATTAGAGAACATCGCGACTCGTGAGAAAACGGGGCCGGCAGCCCTGAGCGGGGACATTTGATGGATTTGCTAAAAATCCGACAGAATGAAAATGATGCCTGCGCTGTAGAGAATGTGGATGGAACTGTTTTAACCGTGTCTCTCCTTCTAGTCTCTGTAACTTGGACCTTCTGGCATTTCTTCCCATCTCCCTTTAACCTCTTGGACCAGAATCAGTTGGGTTTTTTTTGTCTCAGTCAGCGGTGTCACACATTATTCCCAGGACTAAACGGACTACTCAGAAATAGTAAAATGCCTTCACCTGCCCGGCCGCTCACACACTTCCCCCGCTCAGGACAGAGTTTACCAGACTTGGCTCGCCTGGTGCTTTTTCCGAGCTTCCTACCTCTTCCAGCTGCAGCATCTCACTTTCTACTTCCTGCGTCATCGTCCTCCAGCACAGAAGGCATCAGCGTCCCCTCGGCCAACTTCTTCATACATACAGCAAAAAGTGACATTATTAATACTGAGAAACATCTAAATTTGTCTTCCTTTACGCAGAAATTGGGCTTTATTTTTGTCTGTTTTACACGGTGGTCCCGAGGGGGGTCATCCCTATGTTCCCTCATCCCTTCGTCCCTCAACCCTATGTTCCCTCCTCATCCCTATGTTCCCTCATCCCTATGTTCCCTCAACCATATGTTCCCTCAGCCCTGTGTTCCCTCAACCATATGTTCCCTCAGCCATATGTTCCCTCAGCCCTGTGTTCCCTCAACCCTACATTCCCTCCTCATCCCTATGTTCCCTCAACCCTATGTTCCCTCAACCATATGTTCCCTCAACCCTACATTCCCTCCTCATCCCTATGTTCCCTCAACCCTATGTTCCCTCAACCATATGTTCCCTCAACCCTATATTCCCTCCTCATCCCTATGTTCCCTCAACCCTATATTCCCTCCTCATCCCTATGTTCCCTCAACCCTATGTTCCCCCATTCCCTCCTCATCCCTATATTCCCTCACCTCTATGTTCCCTCACCTCTATGTTCCCTCACCTCTATGTTCCCTCGACCCTACTTTCCTCAGCCCTATGTCCCCTCACCTCTATGTTCCCTCATCCCTATATTCCCTCAGCCCTATGTTCCCTCATCCCTCCTTATCCCTATATTCCCCCATTCCCTCCTCATCCCTATGTCCCTCACCTCTATGTTCCCTCACCTCTATGTTCCCTCACCTCTATGTCCCCTCAACCCTACTTTCCTCAGCCCTATGTTCCCTTATTTCTATTTAATTTCCCCTGCATCAAAATTAGGCCCTATGTTAGGGTCAGGCTGAGGGAACACAGGGTTAAGGGAACATAGACACGCTCCCCCCCCCCCGAAGCCTGTACTACGAAGCAGGATTTACGGTTATCGAGGTAACTTCACGTTTAACTCTTTTTCTCCCATCCGACGACGCTGTCGCGGCGTTACCGGGCAGGGGGTAAATCACCATGGTAACCTCGTGCCGAGCGGCTAACCCGCTCTGGAGGAGGTGAAGTTAAGAGATAAAGAGATCAAAGCCGGTCACCGGTCCGACTGCTGGCCAATCGGATCCCTGGAGAACCAGCCTCATCGTTCTACGGGATCCTGGCTGGGACAAAAGAGAGTTTCAGAGCAACGTGACGAATAATAAAGCGCAGCAGGTATCGAACTCAAACGGTGACCGCCCACTGTTTAAACGGTTCCGGTTTCCGTAAGTGGACTGTCAGATTCACTCACCCCATTGGCGTTTCATAAAATCCTCCCATATAAAGAGTTTTAAGCCTGGATCCAAGCCAAATAAACCACGAGATTAATCGCTACCATAAAACATTTTTTATTCGGAGCAAAAAGCAAAGGTACAAGACTGAACATACTGATTTTGAGAGTCAAGGAACTACTCCTCATTTAAATGCTTTTTCACGAAATCAAAGATACTACAATTGGAAGGTCACGTCGTTGCCCGCCAACTTTTTGAATTTCAGGACGCGTGACAATACGTATACGCGTAGGCGGCGAACCAATGAAAGACCTCGCTCTTATCGTGTTGTGTGGCGGCTCCTGAACTTACCCCCATGAGCCAGTAACCTCGCTTCGTAGTGCAGGCCTCCGTTGGTGAACCTGCTCGTGCTTGGAGTGAAATCACTGCTCTGCATTTGACCAACAGCAAGTGTTCACGCAGCCCATGGGAGGGGTCAAATTCTCCGGGGGGCGAATCGGAAAGAGGCCCCCGCCTCACTGCCGGAGCCGCCTCTCGCCAATCAGGAGCTCCCCCTCGTGCCACGGTTGGAGCGACTTGTTTTGTTGACAGGTTGCCGTGGCGCTGGGGAGGCGTTCGAGTGCCAACTCTCTGAGCCATGACGACCGTGTCTTACAGGAGGACAGGAAGACAGCAACTCTTTATCAACATCATGATCTGCCCTTAAAAATAAGAAAAGGCCTGAGCCTCTCCAGTCTCTCAGTATTTCTTCTTTTTTTTTTTTTATGAATGAGGAAAAAACAAAAACCAAGCGACCGCGTTGACATATTCTGCAAATGTTTCTCTTTATTTCGTACGCAAATGCAAAGTGGCCCGCAGTTGATGCTTTTTCAAATGGAATACCCCTCGATCGATTACACAACAAAGGTCATTAGAGCAGAGGCCGGTTGGATCAGAGCTGTTCATGGCAGCAGCAGCAGCAGCAGCAGCAGCAGCGATATGCAAACACAGAAAGAGAAACAAAAAAAACAAAAACACTTTTTAGCATCCAAAGCCCCGTGGGGAAAAGAAGAAGGCCAGACCTCACGATGTACAGTCTTACCGACTGACACAGTGCTGGTAATATAGACAGAGCTTCTTCTTCTTTCTTTCTTCAAAAATATGAACAGGAGACAGAAGATCACCATGCATTTGTTTAATGCTGCTCTTTTTAATCCCCATACCTAAAGGATATGAGGGACACCGTAATAGAATAGGCATATATATTTTTTTGTTCTTTTTGAATCAAGCAGAATCATAGTGCTCATTTACATAATCAAAATACATTCTTAGAAAAGATCGAAGTGGTACTCTTTATATTTTATACTTTGTTTGAATATATATATATATATATATATATATATATTTATATGTAGAAGCTATATATAGAAGCTATGATCGTGTATCAATTTGTTTTTCCTGTTGCACATTTTACATCACAGACATTTTTTCTCGGACCGACTGAACTAAATCTGTTCAAAGAAAAATGACACGGAGGAGACATTCGTCCAGGATGAGCAACATGTGGGTTACAACGGGAATCGCCCATTTTCTCTTGGCAGTTAAAATGATTGATTCAGAAAAACAAACCCAACCCCCCCCCCCCCCTCCCCCAAGAATAAACAAACATGTTCTCAGGAACGATTTGGTAATCACACAATAAAAATCCATTAAGTATGACGCCGGCTATCTTTGAACTGAGTCGGGAGACAAAGGGAAAGGGGAATAAAAGAAGAGCGAGGAGACGACGAGGAAAGCCACAGGTTACTGCGGAGCGGGTCAGTACACAATGTAGCCAGCCGCACAAATAGGTTCAAATTATGGCCCCGACTCACGGGGAAGCAGCAAATGACCGCAGCGACAGTGCCACCGCCAGCGCCTCTCGTCTTCGAATGGGGGAACAAAAGAACCCCAGAAATGGCATAATAGGAACTGAACTGCTGAGATTCCAAACTAAAAGCCATGTGGGCATGTTCCTGTTTACCGAAACACCAGATTACATTTTCAGGCTCGTGTGAATTGCTCTTTTTTTTTTTTTAAAAGTCTGACCAATTTTACGTTAACAGCAGAATAACCGTGTAAAAACACACACACACACACACACACACACACACACCTGAGCACATGCATGTTTACACCCACTCGTAAAGAGACGTGCACGCTTGCAGTGATTTATATGGCGCGCACACGCGCACGCACGCGCCGATGCTACTGAGCGGGTGTCAGGTCACAGGTCACAGTGAAAGAGTGGCATGAGAAGAGATGTAGTGTACGTAGGCAGAAGCAGAGAGAGAGAGAGAGAGAGAGAGAGAGAGAGAGAGTTGATGTAAGGCAAGAGGCAGAGGAGTCGTGATGCTGACATAATGTAACTTTTTTTTTCCCCTTTTTTTAAAAAGCTCAAGAGGCGATCGACCAAGCTGCCAGAGAGGATCCAGGGGAGCGACAGTTCTACAGCGGCAAAACAGTTTTGATTCCGTGTTGTTTCTTCTTTTTAAATTTTTTTTTTTTTAGCTTCCCCTCAGAAAAAGGAGGTTCATTTTTGGAATGGAACAGTTCCACATCTTTGGAAAAAAGAAAGAGGAGAAGATTGTTCGCCATTTTGCTGAGAGTAAGGTGAGAGGAGTCGACACAACTCGACCATGTTTGTGTGGTTAAATGTGACGCCACAGCTACTGAGCTTCGATTTTTAAGCTCATTAAAGCTCATTAATATTTTTATATCTTGTTTCTTTATTCTACACACACACACACAAAAAAACCCGCAAAATTTAAAAATTAATGCTCGATTCTTCTGACAATATTGTTTTGTTGTTGTTCCGGAGCGGGTCGACTTTCTGCTTCCGGCCAAGAAAGGGCCTGGAACATGACAACAAAAACAAGGAACTTTATTTGTATTTATTATTTATTTTGTTATTTTTACAAATTTTGGTCCGAGCGCCTGCTAACCGACTACTGGCTGTATCGTCATATTTACCGTACAGACATGACCGCTCAGCAAGAAAGAAAAAAGACTTTCTATAATAAACAGTGCAATAAAATGAAAAATCAACTATAATTCAATAAAACCTGAGAGCATTCAAGAAGCTTTTTTTGTTTTGGATTATTAACATAGTCGTGAGAGCGGTTCTGATTTCTTCGTCTTCTTCTTCTTCCTCCTCCTCCTCTCCTCCACATTCCTAAGAAGCTGCTGTGGGTGGGCGACACAACCCAGTGGGACGCACGCGATGTCGGGTTGCTGCGAGAGGAACGGGCGGGGCCACCAAAGAGGAGAGCTGGTGCAGGCGAAGTTTTGAAGTGGGTGAAAAAAAGCAAGATAACAATGTGCATGTCGAGGCCGTGACAGAATCCCTGCCAGTCCACCTGCAGGCCTGCACATTCTTTTTCTGAAACCACAACCTTTGATTTATGAAAGAAAGGGAAGAAAACAAACAAAAAAAAACAGCACAACAGCCCAAATATATTTGATCAGCCCTGATTCTTTCGGAAAAAAAATCATAACTACTTCTGTTCATCAACGCCACACATTCCCTTGCAAATATAAAAAACCTCAATAAAATGCTTTTTTTTTTTTTTGTAACAATAACACAGAGTATATTATATTTGTCGAGTATATTCTTGTCTTGGGTCATGCATTCACAATGAGGCAGGTCATTACACTAGGTTCACACGTCATGAATCAAAAAGAGAATCAATTTATAGTTTTTGGAAGGATCATCAACAAGCCAAAAAACAAAATTTCCAACTTGCTACAGACAAAAATCGCAGAGCCCAACAGAAAGATTGAAGTGGTATATATAAAAAAAGAAAAATTAAAAGAAGGAAAGAAAGAAAGAAAGAAAGAAAGAAACCTTTTTTTTTTTTTTACAGTACAAAAATTGGCACAGTATTCTTTAACCAGTGTTGCTGCATCCCTCCAGACTGGTTGTTGACAGAAAGCCCCTCGATTCATGGACCTACAGGCAGAAAACCCTGAGAAACGAGAGGACAGAAGGACAGTCAGACCGACCGAGAGCAACAGAGACAGAGAAATGGAGATGTTACCGCCATTACTCATCCAAGCAGGCAGGGGCTCTGACGGCCCAATGTGAAATTCAAGTGACAATCCACGCAGGAACCGTCGTCTGTGATGCATTATGTTGGTACTCAATGAGCCACAGTGGCGGTGTAGGGCCCTTGTGTCGCGCTCGTGGCAAGGGGATGTATGGAGTGTTCAAATCTTGAATGTGCACAAATGACGACGGCAAACAGAAACAGAAATGGAACAGAGCCACTCGCAGCTCGCTCCTAATCCTGTTAGTTTTAAAGGCCCCTCTTGTGCAACGGGGGGGTTTCTATGGTTACCCCGCTCTGTTTTCATCCCAAGCTAAGGGGGGAGAACGCGCTGCCGTCACCGACGACTACAGGTTGCACGTGGGAGCTGGACCAGAGCTGGTTGGGATGAATCTCAATGGGCTGTTTCCAAACCCTTCTTTTTTTCTGCAGAAGTATGAGATAACCAGCCTGGTTATCAACGGTGTTGCCGGCAATAACTGGAAGTGAGTGATCCTCGGTTGTAATGCTTTGTGTGTGAGCAATAGACACTATCGCGCTTCCTACAAATCCGCTGACGGACGGACGGGACAGCTTCACAATGGACCAATGAAGGAATGCATTCAAATGAATGTGAGGTAATTTGGGGTTTCTTTTGGTGCTCGATGTGCAGTTCTAAAAAGAAACCGAGTCAGTACATCATCTAAATGACTCTTAATGGCTCATAAAGCTACTTGGAATGAGGGCCACTGGCCAGGCAGACAGACAGACAGGTTGTGTTTTATACACAATTGTCATTGAAAGGGATTCGCCAAAATATTGGTTTATTACAGAGATGGTAAGGCAAAACCTCTTGTCTGCGTCTCCTCTGCAACAATAAGCAACTATAAAGCTATAATGTCATTAATACACTAATTGGTCTATTGTGATTTCACAACAATTTGGATTTTGACCTCGTCTTGTTCCGTGAAGTACCGGCGCACCTTGTGTGTTTTTAATATCTTCACGTGAACAGCATTCCCTGTATGGAAAAACGCCGGCGATTGAAGACAAACCACTCACTCATCCGAGTCCTTTTTGCTCTCCTCGATGTAGGCGATGGACTCGGAGCGGAGCCGGTTGGTGACCTCGTAGGTGCGCAGGGTGACGCCGAAGATGTCCTCGTGGTAGCGGTTCTCATCCTGGCGAAACGGCGAGATGAAGGGAGGGGCGGAGAGATTAGGAAAGTATAGACAATAAAAGGCCTGATCAGGTTTAGTCTTTTGTTGGCGGGGGAAAAAAAAAAAATACTTGATGGCCCCAGATTCTTTTCTTTAGTTCACAGCAGGTGAACTAGTTTGACTGCGTCGCTAAGTCGCACCTCTGCAGAGGCGGAGGTCAACTTCCATTCGCCACTTTCGCAGCTCAGCCCCAGGAACATGTCACCCCTCTCTTTTCCTGACACTTACCCTCGATCTGAGCTGTGTTTTAATGGCAGTCGATGCTTTTCCCGCCCGCCCGCCCGCCCGCCCCCCTCGCTCGCTTACCCGTAGCTTGCTGATGAAGAAGCCGGCGTCCTCCAGGCTCATGTTGCCCTCCTGCTTGATGACCTGCTGGACAGTCTTGAGGACGTCGCCGGCCATGGTCACGTCGCCGCACACGTAGATGTGGCCGCCCTCCTCCCTCAGGCACTGGTACACCGTCTCCGACAGCTGCTCGCGCAGCACATCCTGTACGTATTTCTGACAAGAGGGGCAGAGGAGGGGAGACGAGTGTTCACGCGGAAATGTCAAGTTTAAGGGAAGTAGAGAAAGGAGTCAGACAGGGAATAAAGTAAGAAGAAGTAGAATCTCAAACGGCTGTTGTTCCCAGGGATTAATTATATATGATAATTATATACAAAAATGATACTGTATACACTTTTTTTCAACCGCTAACAGATGCAAAACCAAGCAAAACAAGAATTGTTCCGAACATCAAAAGAAGCACAAGAGACATTGAGTTTAAAGGACAACCCCCCCCCCCCACCACCAATACAAATTTTTACCCGAACAACTAAAGTTGAAAGTCATAAAACGAAAATGCATGAGGGGAAATGTTTTTTTCCAAAAAGAGAGTTATGCGACAAGCTGACTCATCGTCCGCAGCCAAGGACAGCTCTGTAGCTTGGTACCTTTGGTTTGCCGGGTTCTCTGGAATAGGCCGCGTAGAGCTCCTTGAACACTCGCTTGTTCCTGGCCTGGATCGTCTCCTCCTTGTAGATGTGGTCCATCTCGGACTGCCGACAACCGAACACCAGGATCATGGGGCACGATTCAATCCCTTCAAGGTGACGGGGAGAGTTCATTTGTTTAGACGATGGAGATGTAGAAATGGTAGCCTACTCTGGTGCGTATTATCTAAATCATGACATGTGTTCATTACACAGAAATGAATGAAATCAGCTCGTCCTGGATCGTCACGTAATCAGCCCTCAAACTGAAGATTCTGTCTGCAGGTTTGTGTGCAGCATTGAAAATCTTCTGCAAGAATCCTCTATGAGGTAGTAATAAATACTGTATCTCTACGTAATTATTAAAGGTGACATATTATGCTCATATTCAGGTTCATAGTTTTAATTTGGGTCACCACTTGAGAAGGTTTTCGTGCTCTAATGTTCAGAAAAGGCATCAGTGTTCTCATACTGCCCATTCCTGCTGCTCCTCTTTTCACCCTCTGTTTAAAACGCCTGGATTTCTTGAAGCCCCGCCCCCTCCAGTTAACCCCCAGTCTGCTCTGATTGGCCAGCTGGCCCAGTCTGTTTGCGATTGGTCAACCACTTTCAAAACATATAGGAAATGTCACGCCTCTTCACCAGAAAAGTGGAGACCCTCAGATTGCAGGCGGGGTTACCCCCAAAAGAGTCCAACTGTGACATCACAGTGGGAGAGAAATCTGAACCACTCGTTCAGAGCCAGGCTGTAGGGTTTAACCATCTCACGAAAAAAACTACAGGTTGGTCTTTTTTAACAGTTTGTGGGCTGGCAGGCTCCACAGATACACAAATGTAAAAAAAAGTCATGAAAAATACCAACCTTTGTGTTCAAGGTCATACAGTCTTTGTTGCCAGAAGCTTCTGAACGGGGCGATGCCCGTTCCTGGACCCACCAGGATACAAGGTGCTTGGTTGTCTTTGGGAAGTTGGAAAGACGGGGCACTAAAACAACAACACAAGAAATAATAAGACACAAAATTAGGGAGTGAAATTAGATGAGAACATCCATGCCACTTTCACGTCTGCCTGCTAAACATGGCTCCACCTTTAGCAGCCAATTAGCTTAGCATAAAGGAGTAGAAATGGGAAACACCTAGCCTGGCTTTGTACAAAAGGTATCTGCCAATCAGCACATCCAAACCTCACTGATTGACGTGTGCCTCCTTTGCTTAGTGTAAAAAAAAAAAGTGCCATGTGACCATTTCTTGATTGGAGCCAGTTGCCTGGCAACAGGCGAAGGCCGGACTCCATCGTCAAGCAAACCAACGTTTTTATTGGGGAGCTTTAAAAGGTGCTAGTGGGTTTTTTTTTTTTTTTTGTGATCCCTGTCTGGACAGAGCCTGGCTAGACGTTTCCAGTCCTCATGCTAAGCTAAGTTAGCCAGCTGCTGCTGGTAGGTTCAATTTTTTTTGCAAGAAGACATGAGATTTGGCGTCCAATCCATCTCATCAAATATGTCAAACATACACTGCAGACTCACATAAATAAAAAAAAGTGTGATGCCTACCCTCGGACAAAACACGGCACCATCTCGCCCTTCTCTATCCTGTTGAGCCACGACGAACACACTCCGTGGTGGATAGGTCCCTCTCCATCTGAAAAGGAAATGATTACTAACACTTTACCTACCTTTTTTTTTTATCTCCCCTCCGCCTCCCACTCAGTTTAAGTGCACAAACTGACAGAAGAAGTGTGAGTGTGACCCAAAGATGTTTTCCCAAGGCTGGGGCAAAGTGTCTCTCTCTCTCTCACTCTGCCCCCTTTAAAAGGGAAATTACAGTAATTCAACTGCTCCTTTTTTACAATCATAGTGATACACTGCACAAGTATTAGGTGTTTGTGTGTGTGTGTGTGTGTGTGTGTGTGTATGTGTGAGGGAAAATAATCATCATTGTGCAGATGAGAGAATGGTTGATAATTGCAAAGGTGGCAATAAAAATACTGCGTAGTAGTAACATTGAGACTTCATTTGAAACCTGAACCGGCGATTGCACTTCATACGCTGCCGTACGGCGCTGCACCGCTTCCCTCCCATTTCATGCTCGTGTTCCCTATCTCCAAATAGAATCTGTTTAGAGATACTGCATCTTCCGGTGGTGTTTCTAAATCTACACTCCCTTGTAATTGCGGTCGAGGTCCAGCAGCCCTATAAAAGCAGACTGGCTTCCCAAGATAACTTCCAATCTATTTTCTCGGCGCACATCACACCGGCTGAGGCTGAGTCATTTGACTTTTTTTTCTTTTCCTTGTGTGTGTGTGTGTGTGTGTGTGTGTGTGTGTCTTTGCAGCAACATTGGAAAGGTCCATAGAATTGTGTCCTTTTTGTTGCGTTACATAAACTTGACAGAGCAAATGTACACATATACAGAGAGTGCACCTTTTTGTCTTGGTGAGTAATAACTTACTGGCTAATTACTGTTTAGTGGGAACCACAGGGTGTGATTTGGTTTTTCATTTTCCCCGAAATGTCAAGAACGTCAACATGCGAAATGCCAGAAATAAAGAGACCAATTTTTACGAGCAAGTTCGTCCTCCCAGTGGGAAGCAAAAGACCACGTCACACCCGCGGAAAACCCCTCCCGAGAGACGTTGGCTAATGCCCAGCCGGGTCGGATCGGTTCCTCCAGCCGAATAAAAAGAGGAGAGCAGCATCGGGCCCCTCACCTCTGGCACGGTAGGAGACCACGGCGACGGTGAGGTGGATCTCGCCCGGGTGCAGCTCCGGGGAGGAGCTGATGGAGTAGTAGCGCGGCTGCAGCAGCGGCAGCTGCGTGAGCAGCAGGGTGGAGGGCATCTGGATGGAGGGGAACTCCTCCAGCACCTCCACCAGTGTCGGGTTGTTGTACCACTTCCACTCCTCGTACTCCTGCAAACCCTGGGATTGTGACGGACAACCGGGAAAAGGTGAAGAGGATATTGATTGGATAGGATTTTTCCTCTCTTGGTAAGCTGTCGAACTTTTTGCCGTCCCAATTGAAGCGACCGAAGTGACTGCCGCAACAGCAGGAGGAGGAGAGGGAAGAAAAAAAAAAGGAGGAGGATGTTTCCTCTTTTAGATGTGCGAACATTTTCTGACTCAAGAGCAGGAGGCCGCCACAGGCAGAGCCATTCACCGTTCACTGTCCAACTGTTTTGTGGTCTTGTCATCACTGACATTTGAATGTGATGTATTTAGAGAACTGCCACCAGGCTTAAAAAAGAAAACAAACAAACCAAGTAAAAAAAAAAAAAGTTCCCAAGTCTCGCTTTTGTTCTCAAGCTGCTAATGCCCCATCAGGCTACGGTGCCCCATCAGGGAGCCATGGTGAGGTCGCCGCTCTGAACCGGGACGCAGTTTGAAGCAGCGTTGCAATTAGAACGATTTTAAAGACAAAAGCCCTTCTGTTTTTTTTTTATTATATATAAACAGAGTTCAGAGACTGATATAATCATATTGTTTGAGATTTTCTTAAAGCAACAGCGTGTAAAATTTAGATACTTCTTCACAGAAAATTGAGTATAATGTCCACAATTATGTGTTGATAGATGTATAGTCATGTGCGACAAAGAACCGAGGTTTTTTCGTCAACTCTGAATGAGTTAATAAAGTTACACGAGGTGGACCCGACCTCCGTGTGCGTCGCCATGTTTGTTGCGTCGTGTTGAATACGTCGCAGTCGCATTGAATGGAAAACCAGAAATGGAATCAGTGGTGCGTCGTCATAAAGTGTCCCCTGTCGGGTACTCGGTTGGTTGCAGTTTTCAACTTTACAACCAGATGCCGCCAGAAAAGTAAAATAAATTACACACTGCGGCTTTAATATATTTGTAATATAACTTATTGTTCAATCATTTCGCTTTGTATATATTTTTTTATCATTTATATAGCTATGAAAGCTTAAACGTGCTTTCATACTTATGATGCTTATGTGTGACAACAAAGGACGATTACAGAAGTCAAGATAAACCTCGCTTCATTCCCGAAACCATCTCAAGATTCGGCACATACAAAAATCAAAACTGATCTGCAGCGCATATACCGCATGTACCGCGAGGTCCTCGCGTCGTTTCCTCTCGCTTTTTGTGACAATGATTCGATGCATGAGCGTGTGAGTCACTGCTTGGTCTCAGCCAGCCTTCTTTTTTTTTCTCTCTCCGCAAAAATGGAGAGTGAATTGTGGGAGGCACTGCGGGGGGGGGGGGGGGGGGGGGGATTGGCTCTGGGTCAGAAAAGATCAACGGCTTTAATTTGGCGCCAGCTCACTCCTACTGTATGTATTCCCATCAGCGCGGGGTGCATCAACATCAGCTCTCAGACGCATATTCTGATGGCAAACAGGATCAATAGAGCTGTGCTTGGAACAGTGTCACGATAAAGACATTTGGCTCTCAAAGAGTACACGTTTATTTTTGGATAAAACCATATGCACATAGTTAACGTCGCGAAATCCCTCATGTGTCATGGACACGAACCGAGAGCTCGGCATCAGCGGCAGTTCAGTAATCCTAAAGGTCGGTGATGAGGATAATGCCGAGGGTTTCTGAGTGAATTTACCTTACTGAGGACCTCCAGCTTCTTTTTCTGCTTGTCGTTGGTCGCCAGAGCGGCGAACTGCTGCAGCAGCACGGGGCTCGGCGGGGTGGTGATGTCCAGGAAGTACTGGAAGGCGTGGTAGATGGTGCAGGGCGGGATGCGAGTCTCGTTCGTCCAGTTACTGATAACACCTGTGAAGTTGCATTAATTCAAATTTTACATAAACTTCCATAAGAGGAACAGTTTTTGTAATAAACCCACGGATGAATATCATCCCACCTCAGCAGTTATCGTCAGCTCTCGACTGTGACATTTGACCTTCTCTTAGCTTTCTTTTTGTTTTGGCTTTTTTTTCTGACAGGCAGCCATTTACTAGTGAACACAGAGGTCACAACCTGCTCAAACACTGAGGAGCACTATTGTTAAGGGGCCAGATATGACTCTCAGGAGTTGGTTAAAGGGGCAGTAAGCGATTTTGGAGACAGCTTATTGGAGTCGTAGCGCCGCCCGCCAGCGCGTCTCTTGCGGTGTCGACAAGTGATGTTTAAAAAAAACTGCGCTCGCAGTGTTGTGTGGTGCGGTCCGCACCCTTTTTTCTTTTGTTTTTTGATTTACAGAGCCTTGGCTGCGCCGAAAACCCGGATTTTTTTCCGGCGCTCACACACATAAGCGACAGCTTTTGGACGGTGAGGAAATATTCACAGATTTTTTTTTAAAACGCGCATTGCTTTCGAATCGCCTACTGCCCCTTTAAGACTACGGCAGAAGAGGAAACTGGGTGTTGAGCTCGCGTTCGTGGCCAGAAACACAACTCGAAAGCTAACTCTGCGTTGTGTCTTTTGAATGTGTAAATGTGCATCGATTTTTTTGCCAAAGTTGATCCCAAATTGTGCAACATGCAAGCTGTGCTTTTGCATCGTGAGATCGTTTCCCTATCCTGTTTGATTCACGCCAAGCTGATCCAAACAAACCCGGCCGCGTGGAACTCACAAACGTCTTTGCGACTCGCGTGAAAACATGACGTTGACACCATTCGCAATCTGCGTGTACACA
Source organism: Scophthalmus maximus (assembly GCF_022379125.1). Lineage (NCBI taxonomy): Eukaryota > Metazoa > Chordata > Actinopteri > Pleuronectiformes > Scophthalmidae > Scophthalmus > Scophthalmus maximus. Next base: position 4,782,295 of record NC_061533.1, on the reverse strand, counting down.
GTGATTGCAAATTGCTTTTTGTTTTTTGTAAACCAGGCCTGTAAAAAAACACAAGGAGAGGCTGCAGAAGCCCCAAAAAAAAAATGACTCCGTGGAATGTTTGGTCTTAGTGTTGCATTTTAAAAACAAGCCGGAGAGGTTTTCATTTTTCAAGATAAATTTGGATTTGGCACACACACGCACTGTGTTTAAGAAAACACCTCGCTTCACAGTCTCAGTGGAAGTCACACTTCGGTCACGTTGAGTGTCACAACAACTGCCAATATTCAGCTTCTCTGGGCTCATTGCTCGCAAAAGGTGCGACCTCAGAGGCAAGAGAGACTAATTCATACACGTATTCATGATTTTACTTTTCACATTCCCTAAAGTGGCGTGACGTTTGCCAACGCCGTCACTCACCCAGGGCGGTGTTCCTCTCCTCCAGGAACTCCACTTTGATGATCTGATTGACAGGCGGCGCGTCCTCCAGTTTATCTATGAGAGCCGTAACCAGGTCCTCGTGGTTGCCAGGGAAGATGCCCAGATGGTCGCCGGGCTGGTAGCTCAGCCGGTCGTGGTCGTTGGTGTGGAGCCGCACAAATATGGTGAAGCGACTGTAATAAAGGGATCAGAGATGTAGGGGAACAACGCTGCAACATTGTCAGTCTGCTCCGTTCAGCGCACACACAGCACGGAAAAAAAACAGAATGACACCAGAAGAGCGCGTTGGATCATTTTAAGCATTATTTCACAAATTCATACCAAAATATGTGACAAATATTTATATACGTACTTGGATTTGGGAGTTTGTAGGTTTTGGGATTCCAGCATCTTTGCTCCATAAACCCTCTTCTTGTGAACGCTGTATAATGCTGTTGGCAGACGGCCACAACATTACATCGCATACGTGACATTAATGTTGTTCAGGAAATACACTCCAATGATACGTTTTTGTCCACAGACCTGATCTCGTTTTTTATTGAAGGAAAAGGTCAATTTCATTTTCGGGGTGCTGTCGTCACTGGAAAGTCGCTAAGTAACCACGAGAGACAGATTACGCGGCGTACTCTAAAACCATAACCTTTGATTTCTACACTCCTTCTATGTGCCCACGGATTAAACAAATGCGACGTGGTAATGGGGGGTTTTAGATTTGTTTTTTGAACTTTCGAGATATTGGCCCACTGGCACTTGCTAAGGTAATTATAATTCACACACAGACAAGCCAGTGGTATCAATTTGTCCCTCAATTTACCTGTTAAACGAATGTTGTCTAAAGGAAAATGAGATATAAATATATATATATATATATATATATATATATATATATATATATATATATATATATATATATATATATATATATATATATTTATTAGGAGGCCTAGCTAAAGCTAATGATGAAACAGTCCTATCATAAATCTCCTAATTTTATAATGTTACATTTTTGTGGCAATCCCTTCTCCATCACCCCTCACTCTCAGCACTGCAGTCGAACTTGTTTTGTGTAACGACGATCATTTCTCTCCCTTCCCCCTTTCTTTACTGGACAGAGTTCGTCTCGGGGGGGGGGGGGAATGGACAGGTCGACACAAGCGGTGTTCAGACAAGCGGTGTTCTCAAGCCGGTTTCGCAACACAATCCATATCTCACTTCAAGTGCTGCAAATTCCCCCCAAAAAATAATTCATGCAAACCGGGCCGCAGAGCCACTGTTCTATTCCAGACCTGGTCCGACATGTTGGACTCAAGAAGAAGAAGAAGAAGAGGCCTTGAGGTCACATGATCAATTTCCATCCCACAGCAGAGACACAAATCTGAGCTCCGGGTGATGTAACGGCTGAGCCACTGGTCTTGATCAATAACCCCACCGTCCCTCTTCAGATATAATAGGGTCATTTTTGTTCCCATTAGCCCTTGTTGCCCCTCTGACACCAATGCACCACGAGCAGTTCCCACCGGATCATTATCTACCTTCTGTGAGCGCCGGGGCCTCGGCCGTGTACGTCATGCGGAACTTGCTCTTCTTCCAGCTGCGGTCGTTGCTGATCAGGGAGTCGTTGGCCTTCTCGATGTTCACATCGTCGCCGACGCAGAACACGTCACAGGCGGCCTTGACGCGCAAACAGAAACGCCACCGCCGTTATTTTGAAAGCATCACCGCTGGGCGTCACACGGGAGGAAAACAAAGGATTCGGAAGCTAATCTCCTGCACTCAAAGTCATTAATGGCCATGCATCATTTGGGGTTGTTTAAATTGTGAGGGGGGGGGGATTTCTGATTTCACTCGTGTTCCTGTGGGGGCCGTACACAAACATGTCAATCCTTAAACCACAGTGGGAAAAAAACGGCGTTCGTGATTCACAAAATCAACTAAACCCGCCCCGGAGGGTCTTGGCCCGAGACACCGACCTTGAAAACCTTCTTGGCCCAGGTTCTGAACGACTCCTCCTGACCACACAGCTCGTCTCCTTCCCCCATGCGTAGGATGCGTTCGCCCCCCAGCTCCTCGAACAGCGTGTCCACGGCGTGGGCAAAGGCGCAGAAGTGTGGGTAGGCCCTGGAGCCGAGGCCAAACACCGAGAACCTAAACGGACGCGCACACACACACGGACACACACACACACGGACACACACACACACACACACAGAGACACACACACACGCACACGCACACACACACACACACACACGCACGCACACAGACACACACACGCACACACACACGCACACACACACACACACGCACACACACACACGTGCGCAAAGAAATAAGACAGGAAGGAGGTGTTTAAAAAAAGCAAAACACAAACATACACGTTGCTGCAAACGGCAGCCGCCGAGAGCCCACGTTCTCGCTCAAAAAGATCCAAACATTGGGAAACGGCCGACGATTTATGAATGTTTGTGCTGCCTGGGTTTATGGATATAAACACGGAGTCATCCCGCTGCGGCCCACATCAGATTCGAGTTCGAGTCTCCTCTCCTTTAAACAGATCAGCAAACTGCAATAAGGTTTCTCATCGCAAAACTGTTTCTTTTGTTTCTTTTTTTTTACAGAAATCGACTCTATGTCACAGAGGGGTGTGAGGGTACTTCAGCAGTAACACGTGAATTCAGCACGTTGGGAAAACATGAACGCAATGTTTGTAATTCATATCAGTGTGTTTATTAGATCAGGAGGGCCTGGTAGGAGAGTGGGTCCTTGTAATGTAGGCCATGGTGATTTTTGTTGGTAAACTTACATCTAAAACTACAGATCTACTTTACTTGTGTTGACCGTGGCTCTGTTTTTAAAAAAAATTATAATAATAATGTGGTACATCAATATTGAAACTCAAAGGTGGGGTGCTTTTAATCTAAGAAAACATTGATTTGCAGCTCAAAAGACATAGGACACAAGTTTCAAGCAGGTCCTAACATCAATATTTCTTGGCAAGACCAATTTTTACCTTCTCACCTGCAAATCACAGGATCATTACCTTCTGTCAATCCCCATTTTTTTATACGGCATGTCTTAGGCGACCGCTTGATCTGATCTGGTTTGTTTTTGGTGGGGTTAGGTTTACCTGACATTAGCCAGCGGTCCGGTGCTCTCAAAGTTGATTTTGGCTTCTGGCTCGTCGCTGGAGGACTTGCGAGTGTCCGAGTAGGAGGAGACGCTGTTGAAACGGACCTTGTAGCTCCTGGACGGGAGGGCGGGAAAAAAAGCAGAGAGAGATGACACGCGCCGTTGCGTAACTCTGGAGGGGATAAACAAAGGCAAACAAACACAGCTGAGGTTGAGGAGCTCAAACTCACTTCCTGTCTTCTGTGTTGGACGTTGGGTGGCGCATCTCCATCAAGGCAGCTCCGAATTTCTAAAGCAAGAAAAGAAAGACACTGTTGGTGAATCGGCGCGTCTGTCCTTCGGCTCAAGGCAACCGCGGTTGCTGCGACATAACGTGCGGGCGCACCTCTCCGTTTTCGGGCGGATCGCCGTTGCCGAATGTGCTGGTCACCGCCAACACCAGCGTCTCGTGCTCCAGGTCGACCACGTCGTATTCGTCCATTGACATGACCTGCGGACGAGAAGAAGAAAAAGAGCATTACGCCGAGTGAACCCCTCCACTCGAAGCCCCTTCTTTTCCCCCGCTCTCGTCTCCCAGACACACGACAGATGACTCGGTGCGCGCGAGGCCGCGACGACCCCTCTGTCCTCGCCTCTAGCCAGGCGATAACACGCTGCTGCTGCTGCCGCCGCACAATGAGCATCCATGATGCATACCACTCAGCGAGATGGTGTTGCTCCGCCACGGGGCCGCACTTGCGCACGCGCGCACAGAAAGACACACAACCAAAGGCGTGAAAAGAAAAAAAACAACAAAACAGGCTTTACCCACCCCCCGACCCCACGACAACGGAGATTTGCCCCGAGGCGTTCGCATCTGCCCTGCGATCCGACTGCACACGCCCACTCTCTCGGTGACACACATCCACGCACTCGCACGCATGAATCCGTTCTCCGAAGGGAAAACGAGACACGACCTGGAGGGGGGGAAGCACACAGTGTGTGATGGAGAGCAGCATGCTGTGCTTTTCTTTCTTTCTTTCTTTCCTTCCTTCTTTCTTTCTTAAACAGATTCGCACACCCAGGGGTGCTGCAGGATCTCGTCTTAAACTACTGCACTGCTCAAACGCTTCGGTGGTTAAATCTTGCCTCTGACCCCGCAGCACTTTACTTCACGAGGGAGGAAGCGAGAGAAGAATGTGACAAGAGACACACTTTCTTCTTCCTCGCCGGTACTCAGCTGGCATCTGCGTGGCTTCGTCAGCCGGAGAGAGCAAAGGGGGTGGAGGGCTATAGGCAGGGTATAGGAATGATGTCTTTGAATTCCTCCCTTTTTCCCCAATCAGACGCTGGCCAGACCCTTTCTTTTTCCTCGGACGAGGCGACGCGAGGCGTCGTGCGAGCGTACCTTCGCGTCGAACGCGTGCTTGAAGATCTCGCAGAGCGTCTTGGCGTAATCTTGCGACTTGCCCGTCTCCGTGGCGAACAGTATGGTGGCCTTCACCCTCTTCGCCATGGCCTGGCCCATGAGCTTGGCCGAAAACTTCACGGCCCTGCGCGGGTGGAGAGAGAGAGAGAGAGAGAGCGGTGAGAGGAGCGAGACGCAACAGGACACTAGGGACAAAGGAATCGTTCAAGGACTAGTGGTGTTTGCGGCCGATACGTCTGGTAAAACATTCGTCACTGAGCCACCGAAAGTCGCGCTGTGAGGCCGTGTGTTCCACTTTGTGTAGTCAACATGGTGTCAAGGCAGCGGATGGGTGACAGTTGTGATTACCCAGCCCAGTCATATCCTGGAGGCAATTATATCAAACAGCAGGCCACACATGCGCGAGTGCACGCGTGCCGAGGTAAAACACCAAGACAAAGCTCTGATTACTCCCCGAGGGGTTGATTGGATACAATTTTACCGCTGAGGTGCACCAAGCTTCCGCGTGCGTCTAACTCGTTTGGCCTTTAGGCATTGTCGCGCGCACACACGGCGTATTGTCGCTGACATTTAGGACGAAAGTTTATCCACAAGAGGAGAGGAAACCAAAATCACCAAAAATTTACAGGAGAGTTCACACTCACTTGGCGAGCTTCTTGAATCCGATGGCTCTCTTCTTCGTGGGTGTCCCATTCACTCCTTTCCACACATGGGTATTCCACGGATCAGGCTACGTCATACAGGGGAAAAGACAGTTGAGCTCAGGGGCTTGATTTTAAGACCCCGAGATTTCCTCAGTAATATTCGGTGTTAACTTGGTACAGTTGAGCCTAAATACACTATTGGCTGCTCACGCTTTCTTGTTTTAACGTATCTCCACTTCTTTCCACTCCGGGTAATGACTTCCAACTTTAATTTCCCTCAATGACCAATTTGTAAACATGAGTAAGTTGACTGTAGGGATGCCCTCTGCCAAATACACCACCATCCCATGAATTGCATTATGGCGCAGGTAGTGGTACGTCTTAGGACCACTTCTTGTATAGCTCATGGGCGGCTCCTGATCGCTTTTTCCCCTGAGAGTTTTCTTGAGTTTTCTTAAGAATCTTTCGGGCTTGATGAGAGAAGCGAAGCATTTTTCGAGAACCTCAAGCCGTTGCAAACGGAGTGACACTGTGGAGCGCTCTTCTCACCTGGTACTCATAGGAGGGGGTGAGGCGGTAGTTGAGCATTTCCTGGTGGAAAACCGGCGTGATGCTTCCTGACATGGGAGGCACAATCCACACCCAGTCGCCGGGGCAGCCGCCGCGCACCCGGTACTCGTTCTCCATGTGCTTCATGAAGGACTCGGTGGCCGAGTGATGGTCCACTATGGTCACTTTGCATGTCTAGAAAAAGAGAAATTGCACAATTGGACAAACCTCAACAACATCAATCATGGATTTTCTTTTGTACTGTTACAATACTGGTACTGTTTGCAAGTGCATGTGCAGCAGTTGGCCAAATGCACTCAGGAGAAGTGACGTACGAGACCATGTAAACCTACCTTCCTCTCCAAATGGATTTCTTTTTCATTTCACGCTAATTTCAATGGCAAAGGCAGTAGAACTAAAACATACGTACCCGAGTTGAGTTTAAGGAGGCAACAATTCAGGATTTCCTGACTTCAAAAGTCAAGCTAAATGTTCAAGCTAAAAGCTCATATGTAATGATTTCAAGGCTATGCATTAAAACTGTCGTGCAGCCTTTTCCATAGAACAGAACAAAAGATAACTGACCACATGCTTTAAGCTGTATTTTGGCAAAAACATTTATTTTTGGCACATACGGCGTATTCAAACGGACAGAGTGGAAGTGCAAAATGCCTGAGAAGTGATTTGAGATGTCCATATGGACGTATTGATACTCCCCCCCTTGAAACGTGAACAAAGACGATATTGTTTTACCAAGAATCAATATACAAGCTGTCTGTTTGAGTATCTTATTACATTATCATATTATATATATATCTGAAGAAGCGCCTACCTGGAAGCTGTAGAGAACAGCAATGTTGATCTCCACCAGCGCCTTGTCTTTCCAAAGAGAGGACGTCTTCCTGGTGTCTAAGGCCATCTTGTCAGCGACCTCCTGTATAAAATATAAGTGAAAATTTAATGTGACATTTCTGATATGAAAGTAGACATATATATCATATAGTGCATATTAGTTACACATGCCCATTGGTTAGGATATCACAGCCGATGATGTGCCCCGAGCAAAGAAATGACAGCCGAGGGAAGTCCGCCATGTCCATTTGTTATTGTTAACTACATTGATTTATTCATGTAGCTTATAATTTTCTAAGTCAAGTGTGATGTTAAAGTGTGTTTTATGCATTCAGCAGTTTATTCTTGAATTATCATTTCTAAATGTTCTTCAGCATCTGGGACGCCTTCAGTCTCCTCACTCAGTGACATTATCATTTTTGGCCTCAGGGGGTAAAAATTAAAGGCTGGTAATTAGTTTTCCTCTTATTCGTCAAATAATGAATGCAAATTAATGTATTTTACAGGGAAAAAGAAAAGAACCTCTATGCACAAACACATTTCCCTCTTCATCGCCAAATTCAAGTGTAGCTTCCATACTTGAAACAGCAGCTTGTCTGATCAATGTAATTATGTGCCATATCACATAGGATTTTAAAAGCCCCTAGAAGAATTTGGTTATCTACCAACTGCTACTCAGCAGCTCACAAAAAAAACACACACAATTATGTACATGAATACACACATTTTGGCATAATATCACACTGTGTAATAAATGTGAAGAGAGATTTCAACAAAGCGCTCAGAGGCTGTTTTTTCTCTCGACATTTGCTGCTAATCAGCTTTCTCCTCAGTGTGCACAATAAGAAACAGAATGGCGTCCTGATTGGGTCATTTGGTAACACAGCAGATGCTCTTCCCCGCACAAGACTCAATCTGTGCCTCCGACTATTGTCTCCCCCCTCTCTTTCCGAGTGGCTCCGTGGTTTGGCACAGCGCGTTACCTCCAGAATGTTGTAGCGCGAGCTGTCGCAGAAGTCCCTCACGCCGATCTCCGTGCCCATGTACCAGCCGCTGAAGGGGCAGCCAGTGAACTCCACGCCACCGATCTCCAGCAGCATGTTGGACACCGCCGGGAGGCCGTACCACTTCAGGTCGAGCTCCTTGAACCACTCATACCTGGGCAGAGAAATGTTTTCCACATTGAAGGGCCTGGTAAATGTCCAACATTTGCGCATACGCTCAGCCAGTAACATCTTTAGGAGCATAGGTACATACCCCCCGAGACACATATCGTAAAAAGGCAGCCAAAACACACATTAACACACAGAGAAAAAAAAGGAATCCACTCAAAGCTTTTCACTGCTGGACAGCGCCAGCAGGACCTCGGTCTGCCTTCCACCGCTCACTCCTTCCACCCTCTAGGGGGATTGTTGACATGTTGCTTTCAGCGTATTATTTGCAGAGCCTGGAATCTAATCTCGGGCAATGATGAGATGCTACTAGTGATCACTGCCTGTGCCAAGCTTCTGCCAGAGCTTAGGGCCAGCTGATGCAGGGTATGGAGCAAGTGATGCCAATTTTGCGGAGAGGGGGGAGTCTGGCCGGGAGATCGGTGTGTCGCAGGGTTGTGGAATGCTTTCCGTAGCGTGTAGTGATGTTGTGATAGCTCTGTGTGTGTGCATCTGTGTCTGAATGTGCGCAAACAAGTGTTGCAGTAATACCCAATTCTTTGTTGTGATTATGGGTATTAGATACAGCAGCTTAATGCGTCAGATCTCAAGGGCACAGTAGCTTTCACACAGAGGTCTATCTGCTAGTGCAAGGAAAGTTTTCTTAACCATAAACACATTGGAATAAATAAATGGAGAAAAAAAAAGGGAGGAAGCTTCAAAGCACACTAACAAGTCCCATGGTTACCACAAAAGAACTTGCATAGCAACATGCAAAGAATGGCAAGCTGCTAATCGGCACAGTAGGAATGTGACGACAACCCAAAATCGGACTTCTGGCTTTAAAGTAGCCCATTGTGCGAGAAGTGCTGTGAAGAGAGAGGTGCGAGTGGGTGGAGGCCTCTTTGTGCAGCACCCCTCTGTTCTTTGTTCGGCATGTTTTCATGTACGCTTAAGAGGGGAAGGCAAAAACTCACTTGGGGTGCGTGATCGGCACCTCCAGGATGAGGTCTTCGGGGATCTCGAAGAGCTCAGGGTCATTTCCGTTGGCTTGCAGCAGGAGGGGCAGGACATCAAAGCGACCCTTCGGCGCCTTCCATCCCAGCTGCACGCAGATCTAGGGACCAAGAGGAAACATCTGAGCCGAATACAAACAATGGTTTCTGTCCTCCTACGTGGACATTTTTCGCAGCTCCTCCTCGTGTACCTCGGTGAATTCCACATTAGCGGGGTCTCCCAGGATGTGTCCGTCGGGTTGTTTGTAGCCTGCATAACGAATCAGCTGACTGTTCCACACCCGGAAGTCGTGTTTGCAATCCGTCCGCTGAGGAAATATGGTGATGGCAGACCTGAGAGGTGAAAAAAACCCCCAAAGAAGCATGAAAATACTGTGTTATCTGGAACATTTGCACCATATTACTAGTAAAAATGCCTTATCTTGAAAATCACTGAGATCAGTATTACAAGCCTAAACCATGACAGTGATATTTTGTCAACTGCAATCTGTGAAACCAATCATTACAAAGTATGTATGAGTTAAATACAATAATCAACAGATGGTTGGCATTGTGCATGTAATCTGCCCAAAGACATTTTAACCCTTTTATGTCAAAGGCCTAAGCTTGGCTACCTTTGGTCGATCTCAGTGCCATGATCCCTGTGCCATGACCAGTTAAAAGTGTTAATGCTGCATTAAGCCGGTCATAAGTCGCTGACGGGTTAGTGCAGCTGCTGTGAATCTGGGCCAGTTGTGCCTGCGGTTCAACATCTGTAGGAAACCATTTCTCGACTTGGCTTTGCTGAACGGTGTCAACGGTGGAACCATATCAGCATAGTCTTGACAAAAAGACCTCATCTACAGCGGATGACAAAGTTCATTTTAATTGACCACCACTAGTTATGTAACAAGTGGCGGTCATGGTTTCCATTTCCAGAAAATTATTTTTTGCCGTAAAGCTAAATTGTAAAAACAAAACAAAACCCAAAGCAGTTTAGTTGAATCACATGATAGAAAATCATAAACAATAATTACTGAAGTCAAATATTTTCAAATCACACCAAAAAATTGTGAAATGTGACATATCACTTATTTAACAACATTTGCATTATAATTATGAATTTATAAGATCCAAATTGGCCCCATGCTATATAAAGTAGTAAAGTGACAATGACGACGAATCATGTTGAACTGCATTATAATTATGGAAATCATAAAAACCTGCCAAAAGGATTTTTTTAATAACCTGGCAAATGGAGATTTGTTATGTTGTTACACAAGGTTTTAACCCTTTTAAAATAGATGTGTATACAATATCAACACAGATTAGTAATATGTTATTCAGCTATTTACAACCTTGTCTTTTATTTGACTTGCAACCGATGAAATCTGACATTGTGACAAACTTTTTCATAATCTCTCAGCTTAACCGATCGGAAAAACAACTGACTCAGAGTCGTCTTGCAACATGTTTGCAATTCTCTCTGCAATATTGGCAGGTGATTTTGAATGAGCAAAAAATCCTCCCAAAAATTTATTGCAACACGTCGCCAATTACAGAACGTGTTTATCTATATGTCTTTGTTTATTTATGTCAACGCGGGCCAGACGGAGAGCCGCAGCCAGAATGTTGTGCTGACTCTCATCAACATCTGTATACGAGCTGTTCTTCCGAAGGCCAGGCCAAGTGTAGTAATGAGTCAGGAGCTATCCGTCATCCAAGGAAGTAAACATGGGACGTCACATGTGATTAGGGACTTTGGGGCAGAAAGTAAGCGAGAGCTGTGCAGGTCTGACAAATGACGGCTTGTTAGCAAGGTCCGCCGCCGCGCCAACGGGGCAAACGATTTGGTGGCGAGACACTGACGGATAGACGGGCCGCAGATAGTGTCAGAGGCAGCATTACGAGACGAGAGTGCACGCTGACAGATGGGACAGTGGGTCAAGTCAGGGTAGTCAGAGATGGAGAAAGGGGTGATGAGATACGTGGAGCGACAGATGGGAAGAGGACTGAGTGCAGTCGGAGAAACACGAGCAGAGTTGAACAAAACGAAAGGCGAGAACAAGGGCTGCGAAGTTAAACAGTTGTATTTGCAAATTCTTTAGTTTTTACCTCAGGTTGCCTTTGTTGGTGGCATACTTGATGTGGTTACAGATGTAGTTGTACATTCCATGAGCTGTTGTGCAGTCTCGAGCATCAAAGACCTGGGAAACACAACGTTTGGCTATATAAATAAAATCACAGTAGATATGAGAGTACATTTTCAAAAGATTCGTTTTTTGACATCCTTTATCGTCTGTTTATTCTGTTCCTAAGCATCTGTTGCTCTGTTTGAACTACCTCTTTCTCATAAACCACCGTGAGTTGTGTTTTATTCTATGAAAAGTGCTATAGAAATTATGTTTATCATCATTACAGTCACTATGATTTTTATAAACAACCATATGACAAGTTCATTCGTCAAAAGCAGCATGAAAACAGTACGTAGCATCAACGCGGCCAACCTCAGAAACGCTTTTCAAAGGCATACTGTATACCTGTAGTTTGGACCACTGGATCCTCCCGACACAACGGGCAGCATTCCTCCAGGCGTGCTTGGCTCCATAAATCAGCTCAGTGTCCTTCAGCTGGTATGTTCCTGAAGCGTCGATTTCCTTGGTGACCTCCTCCAGCCTGTCCACATGGGCCTTCGAGCCATTCCTGGGACACAGGACCGGAACACAAGGGCAGGTGAATGACAGCCGGGGTGCATGGCTCCAAAAAAGGCCTCGCTATGAACCGTTAATAACAGAGGGCTATATAGCTCTACCATTACTAAAAGGAAGAGAGTCATATCATCGTTGTCAGTTCAACTGTGTTTGAATAGTCAAATAGTACAAGGCTGGACTTGCCTTTTGATGGAGGTGTAGTACTGATCTATGAAGTCGGTGGCCAGCGGGAGAAGCTCCTCTTTGGATCTGACCTCGTCCGGCTTGCGGACATGCTGGTTGGGGATCATCACGGAGCCAATGCACACATTTTCGGTGCAGATCGGCATCTGAAAGGACAAATACGATGACAGCTGAGGGGATGAATTCTGCCTGTGGGTTTTTTTATTCAGTGACAAGGATACGAATGAAGAGCCAGGTTGGCATATACGCTACGCTTCTCGTGTAATTTATCTGCAAATATCCTCAAAATGTACTTCCCAGTTTTCAGCAACACTAACACAAGCTACAACTTGAGTTACAAACAAATTTGAGACATTTCAGTGTTCACTCACAAGAGAAGCATCCTCTTAATTTACAAAAGGCAGAGCTAGCACATTACCTTTGTCCTCAACTCAATCAGGTAAGTCTGGTTTTCTACGTGATGTGAAGCAGACACAGGGGATGCTTGGAAAATACTTGTAAAGAAAGCCTTCCGCCGCCCCAAATCCAAAGTTCTTTAACTTGTTTCGGACTCGTCTTTTAACTTGAGCTGTCGTGTGAACCATAATCAGAACAGCTCTTTAGTCCTTTGGGAACAGGTGGTTACATGTCAAGGGTCCCAACCCAGTTTAAAAAATTTACCCTATAGACCTATTTCAGGCCAAAGCAGGAAAAGCAATGGTGTAACTAACAGCATTAATGATGGTTTACCCCATTTAGTTGACCAACTTTTGGGTTTTAGTATTGTATCTGAATCACTGGACTAGAGCCATTGTAAATGTTGGTTGTTGCACTTGTGCTCTCTATTTTTCTGCCTTAAGAACCCTATTATACACCAACCAAAAAGTTTGAGCCATTAAAGATAGATTTCCCAATGGGTTGACATCCGTTTCACAATATTTCCCAGGGTACAACAGAAAAAAACTGTAAATATTACCCAAATTGGTAGATAAAATCCACCAGCACAGAACGTTATTCCAAGTTTAACAGCTCCAGTTCCATTTGTATCATGATACGTGAGACCGTCGATTCAAATAATAATATACATAATCAGTTTGTTTATTTGATAAGTCAGAGCGCATACAAAGGATATTGGATGTTCTTTTTACAATTTCTTTCATTCTATCGCTCACACATGGCTGGCCCGAATTTAAATGAATGAGCAAGTCAGTGAGTCATGGATTGGTGTCCTTCAGGAAGGAGGGGAAAAAACAAGAAAACAGACAAATGCAAAATGAAAATTGCTCATAGCTGGGAGCGACCTTGTGTGGTCAGTTTAATATGATTAGAGTTGAAGTCGGCTGTCACGTTGGCTTGCCGTGAATGCCTTCACCAGCTTAGGTTGAATGAGCGAGCGAGAGCGGACGGCAGAGACGATAGCGGAGGCGTGCAGTCGAAGAGGAAATTTGACAATGACCCCGGCGCTGCTAAAATTGGCTCCTTACACTCAACCACCCACTTGCACTGTCCAAACACACGACGTGGACTGGCTGTCCATCCAAAATAAACTTCCTACGTGTCCCTTGCCAACATATCCAACCCTCACTTGACAAAAACAGAAGAAGAGAGAAACAGCTGGCGATCAAGACAAACGCGACATCATAGCCGGTCAAAACGAAGGGGAACAGAATGGGACAGGAAACTAAGTAGAGAAACGGCACAAGAAAACAGAGATTAAAAACACGGAGATAATTACAATGAAGAAAAAATTTGAACAGATGATAACTGACAACAAGAGCGAACAACAAAGATGGGACAGGAGAAACAAGAAAAGAGTAGGAGGTGTCGGGGTAAAAGTGGGGAAATGGATGAGGAGAGCAGGGAGTGATAAAAATAAAACAAAGGAATCACTCGTGCTCCAGCACGTCCGCTCATCATACTGCTCTGGGCATTCATGCCATCCAGCTGTCCCTTTCGAAAGACGGATCATCCTCGAATATAGCGAGTGATATATAATAAATCTGAAGATGCCATTACGGGCCATTCATTGGGATGCACACAACCGCCTGTCCGATAAGTCACCGGAGTAATTAGGGCTGCCGTTTGCCGTTCACGAATAGCTGCAGTGTTTTGGGGGGTGAATGCTTAAGCAGCGGCGGGGCTCACCTCGTTCGGTAGACCGGCTTACTAACGAGAGGAGGAAACTTTGGCTGCATGATAAAACGGATTAAAATGGATGGACGGAGCCGGTGATGGATGAACGGGGATGAAGATGCATCACAGAAATAACTTTTCCTACCAAAGTTGTTGCATCTACCTGAGGATTTTTTGGAATTATACCTTGTATACCTTTTAGAAATTACCTTGCCTGGCCTATATATTAACATCTTAAGCATTTATATCGGGCATTCTGGGTAAACCAAATTAGCCTACCGTCGGCAGACCATATGTGAATTGGCCTGGAACCCCCATTGTACATTTACGGGGGTTTTAATCGAAACAGTCGCAGAACAGACCTACAATGAATCAGACTACAGCGTACGGCAATGTGTTCTTTTTTCTTTTGAATAAACTATGTCCAGCTCATTTAGCATCATAGAGGAATTCAAAAGACCTCTCCACATCTCTCTCCACGAAGCCATCTTGGTCGTTAACAATTACGGTAACCAGCGGGCACTCGCTCAGCGTATAATTTACATAAACGGTCTGAACGGGGAAGGGTTGCCAGACCCATTTGCAAGAGCAAATAAATATGATCTTGCCGATTGGTCTGGTTTTCCAGGCTGCCACCAAATGCCACGTTTCAATTTCTCATAATTGCTCTCGTCTGATGGTTTCATAGGCTTCACCATCATTTCCCTCACACCCCCTTCCTCCGCATTCTAGCGGTACTACTAATGAGCTGGCTCCCCAGCAGTTCAGGCGAGAGCATCTCTTAATGTATGAACGGATAGCGAGAAACAAAGGAAAGGCACGCCATGCTGTGCTATCGTTCTTCAATCCACTTGACTTGCAAATGACGTGTTGGTAAGTCTGCAGGCTAAATGTTTGTTCAGCCGACTGTATCTGTTGCTCATCGGTGCCTTCGAGATACTGTAGACGACACAGATCAGCGCCTTTCACTGCAGCTGCTGATCCGTCACCTTTGTTTGCCGACCTCCAGTGCGAAAACTGTACACATCTGTCTTTTTGTTACTGCAGAGACCGACACACACTCTTGTTATGTCACATCATGTCAGTTTGCGATTCACGTCACACCCATTAAGACGTCATGTTTACTCTTAATAATGTGTCGATAAATCAACCAGGACGAACTCTACGGGCAGCTGTTGCATTTGTCATCTAATAATTGATGTTTATTTGTGTCATGTAGTTGCTGGTTACATTTTTGTATTCGTCACCAAATTCCTCCTCCTCCATCATATGCTAATTAGGCTAATTAAATATTTGGAACACCATTTAATCAAAGGTACATATTCAAACCTTACCAGAGAACTGAATCATCTAGAGCAAACATTTCATGAATGAAATTTTGATGATTGACAAATTATCATTCAAATAATTTTCAAACCATTAACCATTTTTTTTAGCTTCAATATTTGTTGCTTTTCTTTACCTCATATAATAGTATAAAAAGGATCTCTTTGGGTTTTTGACTGTTGGACGAACAAAATAAGCAATTTGAAGATGTGACATTTGGGCTTATGGAAGTTATGATTATGAGAAACACATTTTTCCATATTGATTGGCATTTTCTAGGCCAAACGAGAAAATAATGAGCAGCTAACACAAACCGCTAGAGTCAACACATGCAGCAAAATAACAAACACAGTCTCAAAATAATGTAACATATTCTTAATTAAGTAAATATGAATTAAGTTTTTGATTAGAATATGTTTTTTTTGTTGCCTTACATTACAGTTGCATCCTGCTTTTCTAATAGCCTGGTGTCAAAAGTTTTAAATCTCCAATTTAGAAAAGCGTGTCCGGAAAATAATAGAAACTCTGTCTGCATTCAACACTGGAACAGAACTTCTGACCATTACAGGATGACTTTAATCTTGACATCATAATCCTTTCCAAGATGGCCGCGCATTCAATCATTGCAATCTTTAATTGGAATGATTTTGCCAAACGCCTTACCTTGCTGGTGCCGTGGTGGAGTGTGTCGCTGTAGACCGTGCCCGTCTCCCAGTTCTTGATCTTAATGAAGCGGGGGCATTTGGAGGGACTGCCATTCATCAGCGACTTGGTAGGTGAGGCCCTGTCCTGTTCTGGAGGCTGGAGAGGACACGCAGACAGGTATGAATGAATCATTTCTTCATGACTTTGTACTACAGTACATTACATCTGCCTAATACATTCTGACCTCTGAGACACCCTTTTTTATGAAATCCGGGTAAGTTGTTTATGAATGGGGAGTCATACTGCGCCAAGCGGAAAAAATGACACAGCCCTCCCACTGTGGGAAGTGTATCTGAGTGCAGAAGTTGAACATTGATTCGCAAGGTTTAAGAGAGGAATACCATGAATAATATCTGAAGGCATTTTTTAAACAGGACTCTTACAGTCTTAAAGTCTTTTGCACTTGGCACTTTTCTATATTGCACCTTTTATTATTATTGCACCCCAATAACTTACGTCAAAACTTGAATACTCTGGGACTGTGATTATCTTTGATAATGTATATGTCCACTGTCTGTCTGCATATGTGGTTTCAATTTGTTGTTGTCCTTGCAATCCTATATGTTGTGTGTTATATATTACTGCACATTTGGAGTATGGGGAAACACAATTTTAATCCTCTGTGTGACGACTGTTGCATTGTTTTGATTAATAATAAAGTTCACTTTGACTTTGACTTTGACACAGAATCCGTTTATTTTCTCCTGCTCTTCCCTTTTCTGCTTCATTTCCCACACCAGGATAAAGGCAATCAGCAGTGAACAGCATGGTGGATGGCAACCTGCCACTTCTGCCTCAATGGGTTTTCCAATACTGTAGCTATTGACTGATGAATACCTGCAATTTAACCCCAAAGCTAACTGTACTCGTTCTGCACAAAGAGGCAGAGAGTGATTGCCAAAGATCAAGAGTAATCAATCCAAAACCTTGGAAGCGCTGCCATCATCTGGCGCTGCATTTGTCAATCACACAGTGGAGCCGATCGTGCACAACAGTGACACAATCATCATGCTCGCCGGGGAAATGACTACCAACAATGTCGGACCCGTTGAGTCTCATTGTCGTTTTTGTGTCCTCTCACACAGCCCAGAGAAACGAGGAGGCTTGAATTGAATTTGACTTTGCACACACTGAGAGTTAAGAGCTTAGTCCCTGTGTGTTCATGCTAAAACAGCAGTAAACCCCACTGCGCGGCTCAGATATGGCACATTGTCATCACCGAGGCTGTGGGACGGGGAAATAAAGATCATTGTACCGTAAAGTGAGTGTCAGTCGAACAGACTAGGACAGTCAGATGCAGAGAGAAAAAGGCCTGTTGGCGTATAAAAATAGAAAACAAAAGCAGAGCAGTTGTGTATTTTTTGAATATTAGGACTTGTCGCTCACTGACCGGAAGCTATAGCCTTGGCATTTCTATTAAAGAAAGTCATTTCTATTAATGTTACACGCAGTTTTCCCGGCAAACCCATTACTATGAACAACTTGTAAACGTCAGTGTGTACTCTCGTAAATTTTAAATGTCGTGTCACTGAGGAATAATCTTTTGGTTTGCTGCCCCTGCAAAAATGTCTTAAAGACATTTCTTGAATGCGAGAGATCAGTTAATTAATCACCACTTAAATTAGCCAAATTACATTTGAGGTAGACATGACGGGCAACAGAGTCGTAGAGATAAAGGGCGGCCGTCGTGTGTCCTATGCGATTGTCCACTGAAAGTTCAATTGACCTTTTGCTAAACATGAATGTGATGTGGCCTTGCAGTTTGGGGGCAGAGTGTGGGAGGAATTGAGTCGTCCGTCTTAGTTTACAGTCTATGGTACCAAAAGTCATGTAGCTTGCGTTAGCTTAATTAGCATGTTTGCTTTTGTCTAACCTCCATCTTAAATTTTTTTTGTATGAATTTTTTGAGAGGTAAATTTGCTGTTGTTGGTATTTCAGCTTTATGTGCATTGTGACGGCAAAAAGCTTGACAGGTAAAGCAGCGGTAGTGTGACCTAGCAAAACAACACTAGCTAGGGCATAGCTAGTCTGGCACCCAGATGAATTCTGGGAGCTCATTTCAGTTTTGCTCTGCCAGAATACGGTCTCCATTGGGAAGTGATGTCCCTCCAGCAGAAAACTTGCCGGTCCAATCACAACCGATTATCTGTAAATGGGCGGGGCTCATACAACGACGCGGACAGGAAGCGATTTTGTAAACAACCGAGGCTGCCGCCAGTGAACGAGCCTTTGACTAGATACCCAATACTTTCATATTTCTCCCCTAAAAACAGCAACACTGGTTCACAGACGTCGTGGAATCATCATCACAGGCGTCTCCTCTCTGCTCTCGTCCGTTGAAATTGTTTGCGTCAAATATTCAAATATGTATTAGTCTGGGACCCCTCGGTTCCTTTTCGATTACCAAAAGAGGGGTCAAATTTTAAATGAGCTCCCAGAATTGCATTTCCAGACAAATGTAAGTCCACTCTGTTTTAATGGCATGTCTAATTCTGTACTTAATAATACATATTCCCTCCGTAACATGTATATCGCTGAGGGAATTGTTTGAATCCCATCATGCGTCAATCACAAGGCCTCAGTGTCAATAAGGTGCGACTGAAACAGAATGGAGGAGCTGTGGAGCGAAAAAATTGAGATAATTGAAGCTAATCTGATGACAGTTAATTTTACAGTGGAGCATAATCACCGCAGTCGCTCTGGTAAATGCAGTTATGGCAGTCAGAGTTTTCCCATATACCCGTTAATTAAAACTTCTCATGAGAAATGAAGGAAGATGTGCGCGAGACGGGAGGTAAATGGGAAGAAAGACAACAGAGAAAATGAGACCGACAGTCTGAGAAATGGAAAGACATGTTATCAGTTAAATATTCATATGGTTTAGTCATGTTTTTAAGTTAATATATGGTTTGACAATTGGCAGATTATTCAGTGATGATTAAGCTTTACTGTGTAAAGAAGAAAAAAAAGGAGCCACAGAGGCATATTCTCCGCTTTTAATGGATCATTAAAGGTTTTTTTCTCCATAACTCAATAGCTGGTGGAATTTGACAGAACATTGTGCCACCTTTCCTCTTCAACACGCTTATTAAACATTAAATTATGCAGGAGCAGAAGCTCATGCTGGAGGCACAAGGACAATCCTTCGCCAGAGAACTCATTTGCAGGCCGTTGACGAGTCACTTTAAATCCTCAGATTTAACGGTAGAAAAAATTTGACTGAATTTTCTGAAACCGTTTTACTCATGCTTTTCAAAAAAACTAAATTTGAATTAGCGTCCCATTTGAGTGTATTGAATTGAATATTTAGCAGTGAGCCGTCAGCGTCATCAACGTCTAGCGGAAAATGCCTGCAGGGGAACTTCCTGCTGCATGAGTCAGTGCATATGCTGGACACTGATTTTACTTCTCAAACATACCTTCTTTGACGTGTGAAAGACGTCACGCATGCACATCCTCTCTGAATGTCCCCGCTCCCCCATCTTTCCCAAACCCACACACTCTCACAAGCATGCACACATTAACGCTCTCTCCTATGCCGGTCTGGGGGGCTGGATCATTTCAAGAGGGGCCACATTTGATGGCGCGGGATGGAACAGCAGCTGCACGCATTCATTAGGGCCTCCAGGAAACATCCGGTCCCATTGATGGGGACTCGAGCGGCGTCACATATACGCGGACCATGTGCAGATTACGACACTATCCCTCGTCACAGACACTCAGACCTGTGACCAGACCCTTCTGTGGACAAGCCATAAGCTGGATTTAATGCCGCACCAGCTTGCCACAGGAAGGATTTAATGCCAAGGTGATGGGATCTCAAGCAAGGGCTTCATTACTGTGTGCAAAGAAGCACCACGGATGTGCGTGCTCGGCTTTCTGAAAGCATGGAATGGGCCAAATAGTGTGGATTAATGCACAGGGCTAGAGAGCGAGGCGGGCAAAAGCAGTCATGGATGCACATGCATTATACAGCTACAGAGAGTCACTTAGCAAGCCTGCCCTATGATCTCTTACAAAAACATACAAAAAGGACCTCTGAGGAAAGTAGAGGTTCACAATCTTATTCCTAAACATTTATCTTCCTCGCCTTAGAGCACTTCAAGGGGTTGAGCATTCGTCTCGTTTTTACCTTGTCAGTGTTGTTGAACACCACCGGCATGTTTTCCAGCATTCTGTCGTTATCTGGCGCCAGCTGGGGAGATGTGCCATTTCCCACGCCAAGGTCCCTGGAAGTCAGAAACAATTCTCTGTCAGGTGTGTGAGCTCACACCTGGTGCAAAAAAACCGCATCTTTCGTTTCGCTTTGACATCGCGGCCAAACCATGCACACAATGCCCACAAATGCAAACAGACAAAGATAGTAAACAAGCCCCATTCCTTCCTTCCTTCGCAAATGAACAAAACAGACTTTTACACCTTCCAAAAAGGCTGTTAAATCAGAAATCCCTGCACAATTTCCCCTATGTGGATAGCTCTGCATGCCCACACATAGGTGTTTTCTCTGTTCTGGACACAGTGGGTGGGTGGACAGAGCCTGGCTGTCATCTATCAGGCTTTCTTTTATCAAACCATTAGCACCTGTTGCTGTGCTGCAGAGGGACAACTTTCGCCTATGTGCGTCAGCTGCACTTTTCGAAAAAGTGGGAGGCATTTTCTGGAAGCTCACAGTTCAGGAGTTGTGACCGTTTTGCTGAAATTTCAAAATGGACAAGGCCACGGGGGTTTGTTGTTTGTTGGATGATAAGTTAGTATATCCTGATTATAGTTCCTCAATTTAAGTTCGCAGGGCCTTTTGAATGCGGACAGTAGCGTTATCGTCCATTCCTAGCAGTGGGTTGGAAAACAAACCTTGTGAGTGACAAAGGGGATTTGAGACGCAAATAGAAAAAGGTATATTGACATAGCGGCCTATGATTTCAATCATTAGATTCCAGACTTAAATTGTTTAGTTTCTCTGCTATTTTTATTTTATTTTTTATTTTATTTTTACAGTGCACAGGACAATAAAAGGTGAGTTAAGATTACAAACTTTGAATATGAAAATGCACCTTTTACGATACAAACAGCTCCTATTCACCCCCCCTAAAAAAGTATGTATATATGTATATATACATACATACACACACACATATAGACATCCATACAGTGAGACATCTCACTCTGAGCTGTAACTGTTCCATCCTGTGAGACTGAAGGGGGAGGGGAGATCCCTGTGCTGCCGATGTGGCAAACCACACAAGACATGAATAAACTCATCGGCGTGTGACTTCAAGTTTGCCTTCCTCCAATTGGAAACGCCCACAGACACAAACACATCTTCTGCCGTCTTTCACACTAGCCTCCCCCCCCACACACACACACAACACACACACACACACACACACACACACACAAATACATATTCCTCATGAGCACGCGTCCGTGCTAATTGTAAATCCTTACATTCCCGCCTCCCCTTCGCACTCGCTGTCACACTGAATCTCTTTATTGCCACAGTGTGTAAGCGCACACTTCGTCCCCTGCAAATCGGAGGTGGAGTTCAAACATGCAGAAGCAACGACATAAGTTGCACGTGTCATTCGTCGTTAGGTCCGACTGACTCCGCTCCGCAAAGAAGCTATCGGTTATATTATGTGCCATTTCCGTTCCAGGCAAATTGTCATCTGGATATCACGTCAGAGATGTTATTGCACAAATGTACTCGGAGATACAAATTTTTTTATTATTGGATATTCTCGTCACAGTAGCCTCTCTCATTGGCTTCTATTTAGAAGCCTTCTTCCAAAAAGAGAAACACAAAGTTAAGTTAACCGACTTCTCCCTGCCGCTGACCACATTTTAGCATGATTTTACATCATCTACAGCCTTAAAAAAAATCTATTTCTGACTTCACTGTCCCTGCTATGAGGTTTTTTGGTGGGTCTTTTTTTCCGTAGAGCACATGCGTCTTGAGAAAGCAGTGAATCACACACAGTGTTTATGAAAGAGGAGGGGGAGGTTGTGCTAGAGTGGTCAAGCATGAGATATTGATTCAAAGGGACTGGAGCCTCAATTTGATTTCAATTGGTCGTGGGAGTACAATAGCAGATAACTGAGACGCCAATATCGACGGTGCACTGCTGCATTTAGACAGAGAGCTGGAGACAGAATATTGGCTCTGGAAAAACTTGTGCAAAGTGAACATTTAAAACCAATTTAAACCAATCTTACTTTTTCGGTTTTTTTTAAATAAAGGAGAGGTGTTGAATATACATTATAGTTGCCAGTTTCACAATTCTCAACCACCTAGTTGCTGAAACCAGACCTTCATAACAAAAAAATACAAGACGTTCCATTTTAAGCATTGGAGAATTGTCCAAAGACGAGTGCATTGTTTTTTCGAAGGAGTTTAATTGAAGGGATTTGTTTGTGCTCGCTCATTGTGGGACCTGTCGGGGTTTCCCTCTTCAACATCATTAAGGTCTCGAGCTCACGATGTAAAGTGGCCTTGAGATAATGGACGTTGTCCTTTTAGCACCGTGCAAAATAAAACTGAATTGATTCAGACCTGCAGTACATGAAGCAGTTATTCCGGTCGCTTAAGAACAGTCGCCTGAAACGATCATGACAGGTGTCGCAAGCGACGTCACCTTAATTGAGCTTTGCTGGACAGACCTGCAGCGTGCAGACAGTAATTACTTGGCTCGGTGTGCTTTAACTTGTACACTGAGTCAAATGAAGTGAATGAGACCCTGAATGAGGGAGTCTGGAACCGCTGTTTTAACGCAGCCGGAAATCGTACTGCAGTGTGGCAAATTCTTTAGAAACCCTATGGCACAAGCTCTCGTATCAGAGTTCTTAACCTAAATCCGGATTCTCACTCTACCTGGGCTCCAATTGCAACCTGTGCAGTGGAAGCAAATGAGCATGAAGACACTTTGACTAAGGGATCAATAATCACAAATTACCAGGCCACTTGGATCTCGGCGTCCCTTCTCCCCGCGTTCCTCTGGCCTTCTCCATTGATCTCCTTTTTGCTGTTTTTGATGAGGCGCAGCACTGGCTCGATCTCCTTCAGCAGCTCGTTGTTCTCCTCCAGCCCGTTGCACAGGAGCGCTCTGCGGCCCCCGTCCCTCATCAGCAGGGGGTCCTGGGCCTGTATGCCTCCCCTCTGCAGGAGGGAGTGGGTGATGGACGGAGAGGACAGGTTCTCTATGGCCCTGAGCTGGGGCTCCTTGTTGGCCTGCTGCTGCTGCTC
Source organism: Scophthalmus maximus (assembly GCF_022379125.1). Classification (NCBI taxonomy): domain Eukaryota; kingdom Metazoa; phylum Chordata; class Actinopteri; order Pleuronectiformes; family Scophthalmidae; genus Scophthalmus; species Scophthalmus maximus. The sequence goes on along the minus strand of NC_061533.1, from coordinate 4,758,870 downwards.
CCCGGGGCTGAAAGGACTGAGGGGGGAGCAGTGCTCGTAGGACTTTGAGGCCGGGAAGGTGGGCCGCGTGACCCTCACTGTGCGCTGGCGGCCGTCTCCGCACAGGGTGGTCTCCAGGTGGGTGGTGAAGCCCTCGGGCCCGCGGAGGATGAGAACGGCGTGGCTCTCGGGCGACACGTTCTTCAGCGTCTCCAGGGCCCGCTCGTAGGAGAGGTCCACCAGCGGCTTGTTGTTGACGGCCAGGACGATGTCGCCCACCTGCACCAGGCCGCACTCCTCGGCCGCGCCGCCGCGGATGAGGTCCGACACGATGACGGGCGGCTTGGATATCCTCTGCTTGACCAGAAACCCCAGACCGCCGACCTTCCTCTTGAAGAGGCGCACCGAGATGATGTTGGGCTGCAGCTGGCACACGGTGGGCTCCGACTCCTGCATGTTGCCTGTGTGCGTGTGTCTGCTTCCTTTGTGAGTATCTGTGCGTTCTCAGGGAGGTTTCTGAAAAGCAACAGAGAGAGAAAGAGAAAAACCGAGGCTCTATTAGTTTTGGACGCAATCACCTTGACACAGTGCGTCAAAGAGGATATGTATAAGTCATTAAAGCAGAGTGTATGCAGAAGGTAATAGATGGATCACAGATCCTTTAGTCCTGTTGTGCTACGGATGGAGGAAAAAAAATCTGTTATACGGCTGATCAGAAATACTTTGTACCTTTGTGATTCTCTACATGTTCATTACAGGGACATAACTATATCGGTGTGTCACATTTCAAAGGCAAACAAAGAAATTTAAAAAAAAACCTGTTTTGTGTTGCTTCTTGTGCTCTCCTAAACTCCAGAGGAAAATATTGTACTTTTAACTCTTCATGCTACATTTATTTAACATAATTACAACTAGGGATGCACCGATACCAAATTTTTCAGACCAAGTACAAGTACATACATTTAGCTACTTGCCGATACCGAAAAGAAGAAATATACCTTTAAAATTTGTGGAGTCCCGGCTTTTTAATGTGCTGTACAAGCTTTTTTTTAGTTTTTTGTAGTTTGCATTGCTACAAATTGCTGATGATGCGCCTCCTCCGCTTAATGCCTCCGACCCGCTGAACTGTCTGGAGTACACTATGTTGCCGTGGTGGTATCTGGTGCTGTAGTAATCGCAGTAGTTTTATGAGTACAAGTACATGAGGACAGCATCGGACCTGATGGTGCATCCCTAATTACAACCCAGCAGTAGTAAACAGGTTAATGCACCCACAGCCTAATACCATTGACAGGGGGGCATTCTAAATAATAGATCATTTCACTTTTGCTATGTAAGGTCTATTTTTCTGGTTAGAACGCATAACATTGAACACAATGCAGTATTTTTCCACCACTGCTAATCTATACAATGGAGCCGACACACTGATCGTTGCTTGTCATGTTTCCTTCGAGGGTTCACTCATCCATCACTCCCGCGTCTCAGCCTCGTTTGTACAATCAAAGTGAACTTTTGAGACAGAGATTATGAGAAAAAGGCACTCGCCTAACTAAATCCCTAGTCCCCATTATTTCGCCCTGCGCGTCCATTGTCGCCGCACTTGAAATGAACTTTATGCGAACAAACCCCCAAAACAAAGACGCGCTCCTCCCACGCATCAGTTAAATTCCTCCTTCCCGCAGTTGATGCAAAGCAACAACAAGCATATCTGAAATCGACACATCTACTGTAGCAGCGTGGGTGGCCTGAACACCGTGTCCAAAAAAAAAAAAAAAAGGCACCGTGCGCGTAAAATACGCAGTCGGTATTGGAGGACAGGGACGCGCCTCACAACACGGGGAGAGAATTCAGCACCAAGGTCAGCGCTCCACCACGACGACAGATCCCTGCTCCTCCGACTGCAACAGTTCGACAGATGCTTTCTGAACTCGTCCCTTCAGTCACGGATCAGACGGAGTGCCCAGGAGCTCTTCCGGAGCCCATGTCCAAAGTGAGATTGCAAAGGCACGCACGCGCACGCACGCACGCACACAGACACCCACCCCCACACACACACACACACACACAAAGTCTTTGAGTTCAACCTGCAGTTTAATTTCGCATCCACTGGACACTTTGCATAACAGTGAGACAGGTCAGCGAGACGCAGCTGAACTGCCCCTGGGGGCTCGGGGGAATAACTTAAACGCGCCCCTTTAATCCTGCACTCTTTGTAGCTGCACCACATATATATATATATATATATATATATATATATATATATATATATATATATATATATCGAGATGAGAAATGATCAATAAGTGATGTGAATATTAATGGCAATATGCCCTGGATATGACGGGTTCCTTTAACATTTTGCCATGAATATTAACTACAACGCCATCAAAGCCTTAACCATCGCTTACACAACAGTTCTCACCTGCTCCATAGAACGATTCACTGATATCCATATCTGTTATTCACTAAAGGTCGTTTTCTACTGTCATATCTACTAGATTACATTTAAAACATTGACTGGGTATTTTGTCTGGTAGGGGGCCCCTGTTTTATCCAAACCGTTTGGTCTTACACAGTCAAGCATCTAATCCGTGTGCCCCGTCCTTGGGGGTGAACACACACGCACGTATTGCATATGATGTGGGGGGGTGACAACGTGAGGGTAAAACAGACCGGATTGGGCATCAAACGAACACATAGGAACGAGCAGGAGGCTTTAGTTGTGCCTGCATGGTGTCGCCATCACCCATCAGGCGACAGGCAACAAGAAAACCAGACACATTTTGAGGTCAGGTTTCACATCATCACCACGACAAAAAAAAACATCCACAATTACAATAACTTCTGACCGTCAGAAGGAAAATTAAAAAAACCCAATGCGTTCTCATTGATTTCTGTTGTCAAGAGAAGTTCAGACACAAACAAATATGCAGCTGCAGGATTGCGCGTTGCTAAGAGAAATACAGTTACCGGGTAGGTTCATACCAAAATGCAAAAAAAAATACAGAATTCCGACATTATTTCAATGTATGTCTCGACACGAAGATCATTTGAGACTAAACATGCAGGAACAAATGAAGCCTGCTCTGGTCCCAATGTTTGCCACAGGCATCATCAGTGCAATCGGCAAAAAAAAATTTGCACAAGATGTTCCCATCGAGCACCAAACCACTGGGTATTTTGTCAGAGGCAACAAGTTCTGGAGACACTTTTTTTCCTTTCTTCTCTCATTGATAAAAAAAACCCCAAAACAAAACACACCAATATCTCTATGAGGCCACTATGGTTCGGAGGAATGCTCCATCCATCTTCCATCTCCATAGCTGCTCTACGTCCTCATCCACCAGCGGAATGCGCACACCCAATTTAACCCACAGAAACAGGAGGAGGAAATAAAAAAAGAGAGAGAAGAAAAAGAAAGAAATAAGACGGACACGAACTCACCCCCTGAGAACCGGGTTCGCGGTCGCGACGACCTGCTGCGGTGGAACTTTTTTTTTGGATAAAACTCCTGCGCTCCCGCGTCTCCTCCTCCTCGGCAGCGGCTGCACAGCACAGCTCTCCTCTAGCACTCTTCTCGCACTCTTCTCTTTCTCTCTGCCTCTCTTTCTCTCTGCCTCTCTCTCTCTCATCCAAAATTAAAAAGACAACGTCTCCCCAAGTCGCAGCGACGCGCTCTGCCCCTCTAGAGACGAGGCATGCTTGTTGTGCCTTCTCCGCGCGCCGGGGCGCCTTATAAATACTGCGCGATGGGAGACACGCTGTGACGAGCTGGAGGGGGGGGGGGGAGGGGGGGGCTACATCGTCATCATCACTCTGCATGCAGCCCCCCCTCTCTCATGCACACACACTCCTCCAGCAGCAGCAGCGGGCCCTCGGATGGAGGGAGAGGAGGAGGAGGAGAAGACGAGGTGTGTCTCTGCTGCGTTAAGGGGTGTCTGGTCGTGCGTCTTCTCCAACTCGCAGCAAAGTCGTCGAGAGAGAAGAAGATCCGAGCACGGATCTGCAGCGGAGACAAAAAGAGCTAATGCAGCCTTGTTTTTGTTGTTTTTGTTTTGTCAAAAAACTCCCTCTTCGATTTCATTGTACAAGCCAAGGAAAACTAGCCCTGGCGTCATTTTTACGCATGAGAATCCACTTCTTTCCTGTGCTCGTACGTGAGCAACAGGAGACGCAGAGATGTGCAAAACAAATGTAAGCAAACTTGCAGACATTTTTTATTGTTATTATTTAAATCATCTTATCAAAAGAAACCCCATTTAGATTAAAATCATTTTTCAAAAGCCCCAAGCAAAAAGGTATAAATAGTTTAAAGATGAAACCGATAAAACAAAGACAGTTCCTCAAAAGGTTTTTGGAAAGTTTTTTTTTTGTTTTTTCTTTTACAATTACGACCTCGGTTGACTCCTTTCCAATAATCAGGGGAGTCAAATAGAAAGGGGAAGAATCATGAAGCAATAAGTCATCTAGCAAGGTGTTTTGCCATGAGTACTGCAGGGAACGAGTAATGGGGAAGTACAAGGATGAAAATAGACAAACAACTTGTAATAAGAACCAGCAACGAGAGAGAGAGAGAGAGAGAGAGAGAGAGAGAGAGAGAGAGAGAGAGAGAGAGAGAGAGAGAGAGAGAGAGAGAGAGAGAGAGAGAGAGAGAGAGAGAGAGAGAGAGAGAGAGAGAGAGAGAGAGAGAGAGAGAGAGAGAGAGAGAGAGAGAGACTTTCATGATGAGTATGACTCAGGTTGAAGTCCTAAAAGCTTCACAGTTCATAAAATCAGAAGGTTTTTACCTCTTTAGTCAAATCCTTATAATAAAACCACAGTTTCAGACCATGTTATGAATTTGTCCGTAGGTTCGTGTGACGGAGTGGGTGAGAATCTGCCTTTACAGGTCGTCTAACACATCATCGTAGTGTTTCTCCACATGTGCTCCATTTTGCCATCACTTAGCATCGCTAACGTAGCATCGCTAACGTAGCATCGCTTTCGCTCACTATCCCCGGGGTTCGTTTGCGTCAGCATTGCGTCACAATTCACATCACGGCGCCCAAGTAAGTTAAAGCAAACACACACAAGCCATGAGTCCAGTTTCATCATCTTTATTAAGCTGCAGGTTTGGAGATTGTTCAATTGTTGCTTTCCCTCTTCATACTTACAATTGTTTGTTCCTTTGTTCAGAGCCACCATAGCATGCCTCCTGTTTGAAAGAGGCCCCGCCCACAAGTTTCCCGTTTTTTATGGTGTTGGTGATGTCATCGCTGACGTCATGGGTGAAACCAACTGGAAGGGGGTTTCTTTTGAGTGAGAATGTTTCTTTTCATGTTTTTTTTTTTTTTTTTTTAATATAACGTGTTGAGATACGAATCGTTCGTTTTGTGGATTAGTGATGTATCGAGCTCGGGAACGGGAGTTAAATAACAGGTAGTGTTTCCTGGTGTTGAGGTCGCCGTATGTGTCACCCCTCAGTGAATCCTGGTATGTGCTGAGGTAGTGAGGGCGTTAATTGAACATCCTATATATTCAGTTGGAGGCCTCGCTGCTCGAGGAGGGAAGAAACACGTTTGTGAACCTGTTTATGAAACAGAATCACGCCCTGCGGGTGTTTATTTATTTATTTTTTTATATATATATTTTTTTAAAGATCTGAAGAATTTCTGAACACTTCCTGCCTTAAATGTTCCGAAGACTCCAGCGTTTCTCCTCTCGGGACTGCCACAGGTTTGATTTGTCATTTGAAAGCTCAATGTAACCAAAAAAATACTAACAAATGAGACTTTAAGATTAACACTAACCTCCTGTACAGTAGTCGAGCATCCACTTCACTCACACGTGTACGATAAATCAGATCTCCCTCAACCCCATTCATGAATTATTTATTCTTTTTCCTTTTCTTTTTTTTACACTCTCCATTTTGCATAATCCGATGATTCCCTCTTTTCACTTGTTGCTTACTGGGAGAAGTTTTGACTCGTGTTCAGACTACTGAAAGAGAAAGGCAGCAGTTGTCTCATAAAACATTTTATAAAAATGATAATCTCATAAGAATCTATAGTGTATTCTTTCAACTTTTTTTTATACCAATTTTAAAAGACAAAACCTTCCAGTTGCCATCACATTCAGTTTCTCTTCATCATAATAGCACCTTGGAACTTTTCCGTTTTTGAAATACTATATGATTGCATATTCTTTGCGACATATACACTGTAGAATTCTCTTATCTAAAAGATAGTAAATGCATTTCTCTCTGATGTGCCATATGCAGCCGTCTCCAGTATCGGAGATAATCGAGCAGTATTGGAATCAATGGCTCAGTCCAACTGAGAACTCATTTCAAAGTAAAAGTTGAAATGTCTATGATTTGCTTCATAGCACGCTGATGGCATGAGATTGAATATTTTGTGGTCAACTGAAAAGTATCGGTCTCTGTTAGATTAGTTTACTTGCACCCACAGACAAATATAACGTGAAATATCACATATGACATATGAGGGAAACGTGCCATTTCTGTATTGTGATCTGATCTTTGTCCCCTTAGTGGAAACTTGAGTCGCATTTAGGCCTCGTTTCATACACGGCCTGATTGATTGGCAAGAATATTTATTTTCCATACAGAAACTTTTCTCACCTTAGACAAGCGCAGAAATGAATGTCCGGCCTTTCCACGTACAAGTGTGCATGTTTTGGCCCTTATGAAATGGAGAGAGCGAGGGCATTGGGTGTCATGTTCACCGGACACATGCAGCTTTGTCCGTTTCAGGAATCAAACACGCGACTTAGTGCCTGTGTATCGCCTGTGACCTCGCTCTTGACGTCATCACAGTGGAAAATTGTCCAAACCCTCCGGCTCACTTTGGTTCCCGATTGATGACAAACGACGTCACTTCAGACACTGCGGCCCTGTTTTTTCTTGTCCTCTTCTTCTTCCCAAGTTTCTCCCCCAGTATGGGGAAAAAAAAAACATACTTACCTCAAATTTATCAGAACAGGCCGAAAGGGATGTCGGCGGACACTTCACTGTGTTATCTTTCGGATGACGCACACGAGCGGAGCTGCATCAGCATGTATACAACCTGTGAAGTGTGTGTGTGTGTGTGTGTGTGTGTGTGTGTGTGTGTGTGTGTGTGTGTGTGTGTGTGTGTGTGTGTGTGTGTGTGTGTGTGTGTGTGTGTGTGTGTGTGTGTGTGTGTGTGTGTGTGTGTGTGTGTGTGTGTGTGTGATATTGAGCACTGAGTACAAATATTCCGACACGATCAGCGACATGAGACCGGCAGTTGGCCGGGCGTCAGCTGTCTCTCAGTGTTGCGACATGCAGACATAACAGAGCGCAATTCCTTGATATCTCTCTCACTCACACACACATGAGTAACAGTGTCTATCAAAAAAACCCAACGATTTCTCTGAATCCACTTTGAGGATGTATCTTTGGACACACACACACACACACACACACACACACACACACACACACACACACACACACACACACCCCCAGTACACACATACACCCACGTTCCGCGGTCGGCCATGTCATTATGTCAATCACTTCCTGCTTGAGTGGCACCATCTGCCCTCTCGTAAAGCCACACACCACGTGGATCGCTGTGCAAAGCCCCCGCTTAGCCCCGTTACATCGCCCACGGCTCAAAGTTAAGACTCCCCCGGTTAAAATTACATTGGTTTCTTTTTATTTCTTTTTTATAAATCTTCCCCTTAGACCCTTTGCCTTTTTGCCCTTTAGAGAAAGGACAAACGGAATTGCTGTGTGTGTGTGTGTGTGTGTGTGTGTGTGTGTGTGTGTGTGTGTGTGTGTGTGTGTGTGTGTGTGTGTGTGTGTGTGTGTGTGTGTGTGTGTGTGTGTGTGCGTGCGCGCAGGATATGTTCTGTTTGCACGACTGTATCTCTATGTGGTGGCCGGCAATTTCCTCCTCATCGCACACATTATCCGCAATTCACATCTCTCTTCCATCTCGCCTCCCGTCTTGTGTGTTGGCCGCCGGCCTGTTGAGCCAACAACCCAGTCCTTTACGGAGACTTGGGAAATGATTCCGTATGTGGATCGGAGCGTTTATTTGCCGTCTACAGTAAGAGGAGGGACTGGTATTGTCACAGCGGGAGAGCTGGGCCGCGAACATCCGCGAATTCACGGTGAATGACCTCTCGAGGAACCGTTCACCGGACGTCACCGGTTTGTCCTGCGCCTACCGTGTTCTCCCATCTTGACTCTCACCAACATTTCTGAGACAAGAGTGCTCTGTCTTTTGTCTCTATGGCAACTTTCAATTGAATACGTTTCTCTCCTGGTGGACCCGTTGAGGACACTAAAGGGTCATCTGCTGCTCGCTGGATGTGTCCCCTGGATGTGTCCCCAAATCAAAAATTCATTGTTCACAGTCAATGTTTGCACTTTCCGACTGTACGAAGATCCCCCTTTACGTGGTGTCAATTGCAAAATCAGTTGAGCGACTGAAGGGGTTGATTGATGATTAAAAACCGCCGTTAGCTCGCGTGAAGTGATTACACGTGGATCTTGGGTGAATTATGGCTGATTACGCGTATTTGTGCAACACAATTGGCCAAGACACAGAAACAAAAACTTTGGATATATTTTTTTTTTAATTGTCCCGTTTTTCCATTGGGATCCATTGGGCTGTGTATAAAAGTGGACACAGTCACCGGGTCCGGACTTCTCACGCACGTTCGTGACGCGAGCGTGTTCTCGATCGCTGGATTTTGTGAGTTGCGGTCTCGTTTAGATTCCAGTGGACGACAAGGCGTCGCATCCATCGGGCATTGTGCGATTGACAGCTAGCACCGCCCCAATCGGCGCACGGTTGCAGGTGTGTGTGGGCGCGCAGTGGAGGAGCTGTCAGTCGGACCCCCCCCCACAATTCTATGTCTGGTTGCAAAAAAAACCCCCAACATGGTGCTTGTCAAAATGCGAAATTCGAGGCTTCGGGGGGTTGCCACTTGTCGGTGGGTTGCCACTTGTCGGTGGGTTGCCACTTGTCGGTGGGTTGCCACTTGTCGGTGGGTTGCCACTTGTCGGGGCGTTGCCACTTGTCGGGGGGTTGCCACTTGTCGGTGGGTTGCCACTTGTCGGTGGGTTGCCACTTGTCGGGGGGTTGCCACTTGTCGGTGGGTTGCCACTTGTCGGATCCACTGTAATTATACTAATATAGTTTTGGGTTCTGGCCTCCCTCAACTTTCAGACTCCAGATTCTCGCCTCCTCGCCTTTGTTCCATTCCGTTCTTCTCATCCTTCTTTCTCTTCTCCCTCGTTCCCACTGTGCATCATCTCCCCTCCTATTTTTGGTTGTTCTCACTTCTCACTCAGCAATTCTGGGAGTGATTTCAGTTTGAGCGTCGGTGTACGTCCTCTACATTTTTCGCTGGAGCGCCGTCAAACGAACTCAAGTGGGACTTATAAACGATGACCGCTTGGAACAGGGAAGAAGGAAGCGTCTGCCGCTCCTGTCGGTTTCGCAGTCTGTCAGCTTGAGATGCATGTCCACTCCTCATCTTGTAAATGTAATAGAAATCACGAGTTTATTGAATTTTTTTTTGCTCCAGACTTGCCAGGTTTATTGCTCGAGGCTGATGTGCCTCACTCTCTCTCTCTGTACTTTGGTTCTGTATGCCTTAACCAGTGATGAATGGCATTACAAGCCGAAAGAGACCGAGAGGACAGATGGCCTCTCTAATGTACAGTATATCAGCTTTTTTCACCAATCCCACGATTTAGCTTTGAGTTGCTCTCCCACAAGGAAACATGCAGCAGGGGGCGTGGCCAGGAAATAGTTGAAGGTTTAGTCCATGATGAGATTTGGGATGTCACTCACAACCCTCACGCAAGGATACACATAAGAAATGTTAACCCTACACTGAATGACCCGTTTTGACACGTTTCAAATAACCACACCATAAACGCCACAGTCCACAAAGTGTGTGTGTGTGTGTGTGTGTGTGTGTGTGTGTGTGTGTGTGTGTGTGTGTGTGTGTGTGTGTGTGTGTGTGTGTGTGTGTGTGTGTGTGTGAGAGACTGGGTGGAACCCGGGGGATCGGACGTGCAAGCCGAACCGAACCAAACGGAAAAATGCCGTGACGCTAACTTTTTAAACTTCTGGAGCAAGGCCTTTGTGTTCCATGGGAAATGTGGCATATTATTAAACCACGGACACGCGCTCGCGCTTCTTGTAAGGAGCATTTTGCCAGCGAATAACCGTGTTCATCACGCGGAAACATTACAGCTCTGAAAAGCAATCCATCAAACCTGACACTCTTGTTCCCCGAGGTAGCACTTGCACAATAGGAACCTTGTTAGATGTCCCTAAGACTTCCATGTCCGTCGTGATGGACAGAAATTGGCAGGGATGTTGTCGTGAATAACCAAAAGCTGTGCCCAAAGGCTTTGTGTCACACGCATGTTCTCCTCGCCAATGAGGCCAACGCGGTGGAATGTATCTTCGTGACTGCAACAGGTGGAAAATCAAATATTATCGGGCATATTTCCCCTGATTTGCTCCATTGCAAATTGCAATTCCTGTGTGCAGGCCGATCAGACGCCCCTCCCCGAGGACCTAATGATCAAAAGCAGGTGGGCAATTCCCACTTGGCACAAGGTAGAACTGATGCTCTTTGACACTGTCGACTTTCACAGAGGACGCGCAATTTTCTGAAAGTTTCTCCGTGTCCCCCTCATGCATGAGGGTGAGTCGGCTTTACTGCTTTGCGCCGCTGTGCCGGAGAATTCCAAGATTGAAGTGGGCAATGCAGGCGAAGTGGTAACGATAACGAAAAGAGGAGTGAACATGTGCGAGACCAAAGGCAGCAGTTTCCCACCAGCCACGATGTGGAGAGCGCGCCTTTGCGTTGGATGTGATCCGAAACAAATCGCGTCAGTGTTTATTCCCCCTGCGGCTTCCACGGGGTGAAACTGGAAAAAGAAATCTGTGAAGACCATTGGGCGGGGGGGCAGTGAAACACAGCCAGGCCATTTCATGCAAAATCTCTCACTTGAAGAGGAGCCCCCCACTCTTTGTTGGCCTCGAGATTCGTCTCTTTGAGCAAGCGGCTAAAAAGGGGCGACGTCCGCGGCCGGCGGCGCTGGAGGGCCGAAAGGAGACGAGGGCAACGCCGCACGTGGAAATGTGGCTGCTTCCGCTCCGTGGAGGTCACGGTGCGAGGTCATTATCGCAAAACGAGACGAGCCGCACTCTGTTTTCTCGTCTCTGTGCTTCTCGACAGGCCCGTCGAGGACGATGGCGGTATGATCCCCCCCCCCCCCCTGACATATCTGAATATTTCATTACGTGCAGTGTGAGTTGCGGCACAATTTCATGAATCTCAATCAACTTCCTCTCCTTTTTTTTCTTTTTTAAACGGGTTCAGTCTAGATCCCTGGAGCGTCGACGTGAGATTTATTTCCCTGTTATGATCCGCTCCGGTTTTTTTAGACGCAGAACACAACGGGCGCGTCGGGTGGAAGGCGAAGGGGAGTTTCAACCAGTTGTGACCAGCGGTGACTCATAGGGCCAGACATAAGAAGAAAAAAAAAAAAAGGAGAGATGTCGGGCATAAAGTTGAAATACTATTTCGAGAATAAAGTCAGTAATTGTGACCTTCTTAGCCCTTTTACACGGCCGTTTAGGGCTATTTCAACTTCATTCTCAACATTTCGACTTGTTAATTAAATAAATACAATTTTTCGTATATGTCTGGCCCCTAATACTCTTCCGTAGACTCGGGCCTTGTTCACGGCATGCAGTTTTATCCCCGTTTATTTCCACTTGCCGATTTGTTTTTGGAGACTGCAGGGGGGAAAAAAAGCCCCATGGTCAGCACGCGCTTTCCATTCGTGCACTGCTCAAAGATGAGCTCCATCCAAAGGCCGGCCCAAAAGATATCCAGCAGGGTTAGGGTTAGCTGTGTCCCCGCTGTGACTGGCGAGCGCAACGGTTCCCCCCGTGACGAGAACGAGACGAAGATCATCTCTGTAGATGATATCACGGTATCGTAATGTGGATCAGGGACCTCGCTCTCCCTGTTTCACAGAGAGACGCAGAAAGTCATCGTTTTTTAAAATGATCAACGATATATTTTTTAATCTTTTTAATGAGTTTCTGAGGCAAAGATTCCGACACTGATAAAAGCATTTTTCTATGTCTTCTTGTGATGCCGTCATTGAAACCGTGGGACTGTTTGTTTCTTTGTTTGTAATTATGAAATCTTTTGGGGGAATCCTTTGGACAGGCCTTCCAAAAATAATGATAATAAATATGGAGCAATAAGGGAGAATGGGGGAGGAAAGGGAAATGATGTACGACAAGCCAACCCCTAAACCCTTTTTTTAAAAATATATTTATTGTTTTGAAGCCAGGTCAAGTGTTCTGAGTCTTCATGAATGACTACGCACATCACAAGGAGGCCCCTGGAACAAGCCTTACAATAAACCTTCATACAGTATATACACATTTGATATGTATGATCCCTGTGTTGTTGTTTTTTTTTTTGCCCCCTATGTGCAGGAATTGATAGCGGGGAAGGTATCTCCAGATGATTAACTTTTGGAGCTGATAGGGCAAAGGTCATGTTCGAATTCCTGTCAAGCCGATTCTGATTCTGACAGTCTAAAGCTTGCACTGTATTGATCAGAAAACTATTCCTCGTTGTATGATTGAAGTGACATCATGAAGAGGCCAGAAAGAATGACGTCAGAATGAATTTTTCCCCGCATCCTATGGACACGACCCAAAGCTTGTGCCGCTGTTATGAAATAGCTTTATTGCAATATAGAGCTTGATGGGGTACATACAGAGCGCTTGCAGAGTGTGCATCGCCCCTCCAACGGTGTTCATTTTCTATTAAAACCACTGGACTATTCTTTTAACTGATTGGTGCGCAGTCTGTGAGTCAGTCTTTGTTACCTATACTTGATGTCGTATTGCCCCCCCCCCCCAGTCCCTTGAAACGCTCCTGGCCCCGTCGCCGAGGATGAGCCGAGGCTTAAATACTGGAGCTCGTGGTGGAGTTTGTCAGGTAATGACTCGCAGCTGTACAAGTGAAGGAACCACATTGCCAAACCGAACACACACACACACACACACACACACACACACACACACACACACACACACACACACACACACACACACACACACACACACACACGCGCGCTGGAACAGAGACAAACAGGAGACAATCGCACCGCAGAGGGGAAGCGGCCCAACCCTGACACCCTGTCATTTATTCACAGCGACAGTTTAGCGCCATTAACCTTCCCCCCCGGGTTCGCGGTGCGCGAGTGACATATTTCTCAATCCCCCCCCCCCCCCCCAACACGGGGGGTGATGCAATTTTGGATCAGCGGGGAGAATCCCCCTTGACACACTTGACACGAGCCCCCCCTTTTTCCCCCGGCAGACATTTTCTTCTTACCTGTCACAGCGAAGGGGGGGGGGGGATCTCCCTGTTCAGGTGCAGCTACGTCACAAAACCGCGACGGCAATCGACGGCGGCGGGCCCAGCGTGCGCGCGCGCGCGGCCTCGCCACCGGGACCCTGGGACCGAAGCGGGTAATTGAATTTCAGCCGTGATGATCTGCTCCGGCTGCTTAGACGCGTCAGAATGTCTCAAGAAAGAGCCAATCACCCAATTAGCAATCAGCAGGACGGTCTCACGCGGCACACTCATGGTTGGCTCCTACGCACGTCCTCTTACTTTTACAGAATAATCAGAAATATGCATATAGATGAAGTAAAAACATTTTTTTTTTTTTTTTGCAAATGTGGATGATGTGCAAAGATTGAGTTGGCCGTTATCTCGAGAAGAGAGAAAACAATCTCCATGTAGAGGTAATTTCCTCTTTTTCGATTTCTTCTGGTATTTTTCTCTCCTTTTTGGTGTGTGTTTGTGTTTTGCATGTAATATGGGAAGATGACGTACGCGTCTTTCCAGTTTTTATGCCGAGATAAGTTCACCATTTCATGCATCCATATTAATGTGATAGACGTGAAAGTGTCATTAACCCTCTCATCTGACTATCATGAGCATATTTTTACAAAGTGATGAAGCTGATTGTGCTTTTTGAGATCTGTGCTACTCTGTTGTTTCACCTCGTGTGTTTATCTTCCAACGGAACTGGACCCCGAATGACGGACATTTTTGTGTCATCAAGTTTTTCCGACCTGGGACACCCCTGAGCCCGGGGCAGGTGAGACTAACCAATGAGGGCTCTTTATTTTGGGCTAATCTGTTGCTTATGTTCTTTGATTTTTTAACGACACGACGGCAACACGGCACACGCCCGGGTGCGAATGAGGTTTCCCGTTCTTGACACGGTTGTGACAGACACTTCAAATAACGCGTCAAAATTATTCCTCGAGTCCGCACAAAAGATCCCAGGTTTTTTTTAAAAATTTGCGCTGTGAAAAGCTCGAGCGTCCTGTACGACGAGTCGAAAGAAATGTGTCAGCCCCGTGCCCTTGTTCAGCTCGGTCGCCTCCTGGGCCCCTTCAAAGTGTCTCCCTGCAGGATCGGAAAGCAATAGTCTGAGCAAAAGACTGTGAAATCCTCTGGCATTTGAAAATCGCCGGACGTGATGGAAATTGAGGACGGGCAGGCGTCTCTCTTATCGCGGTCTCCGGGAGATCAAGGCGCTCGCCAGGTCTCAAACCCTCCTTTCATATCGTCCTACCGAGGCCGCGGCCGCGATGGCCGGACGCGTTACGATGCACGCGAGGCCGCTTTCCACCCGATGGAGATGAGGGAACGCGACAGCATTGAGGCGCGGCAATTACCTTACCAGAAAATGGAGGGAAAAACACAATAACGGCATCCGCGGGAGTGACGATCTCCAAAATTCATCAGAGGACGAGCCCACGTGGCGCCACGGAGCTCTGGAACTTTGAATTCGTTTTTGCAAAACACTTCTTGCGATTGAGCGCAGGCGTGGAGTCCGTGTTGTTGTTGCAGTGGTCTTAAAGACCGGATTTGGGTCGAAGCAAACGGACACAGCGGGCTCCTGCAGACTTCGGACAAATGTGTGCGAATTTCGGTGGGAAAGCAAATCACCCAAATGATGCGAACAGGAAAAAACGCCATCGTCCAGTGAACGCTCCATATCGTCGTGTTCCGAACGCCACTTCTTGACGGCCCCCGAGCGGAGCTGCTTCCGTCTCCTCCGCCGCGGCAGCTCCGCACACGGCCTCATCTGTCCGTCCTGATGTAGATGCTTCAATCCGAAGGCCAGCTTCATGTGTGTTCTTCCGTCCGAAGAAACGACAGGCAGGACAACGCGGACTCGGCTTGTTCTCTCAACAAGGTCAAAGGTCAAACTCGTCATGAGCTGTGAGACTTTTCTTTTTTTCTTTTTTTTTTTTGCATAATCCAGGAGCCCCTTGCACAAAAATAATTGCTGCAGGAAATCACATGGAACCTGTGCAATGTCACACAGGGCGCGACGCCGCTCTCGGCATTTTGGATTTCAACTGTGTTGCGGCAACTTTATCGTATCGCGACAGGTCGTCAAAATCCGGGTCAAAGTCCTTTCATCAAAAAGAAATTCCTCGAGGTTTCAATATTTAATCAATCGTTATTTTCACCTTGTGTAAATAGACATATTTATTCATATCTTACCTCTTACTTGATATGTTTCATGAGTTTGAACTCAAGGACAGTATATTATTTCCATGTAGAACCATTTCAAACGGCACAAAGAGAGTTTGTAATCACCGGAGCAAATAATATAGTGGTTTTTTTTAAAGGATCAGATTTCAAAGAAGAGGTTTTCAGCTCTGTCGCCCTGCTGGATTCCACTGGAGGCATCTCATCGAGGACCGATGTACGCCCAAGGTGAAAGGCAAGGTGAATCCCAATAACTGTAATTAACGGTAATCAACAGCAACGGAGCGTGCGGTGCCGCAGGAGACCGGCGGTGATCGGCGAGAGAGGATCAGGAGCTGCTGGTTCGCGCTCTTTGAATTTGAGTAACAAAAGCACATAGTTGGGGTCTATCAGCAACCCTGGCTGCCAAACACAGACATCTCGCGACACGCATGTCTATAGGTAGAGTAAGTAATAACCAAACTGCTCGGTGATTACCGGTGAACTAATATTGCTTTGGAAATCACCAGCGACTTACATCCTACTATGTATTTACTTTTTTTTTTTTAAAGGAGGAACTAGTTTGAAGATGAAATCATCACTTAGGTCCCAAATATTGATAATTAAATCAGTAGCTGCTGTGTTCCAATGTATCCAGGGTTCAGTTTAATTGGGCTGAGCAATCGCAAAACCTGTGCGCTGTTCCACGCAAATCCCTATCTCACAGCGGTGTAGAGTCCTCGGAAGGAGACTCCTGGATCTCTCCGAGAAGACAGTTACCTGTTACCCTTCCAACGGCACAAGGTTTGGGTACGAAGGTGGCGTACTGTAACAACAAGGTCAGAGGCTCTAGTCCCCATTTTTCTTCAGCCGAAGAAGCGGATGATGACGACGACGACGACGACGACGACGACATGGTCTTTGCATTCAGACCACTCAGTCACATCTCCTTCCTGCCTCTCATCTCCTCGTCGCGGATCAAACGGAAATACTGCACTTTTCTCAAAAAAAAGTGCCCTCGCACTCCTCGACATGTGCCTCATCCTTTCATTTCCGCATCCGAGGACAAACCAGATGAAAAGGCTTTTCATCGCATAAAACGCCTCCACATTCAACAAGCGGGCCGAGCCCTCGGTTGGTGGCGGTCAGAAGGCAAATGGATGTTTACTCGCGGAGAATTAAGACGGGAGTCACGGGCGGAGACAATTTCGTTTTTTTCCCCCTCTCGTTCTTTTATGTCCACTGATTTCCATTCTCCCCTCTGAAGTCTGAAATCACACCGGCTGCGTCCAGCCGCGAGGTTTATGAGCCGATGCGTATCTCCGGCCGCCTGCAGTTGGTGTCATTCGCGTAATTGCGGCGGCATCACATCACATCACACGAGCTGCGGCCCAGCTGGAACCTGCGGTCTTTAGCAGTCAGGGCGCTGGGGACACAACTTCTTTTTTTCAGATTTAAAACAGGCCTGAAAGGCTTTGATGAAGAAACGCTGTATTCTCCGGAAAGACCAGTGGAGGGCGACTCCACGGGTTGTAAGACAAAGTCTTTTTCTATAGAAGCTTATGAGAACAATGACTCCATACATCTCACCTCATGACGTCATCACTACGTCAGTAAATATTTTTATATCCACGCGTTATGCCTCGCTCTGTTTTAGATTACCGCCATGAGCTGTAGAATAGAACATTCAGTTGTTCATTCAGAGTTCAGTTGAAGCTGCTTTGGTCAATATCAAGAGAACAATACATTAGCTGTGTGAATTTAATTTTCGAGGCAGCATTAGCTGCATTAATAGCAACATTAATGACGTCTCGGGGGGGCGGGGGGGATATGAGTCAGACCGTTTGCTCTTTTTTTTTTAAACATCAACCTTGTACCAGAAGTCATAAAACATGACGGAGTTGCGTGAGGTGAAGCTCTGTTATTCTGATGCTCCTGAAGGCAACACCGTCTTCCCCTCACTGTCACACTACTTTGGAAAACACGACACAAACGTATCACTCAAAGTTAAATTTTTTTATTGACATTTTTTTTTCTTCTTCTTCTCTTCTGGACAGTAGAACAAATGTTGCACACAAAAGAAACACAAACTTTATAACAAGGCCTGCAAATCGTAATTAGTCGACATTCAGTTAAACGGCAGAAACTAAACCATTTCTGGAAGGGTAGAAAACTTCTCTTTCTTCTTTTGTTATAAACTTTACTGTACAAATTATACAAATGAAGATCCGTTACAAGACTCAATGGTGAGATATGCTCTCGAGAGGAGAGGGACAGCATCACGTGTTGCTTCAGATGACATGATGAATGAGGCATGTTGGTCATAAAGGATGATGATGATGATGATGATGATGATGATGATGCTGATGATGATGTGAGGTTGATGGTGTGATTTGTCAAAATGAAAGACGGGAACCCCGGATGAGGAGAAGATGCAGCAGAAGCATTTTTGGGTACAGAGCAACAAATGAGGCGAACGATGACAATGGCGTGGTTTTACAGATGGATGAGCCCTGGACAAAAAAATACTTCCTGTACATCACACGGCATCCAGTCAGAGGATGAATATAGATCCAGAGCACATTTGAATCAGCAATATATGAGGTGAATGAAAATATAGACCAGCTGTGAGCGGTTGTCAGCCCCCCCCCAAAAGAAAAAGAAAAAGGTTATACTGTATAATCAGGCTTAATCTGTTCGTAGCGAACGTGTTTGACATCATTCTGTACATTCTCAAGGTTAATTTTCATGATGACAGAGACGGAGTCACCTTTTCTTTCCTTTCTCTTTCCAAACAAAGCGCGGAACAAATGCATGCCGACAGAAGTGCAGTGAGAAGCCCTTTCACCGCGCCCCCTCGTGTAACAGTCAAAGAGAGGAGAGCTCCGTGGTGTTCCTTCCTGCCCCGATGGAACAACAATGGAAAAGAGGAAAATATCTCCTGACTTTCCTCCTCGGTGCCGAGACGATCGTGCATCTCAGAATTCGCCTCACAGCCTCACAGGGGCGTCTCGGCCTTTTTCTCTTTCCAAAATATTTAAAAAACAACATGTTGAACCAGGATCTCCGGGGGGGGGGGGGGGCGCAGCAGCCGTCACCGTCCGATGTCATGATGTCTTTCTTTTGAAATGACACAGTTTCAATGGACCAGGTCGCTTTGGGAAAAGGGGGCCATTTTTCCGGGGCCATTTTTCCGCGGCCACCTTTGTTTTGTTTTTTTTGTATCTACTCATCTGCATGGATTCGTACGCATTTGTCCTGGAGAGCTAGCTCTTCCACGGAGGGACTGTGCGCCGCCGCGATGCTCGTACCACCCGTTAATATTCGAGCAGAGCCAGAAAGAACGAGGTGAACGGGGGAAGCAGGAAGGAGTTCCTTTTTCGCAGTCTGCTGCTCTCTTGTTGTCTAAATTATGTTTTCTGTTTCACATCCATTCTTTTTTTTCTTTTCTTTTTTTCTTTTGATGTCCTGCCACCGCGTTTGATCTCAACGGAGTCCTATTAGCCGGGCGCACGTGGGAAGGTCAAGATGAATTGCGGAGAGAAATGGGTCTATCGCGCCCACACTGTGCTCTCGTGAAGGATGTTGTCTACGTTGGACCGCACGAAAACAGCAACGGCTGGTTAGGAGAGGACCTTGCAAACTTCAATTCCTATTTTTTTTTTTTATCCCCCCCTTCCCTTTCCACCACAACATGCGAGTCAATGAAACAAATGATGCAAAACACTTTGACTTATTTTTAATTTACCAAAGGCAGAGCGATAAGAGACGCACTAAAAATCATAAGTATTGTATTGAAATTTACAGGAGCTGCTGTCGTCAGGGGCATCTAATACTCTTCCGCCCCGATTAGCGAATCAGAATCTGACGTTTATGTCAAAGTTGCAGGTTTGTTAAAAGAAAGGGGGGAAAAAAAAGATTTTAGCTTTTGATCGCTGCGAGAAAACCTTCAGGGGCGAGTAATCCATTGGATCAGCCCTTCTGTGAAATAGAAATAAATATTGAAATGTTCACCATTACTCTTTGTCTTTCCTTCACTGTAATTGCATTGCCGCGAGGTCATTTGACACCTACATGTGCGCGGGGGGGGGGGGAATCTGAATGATATATATTAGCTCGCCCGACTCGCACAAATGCACACACACACACACACACAACTCCCGCCCAATTATTTGTATTTTAGTGACAACGTTCAATTTGCCCAGACAGCATGCGCACTGTGATATGGAAAATAAACGTCTCTGTTCCCTTGGTGATTTAATATCTCCCCCCCCCCGATGCAAATATCAATAGAGGTATTTTAACATTCGTGTGGCAGGTATTTTATATTTTTCTTCGCTCGCTGCAAAGAGATTAATTTGTCAGTCTAGACAAATGGGTGTGCTGATCTCTAAGTTGGCGGAGCGTGTAATGAGTCAATTAAAACCGAGGTGTTCTCTGTGGAAGTTTAGAGCCGCTCCGCTCTCCACTGCTCTTCCTCTGGTGAAGCTTGCTCAGCAAAGTCGTGCGGCCTTGTTCTTTGCACGCGAGATAAAGAAAAACAACCCCGCTTAGTTTCAGTGTAACAATTTCTCCGCGAAACCGCGGAAGACGCATCCACGACGGACGAAAGGACTCCGGATACAGACACGAGGGGGCAATGGGTGGCTTTCAGGGGGCGTTTGGTTTGGAGCCTGCAGAGTTGGACGTCCACACAATCTGTGTGCATCCCAAGAGAGACTGGTTCGAATCCTGGGATCATCTGGCTGACAAAAAAAAATAAAGAATCCCTCTTTTTCCCCCTTTGGCGACCGCGGCTGCTGGGGTGCCCCTCGGACGAGGCACTTGTTCGACTGACCGCACATTGGCCACCGGCAGGCGTCTGTTGGTGTGCTGGGCAGACGCGCACAACGCGGCGTGCGGCGATTTCACGAAACTGCACAGCGGTCAACCTGCCGTCGCCTGCGCCGCACCAATGACTTTACGTAGAAATGAAACGTACAGCTGCTGCCGGGCCCGGTTTAAGTGCGCAGGCGACGTCTCTGAGAGCTGCGTCATGGTGAACTGTTGGAGACTTACAATGTTGTGGCCCGGGCCGATTTTTGGTGTCAGGCACAAATGCGGGAAAAAAAGATGAAGAAGAAGAAAAAGAAAAAAAACGATCTCTTTGCCGGCCAACGCAAACTTTTATGTGTAATGTTGAAATTTGTGGATTTTTTTTTTTAAGTTAAAGGGATCAAAAATAAAGGTTTACATTTTTCTGTCAGGGTCGAAATGAAGTATTGAATTGGTTCATATTTGAAACGTGACACGGCCTTCAAGGCGATCGAAATGACTGACGGTGGTGATCTAAACAATGGGTCCAAAAACCTTTGCATAATTTCTACACTCCAGATTGCGTTCATTAACAGAGCTGTTGTGAAAATGTGTCTGGGGGGGGGGCGGGGGGCCACAAGGCTGAGAATGATATGTTGCACATTCATGGCAGTAACGAACACGTTTGCAGCTGGAGATGAGTTTGCAATGGTCGGTGGCGTGTGTGCACGTTGACAATTCCTCAACAGAAAGATGACGGGTGTCGTTTTGGGGGAGGGCTTCAGGCATAGAGTGGAGAAAGGCCTCTCTGTTTTAGAAAGTCTGCGGCGTGTGTTTTTCTCGCCCACTCTGGCAAAGTGGGCCACGCACTGACCGCTAAAGGGTCCATGAGGTCGGGGAAATGTGCATGTGTCAGAGCCGGAGCAGGGAAGGGGGAAGAGCAGGAAAGCTGGGGGGGGGGGGGTGTTGTGGAAGCAGGGTGGGGCAGAAGCGGAGGGTGGGCGGGTGGTTTAGGGCAGGTGGGCGGTGGAGCAGATGTTAGCAGCGCTGAGGACGAGCTTCATGCAAAGACACGGTCCCACCGATGCGTCCGTTACAGCCTGGAGCAGGAAGGGGGAGGGAGGGAAAACAGAAACATCATTAAATCGGAAGCCGTCGTGACACAAAGTCCTGCAGGACAACACGCTGTCAGCGGACTATGTCCAGACAACCAACAAAGGAGACAGAGCACGTGAAGTCAAGTTGAAAACACAAATATTTGTCAGGTGTTCAGCAGTGAGGAGAGAGAAAAAACTAGTCTAGTGGAAAAATGAATGCATGAATATGTTCTGTCCTGTCGTGATACATTACAGAGGAAGACTCAACATTTCTTGCGTTGCTCCAATTGACCATTAAAGAAAAATAATTCCACTGTCAACTGACTCAAGGAAGCGAATTTATCTAGAAAAGAACAATTTGGAAAGAATAAACAAAAACTGTCAACTATAAAGCCAATAGTTTTTATTTTTGCTTATATGTTGGTATATAGCAAACTATTTCAGGGGGTGGGGAACCTCTGGCCTCCCGGCTTTATGCAGCCCGCGAGACAATTCATTCGATCCAAAAAAAAAAAAGCAACTCAGAAAAAAGTTCTCAGGATTATTATCTTTCTAAACTGTTCGCTTTGATTGGTGAATAATTACTAGCGGTACCTTTCAGGACCTGTAAGGCCGTATTCTACGAACGACAGCCGTGACATTGCCATACAACAACACAGGGACCTGCAGCATCGTCTCAATAATGACACGCATCGCCAAAATCACGCACATCCTTTTATGCCTCTGAAATAATTGCAAGGAAGAAAGCGACATACACAAAAAAAAACCCAACAACTGCCACGTTAATAACCATAAATCATGAATTTTGGTAAATTCTAAATTTAAAGATTTTGAAAAGTGCGGTATCTATCGGTACATGCTGTGAAGATGAGAAAAACAACAGCAACGTTGCATCCGGGAAAACCCACGAGGGTCCTTAATGAGTCTGAGTCGCACTGTCGTTGCACATTATCTGCCAGATGGACCGGCATAGGGCCTGCTAGAGGGGAAGACAGGGTCACATCCTCCATCCTCTTCCATTATGTAAGATTTATTTTCGGGACGTACAGTTCAAACCAGTGTGGGTTTGCCAAGTGGCTGTCAACCACCAGCCACTCTCAGGCTCTCTAAGCAGGATGTGGAACCACCACCACCACCACCACCACTGTGTGAACTCCTTCCCCCTGATACGTCAGACGGGCTGGTTCTAACTATTCAGGCAGAATGACGTTTCCCTCTGATTTGATGGCGGCAGTATTTCTAGCATTGGAGTCAGATTTATTTGCTCACTGAATCAGGCCAGCAGCTGCGTGGGATTTATTGCGATGCGCATACAGGTGTTGCCAGCGTGTTTCTGTAGCCCAAAGGCCAAACAAGCATTTCCTTACTGGCACGGCTTTGGGCTCAGCGAAGATGAACGTGACGATGACGTCCCCCTTATATGGCAAAAACGCACTGGTTGCTCCGGCTGCTGCTCGCTCTCTCCCTCTGCCTGTCGTCCAAAAACCTGCTCTAATGAGATACATCGCCGGCGTAATAAGCCACGTGGGCGTCTTTGGCTGAATAAAGAGAACCCCACAATCCTTGGAGGCCATGTGGCAGAGCTAATTCGACTGCTCTAAATTGGCTAATTTCAAAGACGAATGCCGTGCGCTTTTGTGGACCTACATCGCGTTTGTGAAGGTGAACAGTGAAGCAACCTAATTAGCCTCCTCCACCAAAGGCCGAAACTTTTTTTTAGATTTCCTTTCTCGTCTTAACTTTGTGATGTTTGATGTAAAATAGGGTTTAAGTCACTTGTGATTGGGCTCTGTTTGGCATCTTTATAGCTACATGACGTATTGGTTCCATACATTTCCCAAAATACCTTATTAAGAATCTTCACATGAACTTGTTTGCACTCAGTTGTGGGCTGTTACAGTACTGTGCGTCTGGGTGGAGAGCGCCACAGCCGTAGTAAGAGCAAGAGAGAGAAAATACGCCAGTCACACTGATGCATGTCCCTAAGACTGTATATAAAGATGGACTACATGTCTCCACTTTCTCCCGTTACACAAAAATTTTGATACGGGTGCTGCTATCTTGTTTTTTATAGCTCAAATAACTGATTAAAACAAAATAAAAACTGGAAATACAATCACGTGAACAAACATCCTTGTGATAAGAACAACCTCAAATGACAGAAAACCATCTTTGAGGAATAATGTACATAACGTATCGATTTTTTTTGATTTGGGGTTCTTGGTTTATGACCTATACTGCAGCCAGCCACCAGGGGGCAATCCAGATAATATGGCTTCACTTTTGTGGATCTGTCATGTCGGCCATCTTTATGTACGGACTATGGGATGTAGAAGGATAGCTGGTTAAAGTCACGCAAAGTCAGCCTTCCTGCCATTTTGTCCTTGTGGCCAACTGCAGTACTGTAACGAAAAAAAAATCCTGATCTTTAACAAAAGGGTCAGAGGAAGGAGAAAACGTCGGCGGCTTAAAACTTTCACAAGTCGTGAAGCGGGGCACATTCAAGGATGTACGTTTTTGCTCAAGTGAGCAGAGCGGTCTGTAGATATCTTGGCGTGCGACAATTGCGGACAATTGTTGCGATCGTCATCACGGCTGTGCATGATTTGCGTTAGCACAACCCAGTCACAATTCACGCACTAAGTGCACCAACTGGAGAATCCAAATTTCCGTCATAGCTTATGTCAGAGTCGCTGAACTGTGACCCCTGTGGCCACAAGTGTTGATTACAGGCTAGTGGCACTTAGTGGCATTTAGAAATTAAGTGTATTACCTGCAACCGTGTTGCCTCTATGTTTCCTTTATAATGAGCAACAGTACAAGAACCAAAAACTTAATTCAATGAAAAAATGGTGACTGACAACAAAAACATCATGAAGAAAATCAAAAGGTAAAGAACAAAAAAAGGTAACATGCAAACATTGGGAGAAACATGAAGAAATAACATAAAGAAATATTTTCTGAATGACTGATATTTTGCTTGGTGGCAGATTTATTTTTTTCTTCATGTGATCCAGAACTATGGATTTCTTTGGACCCATTCAGCTTTCTAGTGAAATCTACCTTCTCATTTTGAATGGATCCGTTCAAGATCCGCGATCAACCTGCAATTATTAACCACATGCTGCAACGAGAAATAATGAGCGCTTTAATGATCTCAGCGCAGTGTGAAGTACTATAGCGTGTGTTTGTTAATATCATTTTGGATGACAAATTACTCAAGCTATCCATTATGTACCCGCAATTAGTTCTTGAGTCCCAATCGTTTTCATTTTTATTCTTTCACGTCTGCATGTGCTGTTGCAAGAAATGTTCGGAAACTTATCAAGTTTTAACACTTTGAACATCAGATACCAAACATTCATGCTCTGATGGGCTTCAGCCCTGCATGAGATTGGGTGATTTTTTTTTTTTTCTGTACGCCTCAGTGACTTTAGAGGTGGAGGTAGAGGAGGAGGAGGAGGTGGAGGCGGAGGTGGCAGTGCAGACAGGCAGAGCTCTTATCTGCAGAATCTGTCTATTTATTTATAATTTTTTTAATTTTTCTGCTCTGTGCTCTCACCGACCGACTCACTCTCTTTCTTCAACGAGTGAGTCGGGTTAGACATTGTAATGCAAGACAAACTTTCACCGAGGAGTCAAGACAAATGAAAAAGAAACTCATCAGATCTCTGGATTTCAACTGTTTGAATAGCTTTACTGATCAAAACGGACTTATTGAATATTGAATATTCTCGGTGCCACTCCTAAAATGCGCATTACATAAGATTCCAGTTAAAGTTACACAAACCACACAACCGTCATACACAGAGGGGTAGGAAGTTGAGAGCGGCTGTTCACAAATGTCATCCTATTTTACACCTTACATAACCACGTGATCTATGTCTGGATGATGCAAGCCGTCAATCCAAGCAGAACAATTTGTAATTTCAGTGCAAGCCAAGTTAAACACCACCTAACGCTTGTGTGTGGGTCAATTATGACGCCGCATGAGAGCCAAAGGGTGGAGGGTTGTGTCAGAAGCCACATCACTGCTTCATTGTTCATCTATGATTACGGTTCAAAAGTTCAGACGGTGTAATACTTAAAGGGATCATTTCATTCCAAGGGAATTTTGCGCTACAAAAAAAAAGGTTGAAGCTCTTTTGAATGGTGAACTCAGCTGTGTTGCTTCATTGAAACAGGTAATCTCAAAGGAAGCCTAAACAATTAAACCGCATTCATATATGCCTTGACCTCAACATAACAGTTTGACTTGTAACCTTGTCTCATCATTTCCATTTTCAAACCTTTTCCCACAAGGTTTTTTGAGAAGCTTAACACTGTTCCGAATGCAGTATATACTGTACCATAATAAACATGGACAAATCCGGTACCCTGTGGAATATTTCATGTTTTTAACAATTTTTAATCATTTTAAAATGGAAAATTAGACTTTGTAGCGTTTACAAAGATACTTCTGTAATTTTTTATCTGCCACACAATCTTGATGTAAATCGTCTCTGCTCGATGAGTGTAAACCGATTACAGCTTCTAGTATCTCTGAATATTTAAAGTGATGTTTATATATTTTAGTTTTAATTCTCCTCTAAGAATTTAGAACTTGAATGTAAACAATTTAACTTTTTAAAATCAGAACAAGGATCACACAATCAAAAGAAAATAACTTAATGAGTGATCATAAGTAATTAGTGAAACAATTACCTAGGCTGCCGTACGCACTGACACACCGCCTGATCCGTTTTGTGAAAATGTGTTAAAAATTCCATCGAAAAATAAAACATGGATAAGGGTTGACCAGGATAAAAGATGACATAAAAGAAACAGAAAACGTCCAAAATGAAAACATCTTTTTATTGTCATACACTTTGTAAATGATGAGTGCAAATAAAAGAGCTTGTGATTAAAATCTACTCATCACTTAGCCATAGACCATAAGGCATCATTAAATACAAGCGTCTCTACAATACAAGGACGAAATCAAAGGGAAAAGAAACGACACAGCATCAACACTAATGCAATTAGAAGAAAAATGGAGTGAACGAAATTTAAAAGGACCAAAAAAAAACTAAAACAACCAAAGAACACAACACAATTTTTACATTCAAAAGAAAGAAATCAAAAAGTTCACAAGGAATATTGGTTTTACGGCAATTGACGATAAAACATAAGTCTACAATCTGTCATATACACTTGGCACTAATGTTAGATCTTTGATTGTTGTCCAGTGAGGCTGTCAACTCTAGCATGTGCACAGGTCGTTTTGTTTAAATGCTAGTCTAATCATTTATATAATCTATAAATATAGTGAAGCAATCTCAAACAAAGATGTCGAAAAGTTTTGCAAAGCCTGACGTAAAACCTCTGTAGGTATTGAGATCCAACTGCTCAAGGGACAACAGTTCCTCAGAAAAAAATGCTCACATATATATATACGTGTTGAAGGATTATTTTTTATATATATAACAATAATCAATCTTTGATAGTCCATCTCATGCACTTGAAAGTTGTAAACAGTACAAATATAAATGATCCACTTACAATATTTGAATCCCAGCAATTCCAAAATAGACAGACAGACTCCAAAAAACAGCAGCAGATTGTTTGTATGCATTTTCCAACACCGGCAGATGTGTAAATATATGAGGTGGAAAATGGCTATTTAACATGATTGGATTGTCTCCGTCTATTCGTTGTGGCTAGAGAGAATCGAAAAGCAGTATACAGCTCGAATGACGCCACAACGTCCAATTCATGATGATATGACTCAGGGTTTTTCTTTTAAAGATATCTCTAAAACATACATTTAAAATATATTATGATATACAGTATGAAGTAGAAAAATGGCCTGGGGTGGTCTTCAGCATCCTGATATGTCTTTTTCTGATATGTTAAAGGGAAAGTTGAGCCAGATTTAAGTTACTTACTTCTTACTTAAACTTGATAATCCAAGAAGTCAATTCAATCTTTAGGTTTGTGCAAATACGATCTTTAACCTTATGAAAAACAACGAGGCAAGTCGACTTTTCAGCAGTGTTGCAGTCACAATTAGCCAATATAATAAACTTTTGACCTAAACGGTGGATATAATTTAAAAAAGAATTAAGAATAGTAAAGGGTTGCGCTTTTAGTTCCAATCAGACTGCAAATGATAAGGTCACTGTCCGCTAAACAAATTGTACAACATTATATGATGCTAGCAAGATGTTGGCTAATTAAAAACGCCTGCCACCTGTACGTGGTCTGTCCTATTCCTCTAATCGCGTAGGCACAAGCTGATAATTATTCATTTGTATGGACAATGTAACTTGATCTTTCACTTACAAATGAAAAATGTATTTTTATTAGCAATAAATAAATCCTTGCTCAATTCAGTGCACTTTTGCCACTACAGTCAAATTTGGTCTGGTATGACCGTAGCTTGCGGTGGCTAATGTTAGCTAATGCTACCAAATTTTAGATATTTTAGCTTGTGACTGGCATTACTTTGCAAGTCTGAGACTCTTCTCCACTTCCACTACTCTTAACATAGCCTTGCATTTTTTCTAAATGCTAAACTTAGCGGAGGAAGTCATTTTGCCTTTAGCTTTAATCACAAAAGTTGCACAGTCTCGCTTAGCTAGCTCCTTTTTGAACCTGACGTTGGTTTGTGGGCCCTTCTGTCTTTCCAGTTGAATTTGAATACACCTTCATACAGCTCGTTTATAAATGATCAATTAAAGTAATCAATCAATTATAGGAAAGTTTCTTTTGTTAGCCAGCAATGATTGAGAAGAAAGTTTCCTCTGTTTTTAAATTTTTTTTTCAACTTTACTTTCGACGTGTTGCCTGTAAGACTTAATGTTTTAGAAACAAGGTGATGAAATGAGCACTGAACACTTTCTTTAATAAGACTTTGAGATAAGAATTTGAATTTGTGTTACAATTCAAAGTGACTACATCACTGCTTTTAACCGACTCCAAAAAAACATTTTAATAATCCAATAAACAAACCGTTTGCCTTTTTAAAGGTCATGTGCTCTCCCATTACTCATCTAACAGTCACATCATTACTAGAAACTAGGGTTCTCTAAATCTGTACCGATCCAAACCACTGCGGTCCACAAATCCAGGCCTGTTTGGAACAGGTCTCTAGTCGATATCAAACTATTTAATAAAACCGTTTCATATACTAAGCAGCATCCACACAGTTGATGTATTGATTTACTGCACTGAGTATATAGTTGCAAGGTTTAGATTTTTATCAGTATCTATCAATAGCTATTCAAAGTAGATTATTCTGGGCAGATGGGGTATAGGAGGGGCTCAGTGGTAGCATTTCTGAAGGGTAATTAGTTCTCCAACAGTTGATGATATACATTTCAAGTGTCAGCGATTTGACAAAACAGCGTCAAGTGAGGGAGTCCTGGTCTGACCAGCGGCTTGTTCAAACGTCTCACTCATGTTCAACAGGCAATATTCAAAGCGCAGGCTGATCAGAGAACAGTCTCCCATCAAAGAGTCGTGCCATAACATCCCAACACAAACAGGGACGCTGGCTTCTTCACATTCAAATGGTACGGTAGTAAATCAGAGGACATTGTAAGTCAAAAGCTTTTCCGAGACAAAACATGTAGCCTGTACAGACATCCAGACATGAGACCATGAGGTAACACTGACAAAATGGTCTACACAGTTGACACACATAAGAAATGGCAAAACAATGTTATGGAAATATACAATGTGTGAAGTGCAACAGTTACATTCATCCCAAAAAAAAAGACATGGGGACATTTGTTCTCACACGTGTTTTTTAAAGTCCGAGATGATGGGATCAGTCGGAAGTCACAAGCGAGATACATCCCGGAAATGGATCAAAAATATTATGAAGCCAATAGTAAAAGACAAGAAAGGTAAAGGAAAAGATATCCCGTATGGCTTGAATCAAACCAAATGAAATATGAGTCCCCACTGCTTTGAGAAGCTGGACAGTCAACTCGTCTGTACACACACATGCCAACATTCCATGAAAATACACACACAGCGCGGGCAGTTTTCATCACTGGGCTGGCTTTTGGATTCAGTGCATTCTTTTTAAGGATGGCGGGCTATTTATGTAGAGTTATGGCGGCTGACTTTTAATAGTTTGCTGATTGTTTGTGGGCGGGGGAGGGGGGTTTGTGTCCCTAACTCATTTGACATACTCAGCTGACTTCCAGAAGTGCCCCGGATGGGAAAGGCGGCGGTTCCGTTTTGGCAACTTTTCCAGTAAATCTACCAGCTTGGAGAAGCTGGGCCGCTCGTCCTGCTTGAACGCCCAGCAGAGGAGCAGAATGTCCTGGAAGACACAGAGGCACAGGCAATTAGGGATCATTTCTTTTATACTAAGAGCATAACAACCTGACATTATGGGATCTAACCCAAAGGGTTGGACATGTGTACCCCGAGCCGGGCTTCTATTTGGACGGCCTAAAGTGACTCATCACAGAAGTAGTGTGGGGTTTGTGAAGAACTGTTTGCTCACAGTGGCTTGAGACCCTGCAAAGATTTCCAGCCGCTTAGAGACTAAGCACACAGAATTAGCGGGGCAAGAAGTCCTCATCAGTTCAACTGGAGGCTGGGGGTGTTTCAAGGAGAGCGGAGAGGGATGGGAGGGTAGAAAGCAAGCTTAGCAAGGTGAAGTTAAGGCAAACCAAGGACTTGCGCCATGTTGCACTGTGCATTGCAAAAGACCGGAAAGGCCGATACCACCAGAGGGAAGTGGACTCATGAGACTTTGAAACACCTACAGTTTGTAAATCTAACTCTGACCTTACACAGAATATCAGTGTTTGTGAAAAACTGAAATTTTTTCATGATATTTTCAAGGTATTTTTCTGTGCTTGTAACCATCAGGGTAGTTGGCGTGAAGGTATTAATAATGTGGCTGGAAAAGTTTCTAACGATCTTCTTTGGAAAGTTTTTTTCATAAACATTACTTTGAAATCTATGAGCATTCTTCTACATTACTGCATGTAGTATTCAGATCCACTTCAGAGCTCTTCTGTGAGTGCAACCCCAGATTGGTTTTTGCCTTTATCATGCAAAACCCCCCCAAAAACAATGATTCATAAATTGTGACAAATTCAAAAGAAAGAGAAAGAAACAACCCTTACTGATATTTCCTTTCCCATGCCAGTTTGGGCGAGGTTGGGCTTCATCCCACTGCCAATCTGCCATATGATCACCTCCGCCGGCTGACTCTTGTAAGGCCACTCACGTGCGTGTAACTCGTACCAGATGGTGCTGGGAGGACAGAAGAAGGGAGCGGGTCAGAGAATAAGCGCCACCGTCTCCAAAACACACCTATGGAGGGGGTTCACCTTCCGGCCAGGGCAAAAAAAAAATCCCCGTCACAACAAATTTAAAAGATCAAACTGCTTTTGTGTCACTGGGTTTGTGCAGAAACTTGCTTCGTGAGGATGAACGTTGCTTTGAGCCCCAGGTTTTTAAAACATTCCGCCCAGACTTAAACCCACACATTCTTAATTACTGTGCAAATAATAAGCTGTTGTTTTTATTCTCCTTCTGCACGTCAAGTTTGAGGAGTATAAAAATAGCTCTGCGCCGGTAGTAGGGGGTGGAGAAAAAAAAAAAACGACGGCTGATTGTTGATGAATATGTAAAACCGCCATGGGGGTCACCTCTAGGTAACACAATGGCTAACGGAGCAGCTGGACATTGTGCGCCAGCGCTGCACTCTCCCCTTTAAAAATTATATACTGACGAAATAACCTCCATATTGGGGGGGGGCCATCTGAAAACGCAATTGTGTTAGGAGTCAACAGAGCAGGGTCCGCGCCCACAACGGAGTCGGTAATGGCAGCGGAGGAAGAAGTGGAGCCGCGAGGATCTTTAATCAACTTAGGACGAAAATGAAAATGGGCTTTGAAGGAGGGCACCTTGGTTTGAGAGCAAAATATATGCAATGATCAATGGAGCGGTAAATATTTTGGAGTGAAAATGATCAAAAATAGTTTATTTTCCTTCTTGGCCGTTTGGTACATGTAAAAAAGGTGTACTTGAACATTTAGGTAGACTTAAATTAGGTACACATGAATCCCATTTGAAGCAATATCCTCAAAACCACTAAGAGGCAAACAAACACTTTGACTGCTCTGAATGAGAAGAGCTACAATACTGTACCGAGAGGAAAAAAGGTTGTTTTCTAAAAAGTCAAGGTTATAATAATCAACCAAGACCTGTAAGACATCACGAACAGTAAGTGGGAACTGGATGTTTTCTAGTGTTTTTATCTACTCCAGTGTGTGTGTGTGTCTCTGATGTGCACTCCTGCTGTCAGTCATTATTTGTGCACCACCAGAACCACTGTCTGATTCCATTAAGGATATGTGCACAGTCAGGGGTACTCCGGTATATGCAATGTCAAAAATCTGATAATTTTCAAGCAATTAACTTTTAAAATTGTTTAGTCCTGCTCTCATTTAAAGGTCAGAGGTGGGACGGCTAAAGTCTGGCAGAAATGGAGGCAAATTTGTCCTTAGAAATATCACAGATTATCACAATATCTCCGTCTGTGTACAGTGAGCAGTGAAACCCTGTATCTATAATGAGATCTGAAAACCAGTTAATGAGAACTGCCCCTTGTGGAGTGTTTTGTGGAGTTTCAGGACAATTCTCTGTAAGAGTATGGGAATTAATTCACACACACATTTGGGGTGTTTGCAAACCCTCTCCGCCACTCACCCAAAAGCAAAGACATCTGACTGTTTGGAGAAGGGAAGCTTGTCCTCCTCTGTGTCCGGAGAGAGCTGCTGGATTATTTCTGGGGCCAGGTGACACAGCCAGCCGTTGGGGATCCGCAGTTTGTCTTCTCTCCGGCTGCCGGCACAAGGAAATTGAAGATGTCACATGTGCTGCGTTTTTCTAATGACCGTATATATCGTCATCGCAAAACAGCCAATGACGCCGCTTTTAAATAATCGTTCCAGAAAAGCCTGTATTTCTGTAACAACGACTAACTACACATTTCAAGGCAAAAGATCAAGCGTGTAGGATTTATCCAAAGGAAAACCCCTCATGTCACGTTGTTTAGTAGTGCAACATAAAACAAACAAAAAAATCTTCTTAGTTCTTAGTGAACACAAATGAAAACCTAATTATGAATATCATATTCCATTTCTGCTGCCTAAACCCCTAAACTGGACCCTTAAAGGAAATTTTCTTTCTTACAATCTTGATCTAATCTAATTTTTCTTTTTTGTGTTTCTTTCAAACAGTTACTAGGCTACTGTTATGTATTCCTGTATCTCTGAATGTTACTTGATATTCTGCCGGGTAGAATGTTATCATAATTCATAGGTTCCATGGTCATAACTACTCATTGCATTAGCTGATACAGATCATTCAGGTCCCAGGCACCTCTCGCCCTGTGGTCAACTTTTAAAAAATCAATAGAAGAAATTCAATCTACTCCACAGGAAATCCAATGTCAACCCAAGCAAAAGCCCTCAACATCAACAATAAGCCTATTCGTTCATAAATTGGATGCTAGCACCAGCAGCCAGTTAGCTTAGATTTAGGTAAAGGCTGGTAAGCATTCTCTGACCAGACGTAGCCACCTCCATCTATTAGAAACCTCTGAAACACACAACAACACAGTTTATCAATAGGTATATAAATAGAAACGTAGACACGGCTTGTTGGCTTTACTGGGAATAACATGGCGCATTAATTTCTTGGTAAACAGCAGCCAGGCACAGCGAGTGGGCTCCTGTTGTCGTAGCGACGTTGCCAGGCAACCAGCTCGGGTTGAACAACCTAATCACTGAGCTTCAGTGATGCTGGTAAGAGGATGTTTCGACCTTTTTTGACAGAGCCGGGCTAGCTGCCCCCATCCCTTAGTTTGCAGTCTTTATGCTAAGCTACGCTAATTAAAAAAACTCCTGCTTCAAGCTTCATAGTGAGTGAGTATGAAATGATCGCTCTAAATGCGACTATGTCTCTTAACGCACTGAACGATAAGTCAACAGTTAGCACACAAAGACTGTGTAGTATTCGTAGAGAGAGAAAACTTGAAAAATGATTGTTTTAACATTTCAAGATTGAACAGATGATTGTTTTATGAAGGAACTTTACCTAAATATAATAAATAACAGTTTGATTTGTTACTATAACTATATTTTAGACTACTTTGGTATAATAATATGCTACTGTAGGTATGGGAGGGGAAATATCGTTGTTTCTACAGTATAACTGTATAGGAGGTATAACTGTAGGAGTTGCCGTGGGTGTATTCAGAGAGCTCACTGCACTGCCTCCTCTGGACGGTTGATTCAAAGTCTTGGCCCTCGCGAGGGTCGATGTCGAGCAGATACAACATGTGCTCACTGGTGTGCTCAGCCGCGACGCGGTAGATTAAAGAAGAATATACTTCATTGGTCGGTGAAGTGAGGGGCCGGTTCACAGTGTTACGACTGTGACCAGGGATTCACTCTGTCCTCTTGTGTGATGTTTTCTATTTGTGCGCCGTGCCGTCAGCTTCATTCTGCCACTACTGAGTTTTCGCTGCTCATCGTTGACCCGGCTCGTGTTCTTGAGTGGAGAAGTGGGAATTTTCTTCCATGGCAACGGCGAGGACGGACTAAAGAGGCGGAACGGTCATCACCGAGTTCGAACCGATTCAGGCTAAAGGTTCGCAGAAATGCAAATTAGTCATGTTAATTAGAGAACAGACTTTGAACATTGAGTTCTTGTTCTTCCACAAATCAGTGAATCGCATCTTTATATCTCATAACCCACGATCCATGTTGTGTCCTGTCACACGATGATGTTGCTTCACAGTTGTCTCCTGCTGATGCTCTAATTGTTTCAGTGAATTTAGGGACCAGTTAAAACAGCTGACAGAAGCAAAGGAGCTGACACAAGGTTAAAACTGTGTCAACAATCAGTTTTTTAAAGCCACAAAGCAACAAGGCATATATTCACGGATCAGCTAGAGACTCTTGGACTTTTTAATGTATTTATAAATTTATTGTTTGTTTATTTTAATTAAATATACGTAAAATTATGTCGGCCCTGCGATACGTTTTGCGACCTGTCCAGGGTGAACCCCCCCCTCTTTCACAATGTCAGCCGGGATTGGCTCCTGCGGTATAGATAAAGCCGGTATAGATAATGAATTGATGGATGGATTGACTTAAACTAACCTTAATAATTAATATATAATTAAGCAAACGTGTAAAAAGGATTTCATTAAGTATTTTGTATATAAGGGCTATCTTAAAAGTGTGCAAACCAGCAATGGGTGATTTATTCCTTTCCGTTATCAATTTATTTTTTTACAGTGTCACCTTCAATGTCATGGAAACAGGGTTGGTAAAAATGGTACATAGCAGCATTTAGGCCAGTGACAGTCATGAATGTAAAAATCATTTTTCCTCCAGTGTCTTTAAACCTGTGGCTGAGGTGACAAAACTAAAGTGCAATTAAAAGTTGCCTTTTTGTAAATATTTTATGGACATCCACCACATTTCATTGTCCCTGCACAATATCTGTCAGTACTGCTATAACAATGTCAGTGTCCCCGTCTCGGATGCGTTTTGAACATAATTACCTGCCAGCCTGCAGAACCCCAGATATGGTGAAGAGTCCGAAGTCGGTGATGACGACTTTGCCGTTGTCATAAAACACGTTCTTGGACTTCATGTCTTTGTGTAAGATCCCCTTGGCGTGGAGGTAGCCCATCCCCTGCGGACAGAGAAAGACGTGGCTGTTCTGTAACATGTTATGTTGGGGGCCACTGCTGAAAGTCTTCCAGCCAGAAGCTGCCGCTGAGTTGTTTTACCTTGACCATCTCTTGTGCGATCTGTCGGGTCTTGTTAACATCCAGCACGACCTTGGCATCGCGCACCACAGAATAAAGCGTCCTGCCTTTACACAAGCTGAGGGAAGGGAAGGGAAGAGAAAAAGCACAGGGATAAAGGGACTGTGCGGACTGATGTGACTGACTAATACATGGATTCGCTGAATTTTACTGATCAAAATACAGTGATTAACTATCGTCATTTACTGTTGGTCTAATCTCTTAAACATCTGTGTAATGATTTCACACATTTACCACAGTTTGCCAAAAGTAACTGTTTCATTGGTAAAGCAATGTGAGAAAAATGTAATATTGTGCAGCAACAAATGGAGCCTGGTTGTGTTGCTTATCTGTTTGCTAACTCCAACAATGCATTTTAATGATTTCAATCCTGTCATGGGACAATCCTGTCATACCTTGCACTGCACGTTAACGTCACTGTAATCTCGATTCGTTGTTTCCCTTCCAAACACTCTTTCAATAACCGGTGACACAAGATCCACTTTTACCTTCTCAGGTCACACAGCGCTCCAATAACGGTATCTAACGGCTGATCGTCCAAATGTTGAGAGTTGTTGCCTTTTTAGCTTCAACCCAAAAACAAAGGCCCGACCTGGAAGTGTACCTGTGTGACACTGCGCGGCTGAATCGATGCAGGTGGAGACGCCGCCAGAGGCATGTCATCGCTCTGAACTGAAACACGGGGGCCCACTCTGTGCCAGGGCGAAGCTGTTGCACTGCGGTTCGTGGAGGTGGTGTCATATTTCTGGAGGGGTGCCATCACGCCGGCATATTAATAGACAGCTCCACAAACCGCCCCCCCTGCCTCACAGCTGAAGCCCCTCAACCCTGACTGTGCCACGCAGGTGACCGGCAAAGGACCCGAGGCCAACGGTTCATGCATATTCATTACAAACGATTGCCTGACAGCAGCCGCATCTTCGGGTAGCTCTCTCTTCCCTCTGGGTCTTTCTTTGAGCAAGAAACGCAGCTCGTGGCTTTCGCGCTTTGTTGTCACTTGCCTTGAAACATTACGGCCCAAACTTCTCATGACAACAATTACCCTGCACCTCAAACTCACAAACTAGGCTGAGGAGAAGGTGGCAAGCAATTTCATCCGACTCAAGATGACGAGGAAGCTAGTGAAGCCTCCTTAAAGTCGCCTCCGGGCTTTGAAGGTAATTATGTCCTATGCACACGTGGCCGAAAAAACCCAGGAGTAAAATCACAGATGACGCTCTGCAATTAAATCCACAGCCACACAGACAAAGTAAATCAAAAAAAAGAGAAAAATATCTATATATCCACTAATGCAGCCTAGAAAAGCTAGAAACATCATCCTTAATAAACCAATACACCTATTAGGCATAATTGTACAGGTTTGTCATGTTGCACTTTGGGCTGCTGTGGGAGTATGTGGACGATGATGGCATATTTTACTTCCTTTGCCTCCCTTCTTGTATCACTACTGTGTAATACAAGAGAGAGTTCTGGCGAGGAACAAAAGCCATCTGTTGCACCGACATTTGTATTATTTGCGGCAATCAGCAGCGAGGGTTTCTGAGATGCAGCGAGCACCCCTGCTCTCGAAAACAATTTGAGGCATCAACCGCAATCAACCATCGCAATAAATCAGTCAATCATTCTTTATTGTTTTTCTCCCCTCGTCTCTCGCTGTGTGCGTGTGTGTGTGTGCGTGTGTCTCAAAAACGCATGGATGGATTTCCACCAGGAATTAGTCAGAATATTTCAGAGGGTATCTCCAGATGATTAACTTTTGGAGCTGATTGGTCGTGAGGGGGGTGGACACAGTGTTGTGGGACATACTGTGCACAGCGAAAGCGATACAGAGTTTGTGCTGAATCCTGCCTGCCAGCAGAGGCAGGTAAAAAACGCAATCACTGTGTATTTGTGTGAGAGCGAGAGAGAGAGAGAGAGAGCAACTGCGAGGCATAGAGAGCTGCACACAGCTCTACGATTGAAACGACGGCTACGAAACACAAAAGCTGCTTCCAGAGGCCAGAAGGCAAATGTTGCTCTGGACATTTAGCGGGACTTTTCTCGCCAGCCCCCATCGTAAAGTTTTTAGGGGGGAAAATGTCAGCGTGAGCCCATGTGAAGAATATACAACGGGATTCACGGCGAGCGAGTGGGCGCTCTACCCAGGCACCTGCCAGCCCTCCACTGAATTACGAAAAGCTTGTATCATTATGAAACCGTGGGAGAACAAATGTTGTATATAAAGCATGTGCATATATAGTAGCCTATATTCAATGTGCGGGCAGGGCATGCATCAGCCCCAATGTTTTTCATTCAAAACATATTCACCACCACTGTGACTGGGATTGGAATTTTACACATAGCTTTGTTTCCACGGGCATTTTTGAAGCCGTGAATTCTGCATAAAACACCCTTTCGTTCTTTCTTGATAAAGAATGACAATTAACTTCTTTCTTAAAAAAAAGTAAAGAAAAAAAGAGAGGAAACAAAAGGGTAAATTAATATTTCACGTCCTCCTTTGTTTCGCAGCCTGTGCAGGCGACAGAGGGAATAGTGGCAAATATCCAAACAATTTTCTTTTCAACATTATTTTTCTGCAGCAATTAATTTAACAAGGAAGAAGGTCTTTGACAAGAACACTCCCCCCGTCCGCCTTGTTCGAGCTGAGAAAATGACTCGCTGCGAGAAATACAAACACTAATCCATTAAACTACTGAGTGTTGTTCACGACGTGACAGTATTCACTCAAGTTGGCTCTGACCCCCTACGCTTGCATCATCCGCCGCCGTAGTCTGCAGTGAAGACTGCGAGGTGTGGGCGGTTCCCCCATTCAGCGACAGTATCGGGCTGCTCTGATGACAACCTCTGCATGCTCCATCGTCGGCCACTCGTAACTCATTGGGTAGATCTGTGGCTTGATTTAAAAGCGACTCCCGGCCACAGAGTAACCGCTCAAGAGCTCAGCTGCAGAGCGCACCACCAAAAAAAACAACGTCCCTTTAGCCGTGCAGGGTGGCTTCTGCACAACACCACCTGTGACATCGCCGTTCTCACCTGGTGATGATGGCCAGATGCGGTGGGCTCATGCACGCCCCCATGAACAGCACCACGTTCTCGTGGCGGGTGTTGCGGTAGGCCATCACCTCGCGCTTGAAGGCCTTGAGCTGGTCCTCGTTGTCGCGCTCGATGTCGATCAGGCGGATGGCCACCTCGCCGTGCCAGCGCCCGTGGAAAACCTTGCCGAAGCGCCCCTTGCCGATCATCTCCCCGATCTCCAGCTGCTCGATCGGGATGTCCCACTCCTGCAGGAAGATGCTGGTCTGGCTGGCCTTGCGCGGGAAGTTGCGCGCCGACAGCAGCGACAGGTTCATCTCCTCGAACTCGTCGCCGGAGTCCTCGTCGTTGCCTTCCTCATTCTGTGTTAAGGCACAACACATAGTTGACGACTGAAATGCCATGTGTTTTCATATCGTTTTCATACACATTGTTATACAGATATATACTATAGAGTATATGTGTGGGCTTTTTTCTGAACTTGAGTTGACCTCCAAAGTTGCACAAAAGGAAAATTGTCGGAAAAACATATTGTATTACCTAGGTAAATATGCCATAAATTAATGGATTTGAATGATCATGAATAAATATATAATCAGTAGGGTTTGTTATTATAGAAAAAAAAACTACCTATTTGTTGCCTCGCATGGAATTTTTGTCAACAATTGTGCATGTTTTGAAAATATTGACTTATATTTGGGCCGTTACCAAAAAAACAAAAAACAGAGAGTTATGAAATGGGGGAGCAGCCCCAGAGGGGGGAAAAACCGGCAGATTTATTCTGATTTGATTTTAAATATGATGAAAGTGACCTATTCAAAGATGCCTGCTGGATTATTATTCAAGGCAATATGCATCCCATTTTCTCAAAATATATCATTGTCACAGGAACAGCAATGAAGATCAGTGAAGCTGCATCTTTTTTTCCTTTCTTGCTGCCTCCGACGCATAACTTACCTGGAGGCTCCTCAAAAGAGCTGAGGCCAATTATGGTAAACGGCAGAACAATGCAATTGGCTGCGACATGTGACGCTCAGAGCTGTATTTTGTCTTCATTCGGATTCACAAGTAATTTCGCGCTGAAATTACTGACACCCCCCCAAAAAAACGACGCAGTACATGAACGACTCACATTCCCACGCGTTCACAAAAGCATCTCAAAGGTCACACTTGGAAAAAAATAAACATGAGACTCACGTCCGATGTAGTTTCAACTTCGATTTGAAGCAAAGGGTTGGTCTCAGTCCTAAGAGCAAGAAGAGAACACATTAAATCATTGGCCTACATTTTCTTTCAAAAGACAATGGTCCACAAAGTCCTCCAAAGGATGGTCCGCAGTTTTTTTTAGTGTGTTGATGCCGTTGGATCACTTCCTGGTTCCACGTAATGGAACTACAGTAATTGATTGTGCCTTTACCTGCTACATGCAAGTGAGCTGAAACCTTGAATCCGCGTTAATCTTTGCTTTTTGCACCAACGCGGTACAAATCTGCAAAGACAAATACAATCGATCTCAGATGAAATTAGACAGCTGTTTAATGAGTGAGTCTTCTTTCAACCACAAATACACTTAGTGCTAAATAGAAATGTGTTTATTCTACAATCCTTTTTTTTTTTTTTTAACAATCCTGTATTCCACGTGTTTTTATGCCCAAATTATTTGTAGGGACCCCCCTACAAACCCCAACCCTAACCATTTACTGCGACAATTTCAATCGCGAAATAGTCTTTTCCCAAATAGAAATTGAAATTACATGTATCTCAACATTTAATTCAACACCTACGTTGTGTGTCTTGGGATCGGTCATATTACGCAGCTACCAATCCCCTACGCTCCAAGCTGCAACCTAAGATCTTCTTTACCATCACTTGCTAGTCGTTCCTATAATTCAAGGCTGGTAACCAAGGGCGACCGGGCTTTTGCCATCAGGGCCCCCGAGGCTCTGGAATTCTATGCCTGAGGAGTTAAGACTCGCCAGCACTTTTAAATCAGTGCTTAAAACATTTGATTGTATAGGAAAGCCTTTCGATGCCCAATTTTAAATGTTGTTCTTTTGTTATTATTCTCTATCATGTCACCTTTCATATTTTTAGATAGTCTTGTTTTGGTCAGTGCTGTTTTCTCCCAAAATCTAATTTGTGACCTTGTTTTGATGTGTGCTAAAGAAATAGCAATGTTTTTATTATTCTTAGTATTATCATCTGGTTTTTGTTTTGTTTCTGAGACTTCAAAAAGTATTTATTTATTTTAAATTGAAATGACAGAGGACTGAATTACCGGACCACAGGCTTTAATACTGTAGCTCACATGCTGCGGCCAACAGGTGGAAGAACCCACATTATATCAAGACCATTCGACAGATGAGTGAATAGAGTGTGAACAGGTTGAAATGTGAGAAAGGGCGCTCCTAACTAGCGGTGGCATTTTTCTCAACCCAATTTTTTTATTTCCCATTCATTTGCATTAAGGTTCAAGTGCATTTGCGCCCTGAGACCCCATTAATTCCTGACCCCGGGATGTGGACTGACACCCACACCGTGGGCGCCGGTGACACGACGCCAAGGAACCCCGCTCTCCCTCTTCAGCCCAACCTCCTCCGTCCGCCCGCATAGCGGGCTGCGTAACATCGGCGAGTGACCTCTCGCGACCTTTCTGTGGTACATTAACATCGGCCCTCGAAGCAAATCCTGGACCCCGGGCGAGGAGCACAGGTGAGGCAAGCGTGTCAAATATTATGTGATTCCTGTGGCGCCAAGGGGCCTCTACCGCCGGTTCGATCTCCGCTCTAATGAGGGGATCCTGCCGGGCGTTGGGGTCTGAGACAGGCCCTCATTAACCCAGGGATTAGGCCATTAAGACCAGAGAAATCTAACAGCTGCCACTGCCAGAGCAAGAAAGAAAGAAAAAAAAGGTGTGGGACAATCACATTAATTCAATCGGAAGAATAGGAGTTTCATCACTATGCTGCAAATTCCCGAGAGGGCCAAAAAAAATCAAAGGAGTGACTGTGAGAATGAGAAAAGAAGAAAGGGTGAAATATTGAAATTGTCAAAGTAGAAAAGAGACGATGGCTTCTCCGCGGAAATTCTCAAAAACCTTTCTCTGCCATCTCCTCTTCGTGATTCCTGCCACCTGCCTTCATGTGACGGCCTCCATCAAGAATACACTGGGGCGCGTCTCCTCGGCTCCCGAGGAGCGGCGGTAAATAATGCGATGGAGTCACTGAGTCATCCCAGCTGTGAAATTCAAATTTCACTCAACCCCCCGCGACGAGGTCGGATCACAGAGTGCGCCACTGTAAAGTAAAAGCACTCTTTGAACCGGGAGATTTGAAATGTCTCGCTCGAGAACATCTCCCCGTTCACCGCAACAGTTTCATAACTCGCTGTTATGAAGTTAGACCGAAGTATCAGTATCTACCGGAATGGAAATCTAGTCCACCACTGCACTGACACCAGCGTCATTTTGATAAAGACCGGACCGGATTATTCAACTGTCTGTCAAAGCCACATGGGAGTTGTAATCTTTGAAAGCTCGGGCGACAAAATAATATGTTTCATGGAAAACTGTGCAGATTTTAAACAAACCTATTTGGCTGGCAGATGAAAACTAAGTGTGGGTCTTGATCAGATGTTATTTCTGTCCGCCAGCCCAACACGCACACAAATATTCAGGCCCAACATATTTAAGATTTATTTTATTTCATTTTCATTTATTTGGACTACACAGATAACTACTAATTAACTTGATATGATTCTGTTAGTCAAACATGAATGAAGCATCAATCATCTATAACGCTTTATCCTTTTAAGGGTCACGGGGGGCTGGAGCCAAAAAGGGCCCTGGTTGGTTCGAACCGGGATGCGAACCCAGTACCTTCTCGCTGTGAGACGACAGCGCTAACCACTACACCGCCGCGCAGCACGTGAATTAAACATGTAATATTTCTAAGCAACCCATTATGTATTTTTAATTACACAATAACCACATTTAGATAATTATAACAACAACGAAATATCCAATTAGTTTTGCTGGAACCAGGTTCACGCACTCAATATTAATAATAATAATTGTTTGAAATCCCATTAAGTTTATTGGTTTGTTCAGGTTAAATGTGTGTTATTTAAAATCGATGGAAATTGAATAAGCAATTAAAATACATAAATCGTTAATGAGGCTAAATCATTTTTGTGAGTGGATTTAATCAAGTTTCTCTCTATGCATGAATGTATATATATATACAAGGGTCTGTTATATTATACCAACTGTGTTTCCCTCCACTAGACATGAACTGTTGCAACTCATTCACTATCACGTGTCTCGGCCTGATGAGCTCTGATGCTTCGCTGCTTTCAGGAATATATACATCCTGCGTGCATACGTGTGCAAAACTGGCAGATGAGCTTTTACGAACATCACAATCATTATGGTGATGAATGCAACAGTAACCTTCACACCATTCGATTCTATTCACAACACAAACGAAGCCTGTACTGTGACATATGCACACCATTCTTTGTCATCGTATCTTCTTATGATTCAAATTATTTCCAGACATCGCTTTCCTTTTCTTTTTTAAAAAAATCTCAAATCAGGCGACCGCCACAGAAATGAAGACATCAAATACAGGTTTTCAAAATCACAAACATGTGCCGCTGCACGTCCTAACCATACCATAATCTAGAAGCTCATTCAATTCGCCCCTCTCTACATAGGACCTCTTAAAGACCGCGTTGATATTTCAAAAATAAAATCGACTGTGGCATTATTTGCTATCGATGAATCCATTACGATCCATGGGAGCGGTCCATATTTCATCACGATTGACCATGCGCTTGGAGGATGAGGTCCTCTTGCCCCTGTTTCCTGTGATAGATTCAGATCCTGATCTAATCAACATCTGGGTCGAAAGGCATCTCATCATTCCTCCTCCCTATTCCGGTCCTTCTACCGTGACCACTGTCTTCCTCAAAGAGCCAGTGGGAATCCACTTGGCATCCCAAGTGTA
Source organism: Scophthalmus maximus (assembly GCF_022379125.1). Classification (NCBI taxonomy): domain Eukaryota; kingdom Metazoa; phylum Chordata; class Actinopteri; order Pleuronectiformes; family Scophthalmidae; genus Scophthalmus; species Scophthalmus maximus. The sequence continues at coordinate 4,715,497 of NC_061533.1, read as the reverse complement.
GCATGAACGAAAGGCCACGCTTACATTAGTCTCTGAGCGTTCGTCATGTCGGCCCCTCGCGCCCAAATTGTCGCCCAAATATCTGCTCCAATAAATCTGACTTGGCCTTTGACCGGCGGGCCTCAGAGAGGCAGAGACGAGGAGGAGGAGGCAGATGACGGAGAGATGACTGAAGGAAGAGATGGATCAGCCATGCGGCTTTGTTGAATTAGATTCTACTCACCCCGGCTCAGACAGGACAGGGTGCAGGATGACCTGCGGCGCTCTGCTGGGAGGAGCCTCGGGGGCGACGACATCTGCAAAACGTCGAGGGGCAAAATATCAAACCAACAAATCAGAACAAAGTTCTTTTACCCTATTTATCTCCGTCTCGCTCGTTTTTTTTTTACATCTGCATTGAAAATTGTAGATATATATCGATAAAGAGCAGTGACTCCCTAAGGCGAGGCACAGAGATACAAACTCTGAGTGGCCAGCTTGGGCCGATATATAATTTGATTTCCGGAAGGACGAGTAGGTTGAATTCTTCCTTATATCATCTGGCAGGGCTTCTGTTCAACATGTAAGAGGGGCTATAGGCTCAGCGGTTTGTGTCGTATATATCTGCCTCCTGAAAGACATCCGAGGGTTCCTTGCCACGCTTGCCGCCCGTGTTCTGGCACATTCTGGCAATTTGAGACACAAAGGGGGAGCCACCGGAAGAATTCCCTTTTGTGTCACGGCGCATTATAGACGCCCCACGGCTAGGAGGGCCTGTGTTTTTGTTTTCTTTGCGGAGGCACCGAATGGATGTTTGCATGGATTTCCTCCAAAGACCAGCGAGCCAGGAGGATGTCAGGCTCTGGATGATCCCGTGGTGTGAATCTGTGCCGGTCACATACTGTACGACTACGTCTGTGACCCCGGGGGGATCTCACAAATATGTGAACTGGGGTCTGCTCGCGTCTAACCCTGTGACAATGAAAAGCAATTATTTTCACCACAACAATTATGTTTATTACCATTTGATTTGAGCTGAATGCGACATTGATTCCACTTACAGCATAATGGCTTTAGATTGATGAGACTAACAACAAGTGGTAGTGGGCCCATGTTGCTATGCTGCATATAAAATGTAGCTGATCAAGTGAAGGTGGAAAAACAGACATCAGTATGTGTGGCTACATTAATCAGCACCAGGGTGCCGCCTATGTGGTGCATAAATACACACACACACACACGTATATATGGATTTCCGAAAACCTGTCTCCCCAGATCTCAATTACACTTCACTTCGTTTCCTCGCACCACTCCAGGTTGTCTCGGCTGTAACAACCTGCCAAATGAGCGGATCGGGGGCTGTGTGCCGCCAGGGAGGACAGAAGCTAAGAGTCCGGGCTTTGACAAATCATTAGGAGGCCCAAATGAGAAAGAGCAACGAGTGGGTGTCGGGGCCCCGAGAGTCCTAAAGCAGGCCGAGATGAGGAGATGAAAATCACAGGCATCATCAAAAGAACCCCCCATCCCCACCCCCCATCCTCCTTTCTCATCCTCGGCTAGTTGCAATGCATTATGGGTCGTGGGTAATGATCAATTACGAGGGACTTACCTGGGAAGATGAACTGTTGTTTGTATTTGAAATAACTGGAGGCTGCAGACAGGGACAAAGGGAGAGCGACAGTTGGATCTGAAGTTGTGACGCCTTGCAAAGTGGAAGGACTGTTTGTCCATACTCAGCTTGGTAAAGGAAAGCATGAGTTTTGAGACTTGCTATTAATATGGCTCTACGGCAAATTCTGTCTGTCTGTCAGTTAGTCAGTCAGTAAGTCCGTTGCAATATCTCAACATGGACGGACTCCCATTCAATTTTACTGATATTTCGTCTACTGCCCCCATTAGGGCATTTGACATTTGTGATGTTTTGTTCAGTTGTTTTTCTCAACAAATTTGAAAATGGCGAATTAGTTCTGAGTTGCTCTTCTTTGCACTGAAACATTGGAAACAGACAATTATCAGTGAGTCACTTTTGATACTGAAGAAAATGTCTAGACGTAAAAACTATGAGGCAAAATACTTTTTTGGGGGAATGTTCTCCAAGATCGACATCGTCAATAGTAACGCTCTCATAAAATGTTAGTCGCGGCTGGAGATGAATTGCTTCCTCTGTGATGACAGCTCCCCTAAAGTGAAGCCAAAACATTTTGATTGCCCCCTGGTGGCTGGCTGCAGTATAGGTCATACACCCCGCCTGCGCCGTGTTAATCTGGATCAAACTAAAAAAGTCAAGTCAATTTTCCCCAAAGATGGTTTCTGTTGTTTTGCGTAGTTCTTATCACACGAATGTATGTTCAACTGTTCATTCCAGTTATTCTTATGGTTAAAAATAGTTATTTGATGCAATAAAAATAGGGGACAAATATTGAACATTCTGGTTCCAAATGACTTGGCAGTGCCCGGGAATATTTTGGCTTCAATTTTGAGGAAGCAGGGACACGTCGTGCATCTTTACATACAGTCCCTGGTGATGAGTCTGTCAACTATATGAATTTGAGAGACGGCAGGGACATCCTGATACCTGTCAGGTTGAACTGTTTCTGTTGCCTCGCTGACTGTGGGGAGGGGTGCAATGGCGACGGGGGCGTGGCACTGCTGGGCAGGGGAGGGGCTGGAGAGGACGGGGTGGAGGAGGTGGTGGATGACGGATTACTGCTGGAGTCCGGTTGGTACGGGACTGGGATGTGATCCTGAGTAGAGACACACAAAGAAAAGAGAGGGTCAACTGATGGTTTACCTTTCGCAAGTTTTAGTCTGTTACTGCTTAAAACCTATTGTTAGCCCCTCTCTGAATCATGCTACCACATTTCTAGATTGATTTTCTACCTTCCGGGCAGAAGGTAGAAAATCATTTCAACTTGCAAAGACTTGAAACTTTCCCGACAGAGATAATCCATCACAATGTGCAATATGCTGCCTTTATGTTATTATTGTTAAGGGCTGCAGATGGAAAAAGGAAGTATTCTTAAAACTACCCCGAGTGGTGAATTCAAGGATGCTCCAACATTCCTGCTCTCATTTCATCACTCTGAGAGTTCCAGCTGTTCACTTCAACCAATCTTGTCTCACCAAGACCAAGAGTAATTCATCAAGGTTTTTTTTTGCTGGGAGAATGTAAAACTGTTTTTCTTCGGGCTGCCTATGCCATCTCATCCTTTGCTTGACTGCAAATTCATCACAGCCACTGAAGTCAGGGTCCGGTCCAGTTCCTCCGTGATCCTGCTCCAGATTGTATCTGTCCGGGTCTCCAACTGAAGATGTATCTCGTGGAAGATGCCTCTTTGTGACCATACTCCTTTTATTTAGATTCACATCACTGTCTAGACAGTGAGATACAATTTTCAGTTCTAATAAAGGCTAAATATAATGATGTCATAATGGAGTCTAATCAACCAAAGCCCCAGAACTTTCAAATAATCACTTTTCTCAACAACACTCCCTTGAATGCACCGACTCTGCTGAAAAGCACTTCATTAATTACGGTACCCAGTGCAAACCTAATCCAAAAGACACGCGCAGGCAAAACTTGGTGAACAATAAATATAGCCCAACTTTTAAAATCTCAGATGACTGAGCGTCCCTGAATGCACCAACAGTCAAAGGTTCCCAGCATTCAACTGCCATGTGATGATAATGCAACCGACAGGAAACATTAAGACAGCAAATTTTGAATTTGATGGATTGTGCTCCTCGAGCGAGTTTCAAGTCTGTGCTTGGTTGAGAGGGGGGAAGCGATGGCTGCCTGGAAGGTGAGAAATCAATCTAAAGATTCAGGGTAGGCTTTTGAAAAATGATGCGGAAAGACGCAAATCGTGTGCAGTTTGTGACGAATGAGGTAAAACCAGTGCACTGCAATTTAATGCATCTACCTAGATTAAATTAAAAACGAGGTTGTGAGCCACTTAATATTCATTGTCATTTCTTTGATATCCTTCAAACAATTGCCCCTTTGCTCCGTTCGAGGCCATAGCACTGGTGAACGCGTGGACTGACTATGAATCACTTGATGTGTGTCACCTCTCTCCTCTGTGTATTTAGCAGAGAGACTGTGTCCTGAATAAAATATCTCCCCCATTCAAAAAAACAAACATTGGTTACATAAGCAGGGGTGTAGCACCTAATTCTGGGCCCCTATACATATAGGAAGTCTCTGTGGGGCCCCCCGCAGCTATGATGCGGATTCATTCACGATACCGTGTGTGTTCTTATAGTAACTACCTGGCCAACTCCTACTGTATTCAGGGATACAGTTACAGATACAGTTAGCTAGCTAGCTAGCCCACCCTTGGGGCCTGGGTGGTCTGTCCCCTCGTTCCCCCCCAGTGCTACGCCCATGTACATAGGGACATTACACCTCACACACGAGGGAAAGTTCTGGGACTTCCAGGAGATGTAGTCCTTCCAATTCTAGTTCTCTAAACCGGTGGGTTCTCAACCTTTTCTCCGAGTCGTGACCCACCAGAATGATCACAGCAACCAACGTTTCCACCTTGGGCTGAACCATAAACAAGACTCGGTTTACAAAGAGATTTCCCCGAGGTCTGATTTTCCTTTGGTTGCATTTGTAATGGTCTCACATTATAGGTTCTCGTTCTTTCTCAACACGCACTTGGTTGTCGAGTTTTACGTCATAGCGTCAACAGCTTCTTTTTTTTCCCTCTGTAAAGGAGCGGCAGTTGTCAGATGTGCTAGATGACATAAAAAAACATTCAGAGTATGAGAAAAAAAAATCCATTTGTGTAAACAACAACAGCGCCGAAGATATTTCCGCGTGGTTTCACGAATCCCCTGGGAACGACTGGATGACTCATAACCACTTTTCCAGCTCCCCCCCCAAAAAATGCGGGGACTGTGATATGTAGGACAGGTTGCACACAAGTTGTTGAACACAGTTTATTTTCTTCAAACACTTGCCTTGTTGATTTTGTTGGTCTTGGGGAGCGTCTGACTGATGTGCAGGTCTGTGTACCTGAGCGGGTTGTTGATGTCGCATGGCACCGACTCGGTCCGTACCAGACGAGCGACTGCGGAAAAAGAAGGACGAACAACGGGCGAACAATGAAGCACAGTGGGAGGCGGAAATGTCACAATACTCACCTCACAGCTTTCGCAACAATTAGGGGGAAAAGCTCGTTATCAGGGTCTGCCTCTAATGTGACAAATGAACAAAATGCCCTTCCTGGCACACCAGCCATTTGTTATCGCATACAGACATTGTCAAGAGGAGAACAAAAATCCTTAAGCAAACTGTCTTTTAAGAAATTGTCACACTTGCTTATTACTGAAGTAGGATAGAAGAAGTCTCATTAGTGTTCTTTACCTTGAGTCGTTCCTGGGTGATCTTATTAGGGGGAGAGAGGAAGGGGGGGGGGGGGGGGGGGGGGGGGGGGGGCAGAGAAAGCACAAAAGAATCTCAATTCTGATAGCAGATAATGGGATTTTTTTTTTTCAGTGCCGTCTCTGCCAGTACAAACATTGCATGACGCAATCACATTTTGTCAAAACCTAAGTGGCTTAATTAATCAGCAGATAACTTTTTATCTGCTTAAACCAACAAGAGGCTTTTTTTTTTTTCTTCTTTATTTTAATGGGGAAAAAGCATCCTCGAGGACTCGAACACATTGAGATAATAAATGAGCAATCGTTAGGGGCAGCAAGCAGAAAGCAGCTGGGTTCAATATATCTAGTTCTGGTCCTGAATAAACATTCACGCAGACACAAACTATTGTCAAGCTTTTCATCCCTTGGTACTGTCATGACCTTCAGTGTGGAATAGTTTTCGGGCAAAGTGAAATTAATCACTCATACTATTCAGTGACGAAAGTAATAATGTTACTTTACTGGTCAACAGCAAATTATTGCTGTGGATTATACGTCCTCGGATTCTGAAGCTAACAGCGGCTAGCGAGCAGCTAGGACAACATGTATATTCGTAAGCTTCTCGCCAACTTTTTTCGTAAAATTACCGGACGGGCCTGTGTCTTCATTGGCCTGGGACCCAAACGAATTCTGGGAGCTCATTTAAAATTTGCTCTGCCAGAATATGGTCTGGACCCCCTCCATCGGGAAGTGATTTCCGCCGGTCCAATCCCAACCGATTATCTGATGATGGGCGGGGTTTATTCCACGACGCGGAGAGAAGCGACTTATGTAAAAAAAACAAGATGGCCGCCGCTGACGAACGAGCATCCGACTGAAAGTACCCGATATTTCTCCCACATAAATGTCAACGCTGGTTCACAGACGTTGCGGAATCATCATCACCGACATCTCCGCTCTGCACGCTCTCGTCTGTTGACGTTCGCGACGTCACGTGATTCCTCTGCGTCCGTTGGTAACGCCTCTTGGAAATCGAAAAAATGAACCGGGAGGTCCCAGACTAATACGCATTTGAGTATTAGTCTTGCTAGGAGTTCCCCGGCAATCCTGAACGTGGATGAAATGGTGTATGCAGCCGACTCTAGCTTCGAGGCGAACGTTGCATAGAAAGAAGAAGAAAAAGATGAATACCTTTGAGAGATTCTCGTCCGCCTCGCTGTATGATCAGTAAATGGCAGGGTGGGGCTTCTTTGGTGCATTTGTTGTGGCACTTCAGCCTGATTGCAAACAAAAAAAATAAAAAATACAGGAAATGTGATTAGCGTTTGTCTAATTTGCTGTAACCTCTGCCCGAGGAGGTCATGTTTTCACCCGTGTCACGCAAAAAGTACTGAACCAACCGGCACCAAAGGTGATGGGTGGATGGGGAACAGACCAGGGAAGAACCGGTTCAATTTTGGTGCAGCTTTTCTCAAGTTTATAAGGAAATGATTTAGGATTCTTAATGTACAAATCAGACATAGATTGTTCAGCATTGGTGGAGATATGAGCACTACTTGGTGCCATTTTGTTCATTATTTTAGTTTATTCACACATTGATGAAACGTGGGAGCGTTTACTTGTAAACCTGGGTTGCTTGAGGACATTAAACAAGGGAACTTTTTTTGTTATTCGATCTTTTTCATATAGCAAATTGTGTGTGGTGACAGGGTTTTTTAAAAGCTCAGACTCGACATTTCCACCTTGGGCTGAACTATAAACAAGGATCTGTTTACAACGAGATTTTCCCTTAGCAGCATTTTAAAAACCGAGAGATATGATAGCTGTAAATTTGTTATGGTCTCAAATTACAGGTTGTGTTTCTTTTATAACAAGCACGTTTGGTTATCAAGTTTTCAGCAAACAGGTGCTCCTGTGGAAAGCAACAGCAATTTAATCTGACCTAAGCAGATCTTTAGTTTACAAGGAAATAATGTCAAAGATCTTGTTGTTTTTTTACACATTGATGAAACCTCTCAAAAAAGTGTGGGCATTAATTTGCAAATTGCTAATTTGGTCAAGTGGGATGAAAACAAAAGGGTTCACATTAATGTGCCCCCTTTGAAAAACACTTAAAAAAGGAAGAAATAATACCAGATATCAGTAGATGTGTGTGAGCAGACACAAATAACTAATAAGGTTGCAATTGAATAATTCTTAACCAACAAACAAAACAAAAATAACTTACTTGCAGTTTTTACATTTCAGTCCAAACAACATTCCCTTTCCACACACTATGCATGTCTGGGACATCCAATACTTGGTGGAAAACCTGCAGGCAGAAGAGGAGAGAGTGAGAAAAGTCAGGACATCGCTTTCAGCTTGTTGCGCGGCTGCAAGAAGCGGAGCTGTAGATTAGGAGGCCGCCGCCGCCTTTCAACACATTTCATTCTGACGGACAGCTCTTGCCGAAGGAGGCCGCACATTGCCTGCGCATAACCCCCTCCGTGAGGATGATAGACGCCTGGAGAAGCTGCTTCGGGAGAAAGCGTTCACCTTCCAGAATCTCCCACGGCCGCTGATTTGATTTTGCGGGGGCCCACTTCATTTTCATTTCGTCAGCACAGCCCCTAGTAAGTGAACACCTTCGACAGTCGCGCTGCGGCGCAGCACCGGCGCCAAGGGGGCTTTACATCAATGCAACAGTCAGTGCCGAGTTATGGGAGCTCGGAGGCCTCCGCCACTCTCAAAGAGTCCGACACCTGTCAATTGCCAGACGAACAAAATCCACAGCCGCGACCAATTCCCCGCACAGACGAGGCCGCGCCGCCGAAGCACGTATGCGACTACTGGCGGTGTTTACTGATGTGATGGCTGCATGCCGGCGGAGCGGCTGGCTGCCTAATGGCAGGTGACTAATGCAGTTTGACAGAATCCAAATCTCTTTATCACGGGCTCCTCCTTGGCCTCCATTGAAAGGCACAACTCCCACCTGATGGATTTTTTTTGGTGTTGTTGTTGTTGCTGCTGTGAAATATGAACAATGATGTCACGTTAAGGGCAGATTCTGTATGAAAAAGCAATGTTTCTCTCGGCCCCTAAAGTCACAGGGGCGCATTGTGGACCTGCCGCCATACGCATATGCACCCATCCTACAACGGGGCCAACCAATGCGATCAAGGGCTAGGACTATGCAAATGGACGCGCTGCGGAGATTGCTGGCTGGAACAGTGGCATTTTCTCTTAAAATCAAACCCCAGTATTCAAATCAAAGCTCTGAAGATTACATCTGCCCTCAGTTTGGCTCCGCGCGTACGATCGGGCTCAGAGCTTCTCGTTCCACCCCGCTGACTTTCAGCGGGCGAAAACACCCACGTTCCAGAGGTTGTTGAGATAGGTTTTTTTTATGTTTTAGATCACTGGCATTTAGAGTCACGCTGGGTGAGAGAGGAAGAGAAAGACAGACAGAGATAAAGAGAGAGAGAGAGAGAGAAAGAAAGGGAATTGAGATGAGTTATGCAAGAGGCCCCTCATTTTTTAATTGGACTGGCATTTTATAACGGCGGTATGAGTGGATGCACATGTACAGTAGGCGAACTCACACACACTCTCACCCACACACACACACGCACACGCACACACACACACACACACACACACACACACACACACACACACACACACACACACACACACGCACACGCACACCATACACACTTTCCCATCGGCTTACCTGTGTTTTATTGAGTTTCCCAGATCTCTACGGGGAATCTGTGGGGACCAGCGAGGCACTGAGAGCGTGTCTGCAGGGGATGAAACAGGACAAGAGTCAAGGCTGTGAGCGTTTGTCCCGTTTTTGGGGTTTTTTTCTTTGTTTTTTTCCCGCTAAATGGTAATACAGACTATTTCAGTGGCGAATTGCAATTTAACAGTCATGTACCACACGCGGCGTTTCAGAGGGTGAGCTGATTTCGCAGGATTCAAACGGACATTTTAGTGTCAGACCTAATCAGCCGCATGTATATCCTGCACATCGGTCAGCCGCGACTCACTGTCAACTCGTCACCGTAAACAACATGTTGTCGTATTTGTCCGGGATGGATGGATGGAGGATGGATGGATGGATGGATGGAAGGATGGATGGATGGATGGATGGATGGATGGATGGTTTAGATTGAGGGAAAAAAAAAACATGCTCCAGGGTTAAATGATAATAACACTTCCTGTCTGATGCACGGTGCACAGATACATACATGCATAATGAGTACTCGTCCTGGCATGCAGTGCAGTATATGATGACTCAGACATCAGAGCATTTAAAAGCGGGCCACAACTAAGACAACATGAAGGAAACACACAATGAGAGACAGCTCTTTCTTGTGCACTCTCGCAGGCACTTAGGCTGGAAAACGCTCTCGGTATACATGTCCAGGCCCCGTTTGAATTGATTGCATGTTGTGCACACACAAATAGAATATCTTATACAACAAGGGTGGGGGGGGGGGACCTCTGGCCTCTGGGCTGCATAGGGGCCGCGAGACAATTTGATACTGGCCACAACACAAACACAAACACACAAAAAGCAACGCAGGACAAAACGATCTCATGACAGCATTATTCCCCCCCCCCTCTCTGTTTGGGACAACCTACTGCCGTGAGTAGTTCTTTTCGAATGACTGACTGACCCAGACCCGGAAAATCGTAGCATCATCATCACTCCCATCTGACATCGGAAGTCAGCTGTGGCATTACAGGTTTGAGTGATAAAGTGTATACATACTGTATATATTCGGTAATTCAAAATTCAAAAATGGCCCTGCAGGATGTTATAAAAATTCAAATGGGCCTTGAAAGGAAAAAGGTTCCCCACCCCCTGTTGTATAACAAGGCTACTTTTGTGGCTACCTGTATTTCTATTGTGAGGAAGTCTCGCTTCGAAAGGTTTGCACAACAAAAGCCTTTTTTTGTTTTTCCGCTCGCTCCATTAGTGCTCGCAGTGACTGCGTCGCCCGATACGTTTTCCGTGCCGCCTCTTAAAACTGGGGGGGGGGGGGCTGCAGCCTACACAGCGTGGCCGGCGACGGCAGTCGGACGAGGTGGATAAGCACTGAGATGATCGCGAATTGTTATCATGTGCCGTCTGCCAGCGCTTCAATAACAGAAGAGCCGCGCTGTAAAACGCTGTCAAAATCATGTATCATCACACAAACACATTTGTTCCCTTGTTTTTCTATGTCAGTTTTGTGCAGAACGAGAGTTTTGTGAGTCACCTGATCCAACCGCTGCGCTCTGCTTTGCTATTCAACCTAACGCTTTCTTGTGTGACATTCAACCATTAAATGAGATGATGGGGTTTTTTTGGAACTTTTCGGGGAAACAAGGTGTAGATCGCACAGGCTTCTAAATGGTGTTTAGATATAGCCTTGGTGCTAATTTGCACTTAACTTCATGCCTCCCATCGTTTTAACAACGACTGACGTTGCTCCACTCACAAAGTGCAAACATCAGAAAGCTTCGAGCAACCCAATCGCTCCTATTAGACGATTAGCAATCGTCAGTCATTGTCGGTTCTAATCTCATGGCGCCGGTGCCGCGCAGCACTTCCTGGTCCCTGAAACCCCCCTTCCTTCCTTCCTTCCTCCCTCTCCTCCTCCTCCTCCTCCTCCTCCTCCACCAGCGGTCTCCCCGGGGGCCCGGTGTCTTCTCTCTGCACTCCGATGCATTGCTCAATTACACTCAATCAACCTGATAACTCAATGAAGAGGGGGAACTGACATCATCTGCTTCTTGTCGGCCTTGTTGGCGACCGGCACATGATTGGACTTGTCAGCAGCGCGGTCAGGGCTGTTTGTCAGTGCGCCCGGTGTGCGTGCGTGTGTGCGCGTGTGTGCGTGCGAGCCGTTGACGTCTGTCCTCAGCGCCGATCGCTGCTGATTCTGTCTTTTGTCTTTCGTGACGACCTCGGATGTTCCTCAAAGAACAGGGGTGGGGGGGGGGTCGGTTTACGTCAGTCATGTGTCATTTTGATGCCAGTTTATGTCGCAGCATCATCTTTGCCGTGTTCTTCAAGGTCTACTTATGAAACGAAAACAAACAAACAAAACACAACGTGACTTTTTATTTCTTTATCTTGACGATGCCATGACAGGTCATGGCAAAGCCAGATAAGTGCCGAGCGCACACATGACTAACCTTCCATGGAACAAATCAGAGAGCCCTCGGTTTCTTGTTTTACCGACGGTCAGCATGTGCACATGCTCAAAAAAACATGAACACCACAGGGCGTGCAAAAACAAGAAACCGAGGCCGAACAGGTCTGGTCCTTTCTGCGCCTGTGTGGGAGTCCGGCCGCCTTCGGGGGGGAAGAAGCTGTTGCTGATGAAAAAGATATCGCCGGCTGCACAATGAAGACCAAAGCCCTTGAACCCATCTCAGACGAAACTTTGACGACTTCCAGGACTACACGGATTACTGTGCCATCGGGTCTGCTCCACGTAAAGGATCATATGACAACGTAAAAACATGAAATCAATGAAATGGTGGTCTCGGATATACCGATGAAGACATTTGATTGGTTCGGTCGGTCAGTCAGCTTGGCCATACACACACGTCTTTGCACAACAGCACAATTGGCTTTCATACATTTTTCATGTCTATATTCTTATGTTAATATATTTACACTCATTATGACCATTACTCTTGTTCATTGCACTCATGCCTTTCCCAATGCTTGTTTTTTTATCTCACGCGTTGCTTCTATCTGAGCATCTATCTGCCGACCAAAAGCTTTTTCCAAAACAAAAGAGTTTCCAACCCCGAGAACGCACCGTTCTACAACAACATGAAGTTCAAAACCCATGACCATGAGAATCACGCCACGATCCACTGCTTTGCCAATGATCCTGCTCGGAAACAGTGTATACTGTTTATACACGTACAGTAAGAAAACAAGAACACGACACAGGTTGGTTTTTTTCCCCCCTCGGGTGTTCAGGTGAAGCTAAAACAAAAACCAGATCATTTTCATGATAGCTCATGGCCAAGTAAATGCTGAATCATTCGTCAACACGCACACAGACCAACTTTCCATGACGAAACGGGAAAGTAATCAAACGTAAATAAAGGTGGCAAGGTTTTGATGGCCCAATAAAACCGCGGGTAACCGGCGGTCGGTGAAGAACAGTCGGTAATGTGGTGAGGGTCAGCGGAGTCACATGCAAAAACAACAACGCACCAGGACAAAATAGGGGTCGGTATGTGGCCAAAGCATATGCACATGTGTGTGTGTATGTGTGTGTGTGTGTGTGTGTGTGTGTGTGTGTGCGCGCGTGTGTTTGTGACAGATGCCCCTGTAGGAGCCGAGAAACCCCAAGGCGCCAGACAACAGTTTCCTACTCCATCTTCTATGATTGGCCTCAGCTTAATTAAGCTTCAGCCTTTCCTTCCCCCCCCCCCCTCGACTGGCCGGTCACATGACACGGGGTTACACACGCGCTTGTGTGTGTGTGTGTGTGTGTTTCTGTGTGGGTTGAGAAGAGAAATTGCATATAAACGGGAAAAGAAGAAGGAGTATGTATTTCTGTCGTGGTCGTGGGGCAAACAGGGCGGGGGGGGGGGGGGGGGTTGTGGGCAACAGAGGAAAAAACACTACTCAAGTCTAGGAGCCTATTTAGAGCCAAATATAGTTTATCTGATGTTAGGCTGAGACGCCTTCCTCGGTGAGTGACGGAAGCGCTAAGCAACGCACATTCCCCACGGAGGAGAAATTTAGATAGAACATATAAATGAAGCATGAAGACAAAACAAACACAAGAAAAAAAGCCTCTTCTCATTTTGTCCCTGTCGCTGCATCGTCTCAGCCGCCCCCACACTCATCCCATTTCGGAATCCTAGAGGTCCTGCAGCCTCAGCGGGCTCGGAGAGCTTGCCGGTCACGGACGAGCAAAATGCTCGAGACGCAGTCCACCGCAGAACTGGCGCGGCACTATCGAGGGATAATCAATGGCTCTGATTTGTTCGGTGCACCCACACAATTCCCCTCGTTCCCCGATTTGCAGCGTCTCCACGCGGTGGAACTCAAACGTCCGGATAGCGGCGGCGAGGAACGGGGTGAGAGAGAGCGATGCAAGTAGACGACAGGTTTCTTTCTCTGCGTGGGGTGTGTGTGGGGGGGCAAACAACTCCTGCGGTGAACAAGAGACAAAGCCAGGTTTCACAGTTGCCATGACAACGGTTACAACGCCGATCAGCCTCTTCTTCTTTTTTTTTTGCAGAATATTGTGCTGTCAACTTTGACGAGCAGGAACGCACGCACGCGCACACACACACACACACACACACACACACACACACACGCAGACACACACACACACGCACACACACGCACACACACACACACACACGTTTACGAATAACATCACATACACTGACAATAGCGATCACAGCGCTGGAAAAATAGCAATTGCCCCGCATGAAACAAGCATTTTCCGCTAAGGCCTTATAGATACAGTAGTTGGGGCTTTTACTGTAAGACTGGCACTTTTTGAGCGAGCCAATGAGACGGAGGGAGGAGGGCCGGGAGAACACACGGTGCCGGCGGAGGTGGTGAGGCCAATCTGACGCCACACACGGGCCTGCGGGTGACGTGACGCCATGAATCCTCCGGCGGCTAAATCCATCGTCCTCGGACGACGAGAAAAAACAATCTGCTTAGGACAAATTGGCCGTCTAATTAGAGGTTAATGCTCAGTCTCCCCACAAGCCATTCACACTTTCTTTTGTTTGTTTTTTTTTTCCATCGAATTGAACGATTGGCTCGATAAAGAGAAAGAGAATTGAGCGGTGCCGAAGCTCGGAACGTGCTGCACAACCAAACAGGATGAGCGGTTTTTTAACCTTTTTTCAAGCCCTAGTGGCGAGTTTAATACGCCATTCAAAAATCACTTGCTTTTATATACTAAACGCTTCTAATTGGCTATTAAGGCTCTTAGAGCTGTTTTTTTTTCGCATTGGCTGCGGTGACAGGGGAAAGTGCAAAGTTCCACGGGGGACTGAAGGGCAATTGTTCGTTGGAGGTGCATCGGGGATCGGTTTCCCGAAGACTCCTGACTTATGACAGTGTTCGACAGTGTTTATTGACTGCCATTTATGACCTCAGTGTTTCATTAGCAGAAGTGAGTAAATGATCTCCCCCGGCAAAACATTCACCACAACAGTTGACTTTATACTTTATCACCTGATTGTAAAAGGAGAAGTCATTGCAGAGCTTTTGGAAAAAATCCAGGGGGTCATATGATAAATAACAGTGCCTTGGTTGACTGATAAAAAACACAGAAAATACATCACAGTGTGATGCTATGAATATATCCTTTAATTGGGACATTTCAGATCCACTTTTTATCTTTATGTTTTGGTGAGCGCAGCGTGGAACGAGTTTGGTGACAACTATAATTATCCAGCTGTTAAACGTTTCTGTCAGTCAGATCGCAGATCATTGACTCGCAGAACTCCAACGTTAGCGGCGATGAAAGATTGATGGTGTATTATGAAACACCGTTCAATTTGGAATTCGGAGGCAAAGACACCAATAATCTGGTAAAAATGTAAATGCAAAAAAACCCAACTGATTGCTGATCTAATCGTATTGGTTGCAAAGGTCAACGCGTTACTACACTATATGACATCATTTACTGACTTTATAATGACATCGTGACGACATCATTCCTACCATATGATCAATAATTATTGTTTCATTCTATATACCTGAATGTAAAGCATGCATGACATCATTTTCTGACTTCTCCGGGACTTCATTTATCATATGACATCATATGATGGGCACATTATTATTATCATCATAAAGATATATGTTGACCTTGACCTTTGACCAATCGGCTCCATGTAATGTGAAAATCTATAAATGTGCTGTTGAGTCATTTCACATGCGCGCACGCACACACACACACACACACACACACACACACACACACACACACACACAAAGACGGACGGGTGAAAACGCCTGTTGTGGTAACTGCTATTAAATTCCATTATCTGCATTATCTGGTAAAATAGAGACTCTTCCATGATGCATTACAGTAAGAAAAGCAAACAAAAAGTAAACTGTCTTACAAAATCTAGGTCCAGCGGGTCCGATGTCAGGTTCAGGTAACGGGCAAGTAGGAAAAACACACAAGTCTGAGCCAAACTTGAAGACCAGATAAACTGGCAAATGACTGGGGAAAACTGGTCTGGTGTGTGTGTGTGTGTGTGTGTGTGTGTGTGTGTGTGTGTGTGTGTGTGTTCAGTAGAGCGGCTGTGGGAAGTACAGTTCCAGCAGCTCTTTTCCCTCCTAACCCTGTTTTTGAATTTAGTCTTGCTTTTTTTGTTGTTGCAGGTATTCACTCGCCAACTCTCAAAGCTACCGCCGTTGAAGTGCGGCACACTTTTGGTTGCTAGGAGATCGACGACACGACTTCCAAAGCGTCTGTGCGAGATTAGGGAGAGTCGGTGATGATGTCGCTGCAGATGAACTGGGTGAGTTGTGCACAAAGTGTACGAAGAACAACGTAGGCCATTTATATCCAAGCACACACTCACAGACTCCCACACTCTCTCTCCCTTCTTCACTGTCTCCATCACACACACACACACACACACACACACACACACACACACACACACACACACACACACACACACACACACACACACACACACACACACACACACACACACACACACACACACACACACACACACACACACACACACGTTTTCCAGCGTGGACAAGAGGCCTCATCACAGGCTGGGTGGTCCGTTCCACCTGTGTGAGCTCAAACAACCTGAGGCACCCAAGGTGAGTCCGTCTGTGGCCACCATTACTTTTATTCACAGTGGATGAGCAAGAGCAGCGTCCCTGAATACGGAATAGTTTTGTTTGAGTTGAAAGTGAGGGAAAAAATATTAACAATACGATTCAATCAATTGATAGACAGATAGGTAGGTAGGTAGATAGATAGATAGATAGATAGATAGATAGATAGATAGATAGATAGATAGATAGATAGATAGATAGATAGATAGATAGATAGAAAGAAAGATATATACATAGATAGATAGATAGAAAGATATATACATAGATAGATAGATAGATAGATGATAGATAGATAGATAGATAGAAAGATATATACATAGATAGATAGATAGATAGATGATAGATAGATAGATAGATAGATAGATGGAATGATGGATGGATGAATGGATAGATACATCGATAGATAGATAGAAGGATAGATGGAATGATGGATGGATAGAAGGATGGATGGATGGATGGATGGATAGATAGATAGATTCATAGATAGATAGATAGATAGATAGATAGATAGATGGAATGATGGATGGATGGATGGATGGATGGATAGATAGATACATTGATACATAGATAGATAGATAGATAGATAGATAGATAGATAGATAGATAGATAGATACATAGATAGATAGATAGATAGATAGATAGATGGAATGATGGATGGATGGATGGATGGATGGATAGATAGATACATTGATACATAGATAGATAGATAGATAGATAGATAGATAGATAGATAGATAGATAGATAGATAGATAGATAGATAGATACATAGATAGATAGATAGATAGATAGATAGATTCATAGATAGATAGATAGATAGATAGATAGATAGATAGATAGATAGATAGATAGATAGATAGATAGATAGATAGATAGATAGATGGAATGATGGATGGATGGATGGATGGATGGATGGATAGATAGATAGATAGATAGATAAGTTTTTAGCATGTGCAGGACAAACAGTGATCTTGCTTTTTTTATTCAGGGTTTGGCAAGTTAGTTTCCCAACTCTGATAGAATAACTTAACGTTTGAGGGAACTTCTTGTGACTGTTTGTGTGATTTAGATCTTCAGTACTGGATGAACTGGATGAAAGTCAAAACTAGTGGTGTTTGTCTACAAGACCAATGTCACAATGTGTTTAACTGGACTAAACATATCTATATCTGCGTCTCTTGTCCAGCAGTGAAGTTTCAGCTTTGACTGCGGCGCACTGACTCATCGTGAGCAGACAGGCCTGGTAACCTCAGCAAGTCTCCTGACTGACGACTGAAGAGATCCTGACGTACGAGACGGCGAGTGACACAACAATCCCAAACATAGAGCCGGGACGGACACGTTAGCCCGGCCGACCGGGCACGCACGCGCACGCATTCTCGTGAAGCAAATTCCCAACATCAGCGAACGTATGAGGCTCCTAAAAATAACAGCTGGAGACGGATCCCGGGAGGGGGGGGGGGGGGGGGGGGGGGGGGGGGGGGGGGGGGGAATAATTTTCGATTCAAGCACAGTGGGCACTGAATGATCTTTTCTATATCCAAATACACACCTTATATCAACCACATGCCACAATTCTAACATCTGGATGAAATATCTTTTTTTTTAAATAGAACTAATAAGTAAGAAAGTAAAAACAGAAGAAAAAGGTGGAGAAGTCAGGCGGTCAAAAGCTTAAGCTGTGATACAGTGTACATGTTGAAGCTGTGACAGTAAGGAAGGTTTGAACAGATAAAAGAAAAAGATAAAGCTTATTTCCCCTGCAGGGTCAATTCATCATGAACTCCGGGCTGCTGCTGCTGCTGCTGCTGCTGCAGAAGCAGACGGAGCAGCTACACCGCAGGGACAGTCGTTTGAAATGAACAAAACAAAAACACAAGAGCTCGTTGCCCTCAGCATTTCAAAAAACTGGAATCGTGACCAACGCGAACGACAAAAGGGGTTTTTGAGCAATCAAATGTGTATTTCTAGAAAAACTTTTTAAAAAACAAAAACCTGAGGGAAGTCAGAGGTGATAGATTTGTGAGTGAGCGGGGGCCCAACGACTGCTCCCAGAAACCCCAGAGGAGCTTGTAAAGATGCTCGACTTGTCTTGATTTTAGGCGTACAGGCGGGGGTTTTTTCTAATACAGCCAGATTTTTAAATTTATTTTTTAAAGCTGAAAAAAGAAATCTGTGTACGCAAGAAGTTCTATCTGTACTGTCGCCTGGAGCGGACACTGTTAACGTGGACACTCCAGCTCAGTGGGTTGTCAGGATGCACACCCACACACACACACACACACACACACACACACACACACACACACACACACACACACACAGGCAGAGACATGGGAGACACTGGGACACGACTGCTTTGTGAATGAATGCAGGGTTGGGATTATTATTATTACCCTGCACACTGAATATGTGTGTGTGTGTGTGCGTGCGGGCGTGCGCGTGCAAAAAATGACCGATTTTCACCAAACTTTGTGGGACTATGACTTTAAGGCGGGTCGGTCCGATGTCAACGTGACGTCAAGTTCAACAATTACATGGTCTGGAAAACACATTTTCCAAAACTATTGGAGTGGCCTCTCTGTGTTGTTGTTGGAACACACTGTACGTCGGTCCGCGGCTCAAAGTAAAGACCTGCTGCAGATTTCGAGGAGAACGCGGCGGACCGTGTCGCACCACCTGGGGTGAAAAATAACATACATTGATGTCGGCGGTGCCGCATGGTCCGTCGTCTCAAACTGTTGAGGGGTCTTGAGCCTTTATCATTGGTTTGTTTGTCAATCGACCTATGAGGCATTTGAAAATACTGATCAACCATTGATGAAGCTGTAGTCACAACTTAAATAGCCTTTAGATATTTGAGAATATACGGCCAATGGATTCATACCTGCAGTCATACTGCTAAATGTCTTTGGGTTGTCTTTTCAATGAAACAAATCCTCGTTCCCGCGTGCTCTCGTGCATATGGCGTATGAATTATTCCGTGTCATGCCTCTGCCGACAAATATGCACGGCTGCACGTCCCAGATGCCTGTCAGTCGAGGTCCACGGCCATTCACGTGGCTAAGTGACGGCCGTACATCACTCCTCTGCTCGACACGACCTCCATTACTTTCTATTCTCCCCCCCCCACCTCCTCCCCACATCATCTCCTCGGTCTAATGGCTTCCGCAGTACGCTCATATAATGCATCGGTCAATAAGGATGGCGGTGTGCGGCAACACACCACCTCCGGTCATTACGGCACGGGGCTGATTGTTCATTTGCAGCGTTTTTCTTCTCCCCCCCCCCCCCCCAGCAGATCTGCATTTAAGTATATTCTTTACAAAAATAATTATGCCGGGAGGAACGGTCGTGGGTGGTGCGAGGGCGCCGATGTGTCGCTGCGGAGCGGTCGCTTAGGTCACGTGCGCCAAAGCGAGATTTTCAAGAAAAATATCAAGGTTCTTCCCGCAGCGCCTTTGTCTTTGAAGAGATCACACAAACTCATTTGAATGTACAAGCGCAGATCACCTCTCAACCCGGGGGCACTAGATGTCTTGGCGTCAGGAGTGAAACATCGCCCCGAGAACTAAACACGCAAACTCGCCAAATGGTAAATGGACTGTATTTATATTGCGCTTTTCTAGTCGCGTAGACCACTTTACTTTTCACCGCGCATCGGAAGAGCAGTCAGAGGCAAGTTAGGGTCAAGCGTCTTGCCCAAGGACACAACGGCATCCCACAAGCCGGGATTCGAACCACCGACGCTCGGCTGCGGCGGGCGAACGACTCCACGTCCTGAGCCGCAGCCGCGCCGAAAGAGATACGCATTCATCTGGTTTCATAAATGCTCGAGCGTGAGCTCATTTTTTGTATTTACTTTTTTTTTTAAAAAGCAGAAGAGTTGACTTACTTGCAGAGGGCGTGTCGGCGTGGACCGGGGGCGTGGAGGGGATGAAGGAGGGGAAGAAGAAGGATCGCAGGGATCGCTCGGTGTGGAGGGGCGAGCGCTGCGCGGGCAGGTTCTCGCAGCTGCCCACGCTGCTGTGGATCTTAAGGTTCAGGGGCTTGGTCTTCTTCTTGGCTCTGGGGTAGAACAGGGCAAGGACAGACAAAGGAAAAAGCGCAGTGATTAGGCGGGGTTATGCGTGCGCCCTCATCACGATGGAAAAGAACATTTTCCTCCTGCCAGTAAACGTCTGACACCGAGACAGTCTGAGTGTGCTTTTGTAATTACGAGTGTAAATATAACCTGGCGTTATCCGGACACAACCTCGGACCGACGTCTAGCTGTCCGTTGTTTGATCCTGAGAGAGGAATTCAAGACCAATGGAAAGCTTCTTACAAACAGCTACGAGCACATCTTGGATTCCGACAAGTCAGGGTTTTCTCCTCTTGACTCTCCAAAGTGTCAAACCTTTTCAGCATCTGTAATATTTATCCCACGCCGGAGACCATGTCGACCGCGGGAAGGAAATTACCTCGCGCTACGCGGACACGAGCTGGTTCGAATGGGAATGAGTGTAACCTTCGAAAAACAGACATTGACAGTTGGAAAACTTCTAGGGCTGCAAGAGTCCTAGTAACTGTTGATGGGATGTTTTCACCTCCCATGTCAGTCTCTCACTCCCCGACACCGACTGATGCAATTAGACGTGTAAAACCGCCCCGGCACTCCGCCCCCCCCGTCCCCCCCCCCCCCCCCCCCCCCCCCCCCCCCCCCCCCCCCCCCCTGCAATAAGGAAGCAGCCCGCAGGTTATCACTTCTCCGTGGCGGGGCTTTTTTGTCGGCTACTCTGATTGGCCCACTTTACGCCATTTGAAATCTCAACCAGACCATTCATCTCCCTGTGCGCGCGCGCACGCCGTCACCCTCTCCTCTAATGATGTGTAGATGTTCGGAAGAGGAAAAGTGAAAGAAAACAAAAAGGAATGTGAGGAGGAGGAGGAGGAGGAGGAGGGAGAGGATTCCCAATTTTGGGGGGGGTTTTTGAAAAAAGAAGAGCGTAGGCGGCGAAGGGCGTGGTCGACGCCACAGTTGTCAAAGCATCTTTTTCAGATACTCCTTTCATTTCTTGCTCCTTCTACCCGGCATACGAAAAGTTCCGAGCAACGAGAAGCTTGAAGGAGGAAAAAAGAAAGGCGAGACGAGGTGGGCGAGTTGTCAAGAGAAATCAGCGAAGGTGCGAATAGTCAAGTTGCCCTTTGATGGAGTCGAGGATTGCACATCACGATGCATCTCTGCACATCACGATGCACCTTTTTTTTCTTCTTCCGCTTCATGCAGGCATTTCCACTTGACATTTTTTTACGGTTATTAAATGACCTTTTGTGTCACGTTCATGTGTTGTTGACGGCTGCCTCCCAGTTTTATTCTCTCACAATGTCCCCGAGTTCCATTGTATCGATCCTGAGGTGAGCTCAGAGTAAAATGGAAGATTTTTTTTTTGTGTTGCAGAACCTGTATTTGTGGAAGTGCGGGAATCCAAAGTCGTGCTGTTTTTGCTGACGATCTTTAGATTTTGAGTTTTCTGGTCACAAGGTCATGCCCAGTGTGCAGAGGACATGACACGAGGGGAGCGGATCACGTGTCACATACGGGATCGGGTCGGAAACCCCGGACATCTCCGCACTGGGAGCCGGGGCCGCTCTACCGAGGGAGCTCCAAAAAGAGGAGCGAGGAACCTCCTTGCTGTGCGGCGACCGCGCCAACCACTTTGAATATGAAGAGGAAGTTGACGTTGAATGTTTAAAAGAGAAAATGTTAGATGATCGGTGCGGAAGTTCAACACCGCTGCACAACGGTCACATGACAGGCGCAGGCCCCTGCGACATAGGAGAGCCAAAGTAAAGGAGGGGGATCGAGATTTCATCCGACCCCTCTGGGGTCAGAGGCGGAGGAGTGACGAGTTGACAGCAAAGGGCGAACTGTGACACGTCTTTTCAGCGGCTCTTTCATGGGATGTGACGCTGCACAGCCTCGATCCGATTGAAATCCTCTCATTGCACATTGAATGAAGCCTTCTCTCTTCTTTTTTTTCGGCCTCTGAGGGAATTTTGCTTTACACAGAGAGCATTCAAAGGAGAACAACCTTCGATGACATGCCGGCACACCGTCTGACCTCAACACCTCATTGAAAGCATCGTTGGGTGACGACCTCGGCTGCAACTTCTATCAAGAGCAAGGGCGGAGGAAGAAAAAAAAGAGAAAAGGTTCCGACCATGAGGGGTCAGAGCTTGTTAAAGCAGCTGAATACCGCGTGGGACGAATGACGCGATGCCTCTTTGAGCTACGCATCCTGAGGCGTGCAGAAAAATGCCGCTGGTGCGGCTCAGTGGGCTTACGCCGGTTACCTCGGTACAGATGTTCCGGGCGTTCGATACCTGGTCAGGGCGTTTTGCTAAACTCCAAAAGTTGGATCGGAGCAGGCACCAAAAAAAAGAATTGCTAAGTCTTTAGAATAATAGCCTTTTGGGTTAATGATGTTTGTTTTTATTCTCCTGTCTCATATGACTATAAAGTAGAAAAAAACCTTTGGGTTCTGGACCGCTGATGGGAGGAAACAAGATAAGTGAATATGCCACTTATGGAGAATTGTGAAAGTCCACCTCAGCGACGTGGCTCGCGCGATCTCAATTAGTCGATTTCTTCCAAATTAAAATGTTCCTATCGCATGGATTGCTGAAGTCGATCTAATCTAACTAACAACCCTCTGGATGACACACCCACACTGGCGAGAGGTTCTTTGATGCGGCTCACTCCGACTGCGACGCTCCTCGCAAACCCTCCGCGGATCTCCGACTGGATAATGGAAGCACATCCCCAGTGAGAAAGGATCGGGATGCAGAGGTGGCGACGAGGGAGCGGGTTGTTGTCATGGAGATGGAGGAAAGCATCTCTCTCCGCTCGTCAGCGGGATGTGATAAGATTGACGATAGGCGTCAGATTGATGCTTTTTGCTTTATCGATTTTGAGTCCTTGGCCAATTTTCTTCACCGTTTATTTCTCTGAAACGCGCGACATTTAGTCTTCTGGTTCGAGCTTTACCCGAATACATAACATACTTCCTGAGTCTTTTTCCGTGGTTTCCTGTCATTACCAGTGAGGCCTCTCCTCCACTTGGCGATCGTTTGTCATGTCGGGAGACAAGACGTTGTTCCGCAGACGAGTGAAATGCTACGAAAGCCCGAAAGCTGTTTCGCCCGATTGGTGAAATATTCGTGATGGCCAGGAAATCACCGCGGTGGACTGGATTGAAAAACTGTCCGGGCGTATTTTTGTACATCCATCTGAATTGTTTGGGATGAATAGGAATGAAGAGCAATTTATTTCTGAAGCGTTAACGTACAAACACGTGTTCCAACATCCTTTGTCACTATGTAAGTAACTGTATGTATCTCTAATAGCAGCTATATATACACGTGTATACATATATATATATATATATAAACATATACTGTATACATACATATATACATATACATATATATATATATAAACATATACTGTATACATACATATATATATATACATATATATATATATATATATATATATATATATATGTATTCCAAGCCTCTTCTTGTTTTAATGATTACAGCTCATGGAAATCAAAAATTCAGTATCACAAAATATTCAAATATTTCCTAGTATCAATCAATAAAGAGGATTCAAAGTACAGAACTGTCCAAGTTCTGAAAAGTATGTTCATTTATATAACAGTTGTATCAGTTATATAATTTTATAACTTAATTGAAATGAAAAATATTGAACTTTTTGACGACATTCTATTTTTTTGAGACGCGCCCGTGTTGTCCTTTGCTTTGCTTTCCTTTGAAGGATTCATTCAACTGCTCGTTCCCTTTAAACTATAACCGTTACGTTTATATGTATCATGGCCTTACTCAACTGTGTTGTAATTACATAAATTCAGTACTTTTGTCTTTTTAACAAAATGGAATGTGTGTAACGCACGTCAGCAGGTCCGTGTGTGTGTGTGTGTGTTCTTACAACTTGTGTGTCAAAATGAATCAATATTTATGTTCTCGTTTTATTCAAAATGAAACCATAACTCAAACCCTAAACTCCCTAATTCACGTATGAGAGCAACAGCGCTGGGCGAGAGAGAAACAGCTCTCTGGCCTGCAGCCAGTGCGGGGTTAAGTGGATCGGCAGAGCGGTAAATAACAGTGAGAGTAAAAAAAGAAGAAAGAAAAGGAGAAGAAAGCTGCGCGGAGCAGATATTATCTGTCTCGACTTTAACATGGTAGCGAAACGCCGAGATGAAATCCTCCACTTAATGGCCTGAATGGATGACGGACGACGGCAATAACTTGGGGGTTGTCGGGGGAGTGACACGGTGGCGATGGATGAATGAGACGGCGGCGGCGGCGGCGGCGGCTCTGGATGTGGCCTGTTTCAGCGCGACGTCACTTTCCCCAATGCAAAAAATCGAGCGTTCGAGCGTTCGACCTTCTCCCGCTGCAGACGCACTGAAATGCAATCTCGATGATCTTGTCGCGGGAAACTTCCGGATCCATACAATCGAAAGTGACGAAATGTTTTTCTTTGCACAGTTGTGAACGTCCTTCCTGTGACCTCTCTCTTCCCCCCCCCCGCTTCTTAGAAAAAGAATTACACAACTTTTAGGGATAACTTGTAATCGCCCACTTCAATCCTCTTAGCCGCCCCGCCCCCCCCCCCCCTCCTCCAGCCAGCTCCCACTCATTCACAAATTACCACAGAGGAAGAAGAAGGGAAAAAAAGCGATGAATCCTCCACCAGCAACAGAGGCATTTGGGCAAAGCGCCACTCCTAAACACTCATATAAATTCATAATCATGACTCCAATTTCTGGGCCCGCGGGCTGAGGCTGGGATGAGCGACTCCTAGATGGATGGATGGAGGTGGAGGGGGTCGAATCATCTGGCTATTAGGGGGCCTGCTGTTGACATGCTCCGTCACCTGACTTGTCATTAACGGCTCCAGAGCTCTGATTAACATGGATGAGCTTTCATCCGCAGAGAAGAAGAAAAGAAGAAGACATACACACACTCCCCCCCCCCCCCCCCCCGAAACCCATCGCTCTTTCTCCCCTGAAACACACACACACACATACATTATTTCGCCGCACTTTTCTGCACTTAATTCGCAGTGAATGTCCCGTTTTCCAGCCGAGCATGTGGGACCAATAATCCTCACGGGTCAGAGGTCGGCGGCTAATGGGGGCGGGGAAGTGGAAGGTGGAACGTGTCTGCAAAGTGCAGATGTGTCCATGAAACAAAGCGCGGCGGAGGAGTCGCTCGAGTCCGCTGAATAGAGACGGGGGAGTTAATAATGCGTCTGCAGGCGTATGCCACATAATGATAAGAGTTTGATTCCCACCTAACAAGAGCTTGGATCAGCTCCTAATTGGAACTATATCGTGGATCAATCTCACTGCGGCGTGTACAAACGACGACCGTGTAAAGAAACTTTATTCGTGCTTGACATTTCACCAAACAACGACCTGGAAATCAATAATAATAACAGGTTCGAGTCCTGCAATAAGGGGTTCGCGTATCTGGATTACAGCCTGAACGTCGCAGCGGCGGTTTAGTGAACTCTCTACGAGTCTTCATCGCAGTTTCCTTTGCACCGCTGAGAAAACCCAAACAGTTAAAGGGGTGGGGGAGAAAAAGTCTTTCTCCGACTGAAATGGTAGATGTTACACATGAACGGGTGGGGGGAAACAAAACCACATTGACGGGGTCTCAAAAGAGACGCATAATGAGAGGGGTGCAGAGAGAAAGGGCAGGAAACGGGGAGAGAAAAGGGGAAAAAGGAGCGGAGGGAGAGGAACATACGATGTGTACACTTGCTCGGTGGAAGCAAACACGCTAAATTAGTCATGGAATGGATGCAAACTCATGGTAGAATTACCCCCGAAGAAGAGGAGCAGAGGGTGAATCACGCGCGCCACGTGATTTATTAGCAAACATCCAATTCAATAAGAGAAGTGCTTAACATTCAAAAAGAAAAAAGAAAAAAAAGCTTTGAAAGTCTCAGAAGGTGGCATTACGACTATATGATATTACCATGTATATAATATATATATGTTATATATATTATTACATGTATTCACAGGCGAGCTGTCAGAAAACCACTGGCCCGATGTTTTATTATTGCTGGTCTTTATTTTAAGTCAAATACGATAAACTCTTTAGGGAGTCAAGTTCCGCTGCACATGAAAAATCTATAGTAATAATCAATTCATATGCTTTTTTTTCTTCTTTTTTTAACCAAGTGTGCTTGTTGTTTTATGCCTCTTTAAAAATAACACGATGGATTTTTCTCTTCCGTCCTGTTGTCAGCATCGTACAGGTTTTTTGAGGTTTTGCCACAACACCGTGAGATGCTTCCACGCGATTGGCTGTACAGTAGAGCCGCATTTCCGTTTTCCTCTGGCGGATGTTTAAATATGGCAGAAGAGCCAGAGAAGAGAGAGGGACCAGCGATGACGTCATGAAGGTTTAGTGACGATTGTGTAGCGCGCTGTGCCTCCACAACTTCAACTTGTGAAGTTGTGGCCTGATGTTCACTTTAGACGACGACGACGACGACGACGACGGCGACGACGGAAACCAAACCTGATTATCCCTGTCTCATCTCCCGCTTCCGAAAAAAACAAGACATTCGCCTCTTCTGCGTCGGATCAACTGCGCGGTTGTTGCACGTCAAGTGTGTCGGGTCGGTCGCCGGCGCGGCGCGAAGTGTTTGCGTCGACAATGAAGTGGATTTTTTAATTTTTTGGGAAATTCGGTTGGAGTTTAGATGATCGCTAATTCTCCAGTGCGTCAACAGGGAGAAAATCCTTTGAAAGGTTGAATGGAGTGTGATTAGCAAATCTCTTGACTGTGCACCGCTGGTTTGATTGATTCACGGAGCATGAGCCTCTGCGTGTGTGTGTGTGTGCGTGTGTGCGTGTGCGTGTGTGTGTGTGTGTTTGCAGGGGCTCAGTCAGATGGGAAGCCATTGATTGACTGCAGAAATTGGCTCCCACATTTCAAAGTCGGATGAGTAGGGTGCCGTCAGAGGATGACATCGTTCAGGAATCTCTCTCTCTCTGTGTATTTGCGCGACGAGGCACATTTCCAAAGAAACTACTGAGAAAATGATCGGGTGAGTCACACGTTCCCAGGACTTTTCCATTTTTCCTTTCGAACCTGGACACAATGGATTGTTGCCGAGCGGGGTCAACGGCGACTGGGTGACGTTCTCGCAGCAGACTTCCGTCGTCGCATCAGATCAGAACCTTGAAATATTGATCCCGCAGCAGGGCTCTTTAACCCCTCGTCACAAATCCCTTCCGGGGGAAGAAAAAATGGGTTGCCAGGATGGATATGTACAAGTACCCACGTGTGTGCGCGCGTGACCGATGAAAAGAAGATAGTGATTTGTCGTTTGGCTCGGAGATTGATTCATCACCTTTTTATTAAATGACCATTTCTATTAAGGCTAGTTGCTTTATTACTTGTGGGTCAAAGAGCACATGCATTTCCATTTTTGTTTTAGGGAAGACCTTATTACATGCCCCTCACTTTGTAATACATTTCCAATTAAATGTACATAATCTTGTGCTCTGTTTATAAATGTATTGCGTCATGTTGGACCTTTCAAACATGAGGAACGTGTGGCTCAACATCCTCCTTCCTGTGTCTATACGACCTGCAGGAGCAACAAGTGTTTGCCGCCTGATATTTTACCGGGACATAGACGTACAATTAAGAATACAAAATGAACGTATTAAAAGCATTTAAATATGACTAGTCGTCCGCCTTATGTATGCGCATATTTACTTTGATTTTACACTGAATGATTTGGAAGTAGATTCACCAGGATTGGAATCCTTTCTTTGTCGTGCTGGTGAAACAAATTGTCAGATGGGGGCCGAGTTATTCTACATTGTCGTCTTCACAAATTGATATGGAAGGTGCAGATATATAAACAGAAGGGGGTGTGGCTAAACTGACGTCTTTGTTGGTTTCCACTTTAAAAAGAGAGGACATCTGGTCACTTGCAGATGACTTCATGCCTCATGCCACTAATTGGCAAGATTATGCTTCTTGTTAGAGACATGATGGAAGTCCTAATTTTACATCACATCTAACAGGCGGGGAGCCATTACCATAGGAACAGGAGGAATCTGCTCTTCTTCCAAAGATCTTCAGGAAGTGAAGCGGTTTTATCCTTCAGAAATTACGAGGCCACAGAGAATATTGTGCATGTCGGTGGGATCTTCATCCTGTACGTTAAAGGGCGAGTATTCAAAACGTTACGTTTCAAATGACTTTTACACAATTTTAGCTATTACTCATGTTCCTATTATCCTTTTCTTTAACCATTAGTTATTTGTCGCCTTTTTGTCTTGTCTGTTAAATGCTGTTTATCGTCTTGAATTTGCTAAAATGGCTAAAAGTGAAGAGAACTGAGCATCTACGGAGCCAAACCCGAATATCTCCGTCGGTAGGCAGAATACGAATACATTTGGACATTGCGCATAACAGGCGGTGGAAGCTTCTTCTGTTTGTACTCATTGCAATTTGCAAAGCATTGGCAGCCGTTTTCATCTCTCGTCCCTTTTTCTCTCTCACGTCGGTGAGGAGGCAAATTTGCTCATCATTTCTGGGGGAGGGATGGAAACCAGATGAAAAATAAAACCCTCCACATCATCACACACACACACACACACACACACACACACACACACACACACACAGACCAAAGTATCTGCTGCGTTTCTACAGGAAAAGGCGACTGGAGTCAATTCTTTCCGAGCGCGATTGCAGAAACACCCTCGCAAAGTATCTAAGGGGGGAAATCTTACGAATTATCATCGAAATAAAGGGTTATTAGCTTTTGGAAAGGCTGTTAAAATGAAGGCTGAGGGCACTTCATGGCAACGTTTTGGGCACGAAAGACAATCAGGCCATCCGGCCGAGGCAGATGTTCCGCCCACACCGAGTTTCTTCCTGTTGTTTTTTTTTTCTCCCCACGATCAACAAGTGCCTGTGGGTTTCTGATATATTGCATATTCATATTGTGATGTATTGCCTTTGTCTATGTAAAGAGCCCTGAGATAATGTATATTAGAAAAAAAAATGAATTAATACAATGAATACAATCAACCAAAAACATGACAATTAACCCTCCTGCAAAATAAAAACTCACCAATAAGAGAAGATTGTCTGGCAATGCAGAACACAGTTGACATGCATTTAATATTCATTCTTTTTTTTTTTACTCTTTATTATTTCTGCAGTAATCCAAACTAATTAAATGTTTCCCGAGACAAAAGGACAGTGGGGAAATTAATAGAATTTCACGAAAAAGGAAAACTATCGCTCGTGTGTCGGTGCCCCCCCCCCCCCCCAAAAAAAATATCGAAACCTCTGTTTTCCCTCCGGCGCGGTATATGCCGAGCGTTGCTGCTCATTCAGCTCTTTGTGCCGGACGACTTAACTGCGGTGATAATGAGATATACGCGGCCATACCTCATTAAGATGAATGGAGAGAAATGTCTCCCGGGCGGTCAGAAGGGTAATGTCGGGTTATTGTGTCCCGGGCCACGGTGCCGGGCAATTAAGCCGGAGAAGATGAGGACCCGAGGAGCACGGACGAGCTTATTAAAGTACTGGTGACGGGGGGGATTGTGCGTAGTGTGGAAGGGAAAAGGGGTCGTTAATGTGGTTAGGGTTATGATTTTTTAAATTAATTATTCAACATAATTTCCATCGCGAGCCATTAAGGGAAAAACAAGGTGAGGAAATAATAATATGAATTGTTTTAATATACACTGGTGGTCAACTACTGGACCATCCTCGCTTTGGGTTGCTCGTTTAACAAGATCTGTTCAAATCTAAATGTTGGCTCATCCTACCTCATGGTCAGATTATTCTTATTGTCATCATTGCTATGGTAAAATCGAGGAAGCGCACCAAGGTACAGCTTTGAATGTGACACATTCAAACATGGCACAGCTGTCAAGGGCTAATTTTGGGGTTCTGTTTTAGCGGCTGATCAGCTCTACCTCCTGCTAGACACCAGTGATCATCTAGTGAGTAGTATCATGTCCGAATGAGCCCCTGTGTGAACGAGGCGCGATGATCTCCGGGAGAGTCCGCGGCGAGCAAGTGGGCGCTCTACCCAAGAGACACTCCTCTCCCTAATGTTCTGCACATTTTGGACAAACTCCCGCTGCGTCGTTCGTGCGTGAACAGCAGACTCTGGGTTCGGTTGGTGGATATAAAATGACCCGGCCTTTTTCCTGCTTGTGAGAAAATGTAGCATGACACGGAAACCACTCAGGACTTCAGGTATTCCGTCTCACATGGGGACAAAACCCAGATGCCAACTTTGGCAGCGGAGACGATTCCCTTGCGCCTACTGTGCAGATATGATGACACAAACGAGTAGCTCATGAGCCCCGCGCCAGAACTGCACCAGCGACTTGATGCTTGCCAGCACCGTCCTCCAACCAAATTATGATGCATCATGAGAGGCCACTTGGCGACCGGAGAAGCCGGCAGCTCTGCCCCGTCTCGATGAGTTGCAAACATTTCCAGGCACACGCACGCACGCACACACACACACACACACACACACACACACACACACACACACACACACACACACACACAGGCCCATTGATTAGAGGGACTGGACTCACAGGCCCGCAGTCTATCAGGGCTCAGGGACCGGTAATCAATTCTCTAATGCCGTTTGAGCCCTTTCTCGGCCGCAGCCACGATCCACTCGGCGCAGATATACACGTACGCCCACTCGCACATGCACCGCCGAGCAAGCGCCCCACTGCAGCCCAGATGGCCATCGCGAAAGCGGACGACGACTCGCAAACATTAACTTACCAAGTGTAGCAGCGACAGGGCACTGTCGTCTAATGGCAATATCAAAATGAGCGCAGGTCTCCCGAGGCGGACTCTGGTTTCCTGATTAGCAGGCGGTGGCCCGGCCCTGCTTGTGGCCAAATCGGATCAGCATAGCACCAGACGCAGGCGTGGCCGGTCAGGAACTCGGCCCCGAGGCCCCCTTATCTCTACCGACAGGCGGTTGCGTCTTTATGGGCAACGATGTCCTTATGGGAATCAGATCCGATCGGGGCGCCGGCGGAAGATTTGCGTGTGCGCGGGTAAAAGTGGACGAAAAGGAAAAGGTGGGGCCCCAAACTTTCTGCCCCGTGGCTACTTGAATCAGGTGGAACTAACGTGGGACCTTGTACGCATCGGGAAGAGGGAGAGCTGAAGTCTCCGAACGTCTGCGTCGGGGAGGCCATTCGGGGAAATTGACTAACCAGAGCGAAATTGGAATTACTTATTGTGTCAAAGAAACTTCATAAACAAGATTATATTGACAGTGAAACAAATTGGTGCAATAAGGACCGTGCGGCCTGAGGAACAGCACTGGACGTCGCCAACTTTTTAAAGGCTTTTTAACCAGTTGTATCTAACACAGTCTTTATTCCCTGCTGAGAACAAAATGTAATGAGACTAATCCTTAGATATGATCAAACATCACCGACAGTGATGCACATCGTATTTCTGCTGAAACAAAATGAGGTGACTTATAATATCCAGTGGTGAAAAGTACATCTACTAACGTACTGTACTTAAGCGCAATGTGGAGGTATTTGTACTTTACTTGAGTATTCACATCACATGCTACTTTATATTTCATCTCCACCACAGTCCAATGGTAAATATTGTACCTTATTATATGCATATTAATCTAAAGCTATCGGTCACTGTACAGGCTTAAGATTCTACAAAACACACTTTTACTTACTTTATATAGTGCAGTTTAGTTTTATCTTTTTAGTTAGTTCTCAGATCTTCTTGACAAACGACAACAGTCCAATTTGATTTATATATTAATGGATCAGTAATAATAATATAATAATATAAAATGGAATACCTTAATGATTATTTTCCTATAATTATGTGTACTTGTATTTAGTAGAGTACTTCCTCTACTGATCATATCACTACAAACTCAAATAATTTTAATAATTTAATAGATCAGTTATTTGAATTGTGTGTGAGGGTTCAGTAAAAGTGGTTATCAATGGGCTCTTCAAGGCACCAAAACTCAAATCAGGATAATAACATGATTCTATCGTAAACAAGGCCTTGTTTGCCACTTATCATATTATGAATATGAATATGATCTTAATTAATCTACTTAATGAATTTGTGTAAAGGATTTAAATGATCCTCATCCTATGTTTGTCTACTAATCACACTTCTTGGCCTGTTTACAGCGCTGGCAGATGTAGACAAACCTTGAACAGTATCAGAAAACATAGATTCATTAGATTATGTTGTCGTGTAGTTTACACTCATCTATTTGAAGACCTGTCAATCAATTTGGGAGCGATAGCAGTTTCCTGTCCAGGGTTTTCAACGCTGCCTGTAGGGCGACACTTTTAATTACACTGCAACATGGTTTGGGTCATTAAGCAAAACACACAAAGCACCAAAATGGCCGCCACTATTTGGCACTCAAAATCAGCGGGGGGGGTTCAACACTTACTTTGGCGTCTGCGTGTCGTCCAAGCGGTTCCCCAGCTGGAACTCGTGGGATTTGCTGCGGTGCAGCGCGGTGAAGCCCGGCAGCAGATGGATGAGCTTGCGGCTGGGCGGAGGCGGCGTTCCCGGGGCTTTCACTTTGTTCCTCCGCCGCATGGGGGGAGTGCCCGGCGGGGTCATGGTGTTGATGACCAGGGGAGTCCGGGGGGGCGTGTGGCCAAAGTGCCTCTGGCGGGGGGACGGGGGCAGGGAGCGATGACCGAAGTCCAGGGGAGGGAAGAGCCCCGCGGCGGGACCGTCGACGGTGAGTCGGTCGACGTACAAGGGGGGCGCCAGGGCCTGGGGGCTGTGGCACATGTGCTGGTTGTACTTGGACTGGACTTTGGGGCTTTGGGAGAGCTGGAACCGGATCCACTGACTGGCCTCTGGCTGGCCCACCGGAGTGTTTTCCTTGCCCGATTCGGAGGTGGGCCACTGGATGGACCAGTCCTGCTTCTCCTGGCTCCCTGTTGGCAGAAAGCGGAGGCGAGAGCGCCGCGTTAACCTCCGACGCCCGGCGGTGATGTAAAATGGATGCTGAAGGGGTTTCACACTAATCAGCAGAGAGCATATTTGTTCTGTCGTAGTACTGAGCCGTGCAAACAGTTCTGGTTTTAATTTGCCCCGGGTTCTGAGATGTGTGTCTGTAAGCTCCCTACCTCCACACGTACCTCCTCCACGGGGGAATTAAATTTCTTTCCTCCTTTTTGTACTAACATTTGAAACATCACCGGAAACAATTGTCCCGCTCACTCCAATCCACAGACCTACTCGTCGGACCTACTGTCTACTGAAGGGCGAGTCCCTGTTGAAACTGTTGAAACTGCCGGCCGTTGAATTCCACACGACTTTCCAGCCAACAGGAGCAATTGAAACCTAAACTGCCGGCACGTCTCGATACCACTTGAGATGAGAGCGGGGGGGGGGGGTATGCTTTTCTTTTCATAATTTGGATGGACATTTGCGTCAAGTTAAACTAATTTGGATCTCGACACGTTCTTCGTACTTAAAAACATCAATTAGCTCGAGCACAGCGGGCTTTTCTCGATGGGACAGGTAGGACCGGCGACCGTGCCCCGTTTGCATGATGAATAATTAACTTTGCCTGTTATCTGATGTGAAAATATTAGCAGTGCAGCGGTGTTCAAATACGCCGAAGAAGCATGAATAGATGGAGCGGGAAGAGACACTGACGGAGGGATGGAAGTGTTTGGCGCCACAGCAGAACAGGGGCAAAGCTGCGTGAGTCATAACACGGGCGAAACGGAACTTTCTGTTGAATGAGAGGAAGAGAGAGGAAGAGACGGCGGAGGCGAGAGACTTCGCAGGCAGGTGAGCGGCCGGTGATGAGTGCTTTTTTCGAGCCCGGGCGACGATACTTTACCTCCGTTACTGTGCAATTTATCCTCCTCAAGTTGCTCTTCAGAAAAGAAACAAAAGAACAGAACAATGTGTTTACTGATCTCGGCGGAGAACGCGGCTGAAACAGCCGACAGCGTTCTGCGCGTCGCTGCCGTCTGCAGTTATGCATGTATAGACGAGAGGCGGTTCGGCCAAACAAAGACATGTTGGTGTGGAATTGATCTCGGTAGATGAAAAATCTCATGCATGGCAGAGTCTGTGCGAAATTGACCCCACAGTCACCATGAACGTAAATCTCTGTCAACAACCCCTGTGCTATTTTTCTTTCTTTCTTTTCTTTTCCCTTTTTTTCTGGCGTCATTTCATCATTTTTCTTCCCTGTGAGTGACATCGTCTCCAAGGAACGGGGAGCAAATCGGGAAAACACAAACTTCAAACATGAATATCAACACCAGCGAGATCAAATGAAGCAGGAATAATTGAAAAATATCTCTAATAAAAAGGTCCCAGGGGGGAAAAGCGCGGCCCGCGGCCTTTCCCGCTCCGTCGTGTTACGAAGGGGCCACGAGGAAGCGGCTGACACAAGGGACGTGATGCACAGGAATCTTAAAGAGTCTCTTTTTTTTCATTGGTCTTGACTTGGGGTTTCTTACATTTCTCAGTAGAAGTATAGACGGCATCCACCAATGGCTACATGTAGTGTGAAAGGGCTTCGTCATAGTACGCATCCTCACAGCATCTTTTGGCGCCTGCATTTGGTTTCATGGCCTGCACCTCGACGGATTCTGTTCAGTCTCACCACTGTTCGCTACCTGCCGAGCATCAAACGGCTGCAGAGTAAGCAAGTAGCTAGTGAACGTAGTCGACCATTTAACTGCCAAAGAGATTTTTTTCGGGAATATTGGACTCACATCTATCAAACAACACTCCAAATGAATGTTAACGTTTATAGGTGATAATTACAATATCTCTGGTTCTGATGCATTGATTTTTATATATATATTTTTTTTGTTTTGTGTTAAAACATACTTCCATAATCAGAGGCAACTGTTATTTTGAAACTCTATAGTTTTACCTCTGACACACACGTACAGTATGTCAGGCTGTACAAAGAAAACACACACACACACACACCAAATGACGTCACTCCTCAGTTTGTGCTCTCCGGCTGGATAAGTGAACCTGGTGTTGCCTTTGCTCGTCATGGAAACCTTGCTGGTTTAATTCCAGCAGTGCGTGACGCATGGTCAGTTAGCTGCCCCCCATCAACACAATATAATATGGAATACTTAAAGAGCTTAAATTGGAATCTGTGCCGCCATATTAAGAGCGTTAGCTGTCAGTTTCAACGCTGAAATCCATAGGAACCGTTGACAAGCTGTATTTCACACCCGTGGGTAATTAGTCAGTGGGCTGGGGGTTTTTTTTTTCTTCCCCGAGTCATTGCCCTCGCTGCCACTCACTCGCTGCCCTCGGTGCGGCCGCCCGAGAGCCACGCCGCCACTTGTGCCTGAACCCACGTTGAGAGGCTGACACCTCCGCCCTCAAAACCCCCTTCAGGGGCCTATCACGACGCCGACCGGACGAGTGGGCCCTCCGCAAAGGGTGCTCGTCCAAAGATGTAGGGGAAAAGGATGAGGAGGACGAGGAGGGGGCTCAATCAAGCCTCCTTCATTAGCGGGAAAATGAAACCACAACAGGCCACTCGGACAATGTTCAAAAAGTTCAGCTCGCTCCCCCACATGAACGACAGAGGGCTGAGTAAACGGGCCGCCGGTGAATTTGTGTCGCAAGAGGCTGAGGCAGCCGCCTGGAGGCAACAGGAAGCGCAGCTCCAATGCGGTTTTGGGGTCCGGCCTATGACTGTTTAACACGTTTGACCTGTCCACTTCACAAATTAGCACCTTCCAAAATCCAACCAGAAGTTGTTGTTTTTTTTGAATATGTCAGATTTGATCTAAATCATGAGCTCCTCCTCCCTCCGATGATTATATTCCGGCACGAATCCGCCTCACTTTGGAAGAAAAATTCTTTTGACAGTGTTTATCAAGCCAATGCTCTCTAATGAAATTTTCCCCGGCAAGAGAAGTAATGAACTTGAATCGCACTTATGAAACTGTTGCTTCAAAGTAATGAGTCCATTCATCAAGCCGCACTAGTATCTTAGCAACTGCTCCTGCAAAATAGTGACGGGACTCGGCTTATTAATTTGATATTTCACACGATCTCACCTAGGCGGGAGCCTTCCAGATCGCCACGAGACGAGAGGAAGAACGCAGACCGAGCGGAGCTCCCTTTGAGAACTGCGATTTTTGAGTTCATCCATGTGGCGTTTGCTCGTTACAGAGAGAGAGAGTTTTAGAAGTTGCTTTTCATGGGGAGCTTTAATGGAAAACAAAAGCCACTTTGAGACGTGTAATTTATCACGACTTCTCGGGGGCTGACAGGTATTTCTCAGCTCCGCTTTTTTCTTTTTTTTTTCTTTCTTGCAAGTCTGCAGCTTTGCTTTGTTTCTCTCACCAAGCCCGTTGTCAGACAGAACAGCCAGCAAAAAAAAAGAAAAAGCTCTAATAACCGACCGTAAAGGCTTCCTGCACAGTACTTAACCCCAGAAAGACAAAGTTAGCAACTAGCTGGTGAAGCATTAAGCTGCTCAAGGGCCAGATGTTTCTTTTTTGGGAGTTGGTGGAGAACAAAACGGAGCTAAAAGACACGAGGCAGTTTTGCGTTAATAGCTCCTTTTTTTTTCTGCTGTCCCCAAAGGGGCAAAGAAGTTAACCCTCTGAGGTCTAAGCCGTCTCCTAATGTAATAATCTACACATGTCTTGCTGTTCTTCTGATTATTTCGGGTGCTTCCCTTTATATTCACAGTTCGGAGGAAATGAGGAGTGAACTGTCTTGTTCTCATTCTAAAATCTTTGGCCAAAAAAAGGATTCCGCTAACAACAACAGTAGTCTTTTTCAACGTGAAAAACGGGATAAATGATCATAAAAGTCATTGGATGTTGGATTTATCATCACGGACATATTGTACAAAAGTCTCCCGAAAGACACTGAAGTTCAAGGCCGAACTATGAATCTTCTGAAAGAGCCACGATCGCCGCGGAAGCCACGCGTGTTAGCTTTTCTTGTCAAAAAAGGTTTATTGCTGGAATAAACTTATAAAATGCCCTGCAAACTTTTATAATACGAGGTTGCGCATGGCGTATATACGACAGCGCAAGAAGAAGCAATAATCAAAATCGAAAGAAAATATATATTTATCTACTTGATCAGGACATTAAATAAAAACCCCGCATAAGTCAAACATCAGCACAATGTGTTGCGTTGAATAACCCCAAATTCTTAATTTTGGAATAAAAGAAAATAAAGCGTTTGTGTAGGACGTGTTCCTGGTGGTAAGATGATGATTGATAAAACCTTTAATGCATAGATGAGTGTTGTATTTACCATTTTCACCACATTGTCAAACCCTTCCTTTGAGAAAATCCTCCAATTTTTCTTCCCAAATCTACTCACAAACGCAGTCGAGTGGACGCGCGTGTGCGTCACGACTTCAGAAGTAATTCTGGTTTCCACGTCGTCGTCGTCGTCGTCGTCGTCGTCACCATCATCATCATGGCTTTTCCATTTTCATTCTCTCCTGAATAACCCAGCATCTCCACATCAAGTGTCAAACCAAATAATGCACCTGACGCATTTGACACCGCTTCACCTCGGAGATGAATGGGAACCGGCGCGGCCCGACACCGTTAAAGGGGCGATCTCAACGCGCAGAGGGGCCTTTGAGAAAAAGGCAGAAAAAGAGCCTCGTGTAATTGGCCTAATTACCACCAAGGACGTGCGGCGGTTTACAACAGGATTTGGTGAAAAGGGCAACGCTGCGGCTGCACCCTTTCTGTGGTGGAGTTTGCATGTTCTCCCCGTGTGTGCGTGGGTTCTCTCCGGGTTCTCCGGCTTCCTCCCACAGTCCAGAGACATGCAGGATGGGGTCAGGTTCATTGGAGACTCTGAATTGACCGTAGGTGTGAATGTGAGAGTGAATGGTCGTCTGTCTCTGTATGTGGCCCTGTGATAGGATGGCGACCTGTCCAGGGTGAACCCCGCCTCTCGCCCATTGTCAGCTGGGATTGGCTCCAGCCCCCCCGCGGCCCTTAAGTGGACAAAGCGGTAGACGATGCATGGATGGAGGGTTTCTGGACGTTATACTCGGAGCGTAAATCAGCGGGACACGAAGTCGAGACCCTGCAAATGAGTTAACAGCCGACGGGGGTTCTGTCCACGCGTCTCCTGGTCGTTCTCCTTCCCTGTCTCCTTTCTTCTCGACGTGCACTATGTTTCTTCTTCACCTCCTGTCGCCGTCGCCTCTTTTCTCACCCTAATATTCTCTCATGTTATTCAGCGTCCTCCCTCCCCCCGCCCCCCCCCCCCCTTCTCTCTCCCTCTCTCCTTTCCTTCCCCCCTCCACCTCCAATTGCCTTTTTCCACGCACAACTCTTCGCTTCCTTCTCCTCTGGCTCTCTTCTTTTCTTCATTTCTTTTTTTCTCGCCGGTGGCATTTGAAGCCAATTAGGTTGGGGTTTGTTTTTTTTTCCATGCATGTGAAGCTGCCTCAGAGCGGGGGCACAGGGACATTATCCTTTTAGCTGTCAAAGACTACGGAGCAGAGCCACCGTGGCAACCTGTCGCGTTAAGCAGAGCTCAACGCTATTAGCCTCATCAACAAAATAACTCGTATTCAGGAAAATTCTCCATGTGAAAATGTTTGTACATGTGTGTGTGCGCGTGTGACTGTGTGTGTGTGTGTGTGTGTGTGTGTGTGTGTGTGTGGACGGGCTGGCTAATGTGTGTATATTGCGGCACAAAGCCACCGACCGGCAGCCTCCGAATCGTATGACTCATCCTCGTTGCAAACCCGCGGACTGCAATCCCGAGAGCCTGTCGTGAAAAAAAAAAAAAAAAAATTCTATTAACTTGCATTAGTTTCCTTCCTCCGCCACCACGGCACAGAGCGACATACGTTGGCTCATTGTGCTCCCTGCCTCTCTCCGGGGCGACGTGATGTATGGGATCGCGAAGTATGCGAACGTCCCGGCGTCTGCCAATGTTTAAGCATAATTCCCGGTGACTCACCAAACAGGAACGACGTTTTTTCTTTTCGAATCGGCGCATAAATCTGCAAATCCTTCGTTCTGCTTTCATTCACGATGATGGTCGACTATATCTGTACTTTTTTCTTTTGCAAAAACCTCCAGAAATATATATATATATATATATATATATATATATATATATATATGTATATATATGTATATATGTATATGTATATATGTATATATATATATATATATATATAATATAAGACGTATGAGAACATCCTCTGCGTCTAGCCTGGCTGTGTTTGAGTTCTAAATGCTCCCATGAGGTCTGTGCAACCTGTTAAAAAAACAAGTGCTCCTCTTCTGCGTTTGCATATATGTGCATGCTTTCAGGCCTTTACGACACATCTCACTCTCCGAGCTCCATCTGGGTGAGAATATGGACAGTGCCGCCGCACACCCTGCATTTCTCTTCCCTTTCGGCTAGGAGAGTACCTCTCCGCCCCCCCCCTCCCCCGTTGGAGAGCCCATTAGTGGCTCTGTGTGGCCCGACCCGGCCTTCGGAGGGCCCGGAGGGAGGGAGGGAGGGAGGGAGGGAGAGGATGGAAGTCGAAGAAGAGAGGCAGAGAGGAGGCTGACGGACAACTGGAAGGAGGAGTTGGACAAGCGAAGAAAGGAACACGAGCACAGACGCGCCCAGGGGCGGACCTTCGTGAGGAAGTTTGGTGATATGATAACAGGTGGTCCTTTATCTTTCCCCAGTCTATGCTCATTCATACAATTGGAGATCTGTAATAATCCGTTTGGATTAAACAAATCTCTCAGTGTGTAGACACAGACAGCTCTGCTGCTCTGTCGGTACACGTGCCGTGCGATGTATTCATCCGTAAAAAACATTCACGATGGCGTCAAAGCTCACAACAACAACAACAACAACAACACGGTTGGCCTGCAGTTAAAATTAAGACAAACAAATGTCACGTTAGTATTAATATGTTTAAAAAATATATAAATCAAGTCAGAAGGATCAAGGAGGACACTACAAGTGTCTTAGTTCTCAATCGCCTTTTATCAAGTGACCAAAGTTCCATCCCTGGGTCAAGTGATGACGGCAAAGATATATCCATGACAACTAAACAGAAGAAGAAGATGAAGAAGAAGAAGAAGAAGAAGAAGAAGGTGGTGGTGGTGAGGACAAACCTCCTAAGTCTGTCTGAAATCAAACTTTGACTCCAAGAGAAATCTGAAAGGGCATGTCTGGGTTAGAGGGCATGACGCAATGTCGCTGGAGAACCATAAACCACATTTATGGTTCTCCAGCGACATGGGCGGCTGCGGCTCAGGATGTGGAGACGGCCGTCCATTAACCAGAAGGTTGGTGGCTCGATCCCCACTTCTCCTTGACA
Organism: Scophthalmus maximus; assembly: GCF_022379125.1. Taxonomy (NCBI): domain Eukaryota; kingdom Metazoa; phylum Chordata; class Actinopteri; order Pleuronectiformes; family Scophthalmidae; genus Scophthalmus; species Scophthalmus maximus. The sequence continues at coordinate 4,674,819 of NC_061533.1, read as the reverse complement.
CTGAACCCCACCTAGAATACTGCCATATGAATACAGTCCTCGAGGCATTTTGTGTGTTGACTCGCCTCGAGGCATTTCCACACCTCAGAGATTATTCGCAGGTTTCATTCTGTTTTCACAGAATGATTACGTGAAATTTGGTTGTCATGGTTTTTTTTTTTCTTTTCACTTTTGTCTCAAAACTGAGCTGGTCTCCGGTGATTGGGCGATTGCTCGGGGCACGCCTGCCTGTCTCTCTGTCTCTCTGTCTCCCGGTCTCTCAGCACAATATCTACCTCCGACAGACAGACAGACAGACAGACAGACAGACAGACAGACAGAGAGGTGTGAGAGGAGCGGTGGAGAGGACAGCTGGGCACATGCAGACTCACGAAGGACCTGCTTTTCGAGGCTGTTTGTACAAATAAGCCCGGTCGGTCTGAACGCCGTCTGGATTATTATTAATCAGAGTCAAAGAAAATTAAAAAAAAAAAAAATGCTTTGAGGGGAACGAAAAAAACAAGTTTAACCTCTTAATAATAAAACACTCCTTTAATAAAGCACTGCCTTGCTTTGTTGAGGAGCGCACGGAAGAGAAAAGTCCACTGTGTCCATCAAGTTAATTTGCTTAATAATTCAGCGGAGCCTTCTGTCTCGAAGGACGTCTGCTACAGAGCGGAGCCGTGTCCGTGTGTGTGTGTGTGTGTGTGTGTGTGTGTGAGAGAGAGAGAAACAGATATGTTATCAAACAGGTTTATAAAAGGTTGTTACTAAACCTAACAACGCAGTTTTAGTTAGACTCTACTGCCCCCTTCTGGTTCCTTTGTATCGTTGCAAAAGCGTTACCTAAGAGACTGAAGACAAGTGATGGTCTGTAGCGCCCCCTGGTGTTAAGCTGCGGAACTAAAGAAATGCACTTTAAAGCTCAGAGAATGACCCTTGTTGGAGAAAGTCAGAGTCAAAAAACAAGGAGAGGAAACGAAAAGAAACGAAAGGAAAAGGATCATTGCAGAATGAGAGAAAGGAAACCTCCACGAGGTAAACATGTGGCTACAAGGAACAAAAAAGGAGAAAATATAAATATACTATGATCTCGTAAAACAAAAAAAAATTCTGCATCAAATCATCTGCTCAAAGAGCCGTCAGTTTTATCAATCGATTATCTTTGGCGATAGCAACACAAAATCCGCACAATCAAGATTTTGGTGAAATTATAGTGTCAGGAACAAACACAAAAAATCCCATGACTGGGCAACTCAATCCGACAGCCCACATATCTCTTATTCTCCCAGTTCTGCCACAGAAGTAGTGATTTGCAGATTAATAATAAATAAAAAAAGAGAGGTAAGAGAAGGACTGAATGATCGTGGCTGATCATAAAACAAACAGCACCACCTGCTGGATGGAAAGTTGCACAGTTTTGTTTTTGTGGCTGTATTAACGTCACCGTGTGAACTTAACACTTTCACCAGACAGGAAATCAGACGCAGGCTGGCTGCAAAATTTATTATGTGAATTAAGTTGTAGGATTTTTTTCGTTTCATGCTGCCGGCCTTCAGGTTTATGATGTGGACAATTTAATTTGCATTCCACGTTTAAGTCTGGCCTCATTTTCTGTCAGCACTCTACTGTATAATATCCAATGAAGAATAGGAACACACCGAAAAAAAGAGAGACGGAAGAATAACAGCAAAAAGTTTCTGTTCATCGGCCAAGTCTCAAGTCTTAAACACCAGAAAGTCTCAACAGAGAGAATTTTCACTCCCTGCTCCAAACTGTATTTTCCCACAACCACAAAGCTTATCATGTATTATTTTAAAGTCAAAATAAAGGTGAGTAAAAATTCATCATGTTTGAGAATTAACCTCACACAAGTTGCAAGATTTTCAGAATTAACTAGAACCCAAATCAACCAAGATCATGACGTTTTTTTTGACACAAATGTAAAGCAAAATAGCAAATATAGTTTGTTTTTTTGTTTTACATTTGTGTGATGGAGTTTGTTCCTCTCATTTGTAAATGACAACTCAGTTATATTAAGAATGCAGAGCAACTTCAATCGAGAGTTTTTAATTTGTCTTTGTCACCTGTGTGACGCTCCACAGTTTGTGTCTGTGTGTGTGCGTGCGTGTGTGTGTGTGTGTGCGTAAGCCCTTACCCAGCTGGTGGGCCTTTCTGAGGCAGGAGAGGGAGGCGTTGAGTCGGGCGCTCTCCTCCTCGTTGGCGCCGAACTTCTGCAGCAGCTCACACACCTGCTCCTCATTCATCTCGAGCAGGCCCTCCAGGGTCACCTCACCCGGGCTCATCTCCTGCAACGCACACACACACACACACACACACACACACACACACAGACAGTAACGGTAAGTACATGACAAGAAATGAGGGAAACAGAGCACAAGTCCTGTGGCAGTCACAGTGTGTTGGCCAAAGGAACCACCAGGTTCTGTTTGAATTCAGCACAGTCACATTTCAGTGGTCAGAGACTCAGTGATCACTATATACCAAAGAACATTTAAGGGATGGGAAAAGAAAAAGGACAGGGCAATGGCACGTCCAGATTATTCTGTCATACTTTTGACTCAATTTGTATTTTTTAATTTAGAGTGCTGTTACTTGTCTCTTGAAAAGAGCTAAATCAATATCAGTTACCAGATTTCTATATTGGAGGAATAAAGAATATATATGGATGTACTTTTAGATTTAAAAAGACTCCCAAAAAAAGTCAATCAAACAACTAATTGATCATTAGCTAATTTCTAATTATTGCTTATTTTTCTATATATTATGAATGCTTGAATGTTTAAAAAAAAATGTGGGTAGTTTTGTCAATGTATGTGTATAAAAGCCCATAAAAATAAAGAAGAAGGAAAAAAAACTTGGTAGCTTGAAGTCTTACCTGCGTGACCTCTTTCCTCAGGTTGACGATGCGGAACCAGTGGCCGAGGCGAGGGAAGTCCTCCAGCTCGGCGCTGCGCTCCTCTAAGGCCACTTTGCACTTGCAGGACAGCTGGCGGCTGAAGTACTTCACCAACTTCCCCTGGGAGGAGAGGGACGGACACGGAGCGGAGGAGGTGAGCTTCTTTAACGCTCACCACGGCTCAGATTTTATCGTCATTTTTAAAAATAAACGCTGTTATTATTTTGCTGTAATTTTGTTGTTATTATTTTTGTTATATTATTTGTTACTTTTTATTTATTAGTGGTTTGCCCAAAGTCCAACTTGTCCAGCAGCATCAAACCTCGTTTAAAAAAAAAGGGCCTTAAAAACTAAAACAAGAATTAATTACGAAATATTTTACCCTAATTTTTTCTACCACTTCAGTGTGAAATGTTTTAGCATTTGTCCTAACGAATTCACCTGTCCTTTATTTCAGATGCGGCTGACGATGCAAATAGAAAAAGATGTTGCAAGCCTATCAGGGAAAGAATGGTGCCCTGGATTATTAAGCAAAGAAGCATCAATGTCAGTATCACATCTATTCACCTCAACCGCTTCACTGCAATGTTCTGCCTTTGGTCCTAAAGTGCCTGATAAAATCCTGATGGACAGTGCCAAGCAGTGGTTCTACAGTCAGAGGTGTGTGTGTGTGTGTGTGTATACGCTCGCTGGTTTACTGCCAAGTCACTGAAATCCCCGGACGACCTGAAGGATCGATGCAGGGAAGAATATAAATGCGACACCACCACTAAGATCACTTAGCGCCCGTTCACTCCAGTGGGGCCGCTCAGTGGTTATAGCGGCGGAGAGCTGTGGTTATGATGGTTATGATACATATATATGTATATATATATACACATATATATACATATATATACATATATATACATACATATATATACATATATATACATACATATATATACATATACATATATATATACATATATATACATACATACATATATATATATATATATATACATACATACATATATATATATATATACACACATATATATATATTGAAAGTTTTGTAAATAGATTTTTGATGCCTACAATAAATAAGCAATTAAATGTAACACTCAGTGACCCCTGACCAAGTGACAACATTTTATACAATGTGACACAAGATAGGATTGATGTTGGCACAAAAGAACTGCCATTTATTGCAAAGGGATCGTGCAGGACAGACAACAACACCCGACAAACTTTACTCAACACCAACCAAGCACGAAAGACAAAATGGAAACAGGAAAACACAAATAATTGAAATGTAGCAAAAACAAAAAAAACCCTGATGAAAACAGACTAACCAACTTTTGCAGGGAATAACACCAATAAGAATTAGAATTTTATTTATCTCATTCGCACACTTGAAGCAAGAAGCAAGAATGAATTGATTCGTGACAAGGCTAATGTTAATATGTCCTTCTTTTCACTGACATGTCTCATTACACTGTGAGCTGTTAATGTGAGAAACCTTGTTTGACCGACTGTACTTAAACATCACACTATTAAAAGCAGGATTTACAGAAGTATTTTTGCTGTTAAGCTATATTAGCCCAAAACACCAGGGTGACGTGTCGCTTTAGACTTAAGGAGAATGCATGTAGATCATGGCACCGTTCCAAATGTTAAGTACACCTGCAAAATGACTGCTATAGATATTAGACAGTGCTGGTCTACAGCATTACACAGTAGAAACCAGTGTTGGCTTGATATAACAAATCTTGTCACTTCTACTTGTTTTGTGGGATAATTGCATAAATGCAACAACATAGCAATACACAGCAAAAAAATTACTGGTTCGCATTTAGTGCAAATGACTTGCAAACTTTTGAAGATTTCGCATCAGTACTTTTGTCATCAAAATACATGGCTTTCACAAAAGGGTGCGTGTATGGATAAGTGAGAAGAAATCCTAAATTTCTTTTGAGCTAATATTAACAAATTTTGGATACATTACACGAAATCTGGTTCAAACAATCACGTGCGCCTCAGGACGAACAACGCTCTGACCGTTTACTTTTGTGTGTTACGGTTTATAACCAAAAACCAGGGAACTGTTAGCATGCTGACATGATGAACTAAGGTAGTTTCGACATAATACCTGAAAAATATGTGCATTGCATTCAAAAGCACAACCATGTGAAAGCGCAGCCTTACTCTTTCACCCGTCTTAGCCTAGCACGGCCCTCGACTCTTACGGTTGTCCGTGTTAAATGTGGAGGCAGAGATAACTGCAAGACACAGAGAAGCTAAGGTGAAAGGTGAAGGGTTAGGGTATAAAATAATGATTCTATTATTTGCACATAACCTGTTGTCAACATCAGGGGTGTAGCACCAAATTCTGGGCCCTATACAGACGCAGTCTGTGTGGGGCCCCCCGCAGCTATGATGCTGATTCATTTATGACACTGCTTGTGTATTCTAATAGTAATTAGCTAGCTCACTCCTACTGTAGTCAGGCAGTAAAAGTTACAGTTAGCTGGCTAGCTGGCAATAGCAGCTGTGGCGATCTCAGCTAGGTAGCTAATAGCTAACAGTTCCAGGGCCCCCACCCTTGGGCCCTGGGTAATCTCCCCCCCCGTGCTACGCCCGTGGTCAACATAAATGAACTTCAGCTCGGACCAATGGCACTCCGATTCGCACCTGACACAAAAAAAATGTCTCTTTCTATATCTAAAACGGAACTGGAGATATTTTCCCAAAAGGCCATCTATGATTGAAGGACGGTCCATTATTGTTACGGAAATGTTGAGTGTTCTTAGACCGCCAGGAGACGACCAGATGTTGGATTCTGAGCACAATCTTCTCCGTTTTTCTGGTTCGTGATTAGTCCTTCCTTACCTCTATATTAAGCCAGCTAACATTTTAATTGTTGATTTAAAGGATCCTACTTATGTCCACTTTAATGTTATCGGACAAGAGTACCAGGATCAGTTCATCTTATCGGCACGGTGACGGCAGCTAACATAGAAAAAAGGGGAAAAAATGGAGTGTTCCTTTAAGCGGACTGCTGAAGTAGACGAGCATATGGTGCTATTCCCATTTCAGACATGAGCCAAACTGACCTCTTCACAACTGCCACACTCAGATAATCCAGATAAACTGGAACACTTAGTGCTGCGGACTATAACTTCCACACCGGCCTTTTTCTGATCAGTAAAACTAGAGTCATGTACTTTGCTGCATTAAAAATGTCCAGCGATATAATCAAAGCGCAGAATACATGGTGAAATATACTGTAGTGAGTAGACGTTATTTATAGGATTTGGGACTATGAAAGGTATGTTGTTGATTTTTTTAATTAACAAGGAAAAAGATATTTGCGTGTATGAGTTCATTCTCAGTGTACTGATAGGAGCTAGAGCTTTAGGAAAACATTTAACTGAAAGCACTTTCATAAACTGGATGGTTCATAAACTTGATATATTGTACTGTATTTGTATTATAATGGTACTAGTAGTTAATTTGCCTAAAGTTGAGGGACTCACCCCCATTTTTCATACTACTAATCGATATCACGAGCAGTACTCTTCAAGGCACATACGCTTAACTCCCAACTCAAGATAATCATATTTAATAATCTATATTTTAATAACATATGACATTTCTGCTACAAAGAGTTTCATAGTGAAATTCAGCACAGTGTTAATCCAAAACTTTACAGTTTTTGGTTCACGGTCACGGCGAAAACAGCTGCTCATCAGCAGACGGACACAGTCGGCAACTAGCTGGTGAACATAGTGTCGCAATTGCAGCTAAAGAGCCAGGAAGTGTTGGTGGAGACCAAAATGAGAGCTAAAATCATAGAGTGAATATTGGACTTATATGTGCAAAGTGGACGCAAACATGTCTGGATGTGTCAGTAAGCATCTGTTTGCTAACAAGTTCCCCATATCAACTTGGTGATGATATGTCAGACAAACAATACGACTATTAATCCCACTCTATACGGCAAACCGCCCTGGTGTGCAGAGATGTGAAAGTGAGGTCAGGTTTTAATCTATATCTCTTTAGCCAGGGTAAGACGATGTCTACTACACAGGCATACAATGACATCTATGAACCTGTGGACCTGTTAAACATCTTACTGTAAAGCCTTTATATCTCATATAGCTTTACGTCTGATACACGTGAATATGAACAAATAACAACACTTGTTTTGACCCACACCCTTACTTCTGTTACAAGTAACGTCTGGGTTGCATGTCATGTCTCTATCATGTTTCTGCACGTGTCTGCAAGCCTGGAAAAAAGAAAAAGAGGTCATTCATCGTGTGCGCGGATCATTCCAGTGTATCCAAGGGATACCAACCAACAACGCATAATCGTATTAATATTAATGCAAACCAGTATCAACACCACATCCAGGTAATGATATAGGCTGCTATTCTCGGTGAAGCAGTTGGCTAAAGAAAGGTCAGTGCTCGACACCTCCGGCAGATTACGTCTGAGGCCCAATCTTGGTCCTTCAAGTTTAATAATGGGGACGGAAAAAACGTGTCATAGAGGAATCTCCCCATACGACACCGCACTCCACAAGGATCAGGGCAGGTTAACGAGGAAGGCTTTGCGTATGACTGACGTCATTGTGATCCTGATCAAAACCCCTGGTGGACCACTCATTTGTCATTGAGGCAATAAGGAGACAGTGTCGTCCTGAAAGGCTCTAAGGATTTAAAAAAAAAGATTAGATGGTTATATGGAGTAATTCACCCCCTTTTTTTTTTTTTTTGCACTCATGAATTAACCGTCAAGAGTGTTTTTCTTTGTTCTCCGTCAATTTGTAAAAACTTGTTTCCTCCTGATGAACATTTCTTTCACATGAGTTAATTTCATTTCTACAGAGAGCCATCTGACAAAATTGAAATACAAACACAGCGGATAAACCAATATATACTCACTTGCATCCAGACAGAAGTTATTGAGGAAGCACAAGCCATATTTGCATTATTCCCAGGTATATTGATAATAAAAAATGTGTTTTGCAAAAGGGCTTGTATAGCCTGAATTTAGCAACAGAGGAGCTGCAGCCCACATGGCGACCAAAATATCTCACTCTGACCTGAATTCATGATGGTGTTCATATCACTTTGTCTGGTGGGCATAAACTTGATAACAATGTGACCAATTACTGTATTTTTAAGCACTCTGACTATCCTAGTAGTATATACAATAAAAGATTTATTGCTTTTTTCTTGATTTCACGAATCCTTTTGAAGAGTGCTATGGCATCGTCAAATACAGAGATACAAAAACCTCTTGCTGCAGCTGATCAAGGAAGTTTTTTCTTAAATAAAAGCTTTCGGACATCTGCAACAAATCTAATAAATCAGATTTCTTTGCATTTAGACAGAGGAGAGAGAGTGTGAACAACTACTAATGGAACATATGATGGGACACTGGTAATCCTTGGGGCCGTCGGCGCCAAACGGACCGCAGATGCACAATAAAGTAATTAGTTAGTGAATATAATGATGGAGACCCGAACAGAGTCCTAGTAAAGTGAATATATTCATCAAAAGGCCAGGAGAACGACTTTCAAATCAATCAAATCAATGTCCCTCTGTTTCTGATTCGCTATCGACAACTTTTTTGAGGCGATATTGCCAATGTGTTTTTCTGGCCCCACGTGGGGGGCCCCAACATAAGAAAGAATTGGAGTTCATGCGACTTTAGCTAATAATTGTCTTGATCTGAATACGGTGGATATGCTTTGCTGCAGGGTTCCTCATGCATGTCTTAAATGTTGATTAATCGACTACAACTTTCAGTACCATGAATAGTTTGGGTTCACTTGCATACATCAAGGGAAACCCACTTGTGCTATGTGCTTGGGAAGTGATGACAGGCGTTCCACTAGAGGTATACAACAAATTTCATCGATGCTTTAAAACATTTTTTTAACCAGAATATATTATCTGAGCATATGTTTATGTCGAGTAAAGGGATTCATCGATTCATAGAAAAAAAGTTTAGGGTGGAAAGAAAAATAACAATTCAAAAAAGGTCCATGAGGTTAATTGTAACATTAAAAAGAACGATTGTGATTCTTATAGCAAATCATACAGAACTCACATTACCTCACGAGACATTAAAGCCTGCTCATTCGAGGCAACACAAACATTTTTTACTTCATATTAGTCCTTTAATTACTGTCCCCCCGCCTGACACAACGTATTCAAAGCCATGTCTGGGCCATTAAGTGAAGTTTATGTTATGTAACACAGTATCCTCATATTGCTGTTGGCTTGGGATTATAGCATGACTTTGCTCTCTGGTGTTTATTTTTTCTTTCTTTATGTAATATCTCAATTATATTCCCACTGGGACTCAAAGTGTGCCGATGGTACACACAGATACTCAGAGAGACCCTTATCGCACTTAATGGTGTTTGTTTTTATCTCCTGGGGGCTGAGGGGGGGGGGCATCATCACCAAAACATCCTCACAGGCCCCGGTGCTCAGTGGTTGAGTTTTCAGTGACCTTATCGCACTTTATGGCGTTTTTTTTATTTGTCCTGTATAACAGCCTGTCGCTGCTGGAGAGAGAGAGAGGGGGGGGGGGGGGGGGGGGCTGTTTTCAAAACGGACAGTCTTAGATATCCCTCATAAACGCCACACTCGGGTACGATGATGGCCATTACGTAACGCAAATTACGGAATGGCCCCCGCGGGCCAATTAATCCCGCGGATAATGACATTTGGCAACAATTCCACTAATCCGCTCGCCTTGCGTAACGGCCGGGCCCCTTGGATGCGCTTGGCTGTGTATGGACAGTTGCGCAGGGGCAGGATGGCATATTTATATATATGTATATATATATATATATATATATATATATATATATATATATATATATATATATATATGAATATAATGAATATATATGTATATATTGGTAGTGGATGGTAAACACGAGCAAGCCTATATAGGCCTCAGATATTCCCTCTGATGGTGGAGCAGAGCCACCTTCTCTCGCCGCCACCTGCAGAATGCGCAAGTCTCTCCAAAACAGCCCCACTGCAGCCTCCCGATTTATTGCACTGCACAAAACAGATATATTTATATTTATATATGTATATATATATAACAGTGAGGGCTTTGGCAGAAAGCATATGTATGCCGTGAAAGCAGAAAGCCCAGCTTGTCGTTCAGAAAAGGCACAGGAGAGAGAGAGAGCGAGAGAGCGAGAGACAGAGAGAGAGAGAGAGAAAAAAAAAATGTGCACAGTGGCCTAGAAGCAGAAAGCGCACGGTGTCAGCCCCATCCGTGCGGATGATACACGAAGATGCAACAGCACGGATTCGGCCATTCCGCTTACCTCCAGCGTCCGGATCTCCTTTTGTGTCAAGTCGTTGGATGTGGCACATTTGGTCCGTAAACCCTCCAAACTGGAAATGCTTATGTCTATCATGTTCTGCACCAGCTCGCACTGCTGCAAGGCTTTCTGCAAACTAAGACGCTGCTCCTCGCTTTTTGTCATCTCCTCGTTCATAGTTTGGCGAGCCGGTGGTCCGTTAGTCCTCCCCCCCACCCACCCCCCTTTTTTTTTGCACTTTCAAATAAAACAAATGAAAATGAAAAATGAAAAAAAAGGAAAATTAAAAGGATTCAGGGGAGAGACGCGCAGAGGAGCCCACGGAGCACAGCGACCTGCAGAGCGCCATTTAAAAACAGACGAGATGCGTGGAGGATCACTGACGCGGTGCGAGCCGTGAGAGCGTCGACTCCATTGCAACAACAGTCCTCGGAGCTCCTGCCGTTTCATCAAGGTGCCTCTGGGTTCTGTGGGCTCAACCGAACGCAGTGTGGAGATGCTGAGCGCGGACCGCACGGTTTGCCAGAGCATCCATCGGGCAACCCCCCCCCCCCCCACACACACACACACACACACACACCACCACCACCCCCACCTCCGTTCCAAATGATGTTTTCAAAAGAAGAAGAAGAAGACAAGCTGTTCAGCGCATCATAAGCAGACGTGTTTGTCAGGGGGAGTGGGAGAGCCCGGTGGTGGCGGGGTGGGTTTTTTAATTGTTTTTTTTTTTAGTTGTTTTTTTTTTTTTAAGGGTGCTGATGAGAGGACTGGATGCAGGTAGTCCCCGTCTCCCGTGGCAGCAGCAGCAGCATCCCGGTTCGCTCCCACCACACCGACATGTTTCCTGTCAATCAAACCCACAGCAACAGCATCGCATCGCCGAGGCAGGCAGGCAGGCACCACCGCCAGGAGGCGCGCTCTCGCGAGATTATGGCGCCGAGCTCTCCGCTCCATCAGGTCCCGCACAAGGCCTGCACGAGAATCACGTCCAACTCCTCATAACATGTTTTTTTTTTGGGGGGGGGGGGGTAGATGGGGAGGATTCTGACAACCTGGGGGGGGTCAGGATGCTTTGAAAGTGACCCGACATAAAACCAGAGGATTAAAGAGGTATGAAAATAATTCCCCCCTTTTGTGTGACGGTGTATGTATTGACAGCCACACAGTTGAAATAAAAAATGGTCCACATTCAGTCAGTCTCACCAAACTAAATTCAGATTCCAGATTTTAAACACAGGTTTCTGTGCAGTCACTTAAATTAACAAACACAACCAGTCAACTTTCCATTAATATCTTGATAATTGTTTTTCGACACTACACTGGATAACACGGGCACATATGATGACACCGTTTGGTCAATTTGTTGTAGTGATTCATTTTTCTTTGTCTTTGAGTTACCTTGTGTCTGCTGCATCAGTCCTCCTGAACTTCCTGGTTTGGCCAAAACATGTGACTGAGGGTTGGAGTCACCTTAGAAAACAGAGGCCCCCAGTAATTGGACCAGACCAAGTAGCTGCATCAGCATGGGAGGGGTGTGGGGGGTTGTCTGTGCAGAGTTGTAGTTGTTGTCTATGTTATATCCCCCTACTGTTTCAAAAATGGTCTGTTCAGCTAGTATATATGTCCCCACCATTATCTCATTAGAAAGAATGTATTTTTTCTTGAGATGTTCCTAGAGGGTGGACTAAAGACGTGTGCATCCAAACTTTACATTTTGTTGAATATTTCATATTTGCATCTTTAAAAAAAATCTTTATTGCAAATGAAATTGTACATAGTATACAAAGTATCATACAAAGGTGTACAAAATCTTATACAAAGAACACATAACAAAAACATTGCCATGAGTAGCCTTTATTTAAAATATATATATATATATATATATATATATATATATATATATATATATATATATATATATATATATATATATATTTAAAGAAGTCCATATGTTGAAGGTTGTCAAAAGCCTTTTTGTTACTGGATTTAGAATTTAAATTAATGTAATGTTTAATCTCATGAAGGAAAACTGCACAGTTGTTTTTTTTTTACTGCTGAATTTACATTTATAAACATGACATTTTGCCATTAGAATAAATAAATTGAAGTACTTATTTTTGTCTTTCACTTTTGAAAAAAAAAATAAATACCACATTCTCCCACATTAAAGCAAAATCATTATAAAAATGGTCAATGATAAATCTACTGAAGTTCTGCCAGAATGTTGTGGTCATATTTGCTTCTTCTTCTTCTTCTTCTTTTACAGTGGGCACCCGCGTCACCGAGACCCCGCCCCCTAAGAAGCGGACAATCGCGATTCGATTGGTCGTGCGGCGTGACGTGTGACGCACGTTTTGTTGTGGCGCGCGCCAAACACGGCAGCATCACCCGTCTGGCGGAAAGTGCTTGAAACTACACAAACTCATCGTGAACCGCGCACGGAGCTCAGCTCACGGCGAACTGGACACATGGCGTCGACGAATAAAGCAGCAGGACAGAGCAGGAATCTACCGTGGTGAGTTACAAGTCGCCGCTCATCAGCTAGTTAGTGCTAACTAGCTGGCTAGCTAGCCAGCTAACCTGTGAGTCGAGGCGGTGTTGACGTCGGTCCCTCTGTGAAGTGACGCGAACTTCTACTGTCATTACAGATGATAAAACAATATATATTCCTCATACTACGTGAAATGAATAGAACTCATCTGGAGTCTGCATGTTTGCCATAATTCGGCATACTTAATGGCTAATTCATGCATCAGGCATGCGTTGCTGTGGCTGCTGGGAAAAAGCTGCAGCGGCGGCGACTGTGAAACAAAGTTTATAAAGTTGACTTTTTTGTTTGGTATATTGGTGCCAGGTGCAAAGTTATATATGCCGAATTGAAAAGTGGCATTCGATAATGTGAATTATTAAACATTGGTTAAAGTTTAGTGCACGTGTGTCCAAGCTTCTGAGTGAAATGTTATAAAATAGACAGATTTTAAACGAGGTCCGTTGTGTACTGTGAGAGAATGATACTTCAAGCGTCCGTCATTTAGCAATAATAATAGTGTTATGACAACAATATTGATTGATGATGTGTTTCTTGCTCCCTACTCCAGGGTTGAAAAATACAGACCACAGAGACTCGATGATCTGATCTCGCACAAAGATATTTTAACCACCAGTAAGTATGAGGAACACAAGAATAAATATATCATCCATATACCGTCCCTCGTTTTTGTCTTATTGAATTTATTGATTTATTGAACCAGCCACATTGTCTCATATCAATTTAAAAGTTTTAAGACATTTGTTTTTTTTACTAATCTTAAACTATAGGATATAATATTGCCGGCTGCCAGACAGTCATTACTGTTGTAAATGCAAGTTACAATAATAATTCGAGCTGCGACAGTTAATCGATTTATTAAACTACTAAATTAATTCGCCAACTATTTTTGATAATCGATTAATCGGTTTTAGAGTAGTTTTTATGAAGAAGAAAAAAGTCAACATTTTCTGATTTCAGTTTTTTAAATGTGAATATGTTCTGGTTTCTTTGCTCCTCTGTGACAGTGAACTGAATATCTTTGGTGTGTGGACGAAACATAACATCGTCTTGGGGTTTGGGAATTTTATGACATTTTCTGGACCAAACAACAATAATCAACAGATTAATCGATAATGAGCAGAATCGTTAGTTGCGGCCCCGTTAATAATTAAACACAAACTTAATTTAAAATGAACTTAACTTTTGATAATTCTCCTTGTGTTTTAAATTCATAGTTGATGTTTGAAAAGTGGCCACGTCATATTCATATTCATAGTTTTTTCATTTAGTCCAGAGGTTTATCAGCGAGGACAAGCTCCCTCACCTCTTGTTCTACGGACCCCCCGGAACGGGCAAGACCTCCACCATCCTCGCCTGCGCCCGCCAGCTCTACGGGGACAAAGAGTTCAACTCCATGGTGTTGGAGGTTCGCCGCCACTCCCCGTTACAAGCTTTTCATTCGTCAGGGTGTAAAAAATGGCCCCACAGAAATTATATTGATGTCTTGTCTAATTTTTATTTTTGTAGCTGAACGCATCAGACGACAGAGGTATCGATGTCGTGCGAGGACCCGTTCTGAGTTTTGCCAGCACGCGAACCATCTTCAAGTAAGACAAAAAAAATAACAACAACGTGTTCATAACTCTCTCTTCCTTTGTCCATGATCCGCATGCAGGAATGAATTGAACCGCTGCCTCTTTGTCCTCCAGGAAGGGCTTCAAGTTGGTGATACTGGACGAGGCCGATGCCATGACCCAGGACGCCCAGAATGCATTGCGGCGAGGTGAGCCATCTGTTCGGCCGAGCGTGCCCACTGTGAGCCCACACGGCTTACTGAGCAGCCACAAAACAATTTGGCTGCCGGTGACCATTGGGCTTGTCAGACCATGATACTCATTTTGTTTAAAAAAACAAACAATATATATCTGAAGATTTATTGATTTGGGTTAAACTTGAACATTTTATCTTTCTTCATCTGTTTTTTGTTTATGGTAACATTGGCGAACACGGAGCGTGGTTGTTGTCACTGCTCATTGCAATTTTTGCTTTTTTGTTAAAAATTAACATTATATTCTATTTATTGGCGACACTTTTGTCCCTGACAGCAAGAATTTAATGTCGTTTTAAAGACATACATGTCTCTACAGCAGGAGGAAAATGTTTTTTAAGGTGAACTCTACAATAGGACTTTGACCAAAGCGTTTACATTTGGGTTTTTGAATGCAACATGGCGTTTTGTCCCCCCACATTTCTTATTCCACACCGATTTCTGAATTGTGTTTTCCCTCTCTGTCTCTCTCGTTCTCCTCAGTGATCGAGAAGTTCACAGAAAACACCCGCTTCTGTCTGATCTGCAACTACCTGTCCAAGATCATCCCGGCCCTCCAGTCCCGCTGCACCAGGTTCCGCTTCGGCCCGCTGTCCCCGGACCAGATGATCCCCCGGCTGGAGCATGTGATCCAGCAGGAGAGGTGGGTGTCTCTGTCGGCTTGTGATTATTCTCCATCTGCATAAACGAATAACAATCTGAGGTAGAAAAGCTTTAAAGGTGCTTTTTTATTTTGTGTTGCTCCCAGAAATCTAGGCCTTTATTTTTCTATTTGTTATGATTTCTAGCTTTTCTCTGGGACAGATTTCAACAAACATGAGTGATTTTTTTCCTTGTGAAAAATCATTATTTTTGCAATACTGAGTCGTGAAAAGTTGCCTGGATTTTGATTATTTAGATCAGTAGGAGAAGAGTGAAGTTATAGAAACAAAGTCACTCTGATCTGATCTGTTCATGGTAATTATAAACAGATTGAAAAAATGACAATACATTATAGTATATGATTAAATACTGAGACTTGTAAAATGTTTATTATACTGTATATAAAAAATACTGTACTTGTTGATTCATTCGTGGTTGATGAAAAGAGTGCATCTTTTTTCTGTGGCAGTATTGACGTATCTCCAGATGGAATGAAGGCCATTGTGACCTTATCATCAGGTGACATGAGGAGATCTCTCAACATCCTGCAGGTACAGTACAACGATCGATGTCGGATGTTTTATTCACTTATATACTTATTATGTTATTATATGGTATCTGCATTAACGGGTAAACCTCCGACTGACTGTGGTTTCAGAGCACCAGCATGGCGTATGGGAAGGTGACGGAGGACGCGGTCTACACCTGCACGGGTCACCCCCTCCGCTCGGACATCGCCAACATCCTCGACTGGTCCCTCAACAAAGACTTCACTGCGGCGTACAACCGTATCCTTCCCCCTTCGCCCAGTCTGTCAGGAGAATTCACTCAGTGAGATTTACTGAAGGACAATCAGACTATGTTTGTGTTTCCTTCTCCACACTGTAAAATGTGAACCAGTGGTTCCTTTTTAAATCTTATTTTGTACAATTCAGAAAAAGACAGTGTATTTTATATCTATTTGTGTATTTCTTTGTTTTAACTGATACTGTCAGCTTGATAGAAGTGACGCTGTAGCTTAACGATCATTTAATCTGCCAGTTGATAACAGAAGCTGTTTGACATTCTGACAACTACAGAAAAATCAGACTCCCAACACATTTGATAAATATTAGTATTGTTAGCTTTTCAAAAGGAATAGAAAAAAAAGACATTCTCTAAAAAAAACTTTAACGCCGTCGTCGCAGAAATCCTTCAGCTGAAGACTCTGAAAGGTTTGGCCCTGCATGACATTCTCACCGAGGTCCACTTGCTCATACACAGAGGTAAGGCCGCTGCAAATGGCAGCTTATTTTAAAAATATCCTTTCAATCAGTAACTTATTTTTGGTATGTTAAGATATTCTGTTTGAAACCTGTTAGTGTTTTCTGTTTTAACTAATAAGAGTTTCCTCATTAACTAGATGTAGCTCAGATTTCAGATTTCCTTTCATTCTTTTGGTTTAAGCAGGTTATGGCCGTAGGTAAGATGTTGTAAGAAGAAGTGTGGATATGTTGTCTGACACAACTTGACAATATCTTGCTGGCGATCTGTGTCTTTATCTCGGCTTATCACTGCATCGCTTGGTAATGTTTATTTTTGTGTGATTTAATATAATTAACACAAAGTTGTGGTTTTTTTTTTACTGTAAGTAGAGTATTTCATTTATTTATTTTTGTTTTTTCCCCCTTCCAGTGGACTTTCCTCCAGACATTCGGATCGGTCTGCTCATCAAGCTAGCCGACATTGAGTAAGTGAGACGATCAGATCGACGCTCACAAACGAACATGAACTGAAAAGCGGCCACCAGGGGGCAGTCATCATATCAGATTTACCACTTTGTGATTGTTTTGGGCCAAGCCAAGTCACAATAATGATAATTGTCATGATCTTTACAAGAATTTTGAAAAATGTTATAAATATATGATTTTAATCTTAATCATTATATATATTAACCATATATAAATGTATAGTTATCTATCTTATGCAGAATATTTAAATGATATCAATAAATAATGTTTTAATATTGTCAATATTATATTATCATTGCTAAAAGCATGTGTTCATATCATAAAGGCATCCAGAGTGTTTAGGGAAATAGCTGTATTTCTTGTTCTAACGTGATATGTGTGTGTGTGTGTGTGTGTCGTCTCCTCAGACATCGACTCGCCTCCGGGACCGACGAGAAGATCCAGCTTAGCTCCATGGTTGCGGCCTTCCAGGCAGTGAGAGACCTGGTGGTCAGCGAGGCCTCGTAGACAACAAGTCACCCGCTTTGACCACCTCCACGACAGAATTCACTCGCTCTTAAATGATGTGAAGAGAAAGAAACATTCCATGATTCATACGTGGCAAGTTTTGAAAACAAGCGGACCAAACGGCCACATCCAGAACTCCGCTCCTTTTATTTCTTTCTCTCCTGCCGTCGTCAATGTAACTAAAACCTTTAAAACAGCTCGGCCAATGTCCTGCAAGGTTCCTTTCTGTAAGAGTGTATGAATAAGGTGGATCTCTGCTTTCCAGTCAAACCGGGGTCATTTCACTGATAAGAGATCTGCAGTCTGTTTGTTTTTTTGGCAGAAGACAGATGTCCTCAGTTTTCCCACTGTACGACTGCCCGGCACCGCTCCACGGCGCGGCAGATAAGACAGATGCTCGCAGATAACGGAGTCACTGAAAATGGAAAACAGTTGATTTGTGGACGATTCCGTCCTGTGGGCCGATTATCAGTGTAGAATAAACAAGTTATGAATAAAAGAAAAAATTCTGAGACATGTTAAATGTTTGCATCTGTTTAATAAAAGTATTTCCTATAATTCCCTGTCTTTTTAAAATTGTTATCTTACATTAACAATGAACACGTGGTACAGGTACAGTTGCGTTGTGTTCACACCGCGTGTGTTATATATATATATATATATATATATAATGATGATAAAAGAATTAGAAATTAAGATATGTACACAATAAATTAAACAGTATAAAAATGGTGATATTCAAGTGATATATATGAGCTTGTGAACGTTGAGTTAATGCGTCGTCTTGCAGTAGTAGTGCAATAAATTAAATCCTTAGCGCAGCGACGTTGCTGCGCTGAGTTGAGCGTCAATCGGCGAACAAAAGTCATTTATATTATGAGTCAGTGTAAAACAATCACTTCAGTCTTAAGTCCAGTTGCATTAGTTGTTGTTTTTTTGTTTTTTATTCTTATTCCACCTCAGTCCTCTTCGTCCGCGGAGCCGCAGGTCTTGAGGCGCTCGGGGATGTTCCTGTACGTGAGGTACTGCAGGATCCTCTTGGGCAGCGGCAGCGGCTCCAGCTGGTGCGTGGACACCGAGTGGCGCAGGATGGAGCGGCACAGGTGGCACAGGCTGGGCACCGTCCTGGGCGCCCTCCAGAACCTCACGTGGCCATCTCTGGTTCTGGTGGGAGAGAGAGAGGGGAGGGGGGGAAGGGAAACGTAAAGTTAGTGTTCCTGTTATTGCTGTGGCTGAAAAATGATGTTTATCTGGCTTACACTAAGAATGTTATATTTAAAATGGAATTGTTTGCATGTTTGTCAAAGCCCTGAAAGCTATGATGGAGTTTTAGGGCCACATTGAGAATTTTTTTTTTAAAGTGAGACTTTATACTCGTAAATTTACGACTTTATTCTCAAAGTCTCCCTTTTATTCCTCTCAATGTGGTCATACGGGTCAGTTGAGTCATTTGAAGAATAAGTTTGTCATTTTTGAACTACCCAAACAGACAGACAGAAATGTAATTGATGTGTACTTTGGTCCATCCACTAACATGGAGGAGGTTTATGACTTGTGCTGCAGCCAGGCCACCAGGGGGCGACACAGATGATTTTGCTTCAATTTTATGGAGCAGTCACATTGTCCATCTTTCTATATAGAGTCTATGAATGTGTTCCCATCACACAGAAAAGATGTAGTTGAAACATATTAACATGTTACCCTGTGGCGACCACTCCCCCTTGTGGATGGTAGTCGCAGCAGAGTCCATTCGAGTCTCTGTCTGCCTTCGTCTGCATCACCATCCCTTCCTTTCCCGGCTCCCAGATCAGAAGAGCTCTGCGAAAACACAACAGAAATAAATATGTCTGCAATCAATTTTTTAAATCCACAGCTAGAAAAACCATCTCCCCCCTGACGCGATTTACACATTTCACGGCACTCGTGCGTGGGGAGCCGACGAGGCCGCTCACTCACCTGCCGTCCGTCACGATCGACAAGTGCAAACCGTTGGGAGAGAACTGTATCGCCGAGATCTGGTTTTGCGCGTAGTCTTCAAAGTAGTCACTGTGGGACCGAAGAAACAGGAGAGAACAGCCACGGTCAGAACAACTTGAATGTTAAATATCACGTCATACAAACGGTTAACAGGGATGAGATACAGGAACGTAACAAAAACAGTGTAGGATGTTTTTTTTTATAGATCTTCTTGAAATTAATTGACACCTTCCAGGTGAATACTGGCATCAAAATGAACACAAGTGAACGTTTTACATTTGCTAAAGTTTACTAGGCAGTTTCACACACGTGTTCAGTGCGTACAGTGGACTTACACCAGAGTGGCCAGCTTCTCGGCGGTGTACGGGTCCCAGAGGTCGATCCACCAGCTGGAGCCGCTGAAGGCGGCCGTGGCGAGCAGCGCGCCGTCCGGCGAGAAGTCGCAGGAGGACAGGAGGTAGAAGGTCTTGCGGGTCCCGCCCGTCAGGTTCCTGATGAACGTGTACGAGCGCAGGCTCCACAGACACACCATCTGAGGACGGCACAGTGACGAACGGGTTAACGCGTGTTAATACTTTCGCTGTATAAGGAGGATTATTATTTTTGATGCCGGGATTTCAGGAGCTGCAATGCTTTCTAGTGGTTTGATTCACAGTAACATACTGACTCATCTGGACAGGCTGAAACACGCAGCAAATCTCTTCGAGTGTGATTGTGATCTTAAAGTCTGGTTTACTTTGCTTTCTGTCAGACTCACAACAACTCAACACAGGCAGAGATGAAGATGAGCAGCTCATGGCTGCGTGATTGGCAGCGACAGACTTTGGCCAAACACAATAATCGCTGCACTGGAAGGAAATATGTCTTGAAAAAGCTCTTTATACGTAATTCAGTTAAATCCATCCGCAGCTAGTACTCACTTGCCGAAACAAATAACAGCAGATGTTGAAAGCCAGATACGATCTTCCCGAATTATCCGCGGAATTAAATGCTTCCCCTCGTGATCAGAAAACTGTCTTGTGACTGGAAGCTTATGGAAGCTGAAGTTCAACATGAATGTTTGCACAAGTAAAAGATGAGAAAAGGGGGAAAATATCTTCAGAATGAGAGAAATAAAAAACTGTGCCTTTTGTTCACAATCTTAACAGTATCATTGAAAAAAAAATGTTTTTGAATACATCTCACGATGAATATTTAACCTTTATGCACAAACATGGGTACTGGTGGGAAATGTCATTAAATTCAGTGATCTGACACGAGACTGATGGGAAAATACTTCTGAAATTGATGCAGGGAAACTAGATTTATGGAGAATCAAAAGGGGCTGATGATTTATGGACATTTTGAAGATTTGTAGCTTTCAACTCTTCACGTAGTAAGAAGACATTAAAAAAAACAACACGTGCAAAAAAAAATCTCCCTTTCTGTGTTTCTGTGCAGGGTCGGCGGACTTTCATAACTTCCCCGCCGATCTCTCTCACTCACTCTGTCGAATCTTCCGACGGACGCGATCATGCTGCAGTCCGGCGACACGCAGCAGCAGCTGATCCAGTCTTTGTGGCCCGAGAGCACCTGCACCTTCTTACCTACAACAGACAAGAACAAAAACACCCCCAGTGTTGACTGAGCAGGAAAGAGGGGAGAGACTGTACAGCAGCACGGAGTTTACAACAACAAAATAAAAGATAAAATAAAAGCAATGATGTAAAATGTGACTCGTGTGTTTCGTGGTTTCGTTTCAACTGTGTGTGAAAACAAGACCCGACAGAAGATACAGAGATTTATAATCTGTAGCGAGTCAAGTAAAAAAAAAAGAAGAGTCGAGCCAGCCAGGAGTCGAACCTAGAATCTTCTGATCCGTAGTCAGACGCGTTATCCATTGCGCCACTGGCCCGTGTGTAACGCCAGTAAGTGGCCAAATATTATTTCAATGCGGCTGCGAAATCTGACAACTTCACTAAGTATCTCAGGTGAAAACACGTGCATCTATTAACGTGCCATTTATGCATTATAACGGTTTGGACTTTTGACAGTAAAGGCCGTGAGATTCACTTTGAAAGCAAGTTGGAACTTATCTCATGGAAATGTCTTTTACAGAAGCTGAGTGTGGAATTTTAGAAACACATGTTTTTCAAACGTGCCTTTGAACTCACCTACAGGAACTGGGTTTTTTTTGGGGGGGGGGGGTTACGACAGCACGATGGCAACATTTTGGCAAAAAAGTTAGAAATGTGCTAAAAATTGGAAGTTTAAAACGTTTTAGAGATGATTCATGCACCTATATGACCCTATTGGTTGAAAGAGTGGAAATCGTTTTAAAAACATGATGAGCTTCTGGAATTTGTCTATTAGACACGATTACTAGTTGATGGACTGAATGTGTTAAATGTTTAACAGACAAAATGAAATTAAAACAAAAACAAAAAACCCCTAGATGATATACCAGACTGTATGATACAGTCTGCCATGTTAACAACTGCTGTTTCCTTAAAGTATTTACCCAAGAAAAAGTATGTTTGCATTGTGAAACACTCCAGTCGTATCAGACTGATATTATCACAAGAAGATGAGGTGCCGACTTTCTCTGTTAAACCTGGAAGAAATAAAAGACCTGCATGTCTCAAGGGTTTAATTTTCGGGGGGAGAAACTCATCCTATCTTGGACTTGTCATCGCTTGTTACTGCACACACCTTTCTGAGCCAGGTCCCATATCCTCAAGGTTTTGTCTCGGGAGGACGACACGAGGGTGAGTGTCCCGTTCTGCGGGAAGACCAGGTCCCTCACGATTCCCTCGTGGCCGTGGAGATCAAAGACAGCATTACCTAAATGTGCAACAAAAAAATGTAAAAAAGGAGGTTAGAGTCTAATCCCAGCACACACGACATCCTCACCAGCAAACAAAAAACAAATACAGTTCTCACCCGTTAAGACATTCCAGATTTTGATGACACCGTTCTCCAGGCCCGTGGCCAGAAGCAGGCTGTTGTTCCCTTTGGACGGTGCGTTCGCTGCCTTTGCCGCGGCGGATTTTTGAGGCCTCGGTCCGAAGGCGAGGCCCCACACCGGGTGATCACAACTGAAGCTCTTGTCTCCTCGGTCGATCTCTCCACTCTGACTGTCTCTGTGTGCAGATAGATGCCATTGAAAAAAGAGAGTTGGGAGATTTAATCATGGAGATTAAATGATGCTGCCTTTGTGTACTGTTGTTGGAAATGTCACAATCGCAACCGCAACAGATGTGAACAACCACTTTTTTTTTAAAGCCTGAATTCTGGTTCCAACTTTTATATATAATACCCACTAGATTTGAGTCAACAAATGTTACCTCTATCACACCGTTTGTTTTTACAACATTCATTATCAAAATCATGCAAAAGACCAAGGGTGGTTATAAAACTGGCCAAAATCAATCAAGTATTGAAAAATGTTCAGTATCAAAAACTAGAATTATCTAGCACAGTAGGTCTTTGGCTTATTAAGTCAATAATTAATTAACATTTTCTCCATTTTTAGAGCTGGAATGAGTTGAACAGATACTGGCAGCTCTTTTGATATTCATAAGGAAAAACAATTGGATCCAAAATGATGGATTAGTAGCTTTGATTTAACATGTTTTGTATATTTTCCACTTTCCTTTTTATATGTATAATTGCACACACTAAAAATTATTAAGTTGAAAAAAAATATATACACCACATTATTTGATGATTTAAATAGTTAAAAAAAAAATCTAAAACAGCCACCGTGATAAATACACAACTCCGCCACCTTTGACCCCTAAAGCCAGAACGTACGCAGGGACACCTGAACGCATCACCGCGCGTGGCTTTGCATTTACATGCGGACACCTACTCGGAGTCGAGGGGCCAGGCGACCACCCACACGATGCCGTGTCCCATCGACCAGGCGAACCACGCTCCGTCCGGGGAGAAGTCCACGCTCCACGTCTCGCAGCCCGCACGGCCCACCAGCGAGGGGGGGCGCCGGGTCTTCAGCTCCAGCAGCAGCGCCGGGTCGGACGCTGCGGGGGGAGGACGGACGTGAATTCAACAGCGGACAGGTTCATCGTTCAAGGATGAATCACCCCCCCCCCCCCCCCCCCCCCCCACACACACACACACACACACATACACACACACATACACACGCACATACAAACACACCCACACACATACACACGCACGCACGCACACACACACACACACACATACACACGCACATACAAACACACACACACGCGCGCGCACACACACACACGCACATACAAACACACACACACACACACACACACACATACGCACACACACATACACACACATACGCACACACACATACACACACACACACACATACACACACACACATACACACGCACACCGCTGCCTGGTTGCGGATGGTTGCGATGGCAACACAATTGTCCACCAGCGGGCCACTTACATGTCCGCAGCAGCTCCGCGTTGTTTTCCGTGGAGCACATCATCATCTTCTTCTTCTTCTTCTTCGTCGTCGTCGTCCTTGTTGTTGTTGTTGTTGTTGTTGTTGTTGTCGTCGTCGTCCTCCTTCTTCTTCCTCACATTCTTCGCGTTTATCTCCGACTTCCTGAATGTGTCCAGTCTGTCTTCGGACTCCGAGCGGCCATTTGAAAAACGAAGGCAGGACTCGGGACTGCGAACGTTCCGGACAGAGCCGCTTCTTGTTCCTGTGACACCGCCGAGATGTCTGCTCGGTGACAAATGTGCGAGCGGGACGCAAACACACACACACATACAGCTACACACACACACACACACCCACAAATATTCCGCTGGTTTCCTGGTGGCATGAATCCCTCTCCACCATTGGTCACCGTGTTTCACGACGTAGTCACGTTCTTCCTTCATTACGCAAGGTCACTCGGCCTTGACCACGCCCCCTGTCAATTATAATACACGTTGATCCTCTTTGATGAAGATCATGTGTCGTCACAGTGTCACCGTGATCACACACACACACACACACACACACACACACACACACACACACACACACACACACACACACACACACACACACACACACACACACTCACTAACTAAAGAGTACATTTAGGCTTATTTAAAAACAATGGTTTTTAGTAATTACGCTAATCTACAATATTATATCTCAGTTTTCTGACTTTGAAAACCACAGGCGATGGCAGACATGTTAGTGTTATCTCATACTCAAACTTAATATTTAACTTAAACCAGTAACAAAGGCTAAGTACTACCATAAAGTTTTATATATATATATATATATAAAAGTTAATATTCTCCACTGCCTTTAAAAGGATATCAGACCCTTGTCACACGTTGCTCTTATATCTAACTTCTTGTGAGGATTTGAGACTCCCATCAGTTGCCTTGGATTAACTTGTGTCCATCAATTGTAATAGGGAAAAAAACTTCCACAGAACTCCGGTGTAAAATGATAAAAATCACAAAAATTTAATCCACAGTTTGTAAATCCTTACAAGAGTATTGAGAAAAAAAAGAAAAACAAAAAAAAGTCTTCCTCATCAGAAAAGTGTAAGACCAAGATAAGAAAAAACGTGTGGCTCGGTCATAAAGTACTAAACAAGATAGAAACTGCACTAATTTAAACTAAACATGAACATGTGGAAATGTAACTTACATTGGTTTTTAATTATTTAATGTCTTTTAATTTGCATTTATAAGGAGTTAGTTATGTTAGAGGTGGCATTTGGAATGTTTTACATCACATGAACTTAAAAACATCAAGTGTAGAACATACATCACGTGACCTACAACCTTTGGCAAAATAAAGGTTATGCACTTAAATGGCTTTCACACATTATTTATCGAAGACATGGTTCGACCATACAAAAGACGGCAACAATCATATTGTTTCATGTTTTTTGATTAAACTGCTTAATTTACTGCATTAGTCATATTATCAGAGCAACACATTCAAAATGCTGTACAAAAATATTATCATTGAAATAAACTTAAAAAAATTCAAAACCCTGTTTAGAAAAAAGAACAAGTTAAAAAGATTTTTTTTTGTTACACATCTTCCACCAGTTCTGTTCACATTGTCATTGGGAGTAAATGGTATTTACCTAAGAATAAAAATAAAAAAACATCAATCTAAAAACACCTACAACCTAAAATGTTACAAGATCCACTGGCTCTTCCGTCTGTACAGTATCCTCCTGCTGCTGTGGGCTTGTGTCACCGGTTTCAGCATCCTCCTGATCACCTATAAAAAAAGAGGCACATTTTTTACATCATCATGTGATTGCACTTCATTTACAAACCCAAAATTTCAGGGAAAAAAAGTCCTACTCGATGGGATGCGATGTATCTGGACGATCGCCGTGTGGCTTCCGTTTGTTAACGGAGGCAGCCGGGGAACAGCGTCCTGAAAGATCTCGTCCTCCGACTCCACCAGACTCAGCACGTCTCTCCTGTCGTCCTCCACTTGCCTGGGACGCAGAAACATTAGTATGACATTGGAGTGCAGATGCAGGTTTAGGAACGAGGCTGTATGATAACAAATACCTGATAAACATCTTCAAATGCCTACAGGAAATATTTTTGTGTTGTGTCAACGTCTGTGTCCAAATTCCAAGGTTTTGAGAAATTGGCACACACACACACACACACACACACACACACACACACACACACACACACACACACACACACACACACACACACACACACACACACACACACACACACACACACACACACACACACACACACACACACACACACACACACACACACGACTAAGATAAAGGTGCCCTCTGTAGTTTTTGACCACTATGGAGCAGTGTTTTTGAGAGTGGGTCCCCGTCCCCATCTCATTCACGTGTGCCAGGAGTGCTCAGACAGTTGTCGTCAGTAACGTTCCGAGAAATGTAAGAGGTTTTAGCCTCCTTGCTAGCACGTCTGTCTCCCATGCCGGAGGTCAGAAGTTCGAGGCCACTCCTGCTACACTAGCTGTTAAACATGGATGTAATTAATTACATTTCATTTTCTGAACAACACTGAATGTAATGTAAGGCGTCAGTATGCAGAATAACTAGTTGCAATGCACAATGTTCACAGCTGAAAATCTAAATAAATCCAATAAAACTGAATATATTTTGCCAAAACTTTATTGACTGTGATCCATCGCTGTATGTTTTGCTCATTTCTAAATGGAAGAAAGCAGTAATATACTCTTTTTTTTTAAACCAAAAACCTTATATGGAATACGTGTCTATACGATATAAATAAAAAAAAAAGCTGCTAGTTTTTCTCACCGAAAGATGATCTGCTGGCTGTAGCTTTGTATTTACTCTACAAACACGAGAGTGGTATCAATCTGCTCATCTAATCAAAAACATTACATTACTTGACCACGGTCAAGTGTGGCTGGTAATGGTGCAGAAATTGAGAGAAAAAAAGTGAGACGAGAGAATCTCTGGCTGCTTGATTCAAAACTCTGGTGTTCAATACAATATCCAATTGAAATAATTTGAAATGGATGTTCAGTGGCACCTGATTTACTAGATTGAGTCACTGGAATAAGCATGCAGCGCAAATTAAATAAGTAAATGTGAGATACTCACCCAAAGCCACCTCCTGAAACAAACAACAAACAGAAATGGTGTTTTAGAGGAGTTATCAGTTTTCAGGTACAACATTACAGATGCTGTATGAAATATTCATGTGTGCAAAGAATGATCATACTCCAGGTTAAGTGGGACATTCAACACGTTGCATGCAATTTTGTAACTTCCGTGCTTTGGTCGCCAAGATGAACAAAAGTTACCCAGGCAAATCTGGTGTCGACTGGAGTAAAGCGTTTTAGCCATGATGATGGTCGATCCCACTATCAGCGCTGCGATAAAGACGCCGATTATCGCTCCCGTGTATGTAGAGGAGGCTGCGGAGACAAAACAGGCAGGCGGGACAGGATTATAAAGCAGGAGAAAAAAAAGAAGTAGGGAGGAGCAGCAGGTTTATCAGCATTCCAAAAGGTGGAATCAACACCTGCAGTCTACTGGCTTTTTAGTTTAAAATCTCTGGGCCATTCACATGTAGAAAGAACCGTATGTCCAACTCCATGTTGATCACTCAGCATTCCTGCAAAGTAGATTTATTTCGTGACTTAAAAAGCCCCAAACTGACTTTTCACAGTGAGGTAGACCTCCAGCTCGATGACAGCAAGGGGGTTCTCGCTGCGGCAGAAGTAGACGCCTTCGTCGTCCTTGCTGACGTTGAGTATGGTCAGCTTGAAGACGGGGCCTTCCTCGGACAGGACATACTTTGACCCGGGCACAATGTTGTCCTGCTGGAGCCCCTTTCTCCACGTGGTGTTCGCAGGGGGGATGGACACGGCCTCAGTGCAGGTGAGCGTTATGCTGGTCGCCTCCAGGGCCGTGGCCAGCGGATCGCCTTCAGGGTACGGGAGCTCTGGTGGAGACCAAAACAATCTCAGTACTTTTTGACGTTTTCTAGTTGGCCCCAGTGGGAATCAAATCCCCAACCACGGCACATGAGTTTTCATGTGATTAGTTTATTTGCTCAATAGAAAGATTTATGATAATTAATTGTTTGAAGGGATAGCTCGACATTTTATGAAATATTCCCTTTCTAGCCAAGAATTTGCAGTATATTTGAAAAAAATGAAAAAAAGAAGCTACAGCAAAGCTAGGGAACAGCTGTCCTAGTGTAGAGGAGTTGTGAAGCTACAGCTAGAAAACAGTTGGCCTAGCGTAAAGGAGCTATGAAGCTGTAGCTAGGGAACAGTTAGCCTAGCGTAGAGGAACTGTGAAGCTAAAGCTAGAAAACAGTTAGCCTAGCGTAGAGGAGCTGTGAAGCTGAAGCTAGAAAACAATGAGCGTAGCGTACAGGAGCTATAAAGCTTCAGCTAGGGAACAGTTAGCCTAGCGTACAGGAACGGTGAAACTACAGCTAGGGAACAGTTGGCCTAGCGTAGAGGAGCCGTGAAGCTTAAGCTAGAAAACAGTTAGCCCAGTGTACAGGAGCTATAAAGCTACCGCTAGGGAACAGTTAGCCTAGCGAACAGGAACAGTGAAACTACAGCTAGGAAACAGTTAGCCTAGCGTACAGGAGCTGTGAAGCTACAGCTAGAAAACAGTTGGCCTAGCGTAAAGGAGCTATGAAGCTGTAGCTAGGGAACAGTTAGCCTAGCGTAGAGGAACTGTGAAGCTAAAGCTAGAAAACAGTTAGCCTAGCGTAGAGGAGCTGTGAAGCTGAAGCTAGAAAACAATGAGCGTAGCGTACAGGAGCTATAAAGCTTCAGCTAGGGAACAGTTAGCCTAGCGTACAGGAACGGTGAAACTACAGCTAGGGAACAGTTGGCCTAGCGTAGAGGAGCCGTGAAGCTTAAGCTAGAAAACAGTTAGCCCAGTGTACAGGAGCTATAAAGCTACCGCTAGGGAACAGTTAGCCTAGCGAACAGGAACAGTGAAACTACAGCTAGGAAACAGTTAGCCTGGCGTACAGGAGCTGTGAAGCTACAGCTAGAAAACAGTTAGCCTTGCGTACAGGAGCTATAAAGCTACAGCTAGGGAACAGTTGCACTTACAAATATGGTTTACTGTTACATCAAATTTTCACTTTGAGTAAACATTTTGCAATACAGGTGTATTTTGGATCTCGTTCGACAGAGACACACCTTGTGTTGAAACCTAACGCAATCACAAACAAAGAATGCCGATAAGCTAATGCAAACATACAGTTCATTTTGCGTCATCTCAGTGTTCGTCGCAATCCAGTCCTGTGATAACAACCCTTCGCCACCGAGTGACTCACCAACTATGCACGTCTTGCATGCAACACCGTGTCCTTGTGGGCTCGGCGTTTGTGGGCGCGCAGTATTGAGAAGCTAATGTAAACCAATTACTACATTAATTTTGAGAGCTAAACAAGCAGCTCATAAACACTTTAATCCTAATGATTGTACAATGAAGTTTACACAGTAAGCAGAGAATTGACATTGAGACTATGGGGATTTTATGTCACGTTACTTTAGTAATGTTCTGCAGATAGACTGTAAATCAGCTGTGCAAACGGAGTATATGATATCCTGATGGGCTTGCACCTTCCATCACAATGTTCCCCATCTCCAATAAAAAAAATATTTTCTCTCATTTCTCCCCTGGAATCTAGGTGGTTTTAGTTTCATTCGACCACGGAACACACTTGCAAGACTTTTCACTGCGACTATTTCTTTGGTAGAAATCTTGTTCGGTATGTACCAATGCAGAGCGTTTCATCTGATGATTCTAAAACCTATGAGTCACCAGTAACACTGGGGGAAACAGAACTTGTAACTATAATTGTACCAAGTAACAAAGTTCTGAGAAAGTTATTATCTCTGGGACTTTCTGGTGAGAACGATGTTTGTATCTACGCTTTGTACTGTAGATGGTTTTGTCCCAGGTATTAGAAACATTGAAAAATATAAGAAAATTGAGGAATAATTCTAAAAAAGTGAATTATCAAGAGTACTTAAGATGAGAGATTTGTTTCTTTAGCTTTTTTGTTGATGTTGTTTCTCAATGCTGTGAATGATGGGAACCTATTGACCTGAATTGGACTAGAAGGGAGGCAAAAATGTCAGAGCCTCAGCAGACAAGCGGCGGTGTTAAAAACTGAAAGCCGATGTTTCCCCTTTACCCTTTAAAATGAAGGTCAGCAAGAGGAAAATTGAGAGTATTCTCTGCAATTGTTGCACACCGAGGAGTCTCGGTGCGGCTCGGTGGCCTCTGAAGTGGAAAGTACATTAAAGATTCAGCAGCTGCACATCTCCGGATCATTTTGCGAGGCTCGTTTAACCACAACAAACTTACTGAGGGTAAGCGAACACGACTTCTCCTTCCCCGCGGCGAGCGCTAGGTGCTGGGCCATGCACCTCAGCGTCTGCCCGTCAGACAGCAGGGAGCGGTTCAGTGTCAACGACAGACTGTCCGTCTCGTTCGCTGCGTACACGTGTCCTTTCCAGTGAGCTCCTTGGTCGCCCAGGTCCTCCCCCCAGCGCAGCGTCGGGGAGGGATACGCTCCGAACCAGGTGCAGATGAAAATTGCGTGAGACGGGTCCTGTGTTGGCGCCCACATACACTCAGGGTGTCTGTCCGGGGCATCTAGGAAGGGCAGAGGCATAGGTAAGGAACTTGACAATGCAACAATGTAATTAAACTGCTATTATCTAAACATTGAGTTTATTTAGGACCATCATTGAGAATAGTCACACCAGCAGACAAAAAGTAAGCAGGGCATGGAGACTGTGGGAATTTTAGTCATGTTACTGTAGTAATGTACTGCAGATAGACTGTAAATCAGCTGTCCTGGGCTGCAACATTCAAACAACATTTCATAGGAGAAACAGAATATATACGGATTTATTTACTTTTACCCATAATTATATTTATGAGATTATATTTCTTACTCTAAATGTTAGGACCGTTGCCACTGAATGTTTAGTCAGATGTAGAGTTTTGTTTTTCATGTCATGTATTCTCCCAAAAAAATTCTTTATTTCTATAGTTTTTTTAATTTATTCTATCAACCCTGCAATGTGCAATATGTTCACCATCTACAGCCATCAATCCATAACATATATTTATTTATACTTCATAAATAGATTTGTATTCCTGTTTATAATCTTTATTCTTATTTTTATACTCAATGAAATAGAGTTCTAATTTTGTGACCGTGTACAAAGACAATAAAGGGATTCAGACTCTGAATCTGATAAGTTTTATTTATTTACTTAAATAAGGCTAAAAAGTTTTAGCCTAAGTTATTGCAAAGCTGCTTGTGTTCAGACAACATTAATTTATGCTGCACCAAACACTGTTTTGCCAATTTAAATAAAAAGAAAATCATATTTAAATTCCTTCAACTTTGAAAAAGTATACTGTTGGTATTGGAATACGTGATTTGTCTTTGCACAAGTTTTGACACATTTGAAACAAAATGCGGTTTCGTATATAGTTTTATAATATAACACATACCGATGTATTACATGGGTCTACATCAGACGTACAGTACAGCCACAGTGGGCTCTTCTGTTACGTGGTACTCACAGTAAACCAGCAGCTCTGTGCTCTTGTTCACCGTCTGATGAGAGACGGTGTTGTTGGCCCGGCAGCTGTAAACTCCCTGAGCGCTGGGTTGAATGTTTTCCATCCTGTGGCCCAGCCAGGATCCAGAAGTGGAAGCGAGCGAGTCGTTGCTGGACGCGGCTCCTCTGAAGGCCATGGTCAGCTGCTGGGAGGGGTAGGAGGAGCCCGAGCAGTTGAAGGAGACGCTCGAGCCCCGAAAGGCAATGAGCGTCCCGTTGGACAGGGCGGTCGCCGGGCCGACGGACATGGACACGTTCTCGGGACCGCCTGAAAGAATCGTGCCCATCGATTAAAAACTGTGCATAATCTCATGTGTCATTATTGTCAAGAGATCCCACCGACATTTTTCACCATTTTATGGACCAAACAACTAATCAAGAAAATAATCGACAGATGAATCGATAACGACAATAATCGTTAGCTGCAGCTCTAAAATCAGCGCTTTGAGTCTCGTGAAAAGCGCTCTATAAATCTAATGTATAATTATTATTATTATTATTATTATTATTATTAATAAAATTAATTGATGTTATTTCGTCGGTGGGTCTTTTTTTTGTGTAAAGTGCAAGTTCAATATTCCACTTTCAATTAATCCAAAAGTTATTCAAAAGTATTCAGATTTAATAACTTTTCTCTTTTTTTTGGGGGGGGGGGGGGGGGGGGGGGGGTACAATGGATTAGTTTCCTATCAGCAAACGACAAAAAGCCATGTAACCTTGATTCAGTAACTGAGCTCATTCATTCACTCACTGGCCACTCGGAGCAGGACACGTGCGTGGAAGGTGTAGTTGCCCGGGAGCGTGGAGCCGCACAGGTAACCGCCCTCGTCGCCGACTCTCACCGCGACGATGCTCAGGCTCCCGTCGCGCAGCACCGACACACGCTGCTCGGCGGCGGGGGACGTCGGGCTCGACGAAGGCCCGTCGCCGCCGCCGCCACCTCTCGCGACCTCTCGCCCACTCTTCGTCCACGTCGTCAACGGCGGCGTCACGTTGCCGCCGGTGTAACACGGAAGTCGAGCGATGTCGCCCGGCGCTGCATTCAGGGTCGTTTCGGTGGCGACGTCGCCCGAAACTCCCACTTTTTTTGAAACAAGAGGAGAAAAGAACAGAAGGAAAACATTGAAATGTTGGATTTGTATCACACTCACCTGTCGTGTGTGTGTGTGTGTGTGTGTGTGTGTGTGTGTGTGTGTGTGTGTGTGTGGCTCTTCTTCTCTGTTACTACGACGACGACGACTCACCTGTCGCGGACAAACACAGGTGCAGAAGCGCTACAGTCGCGACCGCTGTCCTCATGATAACGCTTCTACATCGCCGTCACGCAGAAGTGAACGAAGAAGACTTCCAGTGTCTTAAAACCTGTCGGACGAGTCCACCTGAGTGAGTGAGTGAGTCTGTCTGTGACAAACGGTGGAGACAAGTCCGCCCATTATAACCGACAGTGAACACACCGCGCCGTCAGAGAGCAGGTGACTGGTCCGACATGACCTGTCTGTATGTCTGTCTGCACGGGACTTGGCCGACGCGCTTTGTTTACTAGAGAAACTCTGAACCCGGAAGCTCCGGCGCCACTAGGCCACACCCTTACCTCACCTTTTTAAAGACACAGTAACAACACTTTTCTTCTTTCGAGCTTAAAGGGGCGTTAAGTGATTTTTTTGGAGAAAGCCTGTTTCTGGGTGCGGTCGAATTGTCCTTCCTATCTACTGTTCCTTCCTTAGTGCTCCTCAGTGTAAAACGTGACGAGGTCAAGAAAAGGTGTAAAGTAGGACTGATTGGACTTAGGAAAAGCCGACAGCGCTGCTCAGAGAATCCGACTCGACTTTCACTAAACTACATTACCACACGACAGCGGATGTTGTTGACGTGCGTCTGCTGTGGGGAAACTACAAATTTCCGAAGATGGACTACAAAAAACACAGCGGCTCCATCAGCATGTTTCAGTGTCTTTTACCACCGTGTGACATCAGATGTAAATGATTCATATGTAACAATAACTGACAAGGTGACGTGCGTCTCTTCTGGGTCATATTCATACTCTTGTACTTCTTTCTTCAGATTGAATCGTTTACGTTCGTGAATGGCGCGTCACGTTAAATATCGCAGCTGCAATGAATTGTGGGGCGTCTATTTCTTCTTTCCTTTCGCATAGGAAGGTCCAGTGTACCCTGTGCTAAAGGTGATTGGAAAGGAAGCATTGAAGCTCCCTTCCTATGCATTTAGAGAATCTGAACAGCTCTTATCATGGCTGCTGATCAAATACTTCTGGGTCACATCAAGATTTAGGAAACTTCCTAAGCAAATTTGACAATTCGACTGTAACCTCTCTGTGTTGTTGTCTGGCTGGGCCACAAACCCATGGAATACGAGTTGCCGACTTGGAATTTACACACAAACACCCTAACCCATAAACACATGTCCTATGTTTGAAAATATCCCTAATTTTTTAAGTCGGTTAAATATTTTGCTCCTCACCAAGGCCATTACCATAAATGGGAAGTCTGCAAAAAGAAAGTCTGTTAATGAGGCATGTGAGCAGGAGCAGGGACGAACTCAACACGGCTGATTTGATTGACAGCAGTTTTGGCAAACCACAATCCCTGTGGCAGTGAAGCAACAGCGCCCTCTATCGTCCACATGTAGCTAGTGCTGAAGGTGACGTTTGAATGTAGGTCAGAATGTTGGGAAAAAATAAAACTTTCCAGTGCACTAAACACAAGAGGTTAACTATGACGGGATATCAACATGTGTCACTACTAATATATCATCATCATCACAGGCAACACACTTGGTAATGAAGTGCCAATGCTAATAGCTCATTTTTTAAAATGTTTTTTAACATTTTTTTTTATCTATTGTAGCTCACTTCATACCGGTTTAATTCTACAGAAAAAAAATATTTTTGAATTTCTATGGTTTAACTTGTATGCTAAAAGTGCAAATTCTCCTCCAGTTGATTTGTTTTGGTGGTACCTGAACGCAGCCCTCACGTTATTTTTAGTGACGTGTATACACTAGGCATTACGGTAATGGTGGGTAGAAACTGATTTCACAATAAAACAACGTAACATACAGAAAAAAACGGATGAATATTTAATAATAAGTAAGACTAAATGTCATTAATGAGCTGTTTTTCTTTCATATTGATTTCATGAGGAAACGTCTTGATTCCACAGACAAGTTCCACTTCATATTAACTGGAAAACACCTCACTGGACATTCTAATGTAGAATTTAACAATTAACGATGTTATAAATAAAATGAGCTATGAGCTATGAATTCACATTAAAGGGAAACTTACTGTTTCACTACAGCTCGATAGTAGATTGATGATCAGTTATTTCATTATCTTTTATTACATATTCATTCATTTCGTTTCATTTCTATACATTGTCATTTTATTGTGAAATCACTTCCTGCGGCTGTTACCGTAAAGCCTAGTGTATAGACGTAACTGAGGACTACGTGAAGTCCAGTTTGACAGTGTTTGTGTTGCGGTCGAGTCAAACATGCCGGTGGATCTGAGCCAGTGGAGCGACTCTCTCGCCCTGCAGGAGGTGGAGGAGAAGCCGGCGCAGCCCCTGACCGTGAAATACGGCTCCGTGGAGATCGACGAGCTCGGCAAAGTGCTCACGCCGACACAGGTGAGTCAAGCTAACAACTCGGCTAACGACTTCGCAAGTCGTTTTCTGGACGTTAGCTTACAAAGCTACATTGCTAGCACGGCGTTTAAAACGAATTTTCATTTTAAACAGACGCCGCTTCGTCAGTGATTAAGCGAAACCAAGTCTGCTTGTAATTGTTTTGACAATGAAGAATCGTGTTACATAACGCGTCCAGCATGTCTGCAGAGGTAGTAGACGGGGGAACAGCGCCCCCTTAAGGGCGACGTGGCCGCCAGAACTCGGCTATCCAGTCATCCATCCATACGCCCATCCAGTCATACGTCCATCCAGTCATACGTCCATCTATCCATACGTCCA
Organism: Scophthalmus maximus; assembly: GCF_022379125.1. NCBI lineage: Eukaryota > Metazoa > Chordata > Actinopteri > Pleuronectiformes > Scophthalmidae > Scophthalmus > Scophthalmus maximus. The sequence goes on along the minus strand of NC_061533.1, from coordinate 4,639,239 downwards.
TCTATCCAGTCATCCAGCCATACGTCCATCCAGTCATACGTCCATCTATCCATACGTCCATCCAGTCATACGTCCATCCAGTCATACGTCCATCTATCCATACGTCCATCTATCCAGTCATCCATCCATACGTCCATCCAGTCATACGTCCATCTATCCAGTCATCCATCCATCCGTCCATCCAGTCATATGTCCATCTATCCAGTCATCCATCCATACGTCCATCCAGTCATATGTCCATCTATCCCGTCATCCATCCAGTCATATGTCCATCTATCCAGTCATCCATACAGTCATATGTCCATCTATCCAGTCATCCATCCATACGTCCATCCAGTCATACGTCCATCTATCCAGTCATCCATCCATCCAGTCATACGTCCATCCATCCAGTCATCCATCCATCCATCCGTCAAACAGACGCACCTGTGTCCCATGTGTCGACCCGCAGGTGCAGGATCGACCCACCTGCCTCGAGTGGGACGGGTGTGACCCCGGGAAGCTGTACACCCTGGGCCTGACCGACCCCGACGCCCCCAGCAGGAAAGACCCCAAGTTCAGGTGAGAAGAGCGGGACGAACCTGACGACACAACCTCCACCAAGAACAGTCCCTAAAACATCAGTTTCAGTCAAGTGTTTGAGCTTTGATTCTGCAACTTGTTGGGGAGGGGCTCGGAGCCACATTTCATTCTCCACTTACAGATTAGAGATTTTGTGTGTGTGTGTTTGTTTCCCCCTCCAGGGAGTGGCACCACTTTCTGGTGGTCAACATGAAGGGGAACGACGTGTCCTCTGGCTGCGTCATGTCGGACTACGTGGGCTCTGGTCCTCCCAAAGGCACAGGTGAGAGCGAGCACTAACGGAGGAAGGAGAATGACACACCCCTGTGATTAAAGAAAAAACAACAACAACTCTGTCTTTGCCCCCCCCCCCCAGGTCTCCACAGGTATGTGTGGCTGGTGTACGAGCAGCCGGGCAGCCTGTCCTGCTCCGAGCTCGTGCTCACCAACCGCTGTGGAGACGGCCGCGGCAAGTTCAAGCTCCAGAGCTTCAGGCAGAAGTACAAGCTGGGAGCTCCGGTGGCGGGAACCTGCTACCAGGCCGAGTGGGACGACTACGTCCCCAAACTGTACGAGCAGCTGGCTGGGAAATAAAGAGACATGAAAAAAACGCTCTGCACTAGGGAGTTAACCCCAACAGTAACAAAGCTCTTATTTTTTGTGAGTGTGCCACTGAATATTATTTCTCTTTTCCTGCTGTTGCCTTCCTGTGCTGCGACGACAATGACTTTCAATGATGTCACCTACACTCACCTGCAATAAATCTGTTCAAGACAGTTCTGCTGCGTTGAAGTGTTTTTCTGATGTGTCAGCAGCTCAAGACTCATTTGACCAATTTGGATCCAGAACATTTTTAATAATAATAATCTAATATGATGATGAAGTTAATGTTTAAACTGTAAAATATCAAGCATCAAATCACATACTGTATGTATCGTTTGATATTTTTGCCATTGTACCCAGTGAACATGATATGAAGCTTTCATAATATTAAACATACACAACAAAACATTTTAATTTGTGTGATGAGCACTTTATTTACAAATATAATTAAAAGCTCTGACAGATTCATGCTTTCTCTTAACCTGGGAAGAAGGAAAAAAAAATTAAAGTGCATGCAATAATAAAGCATCATACTGGTCTGGTTCATAAGAAAAACATACACAGCTTGACAAGTTGTGTAAAGCCAGAAAAAAAATAAAGAATCGAAAAAATCCCATTGATAGATGACAATCTGAGGAGGGGGAGGAGGAAAAAAGCGCCTTTTAAAAATTCTTTTTTTCACGAGTGACATTTAAAATACAATACGAAAATAAGTAAAAGCTCTCCATAAATCCTTCTATACACAAAGTACAAGTCCAACCCCCCCTGACGATGAAGCCCTTTGTGCTCGCTGGAGTTCACGTGTCACGTGTACTATGATTATGATTATGATTATTATTCACATTGGCTGCCAGTGCAGAGAAATCAGTACGATACATACACGCCACGAGTACCATGATTCACACCCTCCCTTCAGAAATCAAATCACCCCAAGACGGACCAATATTATTATTGTTATGACTACACTTCGTGATATTTGTCTCTCATAGTATCAAATGATTCAAATTTGTCGTAAAAAAATTGTCCTGATGATGAGTAAATAGCAAAAAGTGTTTAAAGAAGCAGTGCAGAAGAAAGAACGACCGCGGAAGGACTGTCTGTTTTCGATTCATCGCTTCAAGAGATTATTATTATTATGATGTTTTTTTTGCACTGCTTGAGACCAAAAGACAAAAAAAGAATCGCCTCTAAAGATCGGATGGTGGTGGAGCGATGTCCTCGCCCTCGGTTTTTCTCTCCCTCCCTTCGCTCGTCTTCCACGCCGCACAAGAAACAAGAAAAACACTGTGACTACGTTATCATCATTATTCGTACAAAATCATGACAACTACAGGAAGTTACCCAGCATTTTTTTTTTGTCGTCTTGTGACACCACGAGAGGCAAGGTGGGGTGTAGGGGGGCGAGAATCAGGTGGGTTTGAGTAGGGGGGGCACTAGACTCGGCCACCAACCGGTCCGGAAAACACACCGGAGCTGATGAAACTGGATTCGTCGTGTGTGTGTGTGTGTGTATGTGTGTGTGTGTTTTTGCGCGAGGACGTCAGCAGCGGTGAACACCTGCACTGGTCGGGTTCTGGTCAACGGAGAGGCGAGGGTCTTCTGAGGCAGACGGGGACGTCTGGGGACCACGAGAGACGACCGCGGGCTGGCGGGCGGGCCCCCCCCCCTCATCTGTAGTCGTCCTTGGGAAAGTCCATGACGCCCAGGTTGCAGAAGCCCAGTCGCATGCTCTCCATGTCGAAGCCATCGATCTCCCGCTCCTGGCGCTCCAGCAGGTGCTTGATCCGGTCGGTCCGCTCCTTCTGAAGGGAAACCAGCTCCTCTTCAATCTGCGGCAGAACACACGCGGGGTCAATGTCCGGGAGTAAACTAAAGTTTCAAGTTAAGCTTTTATTCGTCTTGGTTTCGTTGCCAGTGCCACAAAGGATTTGGTAGTTTTTTGTTTTTCTTTGAAGTTTGAAAACTTCTGTTTGAGTTTCTTTTCAAAGGTACACGAACGGGGCCTGAGATGATTTTGTGCTCAGATAAAAAACATCTGTAAATATATAAAGTCTAAAATACACTGCGATATTCTTCTTTCCCAAGACAAAACAAATTTATTCTAAAAAAAAACAAAAAACAGACACCGTTGACGTATTAAAACATTCAGACAAAATAAAACCAAACATCATAAATAAATGGAATGCAGCCATCATCGATAGTATCAGCAGACCGTGTGTGAACGTGACCTGGCTTTTCGAGGGAGCTCACTTTTTCCCCTCCCCAGTTTCTCGTTGTCAGATAAATCATTTCTAAGGATTTAGTTTATATTCATCATTATTTCGATTGATAAAAACAGGATTATTAAGCTCCTGCTTCCTGCTGTGCATCTTTCAGCGTCCTGGAGGAAACGAGAGAAAGGTAAAATGTCACCTTCACTTTAATCTTCCACTGTGTTTCATCTCGTCCACATCCTGTAGAGGCTTCATGTGCACTGTATCATATTGTAAATGTGTAAGTGGGTTGACTTATATAAATCAGCTTTTGCTGTTAGCTGCGTTTTGTATTTTCCGAACACACACACACACACACACACACACACACACACACATCCACAGGTGCAGACAAAAGCGCTGCATGGCCGCAATACGGCAATCTGAGCGACTACTGAGCATGCACAGAAAACTCCAGACTCTGACCATGAACCGAACCGGAGGACAATAGTGCTTCGAAAACCATGACATCATGCCAGGGGTGCAGTGTCCCGACGCAGCCAGGAGGTGGCGACGTGGCACTGCACAGACACACACTGACTGGACCCGGCAGAACTGGATCAGGGCGGCATTTCAAATGTGTCTTTGTTGTCGGAGCGCCGTCTACTAGACTGTGGCGACGATGACGTCGGTCACTTTGCTCCGATCTGATCACATATCGCCGGTGAGCTCGGAAGGTTGTAGTCGGTCTCTATCGTTTAGTGTGTGTGACATGTATGTGAGGACAAGGAAAAGTATGAAAGTTAGTTGACCCCTCGCGACGCGGCTGCAGATTTAATAATCAATACGATAAGTCAAAGAGATAAAAAATAAATTATCTCATGTAAAAGTACTTTTTTTTTCAGGGAAGTTTAAGAAGATTTAAGTTATCAATGCCTCACAAATTTGTGATTTTATATCTTTACATCTTGCAAACTTGTTGAAATTTGAATTGGTGACACACCAGGTTTTGTCCAGAAAATACATTGTTTTTAAAACAATAGATATCTATCCAAAGGCTTTTAGAATTTTGACTAATTTGGATGATTTCATTCCTTCTCTCATCGACAGTTACAAAAACACTTCCTCCTGTGTTGCACCTATGCCGTCTGTATTGATCTGTATCGACCTCGGCTCCTTCAAACTGACCAGAGCTCGTCCGTCCACCGCACCTTTTGTTCCAGGTGAGCCCGGCGCAGCGACACCTTCTGATCCAGCTTCTGCTGCTCGCGCTCGTGCTGCGCCTCCGTCTGCATCTTGATCTTGCTCTGGTAGGCATTGAGCAGCTCCATCTCCTGGTGCAGCTGCTGCCTCAGGGCCTGGCACTCGGCTTCCTGGGCCTCGTCCAGACGCAGCTGACACGGGCCGACCGTGGACCGCGACGGGGGGAGAGAGGGAGGTGCAAAGAGAAGGAGAGGAGAGGAGAAAGATAGAAATAATAGAAAAGGAAGAGGAGAGGGCAGAGGGATGGAAGAACATGAAAGGGGCGAGGAAGAGGAAAAGAACAAGATATGGACAAGTGAGGAGAAATAAGCAACAGGTGGACAGAAAATACTAGATCCAAAAATCTGAAAACGCTGACGTCAGCCTCTCTCTGTGTACTCACCGCCTGCGAGGCCATCATCTCGTTGATGCTTTGCTCGTACTGCTCGGCCAGGATGGCCAGCTTGCGCGTCTGCTCGTCCTTCAGGGCCTTGAGCACCGCCTTGTGATCGGCCTTGGGCGTGACTTCCATCTGGTGGTGGCGCAGGGCCTTGTACTGCTTGGTCTGCACCTTGCACGTGTCCTGGAACTGCTTCTTGATCTGCAGCTCCAGAGCCTGGGGGGGCGACACGGACGAGAAAACACAAAAAGGGTCAAGAGTCCATTGTCCTATAAAATCTCCGGACATGAAAAAGCCATCGTCTCTGCGTCGTACTCACCTTGAGGTTCTTGGGCTGCTGCCGCAACTCCAGCACGTGCTTGCGGTGGAGCTCGCGCTCGCGCCGGTTGTTGTACTCGATCTGGTTCTCCAGCTCCGTCTGGTGCTGCAGGCGGATCAGGTCCATCCGCAGCTTCTGCAGCGTCTTCAGCTGCCGCTGCTCCAGCTCCTGCGTGGACTCGTCGTGGCGGATCAGCATGGCGTGCTCCATCTCCTTCTGCGTCTTCTTCTTGTTCAGCTCCTGGGAGGGGGGAGGGACAAGTCATCCATTTAGGTCCCGCCGATTCATATTTTAATATTCCTCTTTGTTCGTTGCAGTCTTAGAACATCGGCTGCCATGATCAACAAACTCAATAAACATCACATGTTGAATCTCCATTAATTTTCACTTTAAACTCGGAAACATTAAGACACTGTCTTCTAAAACGTGACTCAGCATTTTGTGTATTTTCCCACAGAAACACATTGTGGACCTTGTGAGACTCCGTCCACGTTTACACAACAGCTTTTCAGATTACAACATTGCTGCCTTGCTTTACTCTGAAATAATCTTCTTACCGTTAATAGGAAACAGCTCATTGATTAGATGACAAGAACAATGGGTGTCGATTATGGAGGATTAATAATAAAAATAATTGTTTTTTTCCGATTATGATGGGCCTGGTCACGCCTACGTCACAAAGAGTAATTTTACTTTGAACTCAAAAACGCTCACACTGGATTTATACGGTTCGTCGACCTTTGAATGACACTTGACACTTTTCAAGAACACGTCCGCACCTCTCGGATCTGCTCCTGCTCCGAGTCGTGCCTCTTGATCATGACCTTGCGCTTGAAGGAGCGGCAGTTCCGGTCGTAGAAGACCCGCTGCTGGCCCAGGAGGTGGGCCTCCTCCTCGGCCTGGGAGTGCTGCATGTTCTCCTTGTGCTTGGACAGACGCTCCTGCTTCTCCTTCTTCGGTGTGCTGTGGTCCTCGTTCATCTCCTAAGGACGGCAGTGAGAATTTTAAAAAAAGAAAAAAAGAAATTAAGAGGCGCAGGACAGTGGATCGTCCGAATTCGTACGAGTCCGCGGCCGAGATCTGTAGATGTATCTGGACAGTTTGAGTGGGTGGTTTATATATGTGAATATCCATCATGGGCATTTTTCTGAGGAACTAATTTGAGATTTGAGAAAAAGTGTTTGCGGAGCTTATTGCAAACTCCGACTGACTCCCTCCGTCACTGACTTTCATACAGTTGAAAGCAATAAAATAGTTTCAGGCAAATCTATCCCTCCTCAGTACGAGTTCTCTGTCTCTTTCATGGGCTTTAAGGTAATCTACAACTCGCGCTAATACACTCAACACATGAGCCTGATCCCCGCTCCTCTGTGGCGTCTAATTCCGCTGTAGCCCCTCAGTTGGTGGTGGAGTATCTCTCCCTGCCAGAGACGCTTTCTTTTTTAACTGCGGCTGACCTAATTTTGGTCACTTATCTGGTAGCTGAAAAAACACAGTGCATCACACTCCCGGCCCACAGGACCATCATCTGGACCCGGTTCCGAGGCCCTGTGTGGAGGCACATCAATGCGACGCCGTGCGTATATGGATTTGTGGCAGTTTGTGTGTGTGTGTGTGTGTGTTTATACACGTGTAGGAACATAGTGAGTAGGCCGAGTGACTCAACACAACTTTGGAGGTACTGAATGTGCACGTCTGTGTGGAGGAGTTGCTGATTCAACAGCGAGCGGCGGACGAGGCCCGCGCGCCTGTCACATACACGAGAGAGGCACACAAAGGGAGTTCGCCGGGGGAAGGAAGAAGGAAATCAACAAGCGGCGCTTCACCTCCTTTATCTTCTCCTTGCAGAGTTTGTATTGCTTCTTTTGATTATCCAGAAACGTGGTCAGCTCCTTCTTCTGCTGGGCCACGATCTGCTGCTGGAACTTCTTCTCATCCGCCAACGCCGTCTTCATCTGGAAACAAGAAATGAGAGGTAAAACCAGGGGGCGGAGGACACGTTAGCTCGGAGCTCTTAACTGAAAACACGCTCGGCAACTGGACTGTGAACAAATCACCATAAAACTATGTACATGTCACCGCCTATGATCTGCAGTTACATAACGTAATCAATTCATCATTTCAGTCACGTTTGTCCAGCAAAAAATACCAAACCTCGTCCCGGCTGCTCCAATGATACGATTGGCTGCAGGTCAGACAAAGCATTTGAGGTCTCAGAAATTCTAAACAGAAAAATAATCTGGAAATAGATTCATAATGAAAATAGTAATTAGTTCCAGCCTTTAATCTCATTGTTGGCTAATTTCACGTTCGTCCTGCTTAATTTCGGGGGCTTTGGCCTGATTGGTTGGTTCAAGTCAAATCTCACTTTATAGACATTCAATAAAAAGTGGTTTGAAATATCGAAAACTGGACGATTAACTTGCTGAAGCCACCGGAGGAGGTGTCATTTCGAGCTGCAACAGTTAATCGATTAGTTATCGATCACTAAATTAAATCGCCAACTATTTTGATAATCGACTAATCGCATCAAGTAGTTTTTATGAAAGAAAAAGTAAAATTTCTCTGATTTCAGCTTCTTAAATGTGAATATTTCCTGGTTTCTTTGCTCCTCTGTGACATTAAACTAAATATCTTTGGAGTGTGGAGGAAACACAACATCATCTTGGGGTTTTGGGAAACACCATTAACATTTTTCACCATTTTATGACTTTTTCTTTGGACCAAACAACTAATCGATTAATGGAGAAAATAATCGACAGATTAATTGATTATGAAAATAATCGTGAGTTGCAGCCTTAGTGTCATTGGTGTGTGAGCCGATATCTAGTAAACAGTTGGTTTAACGCCCATTACACGTGATATTTATGTTGCTGCTCTATACCAGCAGATAATCTATCTCCCTGGCTGCGACGGAGGCTGCGTGTTAATCACCAGAGATATGCAGGTTGTTTTTCTGTGACCTACTTCCTGCCCTTGTGTTTCATCATATGTATCATCGTGCGGCAGCAGTGTACAGTAGAAAGTCTCAACTAAAACTTTCCGTATGTATTTTTTTCAATGCAATACCGAGGTTGGAGGTTCGTGATACTTTCAACACACCTACCTTCAAAAAACTACAGAATCATAATCACTTCAACATCACTTCCTCCCTTGTTTTTCCAAAGCAAACCTTATCCCCTGGCCAACTGGGTGCATGGTACACATCGGTCGGTGTGATCATCTGTGAAATAACTTAAGGGGGTTACTGTACTTCAGCATCCACTCCTGCTCTCCACTCATGTCCTATACAAATCCCACCTCCTTCTCGCCCAGCACCGTGTGGCGCTTCGCCAGCTTCTCCAGCTCGATGTAGGCGTTGTTGGCCTGCGTCTCCACCTCCTTCTGCAGCTTGAGCCGGTGCTCGTCCATCTCGGCCTTCAGCTTGTTCTCCAGCGCGATCAGCTGCTTCTGGTGCTGCCGCCGCATCCGCTTGTAGCCCGACATCTGCTCCCGCAGCTCGCTGTCCTGCTCATGTTCGTGGATCTGCTTGGTCACCTGTGGGAAGGGGGGGAGGAAGAGACGTTAGGAGATCGGGATGCTCTGTGGTTTCTGATTTTTGATGAGACCGAAAAAACAGTCAAACCCAAACTGTCTGCGTTAACAAAGAACAAGAGATGAGATGGGTTTTAAAATGCCGGGGGTGCATCCAAACAGCAACGCTCCACCTGTCGCCTGTCCTTTATCAATCTGCAGACATGATTTATCCAGGTTGCCTTTTTCAAAGAGGAGCTGCAAACGGAATTCACCCAACGCTGTGAAGTCGTACACGTCGGTTGCCGCAATCAGTCGGTAACTTGAAAAGTTGTCAACAAGAGATTTCAACTAAATTAAGACCCTCAAAAATGTTTACTCCAGTGAATTCCCTTCAGCTGAGGTCGCCGCTGGACTCCCAACAAAAAGCTCTTTCATTTGACGCGTCGCACAAACAAAGTCACCGCAGAGATCAGGCAAACAAAAAGCATCTGAAACGTGTTTAAGCCAAAGAAAAAAAAAAAAAAAACCCAGCTCCATAATAATATTCAATCTAAGACGACCAGACTAAATGTCTAAACAGAAATGTCACCCAATGTTTTTTGTTCTTTTTTTTCTTTTTTTAAAAACAAAAACCTACATCTGACACCAACCTGAGGACAGAAAGGATTCTCCACGTCCAGGTAGTACTCGCTCCGCATCTTCTCATAGCTCCCACCTGAACTCCTCCGGCCAAACATGATGGCTACTTTAGCCAAGTGCACCAGCATCCAGGAACCTTGTGCAGCATCCTATGCCCGACAGAACCCCCGGTCTGAGCTCCGATGCCACCCTGAGACCCCCCCCCCCAACCCCCCCACCGCCTTACTGGACGAGGACACCCCCCCCCCCCAAAACCCCCCACCTCTTTCAGCTCTCCTTGGTTCGCGCCCTGGGCACGGAGCGGCCGAGGCAGGCGTGTGAACTACGAATGAGGCAGGCCTACTCCGCAGGCCAACAAGAACACAGAGCGGCTCTTTAGTCGGGCTAACGCTAAGCGGCGTACAGCAGGTGGGTCACATGAATACCTCATTGAGAAAGAGTGAGAGAAGTCAGGGGTGGGGGGCGAGGGTTAGAGAGGAGAAGGCAGAGAGATGAGGGGAGAAACAGCAGATGGAGAGTCGACTGGGAGAGCAGAAAAAGATACAAATGGAAATAACCAGAAGTAAAGTAAGAGCATCTGGAGGTGGAGGTGCACGTGGAAAACAGATGAGAGGTCGAGGCTCCGTTCCTTTCTTAATCTGCGCCGAATCAATACCCCTACTGTAATAGCGTCTCTCAATCCCGGTCACTCGCTCGGCCGCCGCTCCCCCGCCTGCTGTGCCACAAAGGGGCCAAGTCACGTCATGTGATGTGTTATGGCCTCTTTCACACCAGGCTCGGGCTCTGGAGAGGAGAGCGGAGGGCGGCGGCATGCGGGCGAAAGGTGAAGGTTCCACTGAGATCAGTGGGAATTAAGCAGCTGAACTCGGCCATTTCGCTTATTTTGCAGTTTGTCTTAATAATCTCAGTGTTGCACTGAAGGGACATTATTTGCTGAGTAGGAGAAATGCTGGTGCTGCTGGTTGGGACTGATTTGTGTAGGAACTAAGTAGGGAGAGAGCTCACACAGAAAGTGTCAACGAACCCGGATCGATATCAAAACTCTTTTATTGTACAGAATAAACAATGTAGGAAAAAAATTGCCCACATTTTATGTAAAATAAATTGTTGATTTTCTTTATTCAAGTTCTATACATCTGGGGTTTTTTTTCTTTTTCTTTTTTTATAGTCATTTATGATAAAAGTTTATGGTTAAACTAAAATATCAAGCCTCAGTTAAATTTCTTTGTCATAAAGGTTAGATAACAACATCTTAGGAATCATTCACAGATATATATATTTATATCTATATATCGGCTGATGTATCGTATCGGAAATGTTGTACTCCCTAATATCGATATCGGCCCCCAAAAATCAATATCGGTCAGGCTCCAGAGGGAATTAATAGAGACTTTGTTTTTGTCTAATAATTTTGCCCACGATTTGAGTAAAGACCATTTAACAGAGCAGGTCGAGCTTTTTTGACCCCGGCAGGATTCAGTGCTGCGAAGAATAAGTGTCAACTTTCTGAAAGTGCAAGCGGCTCTGTAGGAAACTGAATTCCTTTGACTTGCAACATTAACGTTATTCCTTATTACACAGAAGGAAAAGTGTCTGGCTCGTCGTGAAGACGGAGACAGAAGAGAAACGGCTGCGCTGTGAATGTTGCTTTCAGATGTATAGCAACATGTGGTGGAGTCATCTGGCCAGAGAGGCGAAGCCAAGAGCCTCCACAGACCCTCGTTTATCGCCCTGTTTTCCTGTCGATGGACAAATGTGTGGGGCTCAGTATTCTCGTATATCGGCTCGGGGCCTCGGATGCAAATGCAGAAAAAAGAAGACTTGCATCTGGTTTAACCACAACCTCTAACATATATATATAAATATATATATATATATATATATAGTCTTTTAATCCATTTCTGCTATATAACTATACAGCAGATATTAGTATATAGTTATGAACTTTAACTGTTGAGCGATGGGGACGGAGCGTGTTTTTGCAGCGTATCATACTTGGTTACAAACTGAGAGCAGCTGACGAGTCAAGCGGCGGATGAGGGGGAAGTATTTTTTTTTCCGACGACGTCTCACGTCGCCTTTTAAGCTTCCATCAGTTACTTCATCCGACCTATAGTAACCCCTGCCCTCCCTCTCACTCTCTTCCTGTGTCTCGCACATTGATTCTCCTTCTCCCTTTTTCCCTCCCTCCCTCCTCGTCCTTCACTTACATCTGCCTCGATTATTTCTCACCCTTCTCTCTTTTTTAGTTTCCACTTTTCTAGCCCTCATTTTTTTGATTCCTTCCTTCTCTTCAGTTTCTCTCATTCCTCCTCTGTTTTTCAACATTACATCACATCGGACTCTCCGCTTCTCAAAACCCTCGTCCTTTCTGTCAGTCCACATCTCAATCTGCACTGCTCCTTTGTCTCACCTCCGTTTGTTTATCCGTCCTTCTCCCTATCTGTCCATCTCGTCGGCCTGATATCTGCAGTCCGTGTCCTCCACCACGTCTCTACCTCCATGTTTTTCATTTCATTCACCCTTTAACGTCTTTGAATCTCCCTCCATCACCATTATTTCCTCTTTTATCTTACGAGCCAATTTCTCAAATCTGGAATTTGCATACTTGTGTTTTCTGAGGACGCATTTTATTACTGACAGTATGTTTTCATTCTCTTTTCCTGTTCTCCATCTTCATCTCTCTCTATCTCTCTCTTCCTTCTCTGGCGATCAACCACCCCTCACCATCTGGACCCCCCACTCGTCTCTCTCACTCTCCCTTTGTCTACCTGCTGATTCCAGTCTCAGCGAGTCGAGGACGTCTGCGCTCGGCAGAAAAACATGATGTCATCTCTTTCAGCGCCGGCGGGCAGGACCAGCGCTGAGTACACGACAGACACACTGTGGTTTACACCAGTCGGCCTCGGCTCCACAGTGCTGCCGACGCAGTGTGCGTCGCCTCGGCTGCTTTAGTTTGACTTTAATCCACAGCAATTTACAATGAAACAAAGCAGTTTCAAAATGTGAAACGTTGCTTTGTTTTTAAAGAGTCACAAGCCGGATGGAGTAGAGGCTTCTGAGGGTACAACTGAGATTATGTTTCCCCCGGTGGGACAATGAAACAAACTCTTGACAGAGGAATGACCTCATGGTGTCCTTTTATTGGCTCGGTGCCCACAGAAGGAAAAGTTCAACACCAGTTAGGAAACAAGAAGGTACGTCGCTAAAGAGATGTTTCAGGGTGGATTCCTGTTTACTCACTATACTGAGTCGAGAGCTTTAGTTTGTACATGTCTATTTTCAACCCATAGACTTTGTTAGCGTTTAATGAATGTGCAGTGTGATTAAACGCTGAAAATGTGAGATTAACAAAAACACAAGTAATCTCCACATTAATCACGTGTGAATAACACACAGTCGTTCACGAACTAGTCAAAACCACGCACACACACAATTTTCTTGATAATGTTGTTGTCTGGTTTAAGACGTGACAGCAGACAGGACTCACAATTAAAACCACTAGGTCATGGATGGGTAAGCACGCACGCACGCGCGCGCCCACACACACACACACACACACACACACACACACACACACACACACACACACACACACACACACACACACACACACACACACACACACACACACACACACACACACACACACACACACACACACACACACACACACCATTACAACTACTTACAAGTTACTAGGGCCGGTTTCCATGACAACAGACAGAGAGAAAGGAGAGGGAGAAAATCCCACCCCCTTCAACTAATATTGAGTCAGATCTAAGAATGCTGTAGTATCAAGTGCGAGAAAGGGCGAGGGGGCGGACGGAGGGGAGCGGGTAACGCGAAGCGTAGCGTATAAGAGGAGAAAAACAAAATGGATAGAGGTGAATGAAAGGAATGATAGTGGAGGGAAAAAAATGGAGAACAGTGGCGGAGAATGAGCCGAGAAACAAAGAGTCGGAGAGAGAGGTGAAGAGCCGAAAGATGGACAGACACGAAGGGGAAATAAGAGGAAGACGGACGGAGAAGGGAAAACACAGAGTAAATATCAAACAGGTGGAGAAAGAGATTTGAGTTAAGACGCGAAGGGGAAGGAGAGTCTACACAGGAAAGACGGACCTGTGAATCCACACCACATGTTCTCCAGCGTGGAGACATTACATCACACTCAGACTCCATGTCCTTCACTATCAGTGACAGAGAAACACACTCACACACAAAAAGAAACGCCTCTTCTGTTCCTTCTTATGCTGCTGCAGTGTAAAGAAAACACTGAGAAATAAGGTGGCTTCTGCGAGAAGGAGTTTATCCAATTTTTTACTTTCAAACCAACAATTTTTAAGGTGAAAAAAAATGACCACTAAAGGGGCGATTTCGGAGAAAGTTTCCCTGTTTGTTGTTGTTGATTTTTTCGCTGCACTGGTCGGGACTCAAACCCGCAGCCTCTGGAATGGACGACCGAGGTGCCAACCACAAAGTCAAAACCCCTGAGTCGAAGCGGCTGTCGCTAGCGCGTCTATTAAGGTGTCGGGGAGTGATGTTGACACACTACACACACAGTGTTATGCGGTGGGGTCTGCACCATTTCTTTTTCTTTTCAACTTAAAGAGCCATGGCGGCACGCACACAGAAACAGCAGCTAGCAGACCGCGAGAAAATATTCGCTCAATTCTACAAAAAATGTAATTGATTAAAAACCGCTTTCTGCCCCATTAAAGGCAAAAAATAATAATTTTGTTAAACCTACCAGAGAGGCTGACTTGATGGTGGCGAAGCGGCCCTGGTTCTTGTAGTTCTGGGACTGGCTGCTCTTGTCAGAGGAGGCCGGCCTCAGCTCTGGCCTGTGGTCCCTGTGGAGCCCGTCGTCCCAGTTGAACTGATGCTCCTGTACGAGACACACACAAAATATGAGTCACACAGCTTTTCTTCTTCTGGTGTAAAAATGAAGGTGAGTTGAACTGTTGGACTTTAACTCAAACTCAAAACTGTGGCAGGAGTAAAAGTCCTTAAATAACTCAATTCCCCCATTCATTTTTAATTGCACCACATCTAAATATCAAAAGGAAATCTTCAGCATTTGCTGAAACTGTGTCAGGCGTAACCTTGATGAAATGTCAACACACTCTGTTCAGGGACCTGGGTACCAAAGAGCCGATTCATGTGAGACGGGATCTTCATCAGCATCTCAAAAAACAACATGTCACTTTCATTTGTTCCCAGTTCGGCCCCCTGAACTTGAAACAAACACACTGTGTGCCTGTGCACGTGGCGACGTCCCTATTCACACACTGTCAAAACACAAAGAGCAGATGAAGAAAGGGGAATGACAAAGTGGCGACAGCCCACTCTTCACAGAACTGTTCAGTCATGTGATATTCAATGAGAACGCTAGGCGTTGTGTTGACCTGTGTGTACTGCGCGAGTGAGTGTGTGTGTGTGTGTGTTTGTATGCACGACGGAGTTGTCAGTGGGGAGTGAGGGAGTGTGCGCGCTGCTTGACGACATTTGTACACAGCCTTTGTTCTCGGGAGTGTAAACAGTGGCGGTGATGAACTTGAAGCAATCTGCCAAACAGTGAGGACTGTGTCGATGGTTTCCATGGTTTCGGGGGGGGGGGGGGATTACACATTACACAACGGCAAGAGAAACCCGGAGGATGTTTTTTCCAATGTGTTACCTTTGCATTTCTGGAGAGCAATCATCACCTTGTAATGGAAGCGACCGGACCGGTAATGTGGCATTTGTAGATTATACATCTTTTATATATGTACTCACTGAGGAATGTGATTCTTACAAACGATAAGGTACAAGGCTTTTTTTTTTTGGAAAAGTGGCCACTACTACTTCGCCATTTCAAATAGATTTTAAGGTGATTATTTGTCTGTCTCTATATTAGGAGCACATGTTAAAAACCTGAATGGTAATCTGTGGAATTAGGTGATAAATCAAAGTGATAAGCCAAAGTCCTGATTTTGATGACTAAATTCATATTTATACTTTGCCGTTTTTCATGGCTAAGTGTTTTTTTTTTTTGGACTGATATGAAAGTATGCTGCAGTAAAGATGTGATTGTAAACTTTGTCTGGATGTCATACCAAGGTGGGGGACACGCCTCCCGCTCCCACCAACCAAATGTCACTTCCTGCAATTTAAGTTTGTTGAGGAGGGAAAAATATGGATCTTTGTTTGAGTATTTGGAGAAAAAAAAAATGGGTTGATGAAGAGAATTTAGCTGGGTTTTCTTTTTGAGCTCTGGCCCTCACTCCAGCATGGGGGGTTGGCAGTAATGCACCTGAAATGCCAGCTACCTCAGGCCTTTCAATCAAAATAACCATCTCATCAGAGCATCTCACACTGGTTCAGTTAGGACTCTCAATCCATCACCGCCTCGCCTTCAAACCCCCATGACCGTTACCTTCTTGGTGTGCGGGGAGGACTCCAGGGTGCTGCTGTAGTCCGGCGGGTGCATCATGGTCATGTCGGAGCAGCTGTCGTCCAGCACCTCCTGCATGCTGTTCACGCTGCTGCTCTGGCTGCCGGTGCTGACCGAGGTGCTGGGGATGGAGTGGTTGCTGCCCAGGCTGTTCATCTTGCAGCTGGCCGCCTCACTGTCCTGCAAGAGAACGGTCCACACATGTTCATGAACACATGGTTCCATACGGACTCACGTTGGTTTTTCCCCACCCTAATATACGCAGGCCTCTCGGACTTGTTTTTATTAAATTCTGAAGTTCATGTTTTTGTATCATTCACTCGTGTCAGTGCTAATGTTATCGGACGTTGTCCGGCTGAGGCATCTTCAGGTTCTTCATGAGCGTGTGCTCATGATAGATAAACTGAATCTCACTGCACAGCTTTTTAGGTGCAGCAGACAATTCAGTGACAGACTTGTAGATAGTAGATACTTTCCCTAACACCACAAGGCTTTGGGACTGCAGGTTTCTTTTTCTCAATGGAGCCTTCGATGGGGGATGTCTTATTGCAGTGAGGTCTGGTGGCTGCTCTGAATAGCGTCATGTGGTGTAGGATGACACGACTGTGGTTGCTGGCTTGTCCATGTCTGTCCATGCCGCCTCAGGCCAGGTCAACTGACGGGCATTTCATCTCAATGTCAGGCTGTGGCGGCAGCTGCAGGAGAAATGTGGCTTCTATAACGTCACATCTGATAAAAGACACCTGTCCTCTGCCTTTGTCCCCCGTGAGTTCAGATATCCTCTGTTGATCGCAGATAATCCTGCACTATTGACTCTATTGAATCCATAAAACTCCCCCACTGCAGTGTAATACAAATGCTGAACTAGAAGCAGATCGATCGATTGACAGAAAACTGATCAATTCAGTCTTTTCTGTTATTTTTTTTTCCAAGCAAAAATGTTCTGCTTCTCAAACGTTCCGGATTCTGTTTATCATCACTAAAACCCATGATGGTTTGGGACTGTTGGGCAGAAACTGTGAGGAGAACCCAAAGGATGTTTTACAGAGCAAACAACTAATCTAATAATTCATAAAAATAATCAAATAAATCATAAAAATGACTGTTAGTTGCAGCCATACACTGATTACTAATCTAATTATTATTCATCTCTGTTTTATTAACTGCACTATTGTCTCAGTTGGCTCTATTACTGTGTTTGTCCGTGTGTGCTGCTGATCCCTGGGATTGTGATCTTGCACACACAAACACACACTTACTCTGGACAGACTGGAAATAAATGACAGACTTCTCTTTCAGGTGAAAGTTGCAGGATTGTGATCAGAATTTAAATGGAGCTCAACTGGTTTCATGTTTTTAACCCCTCGTTCTCCACTTCCCTCCTTCGACTGCTTCTCCTGACAATCTCTGTATTATTTCTTATCCCCACCCTCCCCATCGTCCCCCTCTTCCTCCCACCTCCTCCTCCTCCTGGCTCTCTCCCATGAGCCCGTTGTGTTTCTCCTGGTAGAGGATCTTCTTCATCTTGCGGTACTGCAGGTTGTCCAGCTCGCGCACCGCGTCCTTGGTCCTCTGGATGAGGTCGATGAGGATGCGCGGCGAACGTTCCCGACGCACAAAATCATGCTGAACAGAGACAAAGAGGGAGAACATCAGTAAGTCGGTCAGTTGGGTCATTAATTCTTTAAAGCAGGATAGAGGGAGGAAACAACTGTGTTTTCTTTCTCATACTGTGAAAGGGATTTATTCAAAGTTATGTAGTAACTTCAGCCAACATACAAAACCATTTATGTGTTTTAAAAGGGTAATTTTATATTGTGTTAATCACTTGTTTTCAAAAAATAGCAGAAGAACAAAATGGACATTTGTCTATGTTGTGATGCAATAATGCTTATTGAGTACAATGTTATAATTTACAGCAATTCAACCTAACAATTCAGACATCAATATCAAAACAATAAATATTCATCGGGTAAATAAAGTCAAACAAATGGTGGCGTTTTCTGGAAAGATGAAATTTACTTCTCAGTTAAATATGAAAACTGATTTGTGATCTAAAAGACCTTAAAGGCACAGTAATGATCTTATAATTCGTGTTTAATGAGGAATATATTTAATCCAGTGTGATATTCCAATAAGCACCACGACTGTGACTATCACTAGAGGGCGCCTGCAGGTTGCTGAGCTGGTCCTGGGACTCTCATCGCTCCACAATCCTCTATAGTCTGAACACATGGGATCTGTGAAAGATTGGCCCATAAAAAATCGATTTCCACAAATACTCTTAATCCTCCAGTAGCTAATGTGTTAATGACAGTTATAATTAAATTATAGCAAGAAACAAACAGTTGATGGATAATATACTGATAATTCACAGAGAGGTTTCAGTCTTTTAATCTGGATTTTTGTTTTGTGTTTTCTGTGAAAGGCCCATAGTCTGAAATTAAAAATGACTTTAAGGTTTATAACAGAATCATCTTTATTCAACAGGATCTGGGACTGGAACATTTAATCTATTTAAAGATATTTTCTCGCACATTTTCTCACATCTGTAGTTTGATGAAGGTGTGATTTGACAAATTATGCATTTATGTAATTATTTTGACTTTTACAAAATCATGTCAGAAGAGTGGGGGCCCAGGCCTGGTGGGTTGGGGGGCAATTGACTGTACCGACATTAATACAACGTCCTCTCTGCCCTGCTCTCTCACCTTCCACACACACACACACACACACACACACACACACACACACACACACACACACACACACACACACACACACACACACACACACACACACACACACACACACACACACACACACACACACACACACACACACACACACACACACACACACACACTTAGTCACTCTCATTCATAAATGATTGCGTGCTTAAATGTTTGCAAGCTCAGAGTACTGGACTAAAATACGTATCTATATATATACACTGTATGAAAATATCTTGGGTCCATTCCTCTATGTCTCTCTCTCTCTCGCTCTCTCTCGCTCTCTCTCTCTCGCTCTCTCTCGCTCTCTCTCGCTCTCGCTCTCGCTGCCCACCTCCCTTTCCATGTGACAGATGCTGGTGTAATGGGTTAGTCAGGACATGGAAGATGGGGGGTGATATGACATCACGCTCTGGAAATAGAGATGAGAGTGATTTGTCCCGTTTTTCTGACAGACCCGGAGAGTGTGGGTGCTCGGCCGCCTCCGTCCCGTCAGCCGGCGAGAAGTTATATCTCCAGGATTTTTCCTCGTCGTGACAGTGGCGCTAAGAAGAAGTGGCAGCGTTTCCGCGACGTCTGCAGTCGGTTTTTGTGTGTGTACTGCAGCACAACCAACCAGATTTACTTCATCAGTTTATAATCCTAAATGATCACTTATTAGTTACTTAATGGAGTCATTGGGCTTCGAACTTTTGGCAGAAAAAAAACGATATATGGTTTGTTGGTTATTTATGGGATAAAAAAAATATACATCCAACACCCAGAGCTATTTTTAACCGTTCAAGAGAGTAGTTTTTGCATAAACGCTGAGCACTTATGGGAGGAGGAGGCCACTGAGCCGTTATCATTTCATTATACATGTAATTAGTATTACTGTGAATAAAGTATAGGGAGAGAGTGGGTTTAACCTGAAGCCAGAACAAGGCCCCCAGATTAGTGACCTGATTTTCCCTTTAAAGAGCTTGGAGGGGCGTGAATGTGTGTGTGTGTGTGTCTGAGAAGGGAAAGTGGGGAATTAACCATAAGCTCCACACCGACCCCCCCTCAAAAAAGCCCTTCCAACATAAAGCAGCCCCTTCGACACTGATCCAAAGTCTGTTTACTACTTATCCCTCTTTAACGGTTTTCAGGACCGGATTTGGGTCAGGGGGCGTTGGGAAGAGTGAAAAATCTATAAAGTCTGAACTTTGATCTTATCCCGATGACGGTCCAGAGCCCCCTGGTTTAACCACGACCCCGACCTGCCCCGAGGTGAGGCAGGTGTGAAAGCCGCTGCACTGTTGAGCGTGATCGCCAACAACATAAAACTCTTAGAGGGCCAATAGGATTACCTGTTGTTCGCACAAACATAAAAGATCAACTTGTCAGCTACAGGGGGAAATGTTCATTGTGTTTGTTTTTTGTTTTTTTTGCAGGGGGGGGGGTGTAAGGTGTTATTGGGCAGGATGGCTGAAAAAGAGTCATCATATAGGCTGACTTCTGACCGACAGCCATATTTATTTTTTGTGCTTTTTTCGTAACACGTGAAATAATAATATACATTTTTTGCTTAAAGCTTTCTTCTACACCTTGGGAATCTCCCATTTCAATCCCTAACGTTCACTCATTCAGACATAGGTCATTTTTTTTCCCCTGAAACAATCTAATTGCAACCTAAATAAAAACAAGAATAGGACATTTCTATAAAGGTTCCAATTTTTCCTATACCCTTCCAAGCAAAGACCAAAATGGAAAGAAATTGAGTAAGTGGTAATATGATAATATGAATTAGTCCCCTATCAGTTGGACCCAAATCAAAGGGCCGATGTGGAAGCAGCGAACACACACAGACACACGCTCTGCGGAGCCTCAAGGACCACACTGCTCCAAGGCTCAGCACGAGAAAAAAAGAAAAGAAAAGGAAAAGAAACAGCAGTTCTCAGCGGGGGGGGGGGGGGGGGGGGGGGGTCTTGGTTCCTGTGCTTGAAGAAATACACTGTGTATCTGTTTGCATATTAGGGAGCCATGAGTGGGTGGGAGTGACTCATCTGCGCGGCCTAGGGGACCAACTGAGGCAGGAAGTGAGGTCACGGCTGGAAGGATTACAAAAGGAAGCCCACTCACTCTTAGCAGCTCCCCTGACGAGGGTCTGTCCTGAGGAATTTTCAGTAGGCAGTAGTCCACAAAGCTCCGGAAGGGGTCGGACCTGGGTAGAGACGAGGGACACGGAGGTTTTAGATCTCCCCGCCTCTGATGAAAACATATTTCGTGACGATCTAATGACCGTCAGCCACACCTACTGTAATAACTGTCAATGGATGTTTAACGTGACGAGCAATCTCCTCTTCTGTTGCGCGTGTGTGTGTGTGTATTTATCATATCAATCAATTAAACCGGAACAATCCCATGTAATCTCCCCGTGGAGCCTCGTATATGGAACCATATATGGATTATGTAAATAAGTGGAGCGAAAAAAAATATATAGGCCACTGGAGCTGTGGAACACTGTGCCACTGACTCTGATCTAAAAATATGATCGTGATAACACGATATGTGAAACGCAGTGTTTTTTTGATTGTCGCTGTAGGTCACTGAGATGAAAAAGCAAACCAGCCCGGCTCCTCCACCTCTACGCCTAAAGACGCTGTGGTTGGCCCAGGTGTGTCGAGTCAAACGTCTGTCCAGCGTGGGCCTCGTGTTTGTGTGGTGAAGTAAAAAAAAACTGTGGAGTCGACGTCTCTACTAGTCTCATCTGGCGGTGTGTTGCTGACGCCCCGGGCCGCTGGAGCTCCTCCAAAAATACCACAACCCCGCGCCACCCCACACAGTTGCTCGCCTCAGCACCATGTTAGAAAAACCAGAGCTAATTTTACAAAAGCCGTTTCTCCGCACACCGTCACGGGGAAGCAAATATTATATCTCAAAAGACCCCCCCCCCCCCCCTCATTTTTCTGATGACTTTGTTTTTTTGTCAGAGCCCACAATACATGCTCGCTTGTGAAAGTGTAAAAAACAAACCCTGGTTTAACGGAGAGCTTGGGCGGAAGACACAGGAAGGCCACTGATGCCTTCAGGCGCTTCTGAGGCAGGGGGAGAGAGAGCAACATTCAAGCTTTACTCGCCTCGGCTGCGCACGAGATACACGACTCCTGCAATATGGTTTACGAAAAGCGACCGCTCGCACGACCCTGCGGGCCTTCGTTCGCTTTCA
This sequence comes from Scophthalmus maximus, assembly GCF_022379125.1. NCBI lineage: Eukaryota > Metazoa > Chordata > Actinopteri > Pleuronectiformes > Scophthalmidae > Scophthalmus > Scophthalmus maximus. The sequence continues at coordinate 4,617,409 of NC_061533.1, read as the reverse complement.
CGACACGAGCGATGGCGGCGTGGATACGTAGAATATTTGCTGACTTGTCAATTCACTGCTTATCAATTTAATCAACTTCTTTACGCATTTATAATACTAAATATTTATTTTACTTTTTCTGCCAAATTAATACATGCATGTAAAATAATCATAGTGTGTGTATATGGAGTGATTATCTACCAGACTATACAGACTGTGTCCATAAAGTATCTACTTGCTATTTGAGAGAATAAATCATCAAATAGCTCATGTATGGTGACGATGGTGGTTCATGCTCCAGTTGGGCCGAATCATCTGTTCAGAGATGATTAATCTTCCTAAAATGGAGCAACAATGAACACCCATTATGTTATTAATATTTTTTGGGGGGGACAAAACGCAAAGATAAAAGAATTCAGTTTCTCAATGCATTTTTTTTAACATGAAATAAACAAGAATATGTCAAGTTTTCGTGATGACATTTTTATCGCCCTCTTGCCTGGAAAAAAAGATGCTTTTCCAGACACGGTGGGACGGGCTGGTGCTGCAAATCGCTGTTTAAAACCTGCTGGCCTACATTAAATTGCTTAAAGTTTTCTTTTGTTTTTCTTTTAATGTCTGGAATGAGAGTCTCCGGGGAATCTATTAGCATCCACAGTCATGAAGCTGTGAGGCTGCGAGCAGCCTGAAGTAATGCATAAAACAGGCTCTTTTCCCACATTACAGTGAGAACACAGAGTCTGTGAACGTCCTGGTTAGTATGGCAAACATTAAAAAAACAAAAAACAAACGTGAGCTTTAACTACTAGAATAATATTAGAATAAATCACACTGCTTTGTTTTTGATCTCGATATACATTCACGTGTGCTTTTGTTGGTATGTGTTTTCGCGCGGCGGAGGCTTCGCAGGTAATTACATAAGAGTCTTACAGTCGTGTGTGTGACCTTGCACACGGCCCGTGGTGCAGATTAACAAGGGGATGTCTTCTACTCCGACTGAGCCCGGATCGGACTGGGCTGTAATATTTACAGTTGACTGGAGGTATTGTATCAGCAGCTCAACTGGCTGTCATTTTATTTTAGATTTTGCATAAATCAGTTTGATGTCAACTACTCAATGACATTAGCATTTATGGCAGTGTCAATTCATTTATAGATATTTGGTTAAACTCTTGATGGGGAGGGGGGGGGGATAAAACATATTTGTGAGGTGTGCTCCACTCACCACTCATTGGACTGCAGCGTGGGAGAGTCGTTCTGGGCGATGTGATATAAGGCACTCATGGCGTTCATGTTGAACAGGGGCGGTTTGCGCTCCGCTAAAATCAGGCACCAAGTCAGAGAGGCAGAGACAGATGGGGAAGAGGGCAGACGAGGGATGTTTTTAGTTTTTCGCGATCACCACAAAATTAAAAAATAAATGTTTGCTTTCCCACTTGTTTCATGCATCACTTCTAATCAGCTTAAGTCTGTTAAATCGTTGACTGAACGGGCCTATACAAATGTATCTTTTTTTTTTACCAGTAGGTATATTTAATGCTCACCCAGTTCGATACAGGTGATTCCCAGGGACCAGATGTCCACTTTCCCCTCGTACTGACCCTCGTCCATGGCTAGGATCACTTCAGGGGCCATCCTGAGGAACACACACAAACACACACACACTTTAGCAAGTACGAGGTGGAATCCATGAAAATGTTATAATCTGCTAAGCCTCTCATAGCTTTTAAAGACTCAGTGGTGCTGCGACGGCAGCTCAGGTTTTTGGGAATATGTGAATGCGTTTCTGACTGTAAACACAAAAGTTGTGCCGTTGGCTGCTCATGACAGTCCGTCACTAGTCCAGCTGTTTGTATGACAATTTCATTCACGAGCAAAGTCCCGCAAGTGCATACAATACACTATATCTATATTGGGACGTAAGTCCTCGTCGTTTTGTCACATTGAATATGTAACACTGCCCGTTTTATGACACTGTAAATGTTCCTTTCAGATGCAACAGGGCGATTACAGAGAACCGTCACTGGTGTTGAAAAAGGACATGAATGAGGATGAAGTGTTTGCCTCACAGGCTACATCAATGGTGACCCACAGTGAACACCCTCATTCATTTTTTATTAGGGCAGCAACTAACATTAAGTTACATAATCAATTAATCTGTCGATTATTTTCTCAATTAATCAATTCGTCGTTTGGTCCATAAAATGTCATAACATGGAGAATAATGTTGATCGTGTCTCCAAAACCTCCACATGATGTTTTGTTTTGTCCACACACCAAAGATATTTAGTTTACTGTCACAGAGGAGCAAAGAAAACAGAAAATATTCATATTTAAGAAGCTGAAATCAGAGAATTTTGAAAAAAGAAAAAAGAGTCCTGTATTGTTGACTATGTTGTGCCCCAGTTTATGCATATGACTTGTCTTGTGCATACTGACCAGTAAGGTGTTCCCACAAAGGAGTTGGCGGGTGAGGCAATGGAGGCAGAGCCAAAGTCGGCCAGTTTGACCTGACCGAGCTCAGTCAGCAGGATGTTACCGGCTTTCACATCTCTGGATGAAGAGAAGAGAGATGATAAAGATCAGCTCCACATATGTATTATGATGATGCAGGTGTACTGGTGGACTATATGTCAAAAATACTAAACATGACACTGGGTATCCTCATCGTCAATGAGACCTGTGATGACATAGAACGGGCGAATGGATTCATGCTGCACCACAGTTTGATGCCAATTGAATGTGTCTTTGCCATTAAAGATAATATTGTGGGGGCAGCAGCGAGACGGGAGGGCTGTTGCCTCCTCACAGCGACATTCACCACGGCAGCGAAAGAACAAACTTGAGGTTTTTTACAGCTTAATTAGTAAAACACTGCCATAAAGGGAGGACATAAACGCCCCTCGTCTCATTTTGTCATGGTTTCGCTGAAGTCGCTGCGTGGTCCCTGTGGGGAAACGTTTTCGAGCGAAGGAAAAACAAACCCACTCACCTGTGAATCATATTGTGGGAATGTAGGTAAGCCAGTCCTAGCAAGGCACCATGGGTAATGGCAGCAATTTCCATCTCTTGGAGTGGTTTCTTGTGTACTGGGGGGGGGGGGAGATAAGGGTGGTGTAAATGATCAGGGATTTTCTGAAGGCGTGAATGACATAATAATGAACTCAAACAGTTTTACACAAAGGCCCAGATAATAATTTAAGTTTCCGCGTACAGTTATGAGGTGTAGGATTCAAGGCTGATCGAGATTCATGGCAACCAAAACGTGTAAACAGTTGTGATCCTACACTGGCTCCCTGTCGACTGCCACAGTAACAAAGAGACTACATCCCATGTTAAAAAGGTCACAGCAGATCGAGCAGAGAAATTCTATACAGGCCGAAGTTTAAAAAAAATCAAGGCCCGGGCCTACTGTGGTGACGGTGTATCTACGTCAGTGATGGTCGCACACATAGGTGCTTAAAATAACACATTAGGTTTCAGGTCAGAAAGGTTGAAGAGGGTGAACAGTTCAGGAGCTTTGAAAACTCAAAAATGTTTTTTGGTGGTTAAACTAGAAACTAACTTTTTTTCTCTTTCAATGTTTTTTTCCTTTTAATGGCAAATGTATCAACTTCTGCCTCTGAGCAGAAGCAGCTGGGTTGTGTCCAAAGTTCCCTCTGAATCTCACTAATCCACATGTTTGATCTATTTTGCTTATCTATACAAGATAAGCTAATCACTTTATTAGTCCCACTGCGGGGAAATTTGCCATGTTACAGCACTGGAGGTGATAGAAAACAAAAGAAACATTGACAGTAGAAAAAAGTGATAAAGAAGAAAACACGCAAGAGTATATAAAAAAATATCAATAATATATAAAATGTAAATAACTGCAAAAATACAACAAGTTAATGTTTCTTGGCCTATCTGGAAAAAGATCAAAAGCCAATAAAAAACAATTTTACAAAAATACACGTGTTAAACACGAACCGATGCACTTACCCTCTAATAAATCTGACGCGGAGCCCAGGCAGTACTCCATCACCAGCTGGAACAATATGAAGTCACAGCTCAGCAACCAATCATTTGCATAAAGTGCACTAATCCATAAAAACTTTCTGAATATAAAGCTTTGAGTCAAGTTTGTGAAAACGTTTGAGGTAGTTTTCATGTCTACGGTGGAACATTAGTCAGAAAACACAGAGAGTGAGCCACAAGAAGATTTTAAAAAACTATGAGACGAGAACAAGGACAAAAGGAGAACTAAAGAAGGACCCACTCACCCAGGCAGTATTGTCTTTCAAGTAGCAGCCTTTGTACTCTATCGTGTTTGGGTGTCGCAGCTGTCCCAAAAACTTGACCTCCTTAATGATGTCCTGCCACTTCTGACAAAAGAAAAAAAGCAGAAAAAAAGCACATGGTTACACACTACAGGTACAATCAAAAACCCTGTGGTGATTCATTTTTTTTAAACCATATTTTAGGTCAAACTAACCACAACAAAGGAATGAAATGAATGACACAACACTGCCTGTGCATTTTTTTGGACTTACTGAGATAAATGTTATCTGACCACAGCCTAAACAAATGCCTTCTTGAACTTTGTGTGAATTCAGAGTGACAACTTTGTCTTTTATTACAACGTTTAGTGTGTTGGTAGTCATGGTGTGTTCCAAGTGTGTGTCTTTCTTACTTCGGTAGTCTGCTTGCCATTATAGGACATCTTTTTGATGGCCACCACCTCGTTGGAGTAAGAGTTACGCGCCTGAAAGATTGAAAATGGAAGAGGTCAGAAGATTCCACTAAAAGTCTTGAAAGTCTTAAAACCCTAAGCAAAGTAAAGGGCAGCTCCCACAAACTCATACAGTAATCCTCCCACAGGGCATCATTAATTAGGTCAATAAATATCAATCAATTAGAAACAGACAACTAACAAAACATGCAGCCTAAAAAAGATCCTGATAACTGATTGAGCAAATAACTAGTGACTTTCAGTTTAAAATGTTAAACCCAAACATTATCATCACATTTCATCACAGAAAAAGCAAAGCGAGCTAGTGAAATGAATATGTATATAACATTTTTTTTCAAAAACATTACATGTAATACTGTTCTGCATGACGACAGAATGATACAGAAGCGAACAGATTATGTGATGTGGAAATAAATCACTTTTCATCGGACGGTAACTTGTTTTCGAGGGGGATCCGGTGGGTGAAAGCGGATGAATCCTACGCATGTAAACATCATAATGCAAAAAGCAATACATTTCCAATGAGAGTGATGTGGCTGTAACAGATTGTCTCATTGGAATTCAAACAAATTTCCCGCCTGATCAAAGCACTAAACAATGTGATTAGAGGAGGAAGCCTGCAGCTCTAAAGCGTTTGCGTCCTCTGTGCGCAAACACATGTCCGTGTTAAACCCATGGCGTTAACCTTTGAGGCATTTGACCTGAGGGACAGCAGCGCCGCAGCTCAGCCCTCAGCTCTGCTTCATCTCACTTACAACAATAAATGGGAATTTCATGTCGAGATTCAAATGGAATCAGATTAACAGCAGGCAGCAGAGTATTCCCATTTGACTTTTTTTTTTCCAGATTCATTTTATCCCTGTGATTGACATGTCAGTTCATGCATAATAGTGTAGTATATAGATAGGTGTCAGTAGAGGAGAGGGGGGGAAAGAAAAAGAGAAAATCATGTAAAGATGAAATACTGAAACACATTCAGGCTAATTGTCATTACAGAAGACAGACGGTGTGTTCAGTCAACGTGCAGCAGCGTGTGTTCAAAGCCCTGGTTGATGGGAGGGAATTCCCCTAGTTCCTTTCTATAATGGAGTTCCTTTCCCAGTCTTCCCATGCATTAACTATGAATGCACATACAATTGCATGCATTTTATTTCACTGTGCATGCAAGTACTGCATTTAACCCGTTTCCATCTTACACGGCATCAGTGCTGCAGTAATTTACTTCTTTAAACGTTAAGACAGAACAACTGAATCAAAGTAACTGTAAAAATACAGCTCGTTGGATTTGAGGGAGTTTTGTGTTCTAATTCCTCTGACTCCATGATTTTCGTCAGGTGCTCAAGGTGTAAATGAACGGCATCGTCTGCCCCGCTGGTGATGGGCACTACACTTTTAGAGTTTTGTGCTTCCTCGGCTGCTAAAAAAACGTGATTGAAAAAAAAGAAATGTTCTTCTCATGTCAATTATCAATTATTTTGGTGTGCTCAATGTATTGCGCTTACAGGCCCTGGGTTTGCTCCTTCGGCAACATACAGGACATCCATCCTACAAATTGCAGTTATTATTATTATCCTAAAGGATGCTGGAGTTGAACATCTATCTTACATAAGGCAATAAATCTATGATTTTAAGTTTAAAAAACAAAATCATAATAACGTGTTATTTGCCATCTATAGTATATCCTATATTTGTTAGCAGATATTGCGATGTTACAACTTTGAGGAAAATTACTTTTTTTTTTTTTAAACCATGCAAACACTTGCACTGTAGCTGCTCTGGCTAATAGCTAAAGAAGCTAGCAGTGTGCCAGTTAGTAATGCAAATGCAGAAGTATGTCAGTGAGCACAGCACTGGCATCAGGGCAGGATTTAGAAACACACTGGAGTCTGTTAGCCAGACGGACATGGGCACCAGGGCGGCTGGGGATGTACTGGGGCTGTGTGTGTGTGTGTGTGTGTGTGTGTGTGTGTGTGTGTGTGTGTGTGTGTGTGTGTGTGTGTGTGTATGACATGGGATAGAAGGGTTATAGTAAAGCCCTGGCAGCCAAGCAAATCCTGCCCCACTGTCGACAGCTTCTGTGTTTTTCTATACCAAGAGAACATCTGTCTTAGAAGGGAGGGAGGGAGGAGCTTTATCGCCCCCAGTCCTGCATCTGGAGGGAGGGCAGAGGAGAAGAAATGAAGGGAGGGAGCAGAGAGATGCAGCATGCTTCCACCACCCCCTTCCTTCATGCAGCTTTAGAATCAAAGGCTTGATGAGTAATTAGTGATGATGAGATTAATAACAAAGGCCAGAGATAAAGTGCAGAGAGTGGATCAGTCTCCACTTAATTGTATTCAAAGACCCGTTATGTCACGGGCTGCACTTACACGTGTGCAAATCAGTGAATCAATACATTAATATGTAAGGTGAGTAGATGATGAATTAATCAGAGCTACACTCGCACACTAATAATCATCACATAGTAAGAGCTCCTTGCTTGGCAGCAGTACGTCTGTAAATGTTCCAGCTCCTCGTTCACATGCTCGTCTTTCTTTCTGAGCTGCAAGACTCAAGCTAAATAAATTCTAGTGAAGCCAATACATTCAATACAATAGATGACTTCCATTATGTAACAATTTTTCAAAACTTTCCAATCCCCTCAAGGTCCAGTCACATTTGATAAAAGATGTTCTGGATTCTGAGACAAATTACTGAGAAAACTGGTTCTCATTCCAAGGATGGCATCTGAATGGTCCTGATAAAATGTCCAAGACGACAAAGAAAGACAATGTTTTTCACTTCCTATACAATACAATATAAGGATCTCTGTGGAATGAACTCAGTGAAGGACATTTATGGAGCAGTCAAAGTCCAGTTTTGGGGAGGATTTCCTTATTTTCCTTCAATCCTGCGACACTTACAAAGTAGACGGCACCGAAGCTGCCATGTCCGATCTCGTGCAGGTCACAGAAGACGTCCTCGGGGTCATCTTTGAAGAAGAGGTCGGCCAGCTCGGGGTCCTTCGGCAATCCTTTCCGCGTGGACGACGGCATTATGGGCTGGACATGGGCTAGGCGCCGGGCACCGCGCTCACATAAACACTGCTGCTGCTGCTACCGCCACCAGATGTCCACGATGGGCCCGGCATTGGCCAGCTAGACCTTGGAAACAGAGCAGAGGAAAAAGACCGACAATGAGCTGACATTTTTATTGTTGACAAGATTATCACATTTCTTTGAGTGAGTGTGTGTGCGCGCGTCTCTCGCACAGCAGAAGGGTGATAAGACAGACGCAGTCGTACAATGACACTATAGCTGACTAGTCCTCATGGCTCCTCCGAGTCACGGTCACACTTGCTCATGTAAACATGTGAACACACACAGAACACGTGACGGCTGAAGCTGAGTCACTGATGCACCATTTTTGCACACATGCATCATGCACACAGCGGCACAGTTGCCCCGTGTGCGTGCAGACACACACTTATTGCTGACTTGTATCACAAGGCTGCAGCCGGGCTGTGAAGCGTGTACGCATCCTGGACACCCTGCTCCAGTTAGCTTCGCTGCACACGCAACACACGCACACAGTCAGTCGCGCGCGCACACACGCACGCACGCACGCACGCACGCTCTTTCTCTCTTTCACCATGAAATCTCTCTATGCACATCAGCCAGATGCAGCAAGCAAAATCTGGCCGGCCCCACACGGAGCAAGCTGACATAAAGGCAAAGGCAGCAAGACACACAAGCATCCAGGCCGAGACACTAAGCATCAGCATCATCCTAATCCCCTGCTCTTAAAAGGGATCCAAGCAATCACACCCACTCCAAAAATATATCAGTCTTAGAGGCAAAGTCCTGCGCCCTCTAAACTGTGGCACCAGATGCAAACAAGACGATGGCGCCTCAAGGCTTCAGGGGCACGTTAGGCACAGTATGGGAATCGAACAGTGGACTGTGGACAATGACGTCAAAGCTGAAATGGACAACTTATTGTCTAAGACTTGCCATTATGATGTGGTATGGCGATAGTAAAACGATTATTCTCTTGGCCATCAGGACACGTTTTTTGTGGAAAAATGACAACTCCATTAATGGCACAAATTAACCGCCTCGAACATTGCGTAACCAAAACAAGGATGAGGATGGCGTTCTCCCGGTATTTATCCCCCGGATGGAAATGGCAGTGGAACAACTCAACCTCGAAAGAGAAAAATAATTTTGCTGACGGAGGAACAAAGGCAGGCGAAGGAGGAGAGTGATAGAAAGAGAGATATAATATGAGTGATCCTTGGACTCACTCCGCGTAGAGAGTTATTTGTTCAAATTCTGATTTTTTTTTTAGCGGTTGCTTTCTGCTTTGGACAGTGGCCAGGCTGCTGGTATGGAGTAATCCATGATGCTAACGCTACCGTTTGTTAACCCTACAGGAGCTAGAAAATGAAGTAGGAGCTTCGATGTTCATACTTCTTTCTCATCTTCTAGGGAGCTCTGAGGAAAAGTACCTGCGTCCTTCATGACAGGGACCAAAAAACAATAGCACCAGGAACTGCTGCTTAGGGGCACGAAAGTTGCCCGTTGCCTCTAGAAATGGAGACATCCTGACACGTTGCATCATGTCTTGGTTAAGTCCAACGTATTGCGGCAAACTTTGCCAAATAGCTTTGAGAATACCAGGAGGTGCACAATGTTCAGCATCATCACTCACTCAACGGAAACAGACACAAAGCAGCTCAAAGCCATTCTGCCAGCGCTCGTGTCCTCAACTCTGTAGAGACGAGGGACAGATGTGACTCATCAGCCTAGTTGTGACTGTATAAAGTTGTGACTGTATAATTGGATTTAGTTCTTCACATATTAACATCCCAAAAGGAAGGCGAGAGTAGCGTGTTGGCCAAAGAAAACCTTGACGAGGAATTAGCTTCATGCTGCCTCTTGTAATCGGCGGTGTATCGAAAAGGCCTCCTGAAGCCGCGTGCCAAGACCTGCTGCTGCCGTCTACAACGCTGTTGAAACATCTGAGCAGCAGAGTCCGAAAACTCCGTGGCTGCCCTGTAGTACGGACGGGCAAAAATCCAGAAGCAGTCACCTGCTTTCGCTTCGTGATTGGTTCTTATCAGTCACGACTCTAATACCAGAGGTGAAGGCAAAGCGTTGCTAACACACACTGTCAGTAGCAGTTCCTCCTCCCCGTTGGTCCAAGAAAAGAAATCCCTACACTTACTTTAGATCATATCAATTTAGTGTAGGCATTAATATATTTCCAAAAACAACATCATTTCTCACGCTGCCACAAAAAGACCATGAACCCTAAAACATCTGAATACTTCTTGAAACATTACAAAACTCAATCAACATTGATTACTCAATCAATATGACTGTTTGGCAAAATGATTCATGAAGAGTCTGAACTCGTATGTGTGTGTGTTCATGCTTGTTTTTGTATCTGTGTTATGCATGTGTGGGTCGTTGCCTCTACATCTCTTTCTGTGTGTGTGTGTGTGTGTGTGTCTGTCTGTCTGTCTGTCTGTGAACCTGTACATGTGTCTTCTGGTTGCATCAGCCCCGCCTGTCTCACGTCTCTCCGGTACGAGCGCTTCACATAAAGCTACTGAAATAAAGTCTTACACAACCCCCCATCTCAGCCCCCCAGACATGACTCTGCTGCTTTCACTAGTTTAAATAAATACGATAAAAATAATAAGGGAGAAAGAACAAGTGTGAAAACAGGAAAGAGAGAGAGAGCGAGATCTGACAGATAGACAGAAGATAGCTAGGGAAAAAGACAAACTGAGTAAAAGGAAGCAGCTTTACCCCATGTGACGGAGCTTTGAAAGCAGATCTAAACCGCAAGGATGGAGAGTCGCTAGATGAAAATAAAAACAAAGCATATGAACACATATGAAGTCATGTGATCGCTACAGAGACTGCACACCTCCCTCTCCCACTTCCTCCTCCTCTCTTATGATGTGAGAAGTGACGCAATGTTTCAACAACAGGTTGTAACACTGGGGGCTCAGTAAAGCTGTTACTAGTCCGGCAAAGCCCGACGTTTGGACAGTTGGGAGTGTGTGTGTGTAGTTACTGTGGATCTATGAATGGTATTGTGCTGAGAGAGAGAGCTGATTAGGCAAATGGCTTAGACAGATTAAACGCTTTGTGTGTGTGTGTGTGTGTGTGTGTGTGTGTGTGTGTGTGTGTGTGTGTGTGTGTGTACTATATGTGCACTACTGCACACTACTGTACTTAGGTGTATGTGTGAATGAATGTGTTCAGGGATACCACATGCATGCATGCACTTCATGTGTGTATCACTGTGGTGTAGGACAATGGGGCTAAAGGATTTCCCCAAAAACAATCAATTATTTATCATAAAAACAAATTATATGTAGAAGAGATTACATGGTTAACGCTAATCTAGCCTGAACATCCCCCCCCCCCACACACACACACACCCACACACTCACACAAACACACTCTCAAACCAAACCAAAGTTTGACACGGATACACGAGAAACACGCGAGCACAAACACGCAAACGAACACATTCACCCCCCCTCCTGCCCGCCCCCCCCTCGGGCCCCGTGTTGGCAGGCCATGACTAATTGATGCACCAACATATTGTACGGCCGAGTCCGTCAGGCGGTGGATATGGTTCCGCTGTGAACCATGTGCCGCCACAGTCACATTTAAATGGGACACCACACATTCTGCTCTTCTGCTAATTACGTACAAGAACCATTTATAATGGAAGATAGAGCCACAGTCTGCACAGAGCACTGTGACAAAGTTTAGGTTAGTAACACCTGAATACATGGTTAAATATAAAACTAACATCCGGTCCAACTTGCCAGACAAGTACAAAAAAATTGATTTCCTTGAAGATGAAAAAGAAAGTTTGTGATGATTTGTCCAGTTCTTCCTTCGTCTGACCCTTCAGTGGTCTCTCCTACGTCTTCAACACTTCCCTTTGGTCTGCCCACTCATATTTCAATTTCTTAAAAACAAAAGGTTTGACTAAAAGACACAGTATGACTTCTTATCATTCATTTTCCAACCGTCTCCCAGGTTTGCCAGTATCTAGAATGAACTCCAATGAGGGCACAAGTGAAGTGTGTTTCTTGACGTCGTCTTTCTGCATTCACGTCTGTGAAAGTGCAGTTTATGCTTGCTTTCATGCATGTGTTCATATTTGTACATGTTCACAGCAGACTGTCCACGTGTGTGTGTGTGTGTGTGTGTGTGTGTGTGTGTGTGTGTGTGTGTGTGTGTGCGCGTGCGTGTATAGTCAGTGGGTTTAGCGGCTTATTGGCCCCCCTCTCGGCTTTAGGCAGGAACAGGATTTAGGCAGACTGTGGGAATTCTTGCTGGGATTCAAATCACCAGTTCTAATCAGAAACGGGGGGGGGGGGGGAAGAACTAGCAAATCTGCTAAATTGTGCCTTGAGCCATTGTGTGTGTGTGTGTGCGTGAGTGTGTGGACATGCATATTAGACAGAAGGAACAAGAATTACGTAATGATCTCATTTCCTAAACTACCATTCTAACATCACGGATAGCAAAGTGAGAGCTTCAGAGTCGAGTAGGTTTTTGTGTGAAGGTGCACATGTATTGGATCATACACTCACTCAGACAGAGAGAGAGAGAGAGAGAGAGAGAGAGAGAGAAACAAAATCCATGTACTTCAGTAACTGCTTGTAATATAAAAAAACGAAAATTTAAGAGCGAGCAGATCGAGCCTCACATCTCAGAGTGCAACATCTCCGGAGAGCACTGTACTGCGTATGTGTGACGTGTGTGCGTGTGCGTGCCTCCTGCACGACACTAAATGGGTCAGCCTTGTTATGAATAATATAGAAGCCTATTTAAATGCACAATGCAGGGTTGTAGGGTGATGATGACTAGAGTTTCTTTATCAATGGAAAATATGAGAGTGGCTTTATCCTGATGTGAAGTACCTCCTCCGAGTCAATACACCTGGACTGAGTACGGGTTTATCATTTCAGAGTGACAGGCTGTATTTAATATACACAGTCACACCCCCCCCCCCATTATTTTGAAGAGGCGATAGTATTACACTGCTTTTATTATTCAGATATTAAAACGCTCAGTTCAATATCAGAAGGCCTTCATTCAATCATCTGCAGAATCACTTAACATCGCATGAGCCACTGTTTTCCTGAGGACAGAGGAAGACTCGTACCCGAAGACATAATTATGTCTCTGCAATCACTAAAGGTTTTTTTTGGGGAAAAAAAGTAAATTCTAGTCATGTTAAAACTACTCAGCTACAAGAAAGTGCGAGTGATGTATGGCTGCAGAATCTAGCCCAACAAGTTCGATACTGTCAGCCATAAAACTGGTCTGAGCTACCAGCCTTCCGGATTCAAGTATATAATTTATTTTGTTTATTTTTATTTTCTATGCTGCCAACAAGCAACCTCAAACAATTACACTACAGCAACGCCCCCACACAGGAATCCATGTGTGTGCAACTGCAAACACAGAGACAACGTCGAAAAAGTGACAGTACACAGGCCAGAGAAACTCTCTGCCTGCTTCCAGACTCGGCTGTAATTCAGCGTGACAGAGGGCTGGTTAGATGTTGTGTACATCCGAGAGCCGTCAGGGCAGCGAGCGAGCTCTCATTACGAGGCAAACGAGACCCAGTTTACTGTCGGCTGATGCCTCCGCTGGCTGTCTAACTGCTGCATGAAGGGGATTTTCGCACACACGCAAACACACACGCACACGCCTTCACTCTGCAGGGTGACATTCATGAGACAAGACAATAGATCACCTGTATAGCCTGTCAGATGTTTGCATGATGGAAGCTATAATGAAATTAAAGAGATGATGATAAACACACAACGAGGCGTCCAGATAAATAAATGACCATAGAGTCAAACTGCCTACCTGTAGGAAAATGAGTCAGAGGGGGGTGTCAGGCTGGCCTCTGTCTCCCTCTCTTTCTTCCCCCTTTTCCTCTCCTCAGTTTAAATCCCGAGTTGACTCCTTACCGACTTTCCTCATGACTGGAATAAAACTGCACCTGAGATAGGAGACGGGAGAGAAAGGCTTAGATGGTTGGATTAAGATTAAACGAGTACATTTAAGAAGTTAAACACATTAGAAGACGGTGTGCCTGTGACGACGTGACGAGGAACTGTAGAATTATAAATTGAATAAGTGATCAGTTGGTGAACATTAATCTGCAGCAAATTTTCAAAAAAAATATTCCAAATTGCAAAAGAAAGCAAATGCAGGGTTGCAGGTTTTCTTAAGTCTTCTCTGATAATAAATACCCACAGCCTTTGGACAAAACAACCAGTTTGAACTTTTAAAATCATTTATTAGATAAAAGATAAGATAATCGTCATAATCTTCCGTAATGATCATCTTTGATTGCGGTCATAAATATAGTGATTGCAGAGACATAATTATGCTAGTCTGGCACGCTTGCGAACAAAGCTAGGTTAAGCAAGGGTATTGACAATTCCTACATGCGCTGGAAGCGGTTGACCAATCACAACTAGTGGAGCCAGCTGGCCAATCAGAGCGGAGTGGGCTTTATCGGGAGGGGAGGGGCCTTAAAGAGACATGAGCTAAACCCAGGCATTACAGATAGGAGCTGCAGGAACAGACAGTCTGAGGAAATTGAATGGTTTATGAACATTACAGCATGTAAACCTTTTCAAGTGATAACCCAAATTAAAAAACTTGAACCAAAACACGAGGAGGAAAAGGGAGGTGATGTTCTTTCAAACTTCCTCCTGACATCACATAGTGGAATGACTTCATCTCTTTAATGACTGGAACTCATTATCCTTCCCGAACAACTCCGGGATTCACTGTAAATGATTTCCTTCTTTTTATCAGCTTCAGGTAGAAGATATCTAAGTTCAGATCTCAGAGGTGAAGTCATTCACCATTGTATCAGTGTGAGATAAAAACAAGGATCACTTTATTTCTCCATGATGGTGAGATAGGAACCATCTTAACGTTAGTCAATTTTCAACATATTCCATGTCCAGCGTGTCTCCCAGAATGCATCGGGCATTTCAAACTAAATGTCTTCACATTTTAAAGTGCCTCCCGTTTCAGGCGGAACACATCCACTTTCTCCCTCTTTCAAATGAATGAGTTCAAGGACACCACACACACGCATCACTGTGGACAAACACAGGCTTTCACACAGCCACAAGCGAGCACAAACAATATTTCTGATTTCACCTACACACAAAGGGTGTCACTCACTCACACACACACACTTTACGCATCAAATCAGAGCGGGCGGTGGTTCTGACAGCGGAGTGCTGCCAGCTCCTGGACTGTGTTCCACTGTGACAAGCAGGTGGTGCAGCAGCCACAAGCTTCACCACTGAACACAACGCTGCCCCTCTCACCATACACACAATAAACCCAACTGTTGTCTAAAAGAAGCTCGACAACCAGGAACCGCAGGAGGTCATTTATTCAGTACATGAATGACCCAGTGACATTTGCTTTGAGCCGCTTACATCCTGTGTGGAATCAAACCGATTCTCTACTGTACCTCTCCCATTCGCACCCAACCTGCCCCTCTCTCTTCTTGATTGTGCCGAGCAGCGGACTGGGTGCTCAAGAGGAACCACTTTCAATAATAAAAGAAGAAGAGGAGAGGATGGAGGGATGAGCGGAGAGAGGGAGAAACATGTATTGTGCCCCGTCTGAGTGTCCCTGAATGATTTATAACACAAACTGACGCTTGCAGGAGCCTCTGGGAAAGTTGCAGCCGCACTTCTCCTCCTCCTCCTCCTCCTCGCTCACTCCACCCTGCTCGGCATTTGTGACCAACCGACAGAAAGACATAAATAGATGAGAGAAAGAGTGAGAACATAGCGCAAGAGTGAGAATGCATTTGTGTGTCTTCTACTCAAGTCCATCTTCAAGAGAAGAGCTGAACGTAAACTACCGTCTACAGCTCACAATTGTTTTCATTCTATTAATGTGCCGCACATTTTCTGATTAGTTGATGAACTGTTTACATTAGAAAATCTCCGAAAATGACACCTTTCAATGTCTGTTTTTGCCTCGAAAAACAAAAACAAAAACAGTCAGTTTACTGTGGGGTTGGGCGATGTGGTGATTTTGTATCGTGAATGATCTTGAAGACCTCAGTCCAGAATGGTTCTTTCAAGTTAATTGTCAGTGGTTGTGACTTTTTATGACATTTACACTCGGTCTACCCTCATAAAGAGGACTCTAAGTTCACAAACCTACATTTTTTATTTATTTTTTTACTGCCTACTAGGCTGTGCTGATTGGCCAAATCATATGACATCAGAATCAGAATCGTGTTCATTGCCAAGAATGTTTTTATTTTTATTTATTTAACTTTTTTTTTTTTACACAGGAGGAATTTACTTTGGTGTTTTGGTACATAACAAGTACTGTACTGTAAGTACAAGCAGTAACGGAAAACTATACAATAAAATTAAGTATGTATATTTGAAAAGTATGTGCAAAATGGAAATATGTTCAATCTGTCACAGAGTTACATCTGTACAGGTTGTGCTGCAGGGTAACCTTTTTGGTTAATGAGTAAATAAAAAGTAAAGCCAAGCTTCGACACTAGTCGGAAAGCGTAGGCTCTACTGATCAATATCCGGCTCCTACTTTTCTGTTCCACCTGCTCCATGACACACTGTGAAATGAATCACAAATCCCGACGAACGTGCTGCCAATTTCCCGAGGAGCAATTTCACCAGGCAAACAGTTTCGTTGTCATTTTTGGATTTTGGACAAAATCACCCAGTAGAACAGCTTTCAGAGGGATCGGTCAAACAATTCATCCAAGCTTGATGCAACATCCGCAATCAGACAAGAACTTTCAAGCCACTTCATTATATGTTGACCAACAGCCACAGGCATCTTCGATGACCTCATCCGACTTCCTGGATGAAAGTTTTTGGCAATTCTGTGTAGAAGGTCAGGAGCCTTTGAGCAAGTCACGAAACAACCAGTTGTTCTCAGAAGAATTGCTCGAAAACCTTTGAGTAGCTCAAACTGACAAGCTCTCCGACGTGGCTCTCGTCATAAGACTGAATCTATCTTCATAATACCTCTGAGCCCGGATTTCTGTGAATTCAATCAACAATGATGATAATGAGACTCGAGTGTTGCACAAATTCAACACTCAACGATTCCCCCGGAGTGACTGACGATGACTGAGCGGGGCTTCTGACGAGTCATGCTGGAGGTAGGTATGCAATAAAATCACACGTCGTCCCGTGGTGGAATACGGCTTTAAATAAAGCTGAGAAGAAGAAAAAAAAACTGAATATGAGGCGATTTCCGCAATACACAAAAAAATGATCCCGGGATGAAAAATAAACTAATCCAGTGAGATAGAAAGAAACTAAACATTATGTCCCTGATTATCCTGCCAGGGCGGCGTGGTGTGGATTTTTATAGCAGTGACTCATTTTCACAGAGTAAAGAATACACAGACACACACACACACCCTCAACGCTCTAAAGCGGGATTTGGAAACTTCGGGGCAGCTCTCCTCTCAGGAGCTTAGTGAAACTATTGAGAAATGCACACACACAGCCGCACACATGCACACACACCAAAGAGCGTTACCTACTCAGATTAGCTTTAAGGCTAATGCCAACACAAATGTGGGTGTCGGTGGATTGAGGGTCAAATACGAGGCGACTCTAAATCTGTAGTTTATTTGAAGCGAGTTCCTCTTGTTGCCCTTAAGGCAACAAACGGCCCCAAAACCTCACGACTGGCCGCACGACTTGTGTAGAGGTAGAGCGGATGTTGAAAAGTTGAGCTTGGCACCAATGACCTTTTCACGGACCTCGACATTTCCATCTGATCAGAGGTGACGTCGTGGGCCTTTCAGTCCTGACTTTAAATACAGCAGAAGAATCAAATATATCAGAAGCAGCTTTTTCACTTTTCAAGTTCTAGATAGGATAGAAATGAATCTGGAGGACACAAAAATAAAGGAGTCACCCAACTGCTCAACAGCAGTCACGTAATGACGCGGAGCAGAGATAAATATTCATTAACATTCAACTTAGGAGACATTTTGAAAGTAAACAAAGCAATAAAAATTACCTTACTTAATGTTAGCTTAATAAAATCTCTTCCTCCTGACTCCACTTCCTGTATCTGTCATTTCAAATTAAAAAAAGCTTTGCAGAGTTGTGCAATTGTGATTTCATGACACATATTTTTGTAGTGGTGAGCTGCCGCGGCAAAAACAGACATGTCCATTAAAGTGGATTAACTCTCAATGTTTGCCAGGCCAAATCATTCACACTTCTGGCTATAAGCAGATGACAGCAGCTCCACTTTTTGCCCTAAAGCTTTGGGTCAACATCAATCTTAATCTCCATATTGATTCAGAAAAGCCACTAGCAATGAATCAGACTTACATGGAATTATCTAAATGGCACACGCACAACTACGACACACAAAAAACCTTTTCACACCATTTTTCACTCCTACACATGTCCACATGTAGGATCTGCGCATTAAGAAGCAGCTATGAAATATTAAGATACCCGAGGAGGTCACTTGCGGGCTATCTGGGAGTAGCCAGGGGCTGTGGGGGAAAGATAATATGACTCAATTATGGAGCGTTGGCTTGTCTACTTTGAAAATCGAATAACTCACAAAACACACAAACACATAGCCACTCTCCAAATCTGTGGCGGTAAGGCACATAAAACCTAGAAACTAACATGAACAGACAGTAAGTCAAGGCAAGAGTGAGTGTGGTTGAACTTTTCAAAAGTCGCTCACGGTAACATTTGTGATGCGAAACGTGAAGCTGGCTAGGGCAACACATGGCAAAAGTTGAACCATCCTCTGTTAAATGAGGCATCGACAACTTCATCACCATCTTCAGGTAATTCATTAGCTGGTTGGATTAAGATGTCGTTGGTGAATTTCCAGTGCAGGTTACAGTTCGTCTGTTATAAACGCCGCAGCGTCTCAAGTTTTTGTGTTATTTACTGCTGTTGAGGAAGTGAACGGGGTTAGTCCCAGAGCGAGACAACACTTCGGCCCTGGAGAAAATGAAAGCGCATCTTCCCTGCTTCCCTAACTGCGGTCCAAGCAGGAAGAGGTTAACACTGGGACCAGATCTTCCAAAGTGTGGGATTTTTTTTATATAGGGGCCCTTAAAGCTAACAACACAAGCTACTTATCATGAGAAAGCTTGCAGAGGCCACTGATTCCGGGGGAAAAAAACGGCGACAAACTTCATCTTACCTTTGATGCTTGGTCATGATAAGTTGTGCTTCGATGCATATATCCGCTCCCGTTAGCTGGCATTAAGACTACTTGTCACTTTGAGATGATACCCTACCACCACTGGCAGCTCTGAAGTCATTACGTAGCACTACAAAGAGTGTTTGTAGAGAGAGATGAACACTGGTCTTTGCTCAAACTTAAAGAATACTTCAAGAGACACAAGTGAAATTACAGTTAAAGAGTTTTCTTCTTGTGAGAAAATGCTTGAGTTAAAAGTTGAAAGATTAATGGAAGCTATTATTTATTGGTAAGTTAACCAAGGAATTGATTGACTAAACAGCAAAATAATGGTTAGATTAATTGAAAAAAATTATCGTTAGCAAGCAGCCTTAAATCGATACGCATCATATTTTAAAAATGACCAAAAACATGAGAAATTCACAGGTCCTTGCTCCTAAAAATGAGCATATAAATCTTATTTCTTTGTCTTCTGTGAATTATTGATCATTAGTTCAAGCCCTTATTTATCTAATGCCATCCGAGGATTTGTTTTTTTATAATTTGAACTCAACTAAGTAGTGGATGACTATTCCTTGAAACACATGTGGAAGCCAAATACATAAAAAACTAGACGTTTCCTTTGAGAGTCTGCAAGGCTGACTTCATGTGGCTTTCACAAAGGGCATGATGATGTCACCCTTCTCAAAATAAAGTCATTCCTTCACATAAACTGCGATGGTGAAAGCTGCATTTATCTCAGTTCCCCGAGGAAACTCACCTCCGGTGAGAATGCAGACAAAAGATAATTACAACAAAGCATAAAACCTCTCTGGGCGTGAGCATGGATCTCTCTGAGACACGGACCAAAATGTTCAGGGAGGACGGACGACCTGTGACCGCTGAACAAGACCATGTTATTATTCTCAGCTGCCTTGAAAGACTTTCTCTTCTAAAAGTATTATCTCCCCCAGTGGAGGCTTGGAAGAATAAAAATCATCAGTTACTGAACTGCCCCCCAAAATAGAGTGAAGCCTGAGATCTCTTCTTTTGTATCGTGGGCAAAGCACTGTGCTAACAGGTGTATCAGCAAGTACTACCAGGTTTACCTCTGCCTGATAAATCTGTATGTGACTGACGCGGTAATAAAGGAAACAGATATTCACACAATACAAGCGAAACACAGCCGCACAAAAACTATCCCTTGTCCAATGTGAAAGCCTTTATAGAGCAATCCCATGAATCCAGAGGGGCCGATGTGTGTGCGTGTGTGTGTATACGTGTGTTTGTGTCCCTGCGGAGCAAAGCCTGGAGTATTTTCTATTAAAGCCATTCATCCTTTCTGGGAACTATCAGTGTTAGCGCCTTTTCAGATTATTTTTTTTTCCCAACCTGGTCAATAGTGTGAGATCTACCATCTTGCTTTTCTGAAACCCACGCAGTCTTTCACACACTCAAAAAAATCAATCTCTGTACTGTCTTTTTCTAGTCCTAAATAAATACAAACACACAAACACACACACTAAGTGCAGTGTCACTGTGCTGTTCAATTATTCAACAGTCCCTCATAGACAATTTTGCACATCAGAGAAAGTGAGTGAGGAGGAGGAGCAGGGGGTCGTTCTTGAGCCCCACCAGCGAGGGTACATAGATCAACAGGTTACACGCACACACACAAACACACACACACACCTCTGTCTGAACAGCACCTCTAACTGTGGAAGCTGCAATTTGACCAAACCAGGGAAACTGATCCTGCTCCATGTTTGAAGTTGTACGTGACGCAGCCTGTAATCCACTGTGACCACTGTAACCACAGACTTACACTGAACAGTGATAGTTTTAGCTCTTCTCGTGCACTGTTGGGTTTTTTTCAAGGGTGTTGCACTTCTCCATGGGCCTGCCAAGGTGACGCCCAAGAATAGCCAAATATACACACACACACACACCAAGACATGTAAACACATCTCACATTTCTAATTGTAGGTTTCTTTAAAAAAAAAAAAAAACTATTTCCATCCATACAGTATTTCGGAGTACCCGGCTTGCTTCACGAAAGCATGTACATGAAAGAAGTGGCACCGCCAACCTTTAACAAAACCTATTTTACAATACTACACACAACAGTGTTGATTCATGTTCACAGGTTTTTATCTGGGGATTCATTTCTAAAGACCATATTGATCTGCTTCAATGTCTCCACTCAGTTCAGCTCTCAGTACTGGAGATTTACTTATTTTATTATTGCTACATAAAAGTTATCTTGCACACTTTACCACATTTCTGATTAGGACATTGTCAATGATGCATTTTTACTGTTTTCTATGCAGAACAGAAACACCACACAACTGAACATCCCAAAGTGTGATGACACTTCACCAGAGTCAGTGCTGACGAAAACGTTCTGTTCATGTCAAGTAGACAACATGATCAATCTGTGGAAACACGAGCCAAAGTCCAGATTAACACACACATAGGCAGACAAAAATGTACAGTTTTAAACTGCAGGGCACAAAGTTCGCATTGCCTCCAGGTATGTTATACACATAAGAGTTAACTCAATCATACTAACTTGGGTTAGTCATTAGCCGGCTGATTGTTACGGGTGCATTCATGAATTCACGGAAAAGGTTAGCTTAGCGCTTCATCGTAACTGTTGTTCAGAAATTCAGTTTCTGTTTCAAATCACTCAGATTTTGTTATTTGGAGGCTGCAGGCAAACTATGGTGCAGTACAAGTCCGTAATGGTGATTTGTTGTTTATTTTCCAAAAAGAGAAAGGGAAACAAGCTTTCTCCAAAATCGCTTATTGCCCCTTTAAATGTACCATGATGGCCTGTTCAGGTGATGAGGTCACATCAGGAGAGCAACAGTCAATCACAGGTTTGAACAGGGTGTAATCTGTAAAGCATTGGCCAATATACAAAGTCACATTTAATTCATAAAGCTGACAGAGAATCTTTCTACACCAGCTCAGTATGGTGACACCCACTGTCAAATGCAAAATGATGCTACTGTAGAATGATTTAGTATGTATGAGTTGAAAGTGTCAATGTCCTTGCACCAATTTCATAATGACCACACCTCCCCTCGGAACGTTAGCTAATTCAAATGAATTCAAAAACGTGTGCATAGGTAACAAGAAAAACATCTCGCATTCCTTTCAAACTTCAGACATTGCTATTTTAATGAAATAAGAATACAAGTGGGAAAAAGAAGACAAGACATAATTATTCAACTTTTCAGACTCCTTTCCCACAGGGACATTTATTTCCCGTGCTTTGCTTACACCATGACAGCAAGACCAAAATAGAGCTGAGCAAATCATTCTCTCAGCTGGAGTATTATTTGAATTATTCAATCCGAGTAAAAGGTATTTACAAGGGTTTAAATTTGTGCTCATAAAATATGACGAACATGGTTTCATGCTTTGTTCCACACCGGTAGTGGGATGTTTTCCAAAGTTAACAAAGGCAATTCATGAAACACATTATGGTGGTGTTTTTCATCAAGCAGCCAGGAGGATATGACTAACATCTAGACAGGCTTAGACACAGATGCTGGTGGACTCATAACATTCAAGTGACTTCAAGAAGTAAAAAAGAAAGCGATTACCTCCTTTCTATCTATGAGCACTTCAAGCAATCTTTTCCCAACAAGACAGACACAAAGAAGTTCCTCCGTGGATTAACAGAACACGATCTATACGGTCTGTTTTTGCAGCCTTTGTCAATACTCCAACCGCGACATTAGCCCATGTCCATTTCTGTCTTTACTCGCATCCATTGTCTGTGTTTCGTCACTTAGGCTACTAATACTACAAAACAGCAATCTTCGTCCACACGGGCGATTGAGCTCCATTTCAGTAAGAATCCCCATCCATATTAACACACATATCACTTGACAATTCATGTTCACTGGACGTGTGCGTGCTGGTGTAAACAGGAAGCAGATTGTCGAGTCTGCCGTTGGTTGCTTAGTTACAGAAAACACTACTACGGAGGAGGAGGAGAAACACCAGTGGTGAAAAGTAAGACAATACTTTACTAAGAGCAACAACAAGGTGGAACTGCTCCTGACAGATAGTGTTTACAATACATGCAATCGCCACTGGTAGTTAACTGATAAGAACCAATCAGGAAGAAACTGCTGGTGACGGCGTCATTGTTTCCAAATGTCTACAATGTAGCTTGGGAGTTTTCAAACTAAAGCGGGGCGAGGAGCGTTCCTAAACTTCTTCATTTGAGGCGCACAAAAACTCCAGAGTAGTGTGGAGAGCAGGTGTTACCGGGGCAGCGGTGACGTATTTTAAAACTAAAACAAAATAATATGGATGTAGCCTTAGTTTCGATGTCTGTTGTCACCTTACAATTCACGGATTCCACAAAAAAAAAGGAAATATCTTTTGCAGACTTAAGCTTTAGTTTGGTGTTAATGGGCATGAGGTTGATGTTTGAAAGAAAAACGGGTAATGTGAGAAACAGTGGCAGATTTTGAGAGATTTACCCTAAATTTACGTTGCTAAATTATCCTCCTGTTGTTGATTCATAAAAAGAGGACAGACAGCAATTAAGAGTAATTGTCAATTAGTCTCGGTCAATGAGGTGTTGGCCTTTGGCCCGCAGAGTTGTTATCGACGCTGGCTGAAGCATATGGCTGCTGCTGGTGCTAAACCGCGTGAAAGCAAAAAAAAAAAAAAGCCAGGCCAACGAGGTGACGAAGGCTGGTGTTTTTCATCAATGTGTGTAATACTCACTACCGCTGGCCACATGCAGCCAGGCTCAGCTGGGACCCTGTGACTTGATGGGCCGTATTGACTAGGCAATAACCCCAGGGCCTGTTTATGACACTACCAATTCCCGGCTGTATTGATTTTCACTGTGGGCTGCGAAAATACTCTTTCGGCTGCACACAAATATTCAAGTCCATATTACACACAGATATCAGCTCATAGACCATGGGTGTGTCAGAGGGTAGAGCAGTGAGAGTGATGAGTCTGGGGCTGTTTGACATCAAGGCCACATGACAGATCAACTACGACTGCACCCACTGAGGTTTGAGCCCCGATATCAAACATTCTGGCTCTTCAAAGACTCACATGTCAAGTGCTCTTTTGCAAGTGTGTGTCTTAGACGAGACTCGTGGTGAGAGAGTCCTATAGCTCCGTCCCTGACACCACACACGGAACTGATCTAGTTTCAGCTCCAAGTGTGTGTGTGTGTGTGCGGTGTGTGTGTGTGTATACAAGGGAAGGGTTGAGCGTAGAGTGAAGTGCTACTTTAAAGCCAGACAGGATTTTCCAATCAAGAGCAGCAGAAAGATTAATTGTGGTCTGCTGGTCTGCTCTGCAACAAAAAGCAGTGCAAAAGAGAATTTGGTGCGGTGAGTAGGACATTTTTTTTCATTAGGAAATATTAAAGACACTCAAATTAACAGATGCAGGATGAGCTGCATCAGTTGGAGTGTGAGTGATGCTGTCGTGCCGAGTCAAGCTACCACTGTCTCCCCCTTTCTCCCAGATAGGATGAGTGTAAAGCAGTTTCCCTCATTACTTTAATCTTTTCGATGGCCTGATTTCCCTAATTTGCCATCTGAGGTTTGCCAAATTTCCAGGCGATACTGACAGCCTAATGTACAAAGATTTATTCTAAATCTTCCTAGCAGTTCAGCGTATGGATCCCGTCTATATGGTTCCCATGTAAGACGTCTATGCCGGGGGACTCGGACGTCCTCTCCGACTCTCTTGAAGGCAATGTTCTGGGGAGGGAAAAAAACGATGACGTCACGCAGTCATTCGCCAGGGCCTCGGGGGATGGCGGGGGATGTTGTGATTCATGGTAACACATTTATGTCCAGGACTCCCACAGCTGTCAGCTTCGTATCAGCCAGAACAAAAATGCCCTGTGCGCCCGCTAGTGCATCACAGGGAGCGATAATTGGTGCTGCTATGATCACTGCTGTTACTAATATTAACACTAATAACCCTACAACTATCACTATAACTAGCGATATCGCCCTGATTGATCGGCCTTTGATTCTTGCTCAGAACTATCCTGCCTAACTATGTGCCTGGAGTTAATGTAAGTGACAAGTTGACACTATATTAACAATCAAACTGAATTAGATTTTCTGCAAGAGTATGTGGCTTTCAGTTGACTGTGAAGAACACCAAAAAAAGGGGAAGGTGGCATGAGGGGTTTGTTTCACCTCACCATAAACTTTGTCTTATTCACTGAGCACTAACATGGCACAGTGCCTCTATCGTTCTCCTTTCATGTGTCATGCCAACACGTACTGTAAATGGCTCGATCATCAACAAAAAATCAATTAAGAAATGCATGTGAAGGCGGCGGGTAATTTGCCTCATCCATGAAGAAGCCGGAGCATGATAACCTACGACCTGAAGACAAGAGAGTGATGAGCCAAAATGGAAGTGAGAGACAGGGGGTAGGAAGTTGAGCAGAGGAAACCCCCGAAAAAGGAAACGTGCATCTAGGCCACTGAGTCATTTCCCTTGTGTTCTGCGTCTTCCTCTTCTTCTTTTTTTTTAAATATACACTGACAGTATAAATTATGTACATCATCACTGGGGGTTACACGGAGTGGGAGAGGGCCCACGGGTTTAAGGCCTCCAGATTTCAGCTTTTTATCCCCTGTAAAGTCTGCCCGCAGTTAGGTTGCGGAATTAATTCAGGCTCAGAACTTAGCCTCCCCCTTCCTCTTTTAGATCTTCATCCACACACACACACATAAAAAAGAGGAGTGAGTGTGATATCTGGCCTTCGGAGGACAGATTTTAATCTCATGAATGCCTTAAAGGCTACGCCTACGTAACGGTTATGTGGTTTAATACACTAATAAACTAAATGACATGTTTACTAATGCCCTGGCCAGCTGCAAATGGTCAGGCGAGTTACATAAAATGATTCAATGTGCATCAACAAGTGAACTCCAGCCAAAGCATTGGGTTCTTCGTGACCACCGGCACTGAAGTATTTATGGGTTTTGTTAAACGATTGTTTGTAAAACTGCCCAATAAAAACAACCCCGTCCACAGGCGACAGCTTGGCTGGGAGAGAGCCTGCTGTATCAAAAGAGATTTCCCATCGCCATACACTTGCAGTAGCCCGCCATCAGCACTACTTCCATCCATCCATCCATCCATTCATTCATTCATTTTCTTCCACTTATTAAGGGTTGGGTCATGGAGGCAGCCGGCTAAGCAGGGTGTTCCCAACATCACTACGCGGCCACGCTTTCCAGCTGCTGGGGGATCCCGAGGCGCTCCCAAGCATGATGGGATATGTAGTGCCTCCAGCGAGTTCTGGGTCTACCTCTAGGACAGTTGGACGTTCCTAGTACACCTCCAAAGTAAGGCGCCCAGGTGGCATCCTGACAAGAACCACCTCATCTGACTCTTTTCGACGTAAAGGAGCGGCGGCTCTACTGCGATCCCCCTCCGGATGTGTGAACTCCTCACCTTATCTCTACTCCTCAAAACGGACCGGTACACAGCCACATTACTGCTGACGCAACACAAATCCACCTGTCCATCTCCCGCTACATGTTCCCCTTACTCGTGAACAAGACCCCTAGATACTTAAAACTCCCTCCCTTGGGGCAGGAACTCATCCCCAACCCGGACAGAACGATCCACCGCTTTGCCAGAACCATGGACTGGGACTTGGAAACACATTCGGCTGCAAACCACCCCAGTGCTCACTGGAGGTCACAGTCAGCACAACAAGTTCTGACGGCAAAAGGGGGGATCTTTAAATTGCCTGTTTTGTCTGACCGGCAGTTAAAATGTAAAAAAAAAATCAATTTAAGAAACATTAGGGTGACAGGATTGAATTCTCACATCTGAGGAGCGAATGTTTTATGATTTTTTTGCTTGATAAATTAAATTGAAATTATTTAAAAATCAAGTTATCTGCAATTTTAACACCAGAGATGACATCAATGCCTTTCTATGACAGAAAGATGACAAAAAAAACATGTGCACATGAGTTTGAGCCAGATGGCCAGTATTTGATGAATGTCCTAAACAATTACCTTTGTGCAAAGGCCAAGTTGTGTATGTAACTTATATCCTTCTGGAGGAATTCAGCTGATTTTGAAAGGCGAGTAGACTCCATTTCTTGCTTCAGGACATGTGTAGGAACATAGTTTTCAGAGTCAGGCTTTAAATTTCAAGGACATAGTCACTCTAATCAGGACACCACCCTGCTGCCTGTTTTTCCTTCATCTCTAACATTCACCGTTGGTCCAGGCTTGCCGTTCCTGGTGGGATCCATTAATTCCTGCAATATCTCCCACCCAGTCTCTTTGGGAAGGGGGGGAATGGAAGGGGGGTAAGTTGGACACAGCAGTCACTAGTTCCTTCCAGTAAACTTTCAACACTACATCCTCCACGTTAGCTGTTGAAGTGTGATCTCACCAGATCAAAACGTCATGACCGCTACAATCCACAAAACCCCCCAGTCGCTATGTGAGTCGATCAATAATTAATCGGGTAAATCTTTATACGGCAAATATTTGTCCGAGGGGGAAAAAAGGAAGGACCATGAATTAATAACAGGGAAACCAGTATTTATGTACTATGTTATGTATGTATGTTTGAGAGAGAATAACAGATGCAGATAGACAGACAAAGGCTCTTTGACTAGATGGATATCGGGGGTGTCAGATACTTGGTGTCCATTATAGCCCTCAATCACGGTAATTGTCTAGACTGTGTGTGTGTGTGTGTGTCTTTAATTTTCCTACAAGGCTGTTGATTTCCGTCTAATCTATGAATGACTGCATAATTATCTTGCGTGTTCCAGCGATCACAGAGAGTATCGTCAGCCGGTGATTATTGCTGAGAACAGTAACTTGAACCATAATATCTAATCCAGCAGTAAATGTTGGCCTGCTTCCTGCTCTATCACTATGAATTGAGTTCCTCTTCCGACGTGGACCCTGTACGACACCAGGAAAGGACAGCAGGACATAGGTCATGTATAGGCTGGTGTTAATGAAATCACAGGAAGGGTGTGTGCACACACACACGAGACTCTTTGATGCCCTCATGGCCTGATCATTTCACCATTTTCTCATTTGCCCTATGGGACGACATCATCCCTGCAATTATCCCAAGGTTCATGGCCTCATGGCTTTCTAACGCTGCACATCTGGTTCGTGTGTGTGTGTGTGTGTGTGTGTGTGTGTGTGTGTGTGTGTGTGTGTGTGTGGCCGAGAACTGTGCAAGTGAGAGAGGACATGAGAAGGAATGAGAGGCTAGTAGAAGGGCGGGGTGTTGACTGGAAGAGTGTCCTCCAAGTCCCAGCTTAATTGGACAATTGTTCAGTTTAACCTCGGGCTCTCTGGCATCAGAAAGACATACGGAGTCGTCCTAATACGGACTATTAAGCAGGAAAAGGGTGGAAGAGGCACTTGCTTTGGCTCTCACTGCATTTTTTTTCCTCATGAGAAACTCCCCTGTTCCCTTGTGCAATATAAAACATCACTCACATCCACTCTGACAACACAGGGGTTAAAGTAGCTTGTCCAACAACGTAACTTCCAGAATTTGTTAGCCTCAATGTTACATTTAAAAATCAGAGTCAGAGAGGGAATCCTGCGATAAACACAGACTTAACTAAAACATGAAAAAAAAGAAGTCACATTTAGCCTGATTCACTGCTGGCTCACGAGAGCACAAAACAATCTCCCCCCAGATTCATCAGAGGCAAATCTCCACTTGACCCAATGGAGGCTGTCCAGTCGCAGCATTAGGGATGCACAGAGCTTGGACAGAGGCCTAGTTTCCCTTGGGACTGGGTGGAGGGGGGGTGGGTGGGTTGGGGTGGGTTTCCACACACTCTGGTAGCCCAACAGATGAGGAGTTATCAGGCATTTATGTCGGGTTTGGTAGCAGCCCAATCTTGTCAGGCGACCTCACCTTTGAAAGCCCTGCAGCATTTGGTAATGCTATGGAATGAAAGCATGTCTGCGATTACCAAAAAAGGCCAAGTAGCCCACACTGACCAACAGGGTTCAAAAAACTAAAATAAGATAAATTTTGATGTAGAACTGCGAGACACAACAGCGCTTTGGGCAGTCAAATGAAGCTCCCAAAAATAGACCCATGTGGTGCGGTGTATTACCTCACCCCCATTCACATCAGCAAACATGCCCATCACAATTATGTATCTAAGCCTGGCTGACATGCCCCACTCTGCTAAGCTAGCAGCAGCGCATACAGTTTCCCCCAGGTGGTTGCATGCAGGGGAGAGTCAGCAGAATGGGCGGTAGAAAAAATTGTTGGCCTATGACATGACACTTTAAATTTTTTAAAGACCCCTTTTTACAGTGAACCATGTAGTTCTAAAAATACGCCCTGCCTCAGCCCTCTCCTTCCTTCTGCCGATGCTAAATTAAGCCCCGGACCCAGGAGGGGTGGTGGTGGGCAGAGATAACACAAGTAAGCCATCAGCGATGGTAATGTCTCTTTTGGTGATGGTGATGGCTGCTCATAATTCCCCTTGCACTTCAACTTGGCCTCGTCATGGCAGAGCAGACAGCGGCTTGCGGGTTTCACAGGAGGGCTGGAGACAGATGTAGCCGGACATAATGGGGGGTTGAAAAGAGTGCGGGTTGGTGGTGGTGGTGGTGAAGGAGGAGGGGGCCGACTCATGGTCACAGCTGCAACCTCGCCGAAGGATAGGAGGCACGCTTCTAATGAAGGGCTGTAATCAAGTCGCTCGGGCTAACCTCCCACACCCAGTCAGGCCGACTTGCCAAAATGCCTCTCTTATGACAGAGGGGTTTAATATGCCGGAGGAAGGAAACAAAAGAGGAGGGGAAGAACGGTCCAAGTAATGCACATGAAAGAATGATGTATTCAACATCCAATCTGTTCTGCATTTTGGCATATAACATATCAATATTGCGTGTGGTAAACAAGTTAATCCAGATGTCGTGCGAGCAAGAGAGTCTGAAATACATGAAGTACAAGAGGAAGAGAAGGTTGGATGTGCCAGGTGAAAAAAAGGCCTCCAGACACAAACCGCAATACATGTCCTCCAGTGGGCCCGATATTCTCAGCTGTTCAATTGCGGACAGCTGGATACGACCACTCACCAAAGATCTAAAACAAGATGGTGGTGAGACAGAGACGATTTCCATTGGTGCAAAGTGGCAAGTAAAGAGTAGAGGTGGCAAAGTCTCCGGGGGGGGGGGGGGGGGGGGGGGGGGGGGGGGGGGGGGAATCTGTTGATTTCCTCCCCTCCATAACAGCTTTCAGTAGACTAAGGCCATGACTCAGGTCCGCGCCAGCTGTTGGGCCATGATGACTAGATCCATTTCACATGTTTCCCTTATCACAGTCAGCGATAGTGCAAATACACAGTTCCACATAAATCCACAGGTAGATGCTGATGAAAGAGATTCTGATTATGTCTTTTGGGCCTTTGTAGACATTTTTTTCTTGGGACCTGACGATCTTTAAGTGTTTTTTAAAAAACACACAAACTAATTAAATTGACAAGATTGATTAGGTGAGTCCGTCTCGGGTACAACACTGCCTTGAAACCCGCCAGAAACGGGATTAGGGAACTGCCCGCTGTGAACATGGGCGTGCAGATGCAGTCCTCAAATTTGGGTAATTAAATAAAGTGTAACTGCTACTGTAGATTAATCCGGCTACCAATATCTTTGCTGGTTCGTTCTATTCATGCCGACTTCACAAGACTGTGATGGCGGTGTAGCAGTGAAGAGTTTTGCCGTCCTCTGAATCATTAAAAGCAGAACACATGATCACATCTGCCAGCGGAGGAGAGGTGGGGGTAGCGAGGGCATAATTCCCCCTGTCATCTGAGACAGCATTCCTATATTAGACATGCTAAACCAGATCGCTGCTGAACATTAAGCCTGACAGCAGCGCTTTACTATTTGATGCGCTCTGCTACCGTGGCATAAACCACCAGAACTGCTGTAGCGCCGGCTAAACTGACAATTCTCTAATATATTTTTCAGAAGTCAACCTACTGTCACGTGGAAGTGGAGAAAAAGTTGATCGCTTTCAGCAGAGAGAGTTGCGATATATGCTGAGGTGGATTATTATTTAGTGGGAAGGGGGGAAAACAGGTTGCCCTAGATGCAGAGCAAAAAAAACAACCTGCCAAGACTTTTCCCCCACTGGCATCAAGTCTTTCAATTTTTGGAAAATTTCACAATAGCTTTCTCTCACAGAGTCTAACAGATAATGTTGAGCTGACCCAGCGCACAGCCAGTAAACTCATTACAGGGTTTGAGGCAAGCCGCAAGGCATAGCAGGGATCTCTGAGTGGTTCTTCGACAGCAGACCAGGTAAACTTGTGAACTTTGACATCCAAATGAACCCAACCAAGAGGAGGAGGGTGGTGGAGGAGGAGGAGATAGAGTTATGCAATCTGGGAAGACATCACTAGCTGGATGACGGCCGGGGACAGAGGCGGCTGTCCAAAACCGTAATTAGAACAGGCCCATTGTTCTGTAAGGCCACGAGCCAGCATGTTACGCCTTCTGGTCGTTCTTGAGTCGGGATTCGGCCGAGATTGCGTTAAGGCATTACAGCACATTAGGAGAGCTGTGAAACAGAAGCTCACGCAGCATAAGAGGTCACGCCAACAATTAAAGTTGCTATATAGACCTGCCAGACAGTGGTGATGATGTGCGGTGCAGACGACATATGACGATGACACATGAACAGGCAAAGGCCGAAACCAGAAGTGTGTGGAATCAACAAAACCAGAAGTCTGTGTGGAGTCAATTTCCTCTTTTGTGAAGTTCGTGGAATAATTTAAAGCTCTTGTGCAAACAAATTATCTCATCAGGATCCGATTTAGACTCTCGCTAAGACTCAGTGTCTTTCTGTAGCATTTCCTGGATACTAGGCCCCATGTGGGTTTGAATCTGGTCACTAAAATGTGTTCTTCCCACTGTTCTATAAAACGCAGCTTTGCCTCTCCTGAGCCTTTTAATGGATTTGCTGCCTCCATGAGCAAATCCACTGATCACTGTGTTCAGATTAAATGAATTCTGTACAAAATGTTGCCGTAGTAAGTGCTGATGTGGCCTGGCTGTAATTTTTTTTCAGGGGGGGGTGCTAGAATAGCTGGACAGGAGAAGCATCCACCTCCTGTTCTGCTTTACAATTTAAAAACTTTATACTGTCATCCAAATACCTTCACAGAACAGGACATGATGAAACCTGCTGCCAGGCATATACACCCCCCCCCCAAAAGTGTCAGGTCTGCTGGTAGTGTCGGGCCATGCCCACAACATGCTGACTAAATTTGAAAACACAATTTTGAGATTAGAAAGTCATTGATTTTTGACATGTTGTACATGAACGAGCTTCTGGATCACCTCATGTTTGTCTGTTTGCCTGCCATGCTCACCACACAACGCAGTCTACAGGTGTCTACAGCGTCAACTCGACCCCCCGTGCCTCGTCAGTCTGCTCCCCCAGTTAATTCTCCTGCCGGCTGGCCCGTCATTAAGTCCCTGCTCCACAGCTCGACCGCCACTGCCTTTTTACCCTTTGCCTGCCAGATCCCTCATCTCCCCAATAAATCTTCAGCTTTATATCACTTGTAGCTGTAGCTCTGCATTTATAGGTTCAACTCATTCAAATATAACAGATTCAGAATCACAAGTATTTCCTTGTTGCCAAATCCAAAGTACAGTAGTTTGATTCAGTCCAAGAACAAAGAATATTTTTCCAGGTTTGTTTCTAGTAAATGACCTGCATACTACAGTCAGGTGATGTGTAGCATCAATGACACGGAGCCAACCTTCTGTTAGCTGCCATTGCCAGAGCGATCATCACTCAGTGCAGCTTTTGACATTAACCTGTCAATACTCTTTTCACCACATCATCATCAGCAGCAGCTTTGTTTCTATTTTTTTTAATAGCAAAAGATTTATTGGTATGCTTAGGCACGGAAACGTTCTCACTCCCACAGCTGCCTCGGGCTCTTGTGGACATCGATGTGTAGGATCACCAACAGTGATAACATCACCTACTGTAGGCTCTAGTATTCTTTTGTCTTATATCTCTATCATTTTCATGTCCCCATGACCACCTCTTGACTATATTGGGTCTGAAAGAGAACATTATGCCAAACCACTTCCTCTTTATGTTTGGGAGCCCTGCTCTGATGAAACGTCGTTGGCAGCAGTATTTTTGATATGAACTAAGTCTTGCACAAGACTAATCTTGTTTTTGTCTGTTGACCAAGTGGTGAACCCAATCGGCGGCTGCTTTCAAGTTCTACCTGCCTGCACAGGAACGCGGGGCGCAACTAAAGCGGAAACTATCTGTGTTATGCCGAGTCAACACTGGCACGATGACACTCAATGCAATGTGGTTTAGCATTTGATAACGCTACTGATGAAACCTCACAAACACGAATCTCCATGAATAGGTGGCAATCATCAGGTCTTAACCATAAACTGTACATAAAAATGGGCTTGTCAACGGGTCCGGAAAAGTCAAGTCAATGCAGAAGTGGCCTGGCACCTGTGTTATCTCGAATGACCAGCAGGGGGCGACTCCACTGGTTGCAAAAAGTTTCTCTTTTGCAACCAGTGTCCCATTGTCCTTTACATGCACTTTTATTGCTATTAAATCGTGTTTTATCGCTCTGGATTTAATATCTATTTTAATGTAATGCTGTCAATTTAAATTTCTTAATATTTTTGCTTTCATTCTGAATTTTAATGTCTTTGTGTTAATGTAAGTCAATGCCTCTGTAAAGCACTCTGAGTTACCTTGTGTATCAATGGTGCTATACAAATAAACTTACCTTGCCTTAAATTTTATTGTCTGTGATTTATATGTTTTTGTGAAAGCACTTTGTGATGTTACTACTACAGGGTGCTATATAAATACAATTATGATATTATTATTGATGCATACATCTTTACAAACGACGACGACGAGAGGCATGCTGCAGGTCCACCCTCTCTCTCTCTCTCCCCCCCTCCTCTCTCTCGCTCTACACACAGGAGAAGAGATGACATCATGTTGGGTCAGCTCGGGTTTTTCAGTCAGTGCTGCTCGGCTCGCTCTTGCACATCTGCGTCACCTTAGCACACATTGACTTACATACTATTACTGCTTATCTAATGCATGTGCGTGCACGCGGCAGGTGATGACCCCCCCATGCAGCGCGCGCGCAACCAGGAAGGACTTTTTGAATCGAACGACGGTTTTATTGTCTTGAATGAATGCGAGACAATTCTTACTGCAATCGTTCAAAAAATAAATAATCACAAAGTATGCAAGGGTGCAGACGTGAGGCTGATGTCTGCAGAGAGACGTGTAGTAAATGTGTGCAGCGGACGTTGCAGCGTCACAACTGAAAGACATCGCGACTGTGCGTTTGATAGTAATATATATATATATATATATATATATATATATATATATATATATATATATATATATATATATATATAATAAATGATAATCTCAATCACAACAATGTAAGGGATGCGAATGGAAGGTAGCTTTCACGT
This sequence comes from Scophthalmus maximus, assembly GCF_022379125.1. Lineage (NCBI taxonomy): Eukaryota > Metazoa > Chordata > Actinopteri > Pleuronectiformes > Scophthalmidae > Scophthalmus > Scophthalmus maximus. Next base: position 4,582,904 of record NC_061533.1, on the reverse strand, counting down.
GACACACACTCACGCACGCACGCTGACCCACATTTCGTGGCACCGCTCGGACAAGTTGACGCCGCCTCGTCGTCGTCGTCGTCGTCATTGAAAAAACAACAACAAACAAATCGAACGCACACTTTCTTTAGTACAACCTGTCAGCCGCGGCTCTTCTCTGCGCTTCATTTACTCACCCCCTGGGGGCGGGGAGGAGGAGGGGGGGAGACAAACCGAACCAACCCGGGGGGACGCGTCTCCGTCTTGCTACAGCGTCAAAATGTCTCACACACACACACACACACACACACACACACTCGGAAAGAAGAGAGCTCCTCAGCAGGTGCAAGAGAGACCGCGTCAATTAACGAAGCGCGCGCTCCTCCGCTCGGGACCGTTAAAAAAAAAAAGCAAACCTACGCACTTCACCCCGGCGAGCCGCCGCCGCCGCTCCTCCTCCTCGCCGCCGCCGAGAAGACGTCGGAACCCGAGTCGAACGGTGGCCGGTGGTCACCTTCCAACTTCAGGGTTCCCGCCGCCACCACCACCACCACCACCACCCGGGAGCCGACCCCCGCTCAGTTTTACATCCACTTTCCGCCGCGTTAGCTCCGGTCGCCCTGCTGCTAGCCGCCGCCGAGACGAAGAGGAAGTGTCACCTCAGTTTTTTAGAAGAGCGCTGGCGGAGGAGCGGAGGGGGGGCGGGGGGGGGGGGCGGCAAACAGTGACAGCCACACGACAACAGAGGAGGGGGGGGGGGGGAACAGCCGCTCTCACCTTTTCAGTAAAAGTCGCCGCCGCCGCCGTTGTTGTTGTTGTTGTTGTTGTTGTTGTTGTTGTTGTTGAGGAGAGCGTGTGGTGTGTTTTAGTCCCCGCGACTGTGCACCGTCGGCGCGGCGCGACTTCGCCGAAGTGCTGTCAGTTGGTGCGGACTTCCTGGATGACGACGGAGCCGCGGGGAGCTCGCCCCCCTCCGCCGGCTCTGACAGCCACACGCTGCCAGACGGGCCGGAAACCGAGGAGCTGCCGGCGCGCCTGCGACGGGATGAGCACTTTCCACACTTTGCCCCCTTTTTTTTTTTTTTTCTTTCTTTCTTTTATCAAACAGAACAACAGTCAAATTGAACAAGTGCTAAATCACATGCAGCACAAATGCAGCATTACAAGTCTCCCGAGTGATGCTGATTCAAATAACAAAGATAATGAGTGAAAAGTTAGCGAGCAACAAATCCTACACCTTATTTTCTGAAAGATGCCTGGACTGAGACTGAGTCACTCCGATCCGTCGCAACTTGACTGAAGTCTGAATCCGGCAGCCGATGGCCCCGAGTGTCGCTCACACTCAGTACAATGCCGCCATCTTCTGTTCTTTATTAGAAGTTCAACTTGGCACACCGGAGACGTCTGCATCCTCACCAATATATGACATATAGAGATATTTCGACTGGTGCACTTTGCACGTTCTTGCCTGGGTCAGTGAGTTCAAAAACTTTTCTTTTCTAGAACAGGTTAGTGGTTCTGGAACAGGTGATATCCAGGAGATAAGGGGACAATTGTTTCTCATGCACAGAAAAAATGATCTGTTGATAAATGTTATAAGATTACAAATATATTGTCTCATTAAGAAGAATATAGAAACGTTAAGAAGTCAAATTTATATAAAAGACAAAGATCCTTATGCTACACAGCTACAATCAGGTACTCTAGCGGGCCTCAGATCCATTACGGTTCGAGGACATAACGGTTAAACTTTTTATTAAAATGTCATGAATTTCTGTTCATTTCATTCGTCTCAATGATTATGACTAACTTCTATTGTGCTCTTTATTTTTACCTGATTTTATTTGCAAAGCTTTGGAGAAAAGGCAGGATATTTGTTCAAGGCTCAGTTGTTTAAATACAATGGAATGTTTGACCACTGCAACCTAAGCTAAATGAAATATATATATATATATATATATATATATATATATATATATATATATATATATTCGTATTCATTCTTTTAAAAAGATAATTTAAAAAAACATGAATGTAGCTGGAATTATCGGTGAAAACGTGGCCTTTGTACAAGAAAAACACTGGAAAATGCCTCTTTGTTTGTTATAAATTGTACTTTATTATTATAATTATAGAAGCAACCAATGACGGAAATATATTAAATCATCCAGGCAACTGAATAAGCATAACATAAAACAATGAGCAGATGGGGAAAGACATGCAGAAGGCCCCAGACTGAAAGAGACACAAAACAAGTACAAATGACAAATAATGGGAAGAAAAGAAATGTCCTGTTTTGTCTGACGAACAGTCCAAAAACCCAAAGTTATTCAGGTAATTTGTGCAAACACAAAAGAAGATTGTTTTCATCTCCTGAATTCTGAAATGTGTAAAGAGCTTCTCACTGCTCTATTGTGTGCACCCCAGATGTAGTACAAAATTTCAGACAAAAAATACTTTCCAGAACCCAAGGTGACATCTTTAGATGACATGTTTTGTCCATACGGTTTCGAAACCCAAATATATTTAGTTCACTATCACAGGTGATTGAGAGAAACAGGAAATATTCATACCTCAGAAGCTAGAACGAAAAAAATAATTAGGTGCTCTTTGGGGATCTTCTACTCCAGGTGTCACATTACTACATGCACCCCCAGCTTCCTGGAAAGCAGTATTGATGTTTAAGAACAAATTAAATAGTGGTAGCTTCATAGCAAGGGGAAAAGACAGGAGTTAGAGATCCATTTTCAGCAGTAGCGTTTTGACTGAGAAGCACTAATAACCATCAATGGGTTCTGGTCAATTTTAGAATTGATTTTAAGATTTTATTGATGACTTTTAAATCCCGTTCTGGACTTGTTCTTGGGGAACATTTAAAATCTTCTGACACCATATGTGTTCTAACCTGAGGTCACCTGATTGAACTCTTTCCCTGAGGACATTCGTTTACCTTTTGCCAAACAAATATTTTATCTTATTGATTTTAATCATTTAAGTTTGTTTCATTTCATGTTACTCTTTTCTCATCATGTAACATTTCTGTCTTAATGTGGCCTATATTTGTATGATCTTTAACCTGCCTTTGTTTCCTATTGCTTGCCTCTGTTCTTGATTCTTTCATGCAAATTACTCCATAACTACGTTTTGAAAGCTGCTGTATAAATAAAGTTAACTATTACATTGACAGTATTATGATCCATTCTTCTCCCTTCTGTGGAAGTGTAGAAAAACTAAATGTGAAGCGAACCAGGAGCCAAAACAAAGAGAGCCCGCAGCTCCCCATGTTCGTCAATATGCCTGTTTGAATGTTTTTGTCGTAGTGCTTAATGCGCACATAAAAAAATAAATGTGTATGTCAATAATGAGCTGGGATACTTAATCTAAAATTATTTATGTAATATTTGAACAATGTAAGAGGTTGTTCCGCGTCACACGTCAATAATACAGACATTGTGCACAGGCATAAGGTCGGACAGCTTGGCGCTCGGAGGTCCTGCCGGTTGTAGGCGCTGTTCCCGAAGCAGGCTGCAAAACACAAATCGATTGTTTATTTTGTGTTTGTTTACATTTTTTCAACATCGAACAAATGGCGTCGACTTTACTATCGCCCATGGTGGATTACTACAACGACGAGGAGGAACTCGACAGCGTGGAGGACGACGACGATCGCAGTTTCCGGGGAAGAGACTCCGAAGAAGGTAGAACGTTGAAACGAATTGAGCAAAAAAAAAAAAAAAAAAGAAAAGCTCCCACAACCGTCGGGCTCTGTCTACTTGTTGGAGACAGAACGGAAACGCGCTGTTAGTGCGTAAAAAAGTACATATCTTTTAACGCAGCATTTGAAGCGACCCGTGGTTTACGCTTATATGAACGACGGATTTCTCGTGGTGTGTGTTGTGAATTGTATTAGCAACTCAAAATCTAGTTTTAATTGCCCAAGCTAGTCCGACGTGAGCTGCAGCCACACACACACACACACACACACCGTTAGCATGTTAGCTACACAACATGTTAGCTGCCCGCCAAACAAGTTCCTGCCCGAGACACATTTCAGAAGCAGGTGATGTAAACAACAGAAAATAAATTTTAAAAAAATATATATATATAAGTATATATGAACCGATTACTCAGGCTGGATTACTCCCAGCGCCGCTAAGCGAATTTATCGAATTTACGAAAAACATAATATCACGAATAAACTCACGTGTTTTGAAACTAGCTAACGTGTGAATAGTAAAAACCGCTCGGACACATTTAACGCCCCCCCCCCCCAAAAAAGAAGAAAAAAGGTCAACATTGATTTGTAGTTTTATGACCCTGCGTCATATGACCCGGGCTTGATACGCGCTTTTAATTGAATGCTGTCTTTTAAAAAAAAAAAAAAAAAAAAAGGAGGCTTAGCTACATGGCGTTAATTAGCCCGCTACTAGCTACGTGACGTTAGTTCGGAGCGTTGACAGGTCGCGGAACCCTGCGTGCAGTGTCCGCCGCGCCGCCGCACCGCCGCCGCTTTTCACGCTCTCCAACGAGACGGGACGGATCGCGGTGAGAGAGGAACGAAAGGCAGAGAGGAGGAGGAGAGAAAAAGAGAAGCAAAGGCGATGGCAACACTACAAGGTTAGATAGTCCCCCCCCCCCCCCCCCCCCCCTCCCCTCCCTCCGCCCCTCCCCCGACGATGACTTCCAACGCAGCCTGTAAATTGTGTTTTATTCATTTGTCTTTTCACTCGTCCCGGACGCGTTGACTGCGCGAGCTACTCTTTTCCAAACGGCTAACTTAAGCTAGCGCGCACTATGCTAACAGAAAACGAAAGCTGCCGTGTCAGCTCAACGCGACCGGGCCCCTTTTTTCTTCTTTTTTTGTGTGAAGCTAACGCCCCCCCCGGTGCTTGTGAACTTGGCTCCCGAGTTTGCCACATCGCCACCGGCCCTCGGGTGAAACATGCTAGCGTTTACTTGGGAGGGCTCACTGGCGGCACCGGACAAGTTAGCCGGGGGCACCGCTTGTCCTCAATTCACCATGCGGCGAGCTGTCCACGCACTCCACGGCCGGTGTCGTGATACTGCCACTGGACTTACAGGTGTGCTCACCTTAGCGTCGTCGAGCTGAACGTCCCCACCTCTGACGTCCGAGATTACACGAGGGAGGTTCAGGATCTTTCGTGTCAAACATGAGATGTTACCCCCTGATCTCCTTATCCACCATTACCTGACCAGTGCCACGCACGTCCTTTGATCTGCTGCCTGCCTGCCTGTCTGTATATCTGTCTGTCTGTATATCTGTCTGTCTGTATATCTGTCTGCCTGTCTGTATATCTATCTGCCTGTCTGTATATCTGTCTGTCTGTCTGTATATCTATCTGCCTGTCTGTCTGCATATCTATCTGTCTGTCTGTATATCTGTCTGTCTGTCTGCATTTCTATCTGTCTGTCTGTATATCTGTCTGTCTGTATATCTGTCTGTCTGCATTTCTATCTGTCTGTCTGTATATCTGTCTGTCTGTATATCTGTCTGTCTGTCTGCATTTCTATCTGTCTGTCTGTATATCTGTCTGTCTGCATATCTGTCTGTCTGTCTGTATATCTGTCTGTCTGTCTATATCTGTCTGTCTGTCTGCATATCTATCTGTCTGTCTGTATATACATATCTGTCTATCTGCTGCCTGCCTGTCTGTCTATCTGACTGTCTGTCTGCATGCGTGCCTGTCTATCTATCTATCTATCTATCTATCTGCCTGTCTGCCTGTCTGCCTGTCTGCCTGTCTGTCTGTCTGTCTGTCTGTCTGTCTGTGAACTCCTGCCTTATTGCATTATCTTGCACAATCTAATTATAACAACAAAACTCACAATTGTCTCGTGGTACAGTATGTCGTAATAATCAGTGTATTTCTTTTCTCTTTTTTTTAAACTGTCCAAAAACTGAATCCGTTGTGCATTTTGGTTGAGATGTACTTGTGAAATCTGAGCCCAATTCGTCTCCTGTCGTGCCCCTTCTTCCAGACACAGAGGATGCCAGTGAGACAGACCTCGCCAAGCACGACGAGGATGACTATGTGGAAATCAAAGAACAGTAAGTCTCTTTGGCAAAGCGTTGCCTCAGCTGTTATGAATAAATTGTAATAATAATTAAAAGTCATTTGAAGAGGAAAGTTGTTCAAATGTGTGACCCGCATGCGGCTGGCGGCCAAAGGGAAATGTGATATAAATTCTTTGTTTATTTAAATTGCAGAATGTACCAAGACAAACTGGCCTCTCTGAAGAGACAGCTGCAGCAGTTACAAGAAGGTAACCATTTGGATAAATTCTTATGAATAGAAGAGTCAGGCGTTGTTGTTTGTTTAGTTTTTTAGTCTTTTAAATGTTAGTGACTGGTGCAGTTTAGTTTGAGATTTGTGAGAGGATGTGGATTTATTTTTTTTGCTTGGAGATCTTTTGAAGGACACAGTCAAATCCATCCTCATTAGTCATGGCGGTGGTTGGGGATTACATCATCGGGCTTTAAAGGCAGCAGTTCTATAGGTGGTTTTAATAGTTGAGACATAATCTCTGGGTAGAAAAACAGAAATGGACGATGACAGCCTGTCCTCCGCCATTGAAAATCATCAACTGTCTGTTCTTTACTGATGCAGGCCAATGTTGAAAGTAGAAATTGTGACGTGACTTGTTGTTGGCTTTTTGTAAATCCAAATATAATTGTATTGTCAGTGTAATTTGGATCTACAATGTCAAAATACTGCCAGAATGTTTTTTCTAGAAATAATGATAACGCATTTTAATAAATGATTTGTATTTTATTTTATTTTGAAGTTTTAATAACTTCAGAATTTACTTGCTTTAACCCTACACAAACATCTATGTCATAATTTAATAACACTACAAAATTATCAAAGGAAAACTAGTGCAGTAAAGACCGACAGAAGCCCAAATTTTCTGACATTTTCCTGAAATTTTCCCGGAGGGGCCGTATGTGAGAACGCAAATGTTGCTCCGGACAGTTTGAGGAACTTTACTTACTGGCAGGAAAAGTTCCGGAAACTGTCCGAGTGAGCCCATGTGAGAATACAGCAGGAACATCTCTGGAACATTCACGGCGAGAATTTACCACAAATGTTCCTGCTGTTGCAAACGCCTCTGACTCGGACAATCTCCTGCTACGTTCTACAAATGCGAACGGCAAACTCCAGGGGAAATGTCCAGACTGACCCAAATGTTCCCGACATTTTCCGCTGTTCATGTCCGAGGACGTCTAAAGAGACAAAGAGATTCCTCCGTTCGTCGTTACGTGACTCTTTCTGTGTGCAGGTACGCTGCAGGAGTACCAGAAGAGGATGAAGAAGCTGGACCAGCAGTACAAAGAGAGACTCCGAAATGCAGGCGAGTTGAGCAAATATTCCGAGGCGGCCCACGCTGTGTTGCCCTCTGACGCATCCGCACCGAGACCGTGCTCGGAGGAGATTGTTAAAGATTCAGGAGTGCCTCCTAATTTAGTTTTGCTTTGTTTGGCGAGGGCAGAACATTGGCTATTAATGGTGCTGCAAAACAACAGTTTGGAAGTGAGAGGTAGGAAGAGGAAACCAGCCCAAACTCAAGAGTAGGAGGCGGGATGTGTTTGAAAACGTTGTTTTTGTTCGCTCAGTGGCTTGTGTTTGATCAGCTTTAGGGCTGCAGCTAACAATTATTTCCATTGTCAATTAATCTGTTGATTATTTTCTCGATGAATCGATTAGTTGTTTCCCCAAACCCCAAGATGATGTTTTGTTTTGTCCACACACCGAAGACATATCGATTAACTGTTGTAGCTCTAATCAGCTTCTTCCTTTGCTTCCTGTATGTGTCAAAATTCGACGTTCTCTCATTTTTATTTTGCCCAGAATGCACTGAAAGAATAATAATGAAAAAGAAACTCGGCACCTGGTAATTGACCCATATAATGATCAACTGAGAACTTGACATAGTAACGATAAAATGGGTAAAACAGAACAAGATGCATTTATAATGATCAGCAACTGTGTTTTCAAATTCATAGATATTTTCTTAAATGTTTTAGGGTAATTTTTTTTGCAATTGTATTTTCCTCTGTGACCCCGTTAAAATATTTTCTAGTCTTGTGGGGTGATCAAAGTTTATAATGTACCAGTGAAGAATTTCATGACATTCAACTGATTTGTGTTCTTCATGACCGGTTACGTTTTTTCTCCTCCCTCTCCTCGTCCAGATCTATTTCTCCAACTTGAGGTGAGTAATATTCCTCTTCAGCTCACTTCCTGCTTCACCTTTGTATTGTTTAGAGGTAACGCAAGGAAAAACATCCCTTCTTTTCTTATTTCTGCCCGTCGACTGTCTGCAGACGGAGCAGGTGGAGAGAAACTACATCAAGGAGAAGAAGGCGGCGGTGAAGGAGTTTGACGATAAGAAGGTGGAGCTGAAGGAAAACCTGATTGCAGAGCTGGAGGAGAAGAAGAAGATGATTGAGAATGAAAAGTTAACAATGGAGCTGACAGGTGGTAAGGCAGCCAGAAAGAGATGGAATTAATCAGGAACTCGTCCAGCAGAACAAAATACATGTGGGTGGAAGGGAGAGGGGGTTTTACGGGATTTAAGTATGAAATTTTCAGATTAGAGTCAGACTTTTCAGATACAGCTAGACAAAATGTTGCAGTCTGTTCTTTTGAATTTTCTGTGCTGGAAATTAGTTTTTTCTTTTAATTTAAAAATGGGAGTGTGTCCTTTTTTTAAAAATCATCAGACACTAATTTTCAGATCTCAATGTGTCATCATTTCTTTTCATCCATAGACTCAATGGAGGTAAAACCCATCATGACTCGGAAGCTGAGGAGACGACCCAACGATCCAGTCCCGATACCGGACAAACGGAGAAAACCCGCACCAGATATCCTTTGCATACTTAAGAGGAATGAATCTGAGGAGTAAATTAGTCAGTAGTATTTGTACTTTCTCTAGATACTTTTTGATATCTCCGAAGAGAAGTTCCGAGGTCGCCTGTGTGTTCCTTAACTCTTCAAACCTCAGCTAAATTATTTGCTAACAGACGACCAGATAATGGAGGATCTAAGAACACTTAACAAGGTAAGTATTTCTTAATTAATTAAAACGATACATGGCCCCGCTGAATCGTATTTCTCGTGATTATTTCTTTTAAAAATAATTTCTCACCTTCTCTTTTACAGCTCAAGTCACCAAAGCGTCCAGGTATGTCACCCTTTTCAACTCTGTCATGCACAATTAACTCCTCTACTTTAAGAAATAGTTTGTAATTTGGGGAAATACACATTTTTTTTCCTGCTTCATTGACGACTGCTAAACATGCAGCTGGAAAACAAACACTGGAAATAGCCGAAGCGACCCCCCCTCCTCTCAACAAAACAGCAAAGAGCTATAGTAAGTTTCCCAAAATGACAAACTGTTCCTTAAAAAAAACTCAAAAGCAACTAGTCCATACGTTTTGCACGGTTGTATTAATCAGACGCCCCCCCCCCTCTTCAGTGTCGCCCTCTTCCCCAGAGCACGTGCCCTCGGCTCCCATGGACAGCCCCTCCCAACGGTACGAGGCCCGCATCGAGGAGGGGAAACTTTACTACGACAAAAGATGGTGAGTTTGAAGTTCCATCCCTGCGTTTCCCCCCTCCGCAGCTTGTGCCACCACTAGATGGCCCTGTTGTCATTGTTTTCATGGCTCGTGTTTGGCCGGTCCTCAAATAACATTTTACAAGCACTTTGATGGCAGCCTCTTTTTTTTGGGGGGGGGGGGGTCTGGGCCACAGAAAGAGAGATAACTTGGCAGCCACTGTGCCCGGTGCTTGGAGCCACAACAGAAACACACATATTCAGAGAATGTTGGGTGATGGATGTGAAAGAGACTGGAAAAAAAAAAATCCTTGACCAAATGCGAGCTCTGCTGCCCAGCTGTTTGAGAGTAGCCCTCTTGTTTTCAGAGATGTGTTCGGGAACATGAGCCATTTGAAGAGGAGGGGTGTTGGGAAAAAAACTAGATGGAGCTCTCTCTTATTAATCACTGATAAGAGACGGGGGGGAAGTTGAGAGACGCCAGCTGGGAGGTAATGTGCGAACTGTTCTTTCAAAGGCAAAGTCTCATTTATTATCCGCCGGAGAAAAAAAACACCCCAGCGAAACCCAGACACAGAGAGACACGTGCGTCGTTATTCTTCTGTGGCTTCTTAATGATCAAATGCTTTTGTTGTCAGTCTATTCCCCTTGGGTTGGTTTTGTCCGCTGACAGTTTGGAGCCATTAAAAAGTTTAAAAAAAATTGTTTTGACTCTCCAGTCCAATTATCTGTTTAGTGCTATCTCAGGAGGAATGTGGTTTTATTCAGCTGGGTAATATTAAGTCTAATGAACCTAACTCTCTCCTGCCTGCACTTATTTCTATCCCTCACCCCTCCATCACCCTGAATGCCAAACTAATGCTGCTCTTTTTGGGTTTTTTTTCTTACGCTGATAGGTACCACAAGAGCCAGGCCATCTACTTGGAATCAAAGGACAACACAAAGATCAGTTGTGTCATCAGCTCAGTCGGGACCAATGAGGTGAGCTTGAGCTCATGTTGCATACAGAACTGGGTTTACTGCTTCAAACAGGAGGCTGCCGATGCCCATCAAAAACACACGTTTGCTCTGGTTGACACGTCCCCTCATCACCACAAATTCACAAATTCAAGTGTATTTTGACTCCATACAATCAATGTATTAACATGTATCAATCCACAGCTGAAAATAGTCTCCATAGCTGTTTTCAGACATGAACTTTGGAAAAATTGGGCGCGGACATTTCCCAGAGTTTGCCTTTCACATATGACGAGTGCAGCAGGAGGCAGGACCGGAGTTTTTGTTTTAGAGGCATCAAAACGCCCACTCGCTCGCTAGGAATTATCCGGAGATATTCGGATTTGCTCACACAAGCTCACTCATGACATTGTCTGAAAATTTTAGTGGGGGGCTGGCAGGAAAGTTCTGGAAAATATCGGGAGTAGCATTTGCCGACTCTTTTTCACATAAAAATCTTTTTTTGTTGTTTTGTTGGGGGGGTAATGAAATGAAAAATTCATGACCCATTTTTAGATAATGATGTATTTAATAGAAATGAATGGGCTTGGGTCGGAAGCCAGACAGGTTTGGGAAAGTCGTCATTGCCAGCTTTGGTCGATCAATATTTTCTCTTTGGCAATAAGAAAATGGCCAACACGGTCTAAAAGTGTAAATGCTGGTTGTGCTGTGAAAGTCAAGGCAATAGTTCTTTCATTAGTGGTAAAACTGGGAGAGATACCAGCTGCAGATTTATTTCACAGACTTAATGTGTGTTTGACGAGTTACTGACTGCTAATTTCTCGCTGTGATCACTGGAGAGAGAAAGCTCATCTTTCCATTTTCCAGTTTTTCCGTTGAAGGTAGATTGGGAGAAAGCAGTCTTGAATGTCTGCACACAACAGTCGCTGCAGCGGCAGCTACATTGGACTGCGTCGTTCGTTTTTCTAAATGACAATTCTCTTTCTGTCTTGTCGCCAGATTTGGGTGAGGAAGACGAGCGACAGCACAAAGATGAGGATCTACCTGGGGCAGCTGCAGAGAGGGGCCTTCGTCATCCGTCGGCGGTCGGCCGCGTGAAACATTCCCCCACCCGGTCCATTTGTCCGTTCGTCCGACTGCACCGCTTCACCTATTTGGTGCATCTCCGTTGAGTTTGACATGTGGCCTCTTTATAGTATACACTACCCCCCCCCCCCCCCCCCCCCCCCCCCTCCTCACAACACCCACCAACCCACCCACTCTCACACACACACACACACACACACACACACACACACACACACACACACACACACACACGTCTTACATGGCCATGGATAGCTCATCAGATTTTATCTGTTTTCCCACATAAACCAAACTCTAGTACAGTAAAACTGGTCATATAAGACAAGTGGCTGTTTTCCAGCATTATTTGTCACTATGTGGCATGTGTGTGTGTTTGTGTGTTTGTGTGTGTGAAGGTGGTCTGCGGGTCATGAAGACAGCTTCTGTGGCTGTCGTCTCGTGCTGTCAACAGAAGTCTTTTTCTACCCCACACGTTCTAATTTACATTCACCATTAAGTTATTTTTCTCAGAACAGCAGCTTCACGTCAACCCACAGAATCTGTCTTCAGGCCTTTCACTCTGTCCCACCGGTGACGCGCCAAGAAAGCGATCGCTGGAAAACCCTTGACGACAGGTATTATTTTTTACAAAAAATAAGATAAATAGATAAACCACACACTGATTAGCCCTGGACTTGTCTGTTAGTATTGCATATGTAAATATGAGCTTCAGGTTTGGCCAAATAAGAAGTAGCCGTCATGTCCTTTTCAAAACAGCATGCCTAATGGACTGTTATCAAGACATGGAGGCTTTGCTACGCTTATTAGGAAAAAGATGTGTATTTTGAAGTTTTTATGTTAATATTTCCATGTCATTTTGTCATCTCTCATATGTGAACAATCTGGATATATTGCGACCGAATTTGCATGCGGAGCATCGTTGCCGCGCTGACTGTTGATTTGTACCCGTGTTCCATTTTATTAAAAAAAACCTGATGTTTTCTGCCTTTTATCAAACGTGACGAGTTTTGACTGTTTTGACACTTTGCTGGTAATTTCGACAAGCTTTGTAATCTTTCTCCGCTGCCTGAAAAAAAGAGCACGCGCAAAAAAAATAATTGCACAAATCTGTGTTTCGATCCATTCAGCCATGTTTGGAAACGTCTGGAATAAGAAGTAATCAGGCGGCCGGTTGTGGCTCCTCACTTCTGCAGGAAGATAATGGAAATTATCCTGTGAGGAAAGATGATTTCTTTTTTAATGCAATATGGGCAGGGACCGGTTCTACCATATTTTACAAAATATTCTAATTATAAGGCCCTATAAGAATATTTTCCGATACAAATAATATATTAAAAAAAATTTGGGCAAGTTAAAGAGACGTGTGAATTAGGGATATTGGATATTTTGCCTATATTTTACAACTCTTTTGGCCTAAAACCGAGATCGGTACTTGTGTATATGTTAATATTTACTCTTTCCCCCCCCCACACACGTATTTGCAGGGATCATCAAGTCTCTTCTGTAATGGAATTAGCATATTATTATGCATACTCTGATCGTGTTGGCCCACCGGCAAATGCAGACATAAAATACATAGAAAAAATTATAGAAATATTAATTCCAAGAAAAATACTATAAACATGCCATATTTATTAATGGCAATAGCTATTAAAGGAGACATTATGCTATTTCAGTTTTTATGTATTCCTCTAGTGTGTTATAGGTTTTAGTTTTTATGTATACGGTCTGCAAAGTTAAAAAGCTCAAAGTCTGTGGTAAAGGGAGATCTTCTTCCCGACAGAAAACACTGGTCCCGGAGCTCCCGAAACGCCTCGCTGACCCATTGTGACATCACAATGTTACGGAAGTGCATAAGGCACGCCTAGCGGCCAGTCTGACACGCCCCCATGCAAAGTCAGGTAAAGCGAGAGCGGAGGCCGACACTTCCTACCTGCGCTGGATATTTTTTTCCACATCGCCCCTGACTCCGTATCAGTCACCTGACCAGGTCACCTCACACTTCCTCTCCACTTCGTAAACAGCCAAACGACTTGGTATTCAGCGTTAGTCTCCGCCGGCCCCAGCAGCCCGATCCCTTTCCCCCTCTCGCGTGTCCCTTCGCTTTAACCGGATGGCGTGTTTCACTTGGCCCGACTTAATGACACGCGCTGACAAGGAGGGCAATTACTGCTTTGCTATGCGGCGCACAAAACGCACGGCTCGTCTCAGAGGGGGCTTGTTGTCCGGGAGCCGTCGGGTGTGATTGCTCCGTCTCTTGCGAGGGCATGAAATGAGCTGGTTGGACGTGATGCCTGTCTGACACACACACACACACACACACACACACACACACACACACACACGACACACACACACGACACACGACACTTCATGTGAGATTTACAGGGTGTGGATTTCTTGTGAGTATTTTTATTTATTGCGTATTTTTTTGCCTTCTCACGTACAGCCGGTCCAGAAAATGTCCGGACTTCAGTGCATGTCTGGAAAAAGCAGCTGATCTTTCACAGTTGTGACAATTTATCGCGGTGATAAAATTGTATCCGCACACGCACAGAAACACAGGAACCACTTCTGTGGTATAGTTCCCACTGCAGCAGGTGTCTCCTGCACCACAGTTTCCCCCTAATGACACAAACACAATCTCACACTGTAGCGGCTGGTAATGACCATGAAGAGATTTCTTTCTTTCACGACCACAGAGCGGTGCTAGGCAACTACAAAGAGATGCAAAAATGATGAGACTTATGATGAACTTGTCATCTGGGAATAACTACGGATAATGCAGAGTTTATTGTTGGGCTTTAATTATGAGACATTTTGGCATTTTTCAAACAAATGAATTTTCCCAACTGTTCCGACTACTCCCACTTGACATCATCGTCTTGCAGATTACATACACTTAAGTGTTGTGTCGGTGACCCCTTTTCATTGCCTTATAATCTTCACGCTTAACCACGTTGCAGCAGTGCTCGCCTTCCCACCCTCACATCTGCTGCCTTTCAAAACGAGACCCGTCTCGCTCTTTGGGAGTGCATCAGTCTGAGGATCGGGTGTTTATACTGTCTTAAATCAATATGCTGAATAAGCAAGAGAAAGCTTTGAGTGAGAGCACTTGAGCACGTGGAGACAGTTCCCCCGGAGATGAATCAATATCTTCCTCGCGCGCCTATACCTACGTGTATAAAGGCACCTGCCGACGCTCGCCGTGCACGTGCAAAACAAAAGGAGAAGCTCCTCCTCCTGCCTTCCACGACCAGAAGTCAATACAGTGCCCTGGATGCAATTGGGGGGGGGGGGGGGGGGGGGGGGGGGGTTGTTGGTTAGTCTTGCCGGAGCTGTAATACTTTTTGGTTATTGCTTGTGTGCAAATAAAGTCACCTGGGGCATCAATAAAAAAAATCCCCCAACCAGCCCCAATTCCAGCACTGAATTCCCACTTTCATCCTCTTCCCCTCTAAATGGAGCATTCGCTCCAGCGCATGCTCGCGCTTCCACTCGTGGCTGCAGGGCGGAGAGCTGCGTCTCTCTCTGCGCTATCTGGTGGGGGCCGAGTGGGGTCCAGGCAGACTTGGAGTTGCCTCTGGTGGTCTGAAGAGAGGAACTGGAGCCCCTCGACGGCCCCGCCAGGCCCCTGCATACATTGTGTGTGTGTGTGTGTGTGTGTGTGTGTGTGTGTGTGTGTGTGTGTGACTGTTCCTCCAGTTTATCGCTCTCCAGCAGGTCCTGAGCCAGAATTCATTTACAGTTCGAGCTCCTCATTTGACTCTTGATATTTGACCCCCGGGGGCCTGTGGAATATGGAGCCGCCGCCTCGCCGGACCGTTTGGCAATATTGATCTTTTCTTTTCTTTTTCTCAAACATTCATGTTGCTAGGCAGCGACTGCGCTCGTTACAAAATCAGGCCATGGTATCCACAATTCATACGCCCCGGAACTTTGAGCTGTTTAGCTGCTCTTTTGATGTTCACGCACCGAGCCAGCCCAAACATAAACGGAGCAAAGTTAAATAAATCATGCGTCTCCGAGGCCACTGTGTGAGCTTCTGAAGTGGGTATACTGTATTTCAAATAAGTTAGTTTTTTCATATCGGAAAAAGTGCATGTCCTCATATTCACTACCTACGCTTCTTAAAGGTTCCACTTCAAAACCGAAGCAAGCGACCCCGCAAACGCCCTGTTTAACCGCGCTTTTCGGAAATGGCGAGTTTCTACTCTCTTATTGGTGCCAGGAGAAGTTAAGCTTGTAACAAAATAGACCTCTCTCCCGGTGTGCGTGCTTTTCCTCTCACAGCCCCTCTGCTAATTCCAAAGACAATGACCTAATGATGATGGTCTCTTTTAAACAACGTCTATGTTTAGCGCCCCTCGCACCCGAAGCGTGTCTAGCAGCCGCTCCCACTGTTTTCAAGGTTGTTGGGGGTTTTTTGTGCAGCTCACTTTTCTTTTTTTTTTTACTTTCGAGAACTTAACAACTTCATATGACTCCCCCACGACGTCCGCCGAGTGAATCCCTGCACGTACATTTCATCGCCCTATGAACAGGGGCGTAGCACGGGGGGGCAGATTACCAAGGGCCCATGGGTAATTAGTTTCATGAATTTGAAATTGGCTGAGTACGTTGGTTGAGAGACTGAACTAGGTATTTGAAAATACAGTGGCGGTTCTCTGAGGGGGCCCTCTCACTTCTTACAGGAAGCGCAAAATGGTTTAGTCTGCCCATCATGACTCGGCATGAGAATATCCGTCCACTAATCTACTGACCAGTGACTTCTTAATGACTTCCCTCAAGAAAGTGAAGTCTGGGCCCCAGAAGAGAAAAGAGAGAGCAGAAAGGTGAGCTAGCTATTAGCAAACTCCTACTACGACAGCTGGCTATAGCAGCTACCTAGCTAAAATTGACACTGCTATTGGTAGCTATCTAACTGTACCTTTTACTACCTGAATACAGTAGGGGTTAGCTGGCTAGCTACTATTAGAACACACGCACAGTATCATCAATTAGCTATTAGCAAGCTCCTACTATGACAGCTA
Source organism: Scophthalmus maximus (assembly GCF_022379125.1). Lineage (NCBI taxonomy): Eukaryota > Metazoa > Chordata > Actinopteri > Pleuronectiformes > Scophthalmidae > Scophthalmus > Scophthalmus maximus. The sequence continues at coordinate 4,566,264 of NC_061533.1, read as the reverse complement.
GCTATAGCAGCTACGTAGCTGAGATCGACACAGCTGCTATTGCTAGCTAGCCAACTGTAACTTTTACTAGCGGAATACAGTAGGTGTTAGCTAGCTAGTTACTATTAGAACACACACACACAGTATCATAAATGAATCAGCATCATAGCTGCGGGGGGCCCCACAGAGGCTGCTTATATGTATAGGGCCCAGAATTTGGTGCTACACCCCTGGCAGTACGTAAGTACATTTACTCGAGCTACATCCATACGGGTACGTTGTGGTTTTAACTGTTGACCAACTAGACAACTAACTGTCTGTATTCATTTATACCTTGTCTAGTTATGTATGCACACTGCCCATTGTGTGAATGCTGGCTGCTGAAAGGCTGACGCTGACATTGATGGCCGGCTCGAATTTGGATGAAGAAGCTGGATGACCCAGAAGAATCCTCGGAGGTCATTAAAAAAAACAAAAAAAACAGAATAACAAATTCTCATTGGAGGCTATTTTTTCTACTACTTTTACATTTGAGATGTTGAATTCTAATGCTATACTCTTAATATTCTGACATTTTTCGGGTATTTGTGGCATTGCTACAGTTACTTGTGCAAACGATTATTTATTCCACCACTGCTGTGTGCTTCACCACAGGAAAGAGCCCTCCTTTCCCTTTATGAAAAACCAGGATGTTCAACTCGTGAGCTGCTCTGCCTTAAGCTTCGCGCCCTAAAAGCCACAAAGAGACGAAAACTCCACTATGCTGCCTTCCGCGCTCCAGCTCTGTACACTCACCCACCTAAGGGTAAGTAAATCCTGTCATGTCCTAGGCCCCTTGTCATCCCCCATACATAGTCATTCAACCTTGGACGAGTGCAGGACATGACAGCGGACGAGGCCAGTATGACTCTCCTTAACATACAGAGCCGGTGATTTGTCCAAGTGATGGCAAAAAGAATGGCGGAGAATTTCCAAGCGAAAACCCCCAAGAGTGAATTTTTTTTTTACTGTCATTATTGGCACTGGTGGTGGTTCTACCAGCTAAAAGATGTAGACAAGTGCCACAGTGGCCATAATCACTTTAAAGAATACCCTCTTGGGCATTTTTATACTTCAGGGACCAAGTCGTGCAAAAGACAAGAGCGCAAGAAAGATGGAAAATGTAGCTCCCTTGATACCACTAGATTCAACATAGCAACCAATACCAGTTTTTTAACTCCAGTTCATGGGAATTAGCATCAGTCTGACTAATAGGCCTCCTTCTCCGCAGTCGTTGGAAGGAGTGATATAAGACGAGATAGAATGTGACACTGAGTCACTCCATCATCTTGACATGAATAACTGAACAGGGGGGAAAGAGGGTAACAGAGAGTTTAAGAATCAAAAGGAGAAAAGCGTCAAGAATTCACACCACGTGACTTGAGAATGCCGTGAAAAAAGTGTGATGTATGTGTATTGTGTTTGCGTCAATGTGTGGCTCTTTGTGTCATGCTGTTGAAACGCACACTTGCAGGAAACAACACGCCTTCACAACCTCACCGTCCAAGGTGATCCTGGCTGTTTGTTGCTTCGAGGTAGGAGCACGTTTGGAGACTTCTTTCATTCCTTCGTTACAACTATTGTATTGATCTGAACTCATATTTGACACCTTTAAAAAATAATTCTATTGTGATTTTGCCCTCTCAACGTGGCGCATGTGTCTACGAACACCCTCTCAGCTATAAGCAAAACCCTTCACAACCGACTTTGGGACCCCGATTGGGAAAGACCCCCCAAAGGAATCAACACTCTGCTTCCCCTGTAACCTCTCTGGAGGTGTATTAGCTTTCTGCATATGTAGTTCATTCAGAAGTGTTTGGGAGATTAAGAGAAACATGGGGTAAAGGTTTTTTTGTGGATTGAAAGGCGGACCACACTGTCATCTGTAAACGGCATTTTTGGAATGAGGTTGTCCCGCAATTTCCCCGCATTCGTGGGGCTCCTCGAGGTGCTCCATCACCTCAGGAGAGGTCCCTTACCTTGAGGAGACAGTTTTCTGGGAGGCCGGTGAGACTTATGGAAGAGCCTGTCTGCATAATTGATCTCTGAATCTTGTTCTGCAACCTTAAAAGTTGCTAAAAATAATGATCCTCCCTTTTCTGAGAATAATATGATGTGGATTAATTATAGATATAGTTTGACACTGCAATGGTCGATGCCACCCTCATGTTTGTACGCTTAAACAGAAAAATAGAAACCAGTAGGCAGTTAGCTTGGCTTTGCTAAAAGACTGGAAACAGAGGAAAAAAAAGCGGACAAAATTCACGTACAAGGATCTCTAAAGCTCACAATTTAACAGGCTATATCTCGTCTGGTTAATCTGAATATAAAAAACAATGTGTAGTATTTTCATGGGGGATTCTGTGCCAGGACTATTTCTTAGCGAGGTCCAGTTATTCCTTGTTGTGAAGTTACTGCACCCAGCCACGAAATAGTCTGGGACACAAACCTTTGTTTCCATTGGAAAGAGCCAAGTTTCACTTATAGTCTTTAATGCAAAGCGAGGATAACCAGTGGCTGGATGATACCACTGGCATGAGCGGTCTGACTCAAACCAAGGAAGGAAGTAAGCTTATTTTCCAAAATGTCAACTTACACCCTTTTAAAAAATCTTGTCAAATAGGACATCTGTCCTCTCGCCACAATACCTCGCAGGTTGACACGCCCTAAGGTTTGCATGAAGACAGACACATCCTCATTTTTTAATTTAATTGATTGATTAAAATGAATACTAATCAACTGTCTGCATCCATGGCAACTGTGGAGAACAGAAATGAATAGGATCATTTAATGAATAACATCATCGAGCTTCTCAGGCAGATGGATGTTGTCGCAGGATCTACTCACTCTTTCCCTCTGTTTCAGTCCTATCGTCGAGGGAAAGAGTGAGATCATTGCGTGGTCCAAAATTAAGGGGGTTTCTAAATTCCATTACATATTTATGATTCCCGATCAACAAGTAGCTACTCAGTGGACAGGGAGAAGTCTGTGGTAGCCAAATGAAAACAATACCTCTGACTGACTGAATTAAAACATGCCAATCTGATGCAGTGTTTTTCTAAAACTCCACTTTTTGTAATCAATAAAACAAATAAAAATGTTGGCTTGTTGTTTAGTTTTTTTATGGCACATCTGCTGATATTGTTAGACAATGTCAGCTTTTGATATATCGATGCTGAACAGAAATACCAAAGAATTTGAAGAAATTTTGAAAGTGTTGCCACTAATATAGTTTTTCAACTATTATTTATTTACATATTTATTTGTTTTCTTGCCAGTATCATGTGAGAACTGATACGACTCTCATGTCTGTACGTTAAATATAAAGTTAGAGCCAGAAATGTTGTCTTGGCTTAGTATAAGAGGGAAACAGCTAGTCGGGCTTTGTCTGAAAATGTATTATTATGTTTAAAAACTAACCAGAATATCACCTTTTTGTTTTCTAAAATCAGAACTTCAAAAATACAATCTCACTGTGTACAAGATGGGACGACGTGACGGCTCTCCAAAAGTGAGGCCAAAACATCTGGCTCCTCCCCTGGTGGTTGGCTGCGGTATAAAGGTATATAAGGGTCATAAACTCCGCCTCCTCCATGTAAGTGGATGGGACATGGGCCAAAGTACACACTAAATGAAAGTTTCACGTGTTTGTGTTATTCGTGCTAATTTGCGTCACTGACGTCAAAGTCACGTCAAAGTCACATCTACCCGTGTCTTTGCATTGACTTTGGGTGTGATATCGTCCAGCGCAAAATATGATTCGGGTTGGACATAATTTTCAAGGTGGCCAGAAACGGGACTGCAGAGACTTTGTGCCCTCGAGTGGCCAAAAATCTATTCAGTGCCAATTAATGTTGGTAGCTCAAACTTTCAGTGCGCGCAGGCCTTGTGGATAATTGCAGTACGATGAACTTGTGACCCTTTACTTCTTTTCACTGTTTCAAATGCCGCCTCTCCGCCCACACGAACAACTCGCTCCCTTCCGACGTTATTAGCGTCGATTGGGCTCGAGGCATTTTCTCCTCTTTATTGGGGGGAGAAAAAAAAGGAGGGGAAATGGACATGATTAAAGCCCATTGATTGTGAGATGTCTTCACAAGCCATTGAGGAGAGGTCTGAGTGCTTGCCGATGCCTCATTTGGAGTGGAGAGGAGGGGATAATGGATTCCATCTTGCCATCCGCGGCTTCTTTATGGTTCGTGACAGAGTCGGGATGTCATCGGTTTTGTGAGACCATTGTCGGTCAGTTGTCACTCTTTTCCTCCAGCTTTTTTTCTTCAGGGCTGAATATTTGCTGAAAGCAACAGAGACCCCCCCCCCCCCCCCCCCCCCCCCCCCCCCCCCCGCCACCAGAGATTCAAGCTAATATAAAGAAAAATGGGCCAGACCATGATATGATACTTCTGCTTCCATTAGCTTCATTAGGACTGAGTGCAAAATTACTTCCAATTAGAGTTTCCTAGACAACATACCAGCTCTGCATAATAATAGTCTTTATCTCTCTACCCCCGCTCTTGCACTCACTGCTTTTGCAGTCAGGAAATTGTCTTTCCTCTCCCCTGGCCTTCCAGAGGCAATTTTGTGTGCAGCTATGTCTGCACTTTTGAGAAAGGCAGGGTTTCTGTCTTTCTTTTCTTTTCTTGTTCATTGTATGCGTTGCAGGTGAAAAGCAGAGAAATCCACATGCAATCAATGCATACAAATCATCATGCATTTGTATGTATTTAAGAGTCCGTTCTTGTTTTGGACTTTGTCTCCGTGAGCGAGCATGAGAATGATGGTCTACAACATTGTCCCCCGCAAGATTATTTTCGTGTGCGGAGACGAAAAGCAGCAAGATGTCTCTCATGAGCCAAGTGCCTGGCAGCCGGCACGCTGTGCTAGAGATGCCATGTCCCATGGAACACAACATCTGTTTCCATTAGGTCCCATTATAGCTACACCCCGCCCCAGAATACATAAACCAAGCTCAGGCTTTGCGGGCGTCGCATGCTGATGACTTCACTCTCCATCTGGCACAGTTTGAGTAATGGCAAAGGAAAATGCCCAATTCATTGGAGAGTGAAATGCAATCGCGTTACCTCTCACAGTGGAAGCACGTCAGGCTGCACAGCTTCATCTTCAGATTTTTCAGAATGCATTGTAATGCCGCGACTCAAACAGCCGCCGGTTCTCTGGGGAGGTTTACAGTTACAGCCTAGATAAACGCTTGAACGAGCAACATCATGCGTTATGAAAAGAAAAAGTGGTACAGCTTGTTCAGTCAGAGCAATATTACTCTCAGTTTATAAGAGCTTGGGAGGCACATTCTTTTTTTCCACCATTCCTAAACCAAAGTTTAAGGAATGAATTACTGATTATCATCTCTGACATAAGCTGCAATCGTTGGCAAGTCCTGCTAACTATGACCTGCAGCGACCTATTGCTTTCAAAGTCATTGTGGATATCATCCGCTAAACTAACTAACTTACTAACCAACTTACTAACTAACTAACTAACCAACTAACCTACATTGGCATGTGGGGATACATTTATAGAGAAAAGCATATTCATCCAACCTGGGACAAACATGACAAATTCAAGACATTGTTTGAAAAAAGCTGTTTATGTGTATGTGAGTCTTATTGTTGTTTTATATTGTGCCAATTACTTATAGTCTCAAACTAATTAGAAAAACCCACAGCACACACAAGCACATAGACCATCTTAAAACCAGGTCGCTGGCAAAAACCATCAGCAAGACCAGTACAATCACCAGGTTAAACCAACATACACCAGCTAAAAAACACCAACATATGCTAGTCAACAGTACAGTAAAGCCATCGCAAATTATATACACCGGCAAAAAACACACTAACAAACACAGAGTAGGGTAACAACAGCTGAAAAAATCTGCGAGTGACAGCTGTCATTTTAGCTATAGCAACATCAACGGTCATTGCTAGAAGTAAAGATCCTGAAATCAATAACTTTTTGTTTCAAGACACGTTTCAGTTTATTTCCTCAAACATGACGTTCCGGTACCTTGTAATATTAAAACTAGATATATATGTAATTGTATTATCTGGATCCTCCCGATAACACAGATAAACTGTTGTTACAGCGTTTGCACATTAAACTGATGTCCACGTTCTTTTTGTGGGAGAAAAACAAACATTGTCCAGTTTGTTTATTTAACACCTACAAAACTACATTAGAGATAGATTCACCACCAGACCCAGGGTAGAACCGCTGTGGCATCACCAACCCCTGGCCGGAGGAGACTCTCTGCGGACGTCCGATTGACCGAGCGACGTTTAATGACGCCGGTGTGTAATGACGGCTGGCGCGAAATGATGCTGTTTATATGCAGCAGCGGCACTTACCTTTGCGTTTACAGCATGAAATGTCAGGGGTGTTTCTCTCTCCTCGACATCTCGTCTGCTGCGATGGGTCACAACAAAGGACGCACGGTGCGCCGGGTCTTGGAAGTCAGAATCCAATCTGTGACATGTTGATGTGATTAAAAGCAGCTACTGGAGGTGGGCATTTCACAAGACGCGGGCTGTTTTGTGAAATGATTGTTTGGTTCAGGGATGTTGATATTTGTCTTACACAATACATTTTCATCCTCTGCTGTAAAAAACCCTGGAAACAACAAATTGAATTATTGGTGAATTATCTTTTTTTTGGTTGCTCAAAACAATATATTTTTATAGCGTACCTTGAAGTATTAATATGTACAGTGTAATTCGAAAGACGGTGCTGCCCTTTTTTCTTGACATCCGGAGGTTTTGAGAGGTCAAGTATGTGAATTCATGCAGCGCTTACGCATAAGGCAGGGATGTTAAGAGAGCAGACGGGGCTTAATCAGCTCCAAGACGTATTAATTGTACATTTTGTACATGATTGTGGTGATTGTGGTCGTTGAGAACGTTGATTGTCAGCTGATTTTTGAAGAAGGGAGTAAGTCTGACAAATCTGCCCATCAGGATACAATTGTTATCACAAGCTGAACCTGATCAAGCCACAACCGAACACAGCGCTCACAGCATCTGCTTTCATCAGGACCACACTGGAAGGGCAAGACACGTCACCTTTAAAACTTCTCAGCCGGTTCCCTTGAAAGAAAATACCTGCTTTGAATTCAAGACTTGTAGAAAATGAAAGGTTACTCTGAAAACCGGTTAATTATGTGGGAAGGATGGATGAAGGCCTCCGTGTCTTCAGTGGATGGCTGAACACTTGCTTGTTCAAAGTAACCTGGCCAGTAGCCAGTCGACACCGAGCTATTGATTATGAAGAGCAAACAGATTTCCGACCGTGTCTTTTTTGAAGAAATCAGATCGTAATTACTTGAGGACGGCGGGAACAGAGAAGTTCTCACAAAAGATACGGAGTACCACAAAGTGGATCTGTCGAGCTCCACCTCGTCAGTCGTTAAGAATGAAACATTCTCACGAGTAAATCTCTTTGTAGTCATGCTATCCCCATGACTTTAGGAATAATAATCTCAGTCTATCAGTTGGTCAAGTCAGCCTTTTCAGCCCAGGCTGATATATCTATTGGATGGATTGCCATGAAGTTTGTTTCAGAGATTCATGGTCCCCAGTGGATGACGTCTACCAACATTGGAGATCCCCTCCAACTTTTACTGGTTTCCAGAGCACGAAAAAAAAACCATTAACGATATAACTTTTCACTTGTCCAGTGAAATATCTGTGAAATGGATTTGCAGATAGATTTGGACTGAGTTGTATTTTTAATACCTTTTCATCTAGTAACCATCATCAGGTCCAAATTTCAACTGATGGGGAGGGATGGGACATGACCCAAGGAAGAAACATTTCAATTTTGGAACTGATCTGGTTCAACTGGCGGATCCAGAATTTTCCCCCCCACCACTTTCTTTAACGTGGCAGGATCAAGTGGCAAACCCGCTGTGACGTCACCCATCGGTTTTGCCAACTGACGTTCTTTTTTGAAGCCTCAGGTTCAGCACTTTGACGAGTGTGGCAGTGACGGATTGACTTTTCATTACACTGCCTCCGTGGGCCCCCAAACACAGTCACAGCTTGTAGATGCCCCATCACTCAAGACCACCGGAAAACTGCACGGACGTCACAACAAATTCACGTTTCAACCCGAAAGTATTCACTTTTCCATGAAACTCACCAAAGGTGCTTCGACTCAACGAAGGTCACACATCCTCAGACACCTTTTTTTTTCAAAGCAACAAGGACGCCATCAGACTGCATGAAAATCAAACGGCTAGATGTGATCGGACAGCAGCTCCGCTCTCAGTAAACAAGTTTACAACACAACACACACAGGCTTATGATAAAAAAACCCTCTTGTTTTGTTTTCCTCCTCAGTCCCGTGTGAAGACAGCGTCGGCTCTTTGTCCCGGCTCGGGCAGAACTGATGGCCTCACCGAGAGTCCACGGAGGTCTCGCTAATCACTGCTGCTGCTTTATTGGAACATCTCTCACCTATCTGTGAAAAGAAAGAGGCTTCGTCAGCACCATTACACCCAGGTTTACAGATTAAGACGCCTTTCCGAAGGTGGGACCACATTTTTTCTTTCCCCCCACCCATTTAGAATAAGAAGCATGCGGAGGAGTATTAGGGCCAGTCAAACCAAATAAAATGAGAGGAGGAATAGTCTTGCATTTCGAGAGTAAAGTCGATAATTTTGAAATGCCGACCGGATGTTGATGTTTTGTCAGCCAGCTTGCTAAGCTAACGCTAGCTGCTAATCAAGTTGTAAAGTTGCGATATTATTATTGACACGCTGATTGTTGAAGAAACGATGCGGTGGCATCGGGTGTTTGCGTATGAACGTCGACGTGTGTCCTGACGCGATAACGTGTAAATTGCAAAACAACCGTTGAAGAATTTCGAGAGCCGCGCAGTTACCGAGGCTAGCGTAGCTTTGCTAACGTTAGTTAACGTCGTTTCTTCTCGAAGGTGTGTTTTTAACTTTATTCCTGACATTTCGACTTTATTCTCGAAATGTTGAATAAATTAACTTTTCTTTCTTATGCCTCGCATCAATACTCTTCCGTAGAAGCATTATTTTGCTTGCGCCATCCTCATTAGCAGGGCTGCTTTGTGGCGGTGGGCGGATGGATTGAAACACTCCTTTGGTGTTTAAGGTTGTGACAATCAATGCAGCATATCATATTAGAGTAACATACTGCAGAGCTGTTGGGATTCACAGGAGGTAGGAGTCAATGTGCAAGAGACAGTAGGTGAACACTAGCCGAATAAAGCACAAAATTATTTTTCTTACCAAGTGCAAAATGCAAGGAAAACAGTATGACCTACTACCAAACCCTAAGTGAGTGTCCAAAGAAGAAAATCCAGGGAATAGTGTAAACTGAAGTTTTGCATGCACTGCAACCACTCAGCCACCGGAGCACTCCATTCCCACACACAGTTTCAATCAGATCAAATGGAGATATATTTGGAGCATGATGGGTGGAGGATGATGAGGGTATTTGAGGTCATTGGACAGAGCTGCGTGTAGGACATCCGACGAAAAGGGTTGGGCGCCGAAACGCAGAGCAGAAAGTCGGTACGACAATGAGCAGGTATTCAAAACGCGCAAATTCATAACGACCTCCAGAAATGTCCGCAGACATTATCCGCCTATAAAGAAAAAGAAGCTCTTAAATGGATACACGGCGAGATGCGTCTACGAGCCGATCATGACATTCGTTGCGTATGTTAATTCTGGTGAAATTATGCCATTACGAGTCGCATGATTAGAGAAAATAACATTCCATGTTTGATAAGGACAATTAGCTCTCTGAAGCCCACCTACCGCGCAGCCCGGAGGGAATGACTACTTTGCAAATACATTATGTGATAAGTCAGATTACTCTTCTCTCGTCTCGCGGAGAGCGCTGAAGCCGATCTTTTGTGGAAATCTGCAGCTTGACGTTTTACTGGAGGAAAGGTTGAGCCAGTGTCTTTGTCACGCCTCCTTATAAATGGCGCTGTGCCTTTTCTTTACTCCAATCGATATTTCATGTTGAATTTGTTGAAGACAGTAGTCAACAGTATCGGACCTTTTTACCTCCCACTCTGTGCATTAGTACCTGACTGCTTGTTTATGACCCCGTTCCGAAATCTAGCAGTTCGATAAAACCCTGCTTGACAATTAAAGATCCCCTCCAGTCACGTTTTAAAGTATATAAAAAATAATCGCCTATGCCTAATATTTTGTTTTACATTGTTTACCCCCCCAAAAAGTTTGAAAAAACCTCTGGGCCTGGAAACCAGCCACTCTCTCGCCCTCAATGAGGAATTCTGTGACTATGAATATTCATGGTATGCAAATAACACAGGCCCCGCCCACCACCGCTGCTCTCGCTAGGTTGACCGGTGGAAGAATGTGCGCAACAAGACGGCTAGCGGCAACATCAGCGACATTCAGCCATTGGACTTTCACAAACTGCTAACGCTAACGCTAACTGTCCCCTAAATGTTATTCGAATGGTTCATTTCATGAGTAAAGTCAAATTTCCGGCAAGGGATTACATGCACATGTATATATGTACTGATATTTATTGACAACTTATTGCTGGTTTTCCACCTGACAGCTGCACATTTCTCTGAGGGGCTTTGACTCTGCCAGTGGGTCAATCAGGGTTATTTAACGAGTGCACTCGAAGTGATAGAGGGAGATAATCTGAGTCAGGATGGCAGATTGCCTACTGCTGCATCTTGTTTTGCAATCTCTCCTCTATATGACATATAGACAGGCTCTGCGAGGCAATGAATTAAGGCATATTTAAAAAAAAGCATTGTCCATTTTTCTGAAACAAATGCAGCGAGGTCAACGTCTTTGTGAGTCATGAGCATACTCGGAAAGAGAAAGGATCAGATAAGCTGTTTAAAGATGAATTTGGTTTCACCAGTTTTAGCCCAAGACACAGAGCGAACTTCCCCCGATGTGAAACACCGCACCTACTTTTCCACTCGACAAACAAAGAGCTCTGTGAAAGTGTGCAGCGCATCTCTCCGATCTGAGCGAGTGGAAGCAGAGGAGGAAAGCTTCTCCCCTCTCGAAGCAGAAAACTCTCAAAGTAATTGCGGCACCTCGGACACTGACAAGGGGTTCGCTCTCGGGCGACCGGGCGCGTAATGCGTTTCTTTGCTTTGTGTTTTTCGCCCCTGCTTCCATAAGTGCTCGGCAGCCTCCACTTCTCCGGCTCCTCCACAGAATCAATCACAGCAGGCGGCTTCACGCCGGCGCCAGATGTGATGCCAAAAGCCTTGAAACGCCGTTTGAGGTGCAAATCAGTGGCATCATCAATAGCGGAATCCTTTTCTCTTTAAGAGATCACTGTGAAAAAAAGGCCTTCAGTGATGCCATCTCTCCTCTTAATATACCACAGACCCTTTCTTCTTTTCCTTTTTACCATCACAGGTTTGAAGCAGCGCTTGAAGATGAAATTGTTTTGCGCATCTAAATGAAGGGATTAGAGGTTGAAGTCCTTTTCTGCGTTATTGGTTTTATTAACCGGTTCGGCTTTTATACATAAATGCAACAGTTGGATTTTTTAATAAACATATGTTGACACTGATTCATTACGCCGTCCCTCCACTAACACACACACACACACACACACACAGAGTTGGCATGCGTTTGAACCGACTTGTATCCAAATATGTTAAACATATTGCAGTCAGCGTTCCTATGTGCACTGCAGATACGTTTCCTCCATTACAATTTCATTGTCAGCCGCTGCTGTGGGCTAATTCCTCTGCCATTATCGTCATTATCCTCAGGTCATCCGTCAGATGATTTGTATTCATAATGGGTCTGGAGCAAATTAATATTACATGGTCGACTTAATGAGCATAGGGATAAACCTCATGAAATGCACAGTGCAGGGCTTTTTATGAGACCGACAAAAACAACACAGCAAACCTGGTAGAGGTTTCAAATGTGTCGAAAGATTTTATATTTTAGGGAATGTTTATTTGGGTACAAAATTAATTTGCCATGATTTTTAGATCTTAAGGACACACAAATTACATTTTGGTAGGTTGGGGGGAAAAGCTATTTATAAATATGCCCATTAGAAGCAGCATTTATTTTATGCAGACAGATTTCGTTCAATTGAAAACGAAGCTGTTGTCTGCAACCAAATAAATTATAGCGCAACTCCACGAATCCAGAAAGTTAACACAGAACAACAAGTCCTCCAGCTCATCGTCGTCCTGGAAACGATAATAAAATGCATAGTTTAGGGTTGTTAAACAGTCATGGATTAAACTAACGACACTGAACATCCTTTTCACAATCTGTCTCCCGTGTGAAATTGCTGTGCTTTGTCAACCGGCCTATGCTCAACACGACTTCGTCGCTCTACTACGTCACCTGACTTTTTCCTTTGCTCACGTCATAATCACGACTGCGACCAGATGTTTGCCGTAAAAAACGTCTGTTGGAGGCGTGGAGACAAGGTTTATGTAAGGACCTCATATTAAATCGAGTCAGCGAAACATTCAGTATTTTAGTTTTAAATTGAACAGACAATAACATTTTACTCATTTTGCCTTGCAGTTACACTCCTTGCCAGTAGGGGGCAATGCAGCCCGCTGGATACAGCTTGATACCAGGCAGCGGGTCCGTCCAATTGTTATATGGTTGAAGGGTTGTAGCAGGACGAACTCTCAGTCAGACCCACCCCCAATTCTGCGTCCGGTTTCAAAAAAAAAAGCAACATTGAGTTAGAAACTTGAGACTTCGAGAACAGCAGATACGGTGGGTTGCCACTTGGTCATTATTAACTGCTCGCACAGAAGGACTAGGTATGGGCTTATTTTTACGTACTGTCTACTCAAATAATAAAATGTCAACTGTTGAAATGTCTTGATTCACGGTTTTTGCAGACTCACGGTGGAGGAGGAGAGCGAGGCAGAATGATGTACAGTAGAGGCGGAGCTAAACAAGGTGTACACGAAAGGATTCCCCCAAAATCAGCTCATGTGAGCTCGCGGACACTAATGCTGCTTTTGAAGCCGTCGGTCACGACGCAGACGGGCTTAGAGAGGAAGCTTCTCAGTCTGGTGAAGTAGCCATCTGAAGCTTCATTATTTGAGCCGCTCCCCGGAAGGATCATTGATTCGCCCCATGCAGCAGGCTGACACTGACCTGAAGCCCCTGATCACTGACTGGGGATCAGAGGGGCTCATCATTTATCCCGCGGCCCACTGCTCGCACGGCACTGCATCAACACCACACGTCCTCCACCAACGATGCACTCGCCCTCCTCCCGTTGCTTCCAGTGACAGTTAAAGGACAACGAATGCATTTAAGTGCCTAGAAATATTTTCCTAATAAGCCGCGCAGAAAAAATTGCTGCCATAAAGGGCCCCCCACTCAAATTGAAAATCGTGCAAGTGGAATGTCAGAATTCAAGAGGAAAATCTCTTGGAAAATATATATTTTTTTCTGTGAGTGTATTGTCTTTGTGCTCTTTTCAAATGATTCTGGATCCTGCAGATCACCGCCCGAAAAAAAAAGTGTGTTTGGTTTAAAATCGTGTGTGGTTAAAATTTGGGTCCGTTTTTTTGTTATTTTCACTCCGTCCGGTTTGAAGTTTAGCCTCAAGCTCGTTTTCGCCCCCCACCCCAAAAAAAAAAAAACGGTGGAAAGATTCAGAGGAGAGATAAAAAAAAAAGCTCAGGTTTGTTTGTTTCTCTTCATTGCTGATTTAGATGGAAACATCCAGACGTAATCGCTGTTTCCTTCACCTTCAGGGCGAGGGGGAGAAAAATCCATCCCCGGAGTGTGACTGCCATTTTTATTTAAGATTCTCCACACTTCATCCGCGATGGGAGAAATGCTTGATGAAGTCTCGGCTTCCCGCGATCTGATTTGTTCCCTCGTTGTAAATGGAGACGGAGGATTTGCCACAAGAACAAGTGGAAAACAAACAGTCGGCGTTAAACCGTGTGGGGGGTGATGATGTTGAGGTGTCTGTGCAACAAAAGTTTCTGTTTATTTTAAGGCTGTTTTCTACACTTACTTACTTATGTTAGTTGCCATTTGTCTCTTAAGCTATGATATAGGCAACAAATATTGCCAACAAATCTATTCAGATTGCAAACTGTAAGTTTGGTACAAGTTATTTAAAAGTTTTTAAAGCTAATAGATGAGTAATGTGAAAAGTGTCTCACTGTGACAAACTTAATCATTTTTTTTGTCTTCCAGCATTATAATAATGTTTGATAATAATGTTGAACTTAGATCCAAGCTCTTGGATACCTGACTTCACATTATTATTATTATTATTATTATTATTATTATTATTATTATTAATAATAATAACAATAATAATAATAATAATAATAATTATGATAAATCCTAGGCCCTTTACAAGCTTACACACAAGCTCTCCAAATGATAATATTGCTCCAAGTTTGGCACATCAAATTTATGAAGTAATGATACGACAATGTTGTGTGTTGTGCGCTTGTTTTGATGTCCCACTTTGCTCAGTTATCAGAATGTGAATTCATCCATCTATTCAAAATCCCCCCCAAAAAATTCAGTTTTAAATCTGGCCTGTACTGTAACTTGACATGAGCCATGCATCAGTTTCCTTTTTCTCTCTCTCTCTGAGGCCAATGTTGAGTCAAACTGTGACTAAAATACAAGGAAAAATGAACACAAAACCGTTTTTTAAAATGTTAGTGTGGCGCATTTCCCCTCGCCCTGCTCCCCCGCGTCTCTAATGGCTGCACCGTGTCACCGGGCGGTTTGGGGACTGAGACGTGAGGAACGGAGGCGGGTGTGAACGGAGCTGTAATGTGGGAAGGTGAGTTAGTGGCCGTGTTACCAGTTGAAACTCACCACTTATTTTGTGTGAAAAGCCATTTGCGAGCGATTAGGAGCAGCAGACCTGTTTCCCGCTTTGAAGCTTTGCTCAGCTTTGCTTTTTCTTTTCTTAATAAATTCCGTCACTTTCAAGTCATTATTATTTTAAAGCTTGTTGATCGGTTGAGATTGCCGGTGCTGCGTGCGGAGCCGAACAGCTCAGTCGCCGAATGGGAAAATATTTGACTTACCCCTGTGAAGTGCTGTCGGACTGTGAGTGTGTAATTCTGTTCTGTGTCATTTTGTCGTAGACTTCTACAGGAACTGACTTCTTTTTGCAACCTGGGGAGTCGCCCTCTGCTGGTCACTTGAGAGAATACAGGCTTCAGGCACTTCCCGACCCGGTGAGTGACTACGTCCATATTTATATACAGTCTATGGGAGCAGCTTAACAAAATGAAATGTGGATGTGAGCCTACAACATAGACAATAACTATACGCCATTAGCTACAGTAGCCTCCTCCATTTTGAACTCGCTGGCTGTCTGTTGCCCTCAACTTGAAGAGTTTGGACAAATTTACTTGATGCTGATGTGACCTCACTGTACCCGTCAACTTATTTTCTTTGTCACATTAAAAGTGCTGCCGCCTTAAAAAAAAACAAAACCTCATTGGTTTAATTATTGGGTTTTTGCCCTCCTGCCCCACTTGGGCTCACAAAATATCGTTAATCCATACCGTAAATGAATTAAGTGTATAATAAGATGGCTACACGGTATTAAATAAAAACTGCATAGGTATCCAAATGGCAACGTCACCCGTAAATTCAACCTCTTCCTTTCAACTGTGAGGACCAGGAAACAGACGAGCTCAGTTTCTTCCAGCTCAGGCTGGGGGGGATTTGTGGCAGTAGTTAGACCCTGTTATGTGGATCTTTTGAAAGAAACTGCGCATTGAAAACACAGTGACTTTCATTATTTAACCATTCTTTCTCTAAAAAAGCAGCCCATTTCGTCTCTTTCTGCTCACGGACAAGGCAGAAGTGAGTCTTTTCCCCGAGGTTAGCTTTCTCTGGCAGCCATAAGCAATCATATTCCCTTCTAATGATTTTTCTTTTTCTTTCCGTTAATAAATATCTTGAGGACAGAATCATTAAATACAGCTAAGCGGTTGATTTCCCTCTAGCACACAGTTTAAATGCCCCACGGAACGTTTACGTGGGCAGTTGTGTTGATTGAGCCCATTGAGCCCACGTTGCCCTCAAGTTCAGCCTCAGGAAAATGAAAAGAAAAAGAAAAGTTCTCCTTTCATACTCAGGCGGATCTCATTTACACACAAAACACTCTTTATTTCCAAAGATGAAGAACAAGTAAATCACTTTTGAAGAAGATGAAACATTCAGTTTTCTGTATTTATCTGTATCTGTATGTATATATATATATCTTCATATATTAAACCAGACAAGACAAGATATTTTAGCAGCGGTCGCATAAGCGTACCTTCAAACAAAGATGATTGATTGAGATGAAGAAGAAAAAATAAGATCCTGCAGAAAAACAGTCCTCCGTGGTAGTCGGACGTGCTTTGCCATCATCGTGCATCACGTTATATAGGCAATAAAAGAGTCGCTATTACTCAACACACTTTTTCTGCGGCTCGGGGGAGAAGAGGAAGCGCGTCTCTGCAGGTCGGATCGTAATCATAACCAGCGGGCAGCGGAGCGCAACATGTTCCGTATTAAGATGTGAGGATCGCAGAGGAGGAAAGAAAAAGAAAAAGAAATAACCCTGCACCGTGAAAAAATGTAATAAAAGAACAAGTGAGAGGGAAGAAGATGACTTCAGCTGTGTGTGTGTGTGTGTGTGTGTGTGTCAAATACAATAAGGTCACATTATGCTTATGGATACTTGAGTCATCGCGCAGGAGTATAGGTGCAGGCAAGCCGATCAAATTAACCGCAGCAGACGAGGGATGACAGGGCGCTGTGTGGCAAATGGAAGAGGACGACTTCTGTCCTGTCGGTTTATGCCGACTAAAGAACAGAAAAGGAAAATATTCCGCTCCCCCCGTTATCCTTTTTCCTCTGTATGATTCGTCAAGGTGGTTACACGTGTGCCGGGGTTCTCAGAGGGAGCAGACCGAGGCGATATCGAGGATAAGAACAAGGACAGGATGTCCTCAAAGCCCGGCTCAGGCTGCAGGAGTTTTAAAACCCCGACCCATTTTAAAATCGGGTGGCATCAAACAAGACTTAAGAAGATTTCGAGTAGCAGCGATGTCCTCTAAGTATAAATTCGCAGATTCCCTATTTTTTGCTTTCAGGAATGTCTCCCGTGAACGCTGCGCACGCGGCTGCACTCTTTGCACCCCGATTACCATTTTAATAAATTATGCACGTTTGAAAGTTCTGAATGCAAATTTGAGATGTTTTCCTTTCATCCTCCGAGCCGCAGCACAGAGATTGGTGCGGCACTTTCACCGCGCCCCGAGTAAACACATTTCTTTTCGGTCACACTGTGAATCGCAGAGGCAGAGCAGAGGTTTTCAAAGCGGAGCGCAAAAAGGATTCCCTCAACATGCTTCCCAATCGGACCCTCCCCCCTCCGGACCTGAGCCCCCGGCCCGTCTGTGAACCCTGTTGGGACGGAAACATGCGAAACCTGTGGTGCAGGCGCCCATCGGCTAGTTCCTCACTTCATCTCAACCCGTGTGACCGGCGGAGGCCGAGAGTAAACATGTCACTTCTGTCGGCAGGCGCCCGAGTCGCACCCGCGCTCGAGGGGTCGCGACCCGCGCTCGAGGGGTCGCACCCGCGCTCGAGGGGTCGCGACCCGCGCTCGAGGGGTCGCGACCCGCGGACGGTCGGCGGTGGCTGCCCCCCGGGAGCTCGTTGTAGCCGCCAGTGAAAGAACAGGAGATGAGACACTTCCGCTTCTTTCTCTGCATTCCCTGATAGGTGTTGTTTTAAACCTGGTCCGGACGAGAAGAGTCCAAAACAAAGTGTACAAATTGATATAGGGATTGCTCCCTGCACTTTTTGGAATTTTAATTCATGTCACATCCTGCTGACATGGTGTTACAAGACGATGACATACGAATCTGTCAATAATTCCAGTAGTGACATGAATTAATCATATTATTATTTTTTTATCACCGGACGTGACCTCAGAACCCGAACGTTTTTAGCATCCAGTACTCTCTAATGGCTTGTTCACACTACAGGATTCCTAGCCCGATTTTCCACTTCCGACATATTTTGGAACTCGCCCACTAAAGCCGCGGATCAGAGCCACATCGCCATTCGATCGGCCAATCGCATTGCTTCATCCCACTGAGATCCCCAGCAGGCGAGATATGTGGACGGGTCGCCGACAAACGACAGCCAATCAGAGTGCAGGACTGCGGCGCAGTCGGGGTTTTTTCTCCTCGTGAAAGATCATGTAGTGTGTGACCCCCCGCCCCCCCCCCCCGTCATGCCTTGGGGCGGAACCGCACAGAGAGCTGACGACTGTGACAGTCGTGTAGTCCCAAAGAGTTCTTCAACCTTTATTTAACAGATCATTTGAACCCAAACGAGAAGCTACGAGAACCGTTTCGTCTCTCGAGGGACAAAGCAGACTTCTGAGGCCGTTACACTCAAAACGCTCCCCTGCCTGCGAATCAAGATCAAGTAGGAACTAATATTTTACGGGAACATAAAGAAACAAGTTTACTGTCACAAATAATAAGAGTGATATGTGATAATGAAATACCTATATATAATAGTAAACTCTGATGTTTTAAATAGTGTTCCTACTGACATATAATGTGACAAAATAGTCGTCTCCCAAATTCACCATACTTCACTTTCCCTCCCCTGTGAAATGTCCTTTTCGGCTGGATGAATAAACATTAGAAAAGTGACAGACGGGCGATCTTTAGATGGAGGGGGGGCAGACTGCGTGCACTTTCCCTGTCATGTCTTTCTGGGCGGAGGAAAGAACAAAAGAGAGAAAGAAAGAAAGCTGCTGGAAATAATGACTGCAAGTTTGAAACGTTGATAACGGTGATCTGAAAGGATGTCAAACCATTAAGTGAGCCCTGATGGGCTGAGTGCCACACGTCCGCTGGTTCCAGAACTATTAGTACAATACGGAGGCTTTTAAAGATTCCACTGATGAGCCTATTTGTCTGAGAAGTGTTCACGTTGTCAACCCGGACCGCTCCGTCGTCCAAAACTTAATACCAGTCATCGGAAGAAATTCTTGTCTTGAACAAAAAGACAAATTATTTCTGAAGAAAAAAAACACACAATTTATTCTATTGACATAATAATAATAATTAACACGGCCACTTGAGATGAACCAGTTTGTGGAGCATCAGTTGTGTGCAAGGAAAGGAGCCGCCTCAGACACATATGTATGTGCGTCTTGAAGACAGTACAGTTAAACAACAACAACAACAACAACAACAACAACAACGACAACAAAAGAACATGTTGGTCCAATCCCGCAAAAGAAAAAGGAAAAAAATCGATCCCAGAAGGGGAAAAAGTTGATTGTGTGCCAGTTGGATTTGTTTGTCAGTGTAATTGGGTGGAAAAAAAATCAATGGCCTCCCTTTCGTAACCCGGCCGCGGGACGGTTCATTCAAAATTAATCCGAGGATGCAGACGACAACCCCCGACACGTTTGTTTGTCCTTCTTCTTGGTGTGTGTGTGTGTGTGTGTGTGTGTGTGTGTGTGTGTGTGTGTGTGTGTGTGTGTGTGTGTGTGTGTGTGTGTGTGTGTGTGTGTGTGTGAGTGTGTGAGTGAGTGAGTGAGTGAGTGAGTGAGTGAGTGAGTGAGTGAGTGAGTGAGTGAGTGTGTGAGAGAGAGAGAGAGAGAGAGAGAGAGAGAGAGAGAGAGAGAGAGAGAGAGAGAGAGAGAGAGAGAGAGAGAGAGAGAGAGAGAGAGAGAGAGAGAGAGAGAGAGAGAGAGAGAGAGAGAGAGAGAGAGAGAGAGAGAGAGAGAGAGAGAGAGAGGTTGGATGAGTTTGTGCGCGATGATTCCGAGACTGTGCGTTTGGATTTCAACAATTCAAAAATAAGTAGAGTTGTGCGTTTCCCTCTCGCCGTCTGGAGACGAGAGATTCAGCGATGGGAATTTAATTGTCCTGTGGCCCCGAAAAAAAATGTGGTGAGAAACACGTGAAATGTGAATATCACAATGTGAAAAACAAAACAAAAACAAAACCCAGTCGGAACAACTGCAGCTTCTCCGTGGACTGACGACGACACCGGGAGGATCGGTCTGTCACTTTCTGCTGAGAGGGCAAAAGAAGAAAAAATAAACTCCCGCTAAACACAAAAAGGCTAACGCCAACGAACACAGTGTCACTTGACGGCGCTCTCGCACAAACTGCTCGCCTCTCAATCTGTCAGGAAATGTTTCGGCTTCGTTGAGGTGAGGGCTTTTCTATCACACGTCCACTTCTGCCACCTCTTCTTTCCCCCCCCCTGCACGAACAAGTGCGCAACGCAGCGAGTGCCTCTGAGCGGAGGGCGTTTGAAAGTGTGCGACGTCCCCTTGTCCTGCCACGAAGTCTCTGGGACGCGAGCGGAGCTTTCAACGACGGCGTGAAACAAACTGGCCCTTGAGGGCCGACCGTCAGACGCCGCTCGGTTTGCGGGAAATTGGAATCGCGCTGGAGATCCGATGTCGGCGGAGGCCGCGGCACGTGGCTCGAATCATAGTCATGAGCATCGAACCAACCAGCCCTCAAGCGTGCGCGTCCCCCCCTCACTTATTCATGTTCCTCTTCCTGCAATGTGTCGCCCGTCGACATGAGAGGGCGGCAGCGAATCATCAACGCAAGGCACATGCCGTTTGGGTGCTGCTCGTGTGCCATCCGTCGGGACTCGCGGCCCTGAGCTGCCCTTCCCTTTCTGTGTGTTGTTGTTTTTTCGAGGGGCAAAAAAACTTCGAGGCAATACTTTGCCGAGCAAGAAGGACCCCCTCCGATGTGGGCGGGAGCCCGTGGGTGTAGTAACCTTCCGCCCTACTGAGTACGAGAGTGAAAACCTAACCGGGCGCGACGAGGCCGTCTTGTCCACTCGCACACTGACACATTGCTGATTCATAGACAGTCAAGGTTTTTTTTTACTTTTCATCTCCAGGTTTGAGTGCTTGGCCGGTGAAAAGACAGCAGAGGTTGGGTTTTCCTTTTCCTTTTTTGGACCATCTCGTGACAAGAAGAAGGAGAAAAGAGGAGCGATGGGACAAAGTGTGGAAGTATTTTTTTTTTTTTTAAAGGAGACATATAATGCTCATATTCGGGTTCATAATTTGAACTTGGGTCATTACTTGAAAAGGTTCACATGCTCTACTGTTCAGTGAACACATCATTTCCCTCAGACTGTCCCATTCCTGCAGCTCCTCTTTTCCAACCTCTGTCTGAAACACTTGGTTTGAGCTCCTGTCTCTTTAAGGCCCCTCCCCTCCCGATGAAGCCCAGTCTGCTCTGATTGGCCAGCTGGCTCCAGACGCTTACTTTCATGGTTTGCCCTTTTGTCCAATTTAAAAAAAAAAGAAAAAAGGACAACACATTTACACAGAGATGAACAGCAAACTGGATTCTGGAGGTAAAGTTAACGCTGTGTGTGTCTGGTCATTCTGATAGTGACATTATCAAAATTTGAAATGTTCAAGAAGTGGTAAACAACAAAAAAAAAGTTAAAATACCAGCTTACTCTTGAGTACAGCAAATTAACTTTCAGCTTTTCTGGAAAATGTGTTGATAACTCTGACTTTTTAGCAAAGCCACTTTGGTTCAGACTGGAATATTTTAAACTATTGAAAACATTCATTTTTTGCCCAATTTTGACATTCGTGGTTCCCATTTGTTGAATCCGACCGACTGTCATGTTCTGAGTGTGATCATTGAAGGGATCGCCTTCCACGGTAACAGTAAAAACTCACATGCTTCAATTTCAAATTTTCTCACTAATAAAGCATTTCAAACTTATAGTATATTTTTAAAAGCTCTCTTGAATGTCAGGATTTACCAGCAATGGCGCCCCGCCCCTCGAACCCGCGGTGGTCGTGGCCCCGAGGATCACGGGCGTCTTTTTCATTTTTATGCCCAGAAGGCGTCAAAGCCGTATGGCTGTACGACCTCACTCTTTATGTCACTCTGACTGGACATTTCGGTTTAAGTGTACATTCATAATCCTCTTTGATTTGCAGGGGTCTCATTTACATGTTCCTCTCTTCCACTCTTTCTCACACTTTCGCAGCCGGTGCTCGGAGGTCACAGGGAAGGACGACGGATAAAAAGGGAAAATTGACTGTTCGCTCCTGACAGATTACACTGAATGGCAAACATCCACTGTCCCTGAACAGACGTCGTCGAGACGGAAAATGTCTCTCAGCTCTTTCGGCGAGGAACGACAGATTAGTAGATGAGATGATGAAAAGAAGAAAAAAGGTTTTATGATAAGACCAATTGAAAAACTTCCCATGTCCAACGCTTTCACTCAAGCCTGGACTTTTAAGATGATAATATCTGACGTGTGAGAAAACAGATCCCGATGATGAGGTCTGTCACAGTAATCCGCTCTCTCTTTTTTCCCCCCTTAATCCCCCTCAGTCTTATAATATAACGACTGTAAAGTCATGAAAGTCTCATGAACCACAGATAAGCAGACGTTCAGAGCATTACGAAAGAGGTAGAAATACACAGTTCAATTTGAGTGGGGCAACCTTTGCTCTCTCGGCAGCACGCCTTGTTTTTGTCTCGCGTCCTCGGGGGCGAGCGGGAAAATCACAGTTAATTTGCACCTTATGACGTTAGCTCAGCGAAAAAAGAAGTTAGTTCGACAGTTTAGGGGGCAATTTACGAATCGACGGCACGAAACAAATGCCCTGTTAAGTTTAGTTGTTTATGAGGGGGGGGGAACCTTAAGGCAAAATGACAAGAGGATTCCTCGTACAGACATGTCATATTTCACGCTAGTCTGTTTTCATGATGTCAGGAGCCTCAAGCAGCCTCCCGCTTTTCACCCTCTGCTGAAAAGTAGAAGCCAAAGGAGACATATTGTGCTCTAAACCAGCTATAAGCAAGTTGTTATTGTGCCTGAACCTGACCAAAGCTGACCATAGCATTGTCCATCCTTCACCTGTACTGCAGGGGAGGACTGGAGCCAATCCCAGCTGGCGTCGGGCGAGAGGCTGGGGTTCACCCTGGACCGGTCGCCAGCCCATCACACAGAGATTCACTCTCACATTCACACCCACGGTCAATTAACCTATCCCCCGATCTGCATGTCTTTTGGATGAGGGAGGAAGCCGGAGGGACCCGGCGAGAACCCACGCAGACACTGGGAGGACATGAAAACGCCACACAGAAAGGTCCTCAGGTGGTTGGTTGGTTCCGAACCACCAAGGCCGCCCCTCACCACACCATTATCACGACATCCAATTGTAAATGAAGGTTTTTTTTTATTTTTGCAACATTGATTTATGTCACAGCTGCTGCATTTCCCCCGCCGCCTGATACAGGAAAAGCTCCCGCGGGTCGTATCAGAACGCAGGGATGACCCATACGCAAATGAGGTCATTTGCACAATTATTTCCAGAGCGGCACAGCCGGGGCAGAAGCGCTCGCATGCCCGGAACTCTTATTTGCACACATTACTGGCATCCGACGCTTGATCTCCTCTCAGACAGAATGCTGCTGCCGGTGCGACAAATGCCCGAGCATCACGCCATCTCAAACACATTATTCTGGCTGTACCGTGAAATGTTTGGTCAGGCATCAATCTTCCTCCCCCCCCCCCCAACCCCCACCCCGTTAATGCAGGAATAGCGGTCGTAACGTGACGTAACGTGCAGCCTGTCTTGTGCCTCCAAAATGGCAGTCTAGCCCAATTTCAAGGTAGAGTGCCTGGCTAAATTTGGGGAGCTGTAATTCATTCATCACCCAGTTAGCGAATGCACCGGAGATGCCCATTCTTCTTCTGAGGTGTTAAATCTGTCCTTCAGGGTCTCCTGCCCGTGACTTTGGAACAGTCTGCTGAACAAGGTTTTCACTCCACAAATCCACCCGTCGCCGCGTGCCTGCGCTGCACCACACACGGCTCTGTCGTCGCGTTTCATCCGTCCCGATGAAAAAAGTTGGATTTTCGTTTTATCCCCCGGTGTTAAAGACGTTTGTTTTTTTTCCACCTTGAGTTTGCAGGATTTCTGAAGCCGGCACGCCCCGTCCACGGTGCGTCCTGCGTGTATTATGACGCCGATTTGTGAAGAGCAAACGATGCATTCAGGGTCAATGACCGCGATCGATCTGAGATGCGGCGGAGGGCGCCGGTTTATTGTGGCAGTAAAATCCACAATGGGATTTAGGAGGAAGCGAGGCTAAAGCTCGTTACGTTGACCTTTCACTTTGTAAATCCCTCTCATGGAGGAGAACGTGGGTCGAGAGCTGCATTGGATTACAAACAAAAGTATTCCATCGATGGAACACAACATGAAACGAAACGTGGGCCACGGGGGCGAGGGGTGAAAGCGCCGACCGCGGATCAACGAGAAATCATTACAGGTCGACCATCTGTCATCCGCTCTGTTTCTCCATTTGCTGCTTCGTCCATTCGTCAAGCCGCAGAGGAGAGGAGAGGCTATCGGACAACGGAGGAATTATATTTCTCTCGTGTTTCATTCAGACACTGGAGAGTTTTGACCGTTTTCAACAAATCGGCTCATGCGCGCCGAGGAAATGCCAAGGCTCTTTGAAAGAGTTTTTAAAACTCGAGCGTTTCCCTCGACTCACCCACGTGCTCGATTCACCGCGACTCCTCAAAGTTGTTGAGCTGCAACAATACAAGTGCACTGTCGCTGACGAGCGCGTCCGACACATTTGGTCTAGACAATTTATCCAATTGATTCTTCTGCTGAAGTCTGGAGTTCACACAGTGTAGAGTTTCACATTCAAGGCCAATTTCCAATGGCAAGCACTTCAGAAAATGACAAAGACAGACTGACGCCCCTTGTTTTCATCGGGACGGCCCTCACCAGACAGACCACATTGACGATGAAAGAACCAGTTCCCTGTCGGGTGGAAAAGGCCTGTAGGTGTTGCTACATGAGGCACGAAGCACGTTCAAGGTCGGCCAAATGGTATTGTTCAAAACTAAACATTCATACAAAAGTTACACATTTTCTTCTTGGTTCTTCATCTTCAAAAGCCTCTGACTTTAAGATTGTGGAAGGTCTTGCCTAAGGTGCAGTTTCATCCCCTTTTCACCTGAGTCTAATTCTGTTGCCATTCTCTCATTTTCAAGAAGCAGCATTAAAAGGTATATAAATACCTTCAGGAGTCCTGATCAAAATTTATGATGAAATCTACAAACACAAGGCCTTAATTGCCCTGGAACCGAAAGCGATACGGGGCGGGTTTTGTGAGTGTGGCGGCAATCAATTATTGGGTTTTTCCCCTGAATGGCATTAATTGATGTGAAATTAGCATCCGCGCCTTCAGCCCTGAGCCCATTATGCGACGATTACGTCAGTTCGTTTGAGCGATTTCACACTCCAGAAAACAACACCCACAGATTTTGGAAAGGGGGGGGGGGGGGAGAGATGATGAAGTGTGCTGCTGAGTAATGCTCAACTTCTCGAGCGTCCTGTTAGTGAGACAGTTGGAGAATTTCGTCAGCGGGTGACGCTCGTGAAAACAATTTGGTGTGAGCTATTGAGAAAGCCAGAAATGGGACGCGGAGGCTGTAGCATGACACTATTGCAATTAATTGGATCAAATCAAGAACGCAAAGCAAAATAGAAAAAAAAACACGTGATGAAACGTCAACTGAAACTGGACCATGATGAAGATGAAACAAATCCAGAAGGCGTATTAATACTCACGTCACATAAAAGAGTCAACTCCCTCTTGGCAAGGGGAGCACCGGTGGCACTTCCTCTGTCATCTTGTCCACCGGGCAGGACCGGGCCAACAAAGAGGGTCAGTGGCAGTGACGGAGGAGACGGGCAGCGCCGGCCCCCTGGGGGACACACGTTACTCAGCACTTTAATCATTGCGATGATAATCATCTGTGGCAGGAACTGCAGGGCGGCAGTTAGGGCCTATTTGCAGCTCAGTCAAAAGCGCACATGCTCAGATTAACGATCTCTTGCACCGTCTGAAGGAGACGGGAGGGGGGAGGACGTAGAGGGGCCGGGGAGATCACGAGCAACCACCTCGTCCTTGACGGTGGCCACACTGACGAGTTTGATGGCGTGGATGGAATCATTAAGACTAAATTTGAATTATAAGTCGACGTCGGACAGTTGTGGGTCTGACCTCAATTTGAAAGGAGAGCGTGACCTACTTCTATTCATTGCAGTTCATCTCACTTCAAACTAATAATGTATACGTGTGTGTCGCGTTTCTTAGCAGCATACAACGTAGCCTCTCTTAAAGGTGAGGGGCAACGTTAAAGGTGCTCATATTCAGGTTCATACTTTTAATGTGTTACCACTTGAAAAGCTTTTCATGCGCTAATGTTCAGAAAAGGCAACAGTGTTCTCTTACCGCCCACTCCTGCTGCTCCTCTTTTCACCCTCCGTCCACAACGCCTGGATTTCACTAAGCCCCGCCTCCTCCCGGTAAAACCCCAGTCTGCTCTGATTGGCCAGCTGGCCCCAGTCTGTAGTGATTGGTCAACCGATTTCAAAATGTATAGAAAATGTCACGCCCCTTCACCAGAGAGGTGGAGATTCTCAGATTGCAGGTGGGGTCGCACCCCAACAGAGGCCAACTGTGACATCACAGTGGGAGAGACATCTGAACCAGTCGTTCAAGGCCAGGCTGTAGGGTTTAGCCAGTTCACAAAAAAAACACAGGGTGGTCTTTTTCCACAGTTTGTGGTCTGGCAGGCTCCACAGATACACACAATTATGTGCACCAACACTGAAAAGGGGATTTTTGTTTATTATGTCGCCTTTAAATCAAACAAATATAAAAAAATGAACATGCTATAACAGCGTGCAGAACAGAAAAATGATTGAATTTAAGTGATTGCTTTTTTCTCAGGTTCTCATTCAGTTTCCTTACCAACCCGTCACTTAGACGTTTCTTTCCTCTCTAAAGGCCATAATCCAACAATAGGAATTTATTGCCACGTCCACTTCTGGGAAATAGCCTCCTTGTTCTTTCCAAGCAATTACTCCGATAGGGCCATCCATGAAATTTACTGCTGTTACTAATCACTGCCATGCTGCTTATTAAATGTACCTGAAGCAACTTTGCAGACAGGAGCTCCAAATGGCCGTGGAATTTACTTCTTTTCTTTTTAAGTATTGCACTTGTAGCTTTGAAATAATGATTCCTTGTTTTGTTTTTCCAGTTTTTCCTTTCTACTTGTCGTCCATTGCGTTTGAGGGAAATATTGTACAACAACATGTGGGTCAGGACCCCCTGAAGGCTCTCAAGGTAACTGAGGGGGTTAATCATAATACAGGTCCAGATTTCTATCTAGTACTTGCTGACTTGCTTGATTTGATTTCATCCAGCAAGTACAGTACACCAGCAACACCGGTTTGAAGGATTATTGTTTTGACATAAATTCGCCTTTATTGAGTCCGTTGTCAGCAGGAATTCAAATTGAACTAAAAAACGTAGAGTACTTGAAGAAATGGGTAGATGCACGTATTCTTTTCAATGTAGGCCACACCACAGTTTGCATAATAAAGTGAAAATGTTTGCCAAGTAACAAGCTTTTTTTCGTATATTTGCAACCACGATGCCCTAACACCAAATACAACGTAATGCAATGTAATAAAAATGCAATGCCTCCCTGGATGAGTCAAACTGTGACGTATTGGAGCCGTTACCACGATAAGACGTCTGAAAGCCTCTGAAGCAGTTCACTGAGTGAGCAGCTGATGGTTTCTATAGTGGCCATCAGCCATTCTGGACCGGCGGATTTAGATAAATCAGCTTCGGTTTCTGCTCCGGATTGTTATTGGTGCAGCGATATGAGGTTTATTAAAGTGTTTTTTCTTTTCTTCTTCCAGACACTCAACAGTGACTTTGGGTTCGGCTCTGTGCCGCGGCCACACTGGATATCAAATGAAACAATAACTATAGGTTATAAGCGCTGACTCTCGGGCTTTACGATAAGTGTGTGTGTGAGAGTGTTCACATCTATACTGCTTGGACAATGAGCGGGACTCATAAACCTTTTAATATGGTCTCCCTAGTATCTGCACTATGCAGCAGAACAATGCAACAGAAACAATCAGACGGAAGAGTCACAGAGTTTTTCTACTTGCCGGCAGTGGGAGAACGGCCTCTCAGGGCGAGGTTCCTGTGTGAGGCCGGGCTGATAGGTGCCGATAGTCTTTAGCATTTATACCTTGCAATTAGAGAAATTGAATAACACAAGTTTACACACAAGCTGGCAAAACTGAACGGATTTTAGGACATTTGCATGAATCGAAACCTTCCTCATTCCCCACGCGTTGCTCTGCGCGATGCACTTTTGAATCTCGGAGTTTCAGCCACTGACGGCTGCAAGTTAACTGAGGTTCGCTTTACAATTATCGTGATCCTGTCGCCTGTTCCGGGGTTCCAGTCTGTTTATGTGAGTGGAGGGTGAAGGCTGAAAAGGATTCTTGTGATTTCATAAAATGCATCTTGCATGGTTCAATCGAACTTTAATGTTTTTTTGGGGTCTTGGGTCTCAATGAAGACTAACTTATTAGATAAACAATAAATTACTATTTGCATCCATTTGAAAATTACTGAAATTAAGTCATTGGTCCAATTACTAATTACTATTACTATTAAACTGGGTGGGTATTATACTGTAAGAGGGGCTACAATTTACTGATTCCCTTTCACAGAAGGCACTGGTATATGAGACCGAAATATGTACAAATAAGCATTAAAATATGGTTGATACATCAAATCATAAAATCCAACCTTTCAGTTTGAAAAAAAAAAGACGATATCTCACTCTTCCTTTAGTTTCCAATGCAAACGCCGTGTCGCCTTTTCCCCAGCAGGAGAATCGCTTTATCTCACGCGTGCCCATCCAATATCCTGAACTGTGAAAAATATTGACTGCTGTGCTGGGGGGAACAGTTTGGACGCGATGACAAATACGGCGTGTCAAAAATGCAGAGGGAGCAGCTACGCCGCGGCTCACGCCCGCCTCAATCGCGTAATATTAAATCTGTCAGGCATGATTGGTTTCCGAGCAGATCAGAACATAAAACTGCAGGGGAAGACACTGTTCCCCCCGCTCACCACCATCTGTGCTCCGCGATGGATGCGACACTGCGGCGACGCTTAATGAATTATTAGGTCATTAGAAGGCGAATGCGTTTCACGGCGGAAAGCTCAGTCACCTTAACTCTTGGGGGTTTGCGGTAACATTCTCCCCTCTCACCTCCTCCTCTGCGCCCCTTATATACCTGTGCTGTCTGCTGACTGAACGGTCATCCTGTCACCGCTGTTGTCCTCCGGAGCTTTCGGCCGCAGGACGGCTGCGTTTCCCAGCTACAGACAAGGAGAAGAAGAAGATGGAGAAGCCCAGGATCACGGCGCTCGGTTGTAGAGACACGGCGCAACCCCAGCTGCACTGTGCATTTGTGCTTGTGGCCTGAGCTTTGAAGCCATGTTTCACATCTGCTGGTGGAATTTCCCCTCATATTCGCCTGTTTGTTGCATCATTAGGATAATGTTTACCACCAGAGGTTGTCAGCGTCAACCAATACATGACAGGCTTGAAAGAAATACAGGTTTGACATGGTGCATTTAGCGCTCAGCCGTTACAAAAGTGAACCTCTGGTCACGAAGAGCCTCATTAAAGGGGCAGTGAGTGATTTTGGAGAAATGCTAGTTTCTCTCTTTGTTGTTGTTGTTGTTGTGATTTTACTGCTCTGGCCGCGATCCTGAACCAGCGATCTGTGGAAGTGCGAGGATTCACTAACCACTAGGCCAAAACCGCAGGGGCCGCAGCGCCACCCGCCAGCACGTCTCTTAAGGTGTCGACGAGCGTTGTTTACAAACTGCACTGGCAGCGTTGTGTGGTGCGGTCCGCACCATTTTTTTTTGGTTTGTATCCGATTTGCGGACGTTTCTTTCGGCGCTCATGACAAAAGCAGCCAACAGCTAACGGACGGGGAGGAAATAGCCGCTGTTCTTTGCAAAACGTGTATTGCTTTAGAATCACTGACTGCCCCTTTAATTGGCCATCGCTTTGGTGTTGTTGTCTCGCAAAAGTGCAACAGCAAAAACCCTTTAGTGCGAAAAGTAATTTTAAACGATCCTGTGTTCGTTTTACTAAGGGGGCTTCACAAATTCTATCTGTTGGAACTTTTGCATTAAACGGTCGATTCCTCGACTCAAAGTGCCCGTGACTAAACTAGCTTTAAAAAAGAAAAGAGAAAGAAGAGACAATCTAAAAGGCAGCACCTGAGACACATTCATCGATTCCTCTCACTTCTCCTGCTCAAAGAGGCGAAAAAACAACAACAACAACCCAGACACCCCATTTTGCCAGTACCTGTTTCAATCATAACTCATATCCGCTTCTCAACCTCGATCGCGGGCAACATGTTTTTCTGCTGCAGACGTCACACAGACGGCCCGGCGACAACGACGCGCGCACAAAACACAAGTTGTCACTAAGTGGACATGTGTTTTCCCGTGTCGCGGAGAGAAATGACATATCCTGCCTGAGGCGTCTTGTTTTTGTATTTAGATTTGAATGCTGGCAGGCGAGCGACGGCGACGGCCCCTACTTGAGAAAAAAAAGGAGGAAAAGCCAAAAATCACCACGTGCTGTTTCTATTTTCTGGAGGTTTGGTGGACGGGTGGAAAAGAAACAGACACATTTTTTTTGGGGGGGGGGGGGGTTTGGCTTGTGTTGTGTTGAGACGAGGCTGGGCACCGTGACGGGGCAGATGCCTCTGATTAGCTGCCATCACTCCAGTGTGTGGCGTCGCGCAAACATATTCCCGCCTCCTCCCATGGGCGATCGCAGGTCCAACGTTATCTTCTGCCAGTGCTGTGTGTGTGTGTGTGTGTGTGTGTGTGTGTGTCAGAGAGTGATAAACAGGGAGATTATGGACAACAGGGGACAATGAGATTGAGGATGCATGACGGGGAAAGAGAGGGAGAGGCCAGTGCGAGGAGAGAGAGTGGTGAGGCATCCAACCACAGCTCCTACACTTCCCTTCTCTCTCTCTCTCTCTCTCTCTCTCCCTCTCCCCTCGAGACCACAAAATTCCGGTTGGACGACACCGTCGGGCCGGTCAGGCAGACAGGATCCTCGCAACACCGGTCCAGAAGATTAGAGCGGGACAGCTGGCTCTGTGGCGACTGGGCTGGAGCGGGATGGAGAGAGAGCGAGAGAGAGAGAGCTGGACTGTTGTTCTGCCCAGTACTCGGGCTTCTTTTCCCCAGGCAACAGCAGCTCGTGCGTGGTCTGGACTCAGAACCAGCTACTCATCTTGCAGCGCATGCTCCCCACAAGAGCCTGGTGCCAGAGATAGGCTGGACAAAGGCGGCTTGAGAGGACATGAGAAAAATAACTTCCTGCGACAGGAAATAACAGAAGTCAAACGTCCCTCCTGCTGATGCTGGATTGATGCTACTGTGATGACACTGAAGTCAAGGAGAGGCGCAGTGTTTGTACAGAGCAGTGCAGAGGTACTTCAAAAATGCATAAGGCATCAAAAGGTATTGAAGAAACAGTTAAAAATACAGTATCAAGGAAAATAAGATCAAATTAAGTAGATGAAACTAAATGAAGCACTTGCAGCTCAGGTCAAAGAGGAAAAGAGGCCATTACACGTAGGACATATATCTTTGTTTGGTGATGATATTTTTTATTGGAATCTTATTTAATTTATCATCACATTATATTAGTTATTTATTTAAACTAGTGCTGTTCAGTGTTCAAAAATATACTGTGTACAGTGGGAGAAAAAAAACATTTGTCCATTCCATCCCATTCTCTTTTTTTTACATTTTTTTTTCTCCTAAAATGGAAACAAAAAGAACCGATAAGAGCACCGTTAAAGTACCGTCTCGATAAAAAGTATCGCTAAGAGAAGTAGTACCGTTAAAATCTTAAGCATACCCATCCCTAGTTGTCTCATTCTCTCGGTCACACCCCTAAAGCTGAAGGTCGGAAGGATTTTAGCAACTAGCAAATCGAAATCCGTGCTTTCAGTTTCAGCTCAATCGCAACGGTTCAGTGCAGCGGCAGCTTTACTGCTGACGCTGCACCGATCCACCGATCCCGACCACGAGATACTTGAACTCCGTTAACTCCTGGGTTAAAGACACCATCCCAACTCAAACAGTGCAATCCTGTGTTGGACCATGGTCTCGGACTCCGAGTGTCTGACTCTCATCCTGGCTGGATGCTGAAGGTCGTGATCAGATGAAACCAACAGGACCACATCATCTGCATATAGCAGAGAACAAATTCTGAGGCCCTCAAACCAGACACTTTGAAATCCTGTCGTCATCCTTTTTTTTTACTCTGTTATTTGTTAAATGCATGAAATGAGCTCGTCAGGATGACTGAATGCTGCCTATGCGTGTTCCTTCTAAAATATCAGTTCCTAATGAATGCATAGTCTGTCTCTGTAAAAACGTGAGTCACCACAAGTCGTCTGAATTAGTCACGTGAATGAATGACGCCATGAGGCGGAAAATAACACTTAATGTGTTGTCAGTATCTTAATCAAATCAGTCTTATCTTAGTTGAATCAAAGACGGCACGCAGTGAAGGTCACGAGCTGGAGAAGTATACGCAGAGTATTAGCCGTATCAGACCGAATCACCAGGACGTCGACGAAGTGCGCCGTCGCCAGCAGAATTAATCACTCTCTCTTTATTAGCAGTGTTTATTTGAGCACTCCGTGTCCTCGCCGTTGATGATCTTGCGGGGCGTTCGAGTCTGAGAAAATTAAGGCCATCAGCGCACGTGTCGCGTCGAGTGGATGATTGCAGAATTCCCACATCAGGGAGCTAAGTCCATTATCATTAGTTTTTCCACAGATATGTGCACGGAGAAAAGACGAGGATGATAGAGCGAGGGGGGTGGTGGCGAGGAGACGGAGGGAAAGAGAGAGAGAGTAGACGACGAGTGATTGGAGCGTCGGGAGTTAAAGGGACGGTGAGGGGGGAGAAGGTGAGAACAAGAGAGAGCTATTGATTTTCGCCCCTGCACCTGCCACGGTGAAAGAAAAAGTGCCAGACAAAATCAAATGTCATTATTTGGGAGGAGACTGCCAGGTTCCCTGAGTCATCTCGCTGAAGGGCCACTCTGGCTGTCAGCCGCCGTTCCCCGCGACATCCATCAACATTCACCGCCACTGCCCAGAGAGAGAGATTCGTCTGGAGCAAACGTATGCAAAAGAACTGACAGCGGAGCGGGACGTGGAGGCATCAATCACTCGTGCACAGAGAAGGAGGCGGCGCGATGCCGTCTCGTACACAAACCATGAGGCCGACTGAAGCTCTCCGAGTGCGTTGAGGTGCAGTGAAAAAAGTTTTTAATCAATGAAGCCGCTTCCGGAGATTTTACACGATTGGTCAGTCATGTACTTTACAGCACAAGTCACATTCATCCACTGCCGTAAAAGCCGTCGGAAGCAATTTAGGGTGTTTATAGGTGACTTGCATGCGGATTTAGGGAAGCAGGGATCGAATTTTCATAAAAAACTACAGATTAATCGATTATTAAAATAGTTGGTAGTTGCAGCTCTAATATACTGTACATACCTAATCTACATTTCATATCTGTGAACATAACTTTAGACTACCAATTAAACCGTGTTGCTTATATTCTGCAGATCAAAGATCTCGGTTCAATCTTCGATTCTTAAGGTATTTAAAACTTAGAAAACCCACTTGAGCTTGAGATTAAAATCTTTAATCAGATTCAATGGACTTGGAAATAATGAGCGCAAATAAATACTCGATCCAGATCAGATGATGTGCTATTCAGCTCCAACACTGGAGGCCATTATAAAATGTCCTCTCAGGTTATAAATGAGTCCTTTCATCATATCTGTGTTGCCACGGTCCTTTGATACTCACTTTGAAAAAGACTCTTTGGTTTGGTTTGGATGGCAAACTTTTCCACCATTGCTTTCAAGGACCTCTTTGCAACGATACTGAAAAAGAAAACCCACGTTTCTTCATTGCCACAACTGATGCAAATGTCAACTTTCTAATCTCCGATGGAAATAAATTGTTTTCGCGCTGGTTCCCGAACCCCCTTTTTGGCCGCGTGATGTTTGAGCAAGCTCAGTTTTGTGTTTTTTCCGTCTAAGCTTTTCTCCCACAATGTCACGCTGGAATAGAAAGATAAGGTGCGAGGGAAGGTTGAGGGTAAAAGACAAATCAAGCATTCCCTCGTCTGCTTCCCTTCGCCTCAATTCGGTATCGTTTGCAAACGCTGATAATGGCGCGTGCGCTCCACTGATATCTTGAACAGAGGAAGGTGCTGCGCTCTTCATCAGCACCGACTCAATCCCAGTGGCAGCGAGCGTGTGTTGTTTTATTAAAGGGAGAGAGAAAGAATTCAAGCCGTTTTACCAACATACTTCTACACTATACTACACTGCGCCAACATCTCTGACCTGAATCTGTTTTTCAGGCAAACACCCCCACGATGACCCGACCACTGTTCTGTTCCAGCAGCAGTTCAGGCTGCAGCTCGCCGGCCAATTAAGAAAATGTTGGTTACACGAGTTGGAAGGTCTTTTCCCCCCGCAGACTTTTTAAAAAAAAGTTTCCAGCTGACTGGTTTTAAATGAGACCCCCAGTAAAGGGGTCACTAAGTGTAGCCTTGATACAGATGGGACGTGATATTGTGCGGACCAGTCCGAGGCTAAAGCTGCTCGACAAAATGTCATTCCGTTCAATATTAAATGTGGAACATTGACTCCTCACAATGTTTTTCCATGTGAGCCACATTAATAGGAAAAAGTCTAAGACCACCTTAACCTTTAAGCATTTCTGCCTTCTAGCTTGACAACACACTTTTGCAGCAATACAATCCTAATGAAAAGTATCAGAAGGGTAGTATATAGGCTACTATATATACACCATACAGTTTATCCTATATTTGCCCCACCACAGTTTCATAATGATACAAACTTATTTTTACACAACATTTCGCGCCATTGCTTCATTGTGTACAGCTGTGTGCAGCGCTCTACATGGTCGCTCGCTCTCTTTTTCCCTCTCTCTCACTCACAAACTCATTGCCTCTCACAGTCACACTGACCATCGGCAGCACTGTGACAAATCCCGCCCGTGTCGACGACCCGTTAAAACATCCAAGTGTTAGCCGTCCTCTACAGGAAGGCAGGACTTTGCATAAACGCGACAGACACCTGCTTTCGCTGTGCTCGTTCACACGACAAGCGCACCTGTAGTGCGTACGCGCCCATTTTGTCCAATTCTTCTCTTCTGCTGTGTCCGAATTCAGGGGCTGCATCCTGCAGAGGCCAAACTAAAATGAAGATTTCCTATTGAAGTCATCAGCTTTTCCCACCCTTACCACTGCACCAGTAGCTACTTTGAGCAGTTGCAATTACTGCAGCACAGCCACACTCATAGCTAGCTTCATCATCGGGGTGTAATGGATCGTGGGACAGGTTAGCTTGAGAAGGATCCACTTGTTGCATGGGAATGGAAGGACGTACTCGTCGACTGTGTCACACGTGACCTCTTATCCCTGACCCCCCTTGTGTATTGCGTCTCCGTGCTCCTGATCCTTATTTCGTCTGTCCATCTCCTCAGTGTTACCTCGTGCAGCTTCCTCGTCCTTTTGCTCTGTTCTTGTATCTTTCAATTGGATTTTCCAGTTTTCATCTATACCTGCCTGTCTGCCAAACCGGAGCTACTCTACCTATACCCGACGTTGTCATGAGCCTGCAGTCCGGAAATCTTAAGACCTACGACGCCATTATTCTGTGATCCTCTGTGGAAGGGATCAATTTCCTCTTGACCTCACTTCGGGTCGATTCACAGTACAGCTGGAAGCAAAGGCTCTTTGGGCAGGTGCAAGAGATTTGCTCTCATTACCGCCTCCTTCACATGAGGGCGACGGGGTTCTTGAAAAATACTGCTGATCAACTTCAAGTTGATGCGTCGGTAACCTGTGTTTCCAACAAGCGTCTCACACAAAGGTCATTTCGTACAGCCAGACGAGCAGCGGCAGGAGGGTGACTTCACAGATGTGCTTATGCAATAACATTACAACATTAATAACATCCAACTGGCGGGTAACAGAATCTTACCTGCCAGCTGGATGATTTGAGTCTTGAGTTTGAATCTTTGGCATTACCCATTCAAATCAATACATTTAGCGGATTTTAGGACAAATCTGCTTTATGATTTTTACAGAGTTGGCTTGAATGCAATCCATCTTTTTTGTTGCCATGAGAAACGGCTTTTTTGTCAATTTACTGAACTTGAAAAACACAAGTTACTTTAAACGGGAAGTGCAGTCTGTGCTAAATTCAATCACTGAAATATCAACTCAATACTTTTATTCACAAAACCGTATGC
Organism: Scophthalmus maximus; assembly: GCF_022379125.1. Classification (NCBI taxonomy): domain Eukaryota; kingdom Metazoa; phylum Chordata; class Actinopteri; order Pleuronectiformes; family Scophthalmidae; genus Scophthalmus; species Scophthalmus maximus. The sequence goes on along the minus strand of NC_061533.1, from coordinate 4,529,862 downwards.
AGGGTGAATTACAGTATCATATTAATATAGTGTCAAATTCTAAATTTTGACTAAATTAATTCAACTCACGCTGAACGTTCAGCACTACACAAATCAGTAAAAAGATGCCATAACAGAAAGAGATGATCATAAAAAGAAGAAAAAAAAAGAAGCCATACAATAATATAGAAAAGTGGAGGAAAAGCAATCCACCATATGATTACAGTACAATAATGAGACTGTGAAGGTTTACTGTATATGCACGGCTGCATGTCATTTGACTGTCTACATATAGTAGAGTACGTAACTGTCTGCGTGACAGATGTGAGCTGTCACTCAGAGAACCGGAGGGGGAACGAGGGATCAAGAGGTCTGGGCCAGAGGTGACGGCGCACGACGACACAACGTCGTGTTCTTTCCATGTCGAAATACAAACGGACATGGCTGCGCGGCTGCGCGCTCTTCGGACCGCAGTGCCGCTGTACACGTTCATGTGCATACGCTAATGACCTTGGCACACAAAGACACAGTCGCGCGGCTGCTTCTCCATGTTGTTCCGTCCGCCCCCTTCACTGTCAAACCTTCACTTGCACGTTTTTCTAATCTTCTTTCAAATGGAGATATTCCTCGCCACACCCGGCAATGAATGGCTCCCCATAACATCTTATGAGCAGGTCTGGAAAAAAAAAAAGGGAAGAGGAAAGTGTAATGGAACATTACTCTTGATATACCGTACCATTGGTGCGTATGCTTCATAAAACGCACAGCTTCTTTTTTTTTTTCCCCCCTCAGTGTCACAAATAAGTCAAAGTGGTTCGCACAGACATCACACACACACACACACACACATACACACACACACACACACACACACACACATACACACACACACACACACACATACACACACTGTGACTCTTTACAGCAAACGCAATTTCCCCCGTAGTGTGGTCTGAGAATGAACATCTAATCAGTTTAAAGGTCATATCCTTTTAAAAATTCCATACGGCCACATGTCATGTGTCACAGCCCGGTCTGTGACCTCTGGACTTCCCCTGTGCTTCCTGTTTGTTTCCCTGTCTGTCTTTCCCTGGGGTTGAAAGAGGAGCGTAAGCTATATGCATCATATTTTTTTTTTGCCATGCATGTTCTTTCAAATCAGTGGACGTGTTGGTGTTGTCCGCGTCTGCACGGTTTGTGCTCTCGCCGCGTCGGGTGGCCCCCGACGTTTCTGTTCAAAGTCAGTCACGACTTCAAAGTCAAGTCACGGCGCTTCTCTTGTTCCTGGATAGAGTTTTAATTTCCTCAGGATCTCATTCGGCCCTTGCATGGTCGGGGCCACTCTGGGATAATGGCATGAGAGGGGAAAGGGTCCAACTGAGAACTAGGACAAAACGTAGAATCTTCCCCGGCACCTCATTTCAACCTTGAGCTTCTCATACGCGCAGAAAAAACCCCAAACCATGGACGTCAACTGTGTCCGGGTGAGGATCCTGTACGCAAAGATCCGTCCGCATTGGGGCGGTCGGGCGGGCGGCGGCGGGGTGTTACTCTGGACAGCCATTGATGAGGAAGCCCAGTGACGAGAACCAAATTTCTACTCGTAGATAAAATAGAATAAAGGAGAAACCAAAGAGGACACCGATTTTTGCAACCGGGCCGACGCCGTCTCAGCGAAATCAAGGTTAGAGCGTGCGAGAGCAGACACATTTCCAGACACTGTAACAGGATTAGTTTCACCATGGAGCCTAATGCAGCTCTGTGTGTGTGTGTGTGTGTGTGTGTGTGTGTGTGTGTGTGTGTGTGTGTGTGTCTATTTGTGGGTTTGTTTGTTGCTCAGGATGCGACCGACCCCATCAACCCAGATGAAACATCCTTACACACTTGGTGCAGCAGCAGGCGCCTCTATTCACTCTCTCTTCACAAAAGACTTTTATTCGGTCATTTAAGCATTTATTTGAGTCTCCTTTTTGTCTTTTATTCGACTCCAAAGTGTTGCCTTTTTACGAATCGTCCCCGCAAAGCGTGGCACTGGCATTTAGATCGAAAAACACTGTATACATTATACGCGATAAATGCTACATTACCATCAAATGCAGAGAGTCGGATTTTTTTTACCTTTGCTGTCTCCGTTGGGAACAATCCTAATTTTGGGCATTAAACATAACATACGTGGAAGAAAACTAGTTTCATGAATGGTGTTTTTAAGGAAGTCAGCAGTTTCACACAGACACATTTTTGTGTGTGTGTGTGTGTGTGTGTGTGCTCATGATAGCATTATTCTGCTGAGAATATTTTGGCATAAAACACCAGGAAACGCTTTTTTCAGAGGGTTTGAGTTTATGGGAGAATTATTTTGGGATATTTGGAAAATATAAGGCCAAGAAAGCATCTATACAGAGTTCCCAGCAATATGCAGCAAAAATACATAAAATAAATCTGCGTATGTAAAATAAAGCAGACAGTAATAATTCACAGAACCATAAGCAGGAGACACGAGAAAAGCCTCGTCTTGCTAAGGAAAGCGACAATTACGAAATAAGTCGAATCTGCCTCCAAACCCTGCGCTTCATTTTCTTTTTTTAAAATCTTCAGCTCACGTAGCTGCACATCAGTGTGCAAGTGGCTCCCGGCCGCGGGGTCCGGGAACATGACAGCGTGTTTGCCAAGTCCTCTCCACTGATCCTACTGTGGGAACTGCTGGATCTCGACCTCACGCCGCAGATAATACTTGTTCTGGTTTGGTGCCGTACAAATGGAAGTGAATCGAGAGTTCAGTGCGAACCTTAAGGGTCAGTCGGTAAAAGGGCGTCTGTAATTTCTACGTTTGTGAGTGAGACGAGGCTACAAGGACGAGCAAACCAAGGATGGGTTTACGAATTAAAAATGTGCCAGTGAAGGGCCAAAGGGCGTCCTTTGAGCCCTGTCGATCTATATTATCACTCGCGTCGTCATCGTGTCTGCGTGTCGGCCGAGTGGCAACGCTCCGTGACGTCACCCGTCGGTTTATGAGCCTGGAATTAGCGGCGTCCTCTTGTTTGTTTGGCAGGTGTAGGATTGGGGGGGGGGGGTCTGACTGAGATCTTGTCCACCGACACCTGCAACCATGCACCTAGTGGACAGTACCAGCTGTCAATCACGCTGCTCCACTGCATACGGCGCCTTGTCGTCTAACGTACTCGAAACGAGACCACAATTTGCAAAATGGCGCGTCTGTGCGACGTCTCTTCCGACGCGAGTGCTGCTCGGGCGTCCCACAGGGCGACTGCTCTACTCAGGGATGGATCCCACAGTTTCCGTATCTCTGGCCGATTTTTGCCTGTGAGGCCAAAAACCGACGGATTCGACTTTGGCGCCCGTCGTCAGCCGCTCTCGAAGTCACGGACGACGTGCGAGCGAAGCTGTTCGAGCCGCGATTTGTCGAGGGAACTTTGACAGCCGTTTAGTTTCCCCGCGCAAAATCAAGCGACAACACAGTTAGATACATTGCATGTGGAAGACTCCGTGGGGGTGGCTCCCTCGCCACATTCACACTCACATATTTTGAAGTTAATGAGAAGAGATAGAGATCAAATGAAAAAAAAAGGTGCACAAGGGAAACCGGGGCCAGGCAATTATTTTTTCTGTCTCTTCCCTGGGAAGTTTTTCTTCCAGCCAACCAGCAGGGTCGACGGGGATTTGACTCCAGCGATACGGAGGTCCTATAGGGGCCGATGCGGTGGGGAGGCCCCGGGACGCCGCTTATCTCCTCCTGACGAACTCCTGCCACCTCAGCTCCCACGCAGGAGTCCGGAGTCACCTCCAGAATACTCTTTGGCTTTTTTCTCCACATCCCCGAGTGCTTCTTTGTGCTCGGAAATAAAAGCTCAATGGCACTGTAAAGGAAAATATTTTCATTGGTCCTGTTTTGCGATATCTTCTGAAGTGCCACAGCCGTCATCATCACAGAGGCCCGTCGAGCTCACGGCGGTCGGGAGAGAAACTAACCTGTGTGTGTGCGTGGGTAGAAAGTGCAGTACATTATTAAATGCGGTGTCGAGCTTGTGAAGACACATCTTTTTCCGTTATTCCACTGCAGCGTACCTGAATCAAAGCTCGAGTTTGATGGCAATTTTGAATAATGACTGTGGCAGCTGGTGGGCTGTGTATGCAAATTAAATTAATCAGACAAGTTATTTTTTCTGAGGACAAACGGTGACGCGTGTGACGCAGGCTTCAGACGAAAGCTGCGGAACAGGACTGGACATAATAAGCAGTCGGCGTGGTTGAACAGATCTGCACGCGTGTTTTCATTTACTTAGGTTGTTGTTTTCCAGACATGAGTACTGTCTAAGTACTGGGACAAGGAACTAATATCTTAATAAGATAATCTCCAGGTAATTGACTGATTACGCAGATTACGGGGCAGCCTCTCGTTGAAGAAGTGGTATCTCCTCCATCAGGAAGTGATTTCCCCTTGCTGGTCCAATCACGCGAGGACGTAAGCGACTTTTGTAAACAACCAAGATGGCTGCCGCCAACGAACGAGCATTTGACTCCAAGTATCCGATATTTTTTCTCATTTCCAAAATACCACCAGATGCTGCCAGAAAATTACAGAAATTACACACTGGGGCTTTAATTGAGGCAAAGACACAATCTTAACAGAGACAAACAAGGAATGGAAACCGAATAAATTAAAGTCTTTTTAGTTCATGGGGCAGAATCATGACACATATGACACTTTTTAAATCAATGTAAATAGACTGTGACATACAGTCCTGCATATCTTCTCTGTACTTCATCACTTTGGTGCCTAAATGTTCATGTCCGGTGGATTTATGAGCTTCATGGCAAAAATAATTGCAAAAACAAGGAAAAAATGAAACCAGAGACGCAGAATGAAGTCGATACTTATTAAGGGGCGGATACGGAAGAGAGCCGGACGGCATCTGGCTGTTCTCGTGACGAATGCACAGCGCCTCGTGCTTCAACTGATTATGGTTGCAAGAGAGACAGAAAGAGAGCGACCACAAATCCCACTGATGGCAGCTTATCTATACTATAACTCTATGAGTTACTGGGTCCCGGCCGGATCGATCCGCCGCCGCCCTGCGAACAATCTTAGCGTTGACCCCTCCTTGTCAACTTTGCTCTTCCCCCGAAAAACAAATTGAGTGTGAAGGACGGCAGCTCTCGTTTACTCCCCGTGATCCCGCTGAGTGATTCATTATCAGAGTCTCTGTCATGTGAGCTGTACACACAGTCTATAAATCTGACCAACATCCCGGGACTCACGGCGAACCAGTTGGAGAGAACGTACTGGTGCTGAAATAATTTAAAAGACATTTTAAAAGGCTTCATACGTACATGCCTGACCCTTCTATGTTTCCCTGGCCGTTGCTACAGCGCGAACTAATAAAAAGATTCACAGAGAAATAAAAGATACACTATTGAGCCGCTTTTATCACAACATACATAAAGTTTTTTTGCAGGGTTATTAAATGTATGTTGTTATCCATCCATCCAGTAGCTATACCCTTATTTCTTTTAGGGTAATTTGGCAGGTAGTGGTCTTGTCTTAGTGAACATTTTTCTCAGAGACTTCATTTTGCAAAACCAGTGAGTCGCCCTCTGCTGGTGGTGCCAGAGAATGCAGGCTTCAGGCACTTCCGCATTGGCCTCATTTTCTGGACCCGGGATGGTTCTGTGCCAAACAAGGGAGGTGTGGTAAGATGAGATGAATAAATATGATTTTATTAATCCCACGCCAGGAACATTCGCTTGTTGCAGCAGCAGCAAGAGTCAAACAGGCATCAGGGAAGAGGTAGAAGATATCACAAAATATACAATATACATGGAAGAAAGATAATAAAAAAAAGTCTATTTAAAAAAAGCTATATACATTTTATACAGAGTGCAAGTATTGCCTTGTGATAATAAGGGTAAAATTGTGCAGTGGTTTGGATTTGAAGTAAGAAAAAATAAGTAATAAATAGATATGAATATATTGCTCAGGATGATAAAATATTGCACAGGTGTGGTGGATAGATATCAGATATATCATATGGCATCTTTAGTCTCAAATTAACCAAAGCTGTACATACAGTACCCGGACTGTGGAAGGAAGGTCGGAGTATCTGGAGAGAAAACCCACGCAGGGGACCTTCTTGCTGTTTGTAGTCAGTAATGGTATATTTTTTAAAAATGTTACATCTTTGGATGGAAACGGTGGGCTGCAAAATGAAATGTACAGTCCAGCCAATAATGAACATTTTGTACGCGTCACTGGTTCTCGTCGCCGCCACCTGCTCGCCATAATGACGACTCAATAATAATGACCGATACCCCAGCAATAGTTTCCTCTTCATTGACGATCACGTGACCTTTCGGGGAGGAAAGATGAATCTGTCGCCACAGCAATGTGCAGCCCGACCCTCCTCCATCCACAGTCACAGGGGGCGCGCGGTAAACACTGCACCCCATATACACAGGATACCTCATATCAGCCCATCTCCTAATTTTCCTGAGAAACGCTTTTACGATTGCCAGGAAGTAATCGGGCTGGCGCCTGTGTTAATTGCATTTTGAGATTTGGGGGAATTATACACCAGTCGGAGTCCATGTTGAGTTATTTTGTTTTTCCAAGCAGCTATACTGTGAGGATTCCGTGTGAATATTAAAAAGGCGGGATTGTTTAAAGTGGGACACACGACATGCGATGCGTACCGCTGGCAAAGGTAAAGTAGCAGTGGGGGGAGGCGGCCTGTCGGTGTTGTCGATGCAAATATTTCCCTAATCTGTGTCTGACGTTAAAAAAGAGTGGATGCTTTTTGTTGTAATTCCAGCTCAGAGTAGCTCAAATGCTTCAGGGGAGCTTCAGGCGGACTGAATGTGTTCGCTCGTCATCTGCTTATTTCTTACTGAAGAAAGCTGTGGTTGAGTCTTCTACCTGTACAGTGGCTACAAATTGCCTTGCTGTACTTCCTCTATTTATTTCTAAAAATCGCTGCCTGGATGCAACACCCCAGAGGGTTTTTTTCCCCGCAGTCGCTGTACGCTCAAGACACCGACACACAAACACACTCAAAAAAACCTCCCGAGCTCACGGGATGTTAAGATCACAGTCGAACCGGCATCAACATCGACATAGTTGATAGAATGTTCAACCGCCAGGCTCCGGAGTGTCTCCCCACCTGCCGCCCCCCCGCCAGCGAAAGGGGGAGGATTGCAAAAAGCAAACCGGGAAAATGTTTATTTTCCATTATCGGGGATTAACGCTGGGACAAACAATGAACAAATGAAGTGCTGCTGCCAAATTCAACAGGCGCCGGGCCAACGGGAGCGTCTCGGTGATAGTTCAAGGCACAACCAGACAAGAGGATATTCCAAACATGCAGGGAGGTTGAGATGAATGAGAGAGATTTGTCAGAGATGGAATACATGAGATACATATTTAATGTATGGAGTTAATTCGATACATGAATAACTCATGCTGTGCATTAATATGATGTCTAACTCCTGGGGGGGGGGGGGGGGGGGGGGGGGTAATGGTGCCAAGTGGAACACATTGAAGCTCATTTGTGTGATTGCGAATTTACATTAACGGTATTTTGTCGCATCAAGTCAGAAAATGGCTGGAGTTTTTCATTTTTTTGTTGTGTTTGGATTTGTGATTGTATTCTGTATCTTTTCCTTGTTGCCTTCCAAGTGCGTCTCTGCCTCAGTTAAGTTTCCTTTTTTTTAATCCCTTGGTTTTTTCAGTTAGCTATTTCCTGTTTTACTTTGTAGTTGCATCCCTCGCGTCTCTTCACTTCCTTTCACCCACTGTGTCTTGTTTTTGTTCTCTTTACTATTCCTGTGTTTCCCGCCTCACTGTGATTTTCTGCACCTGCTCCTAATGTGTTTCACCTGTGTTCAATAAGCCCCGCCCACCTTGTGTATATATAGGTGCTGTTCTGTTCAGCAGATGTCAACTCTGGTTCTCCGTGTTGTTTCCTGGTTCTGTTTGTCCTGTTTTTTTTGGGGGGGGGGGGTTTCCCAAGTTTTTCCCTTGTGGAGGAGTTTCGCTGGACTTTGTTGTTTTTTTCCTCTGAAAACAGTGAGTCCTTTTGTTCTCCCTCCATTAAATCATGTATTTCCCTGCACAGTTTCTATTCAGAGCTTCACTGTTCTTTTTTTAAATTTAATTATATCAACTGTGGTGATACAAACTTTAATTAACAGTGGCATTAAAAAAAGTTGACATTTGTTTGATGTCCATTGGCACTGCACCATTTTGTTGTCGGTGTAGCAACACAAAATACGTCGACTGATTCAAAAAAATGTATAACTTTGCTGCATCGCAGCAGCAAAAGTCACAGAAGAGTGAAGATGTCAGTCACATTCAGATTGCACCTGCCCACACAGTCCAACTTAGCTAAATGAAAAGACCTGCATGGGCGGACGCGACACTTTAAATTTTGTTGTCTAGAAACATTTTGTATATGTGTATTTGCCTTATTTGTAAATTTTGGTGAACTCCTGATCCAGCATTGAATAAATTATGAATCATAACAAGGTGTGAGGTTAAAGTTATTTTTTAAATTTTATTTAGAAAATAAGAATGTACAGCTGGGTTTATTTACATTTTAAGTTTATTCTTTAAACGTTTAAATGATACGTGGCCGGGACTCTTTCTGTCTACCAGTCAAACATCATGCATCAATAATATAAATGTGCAAAATAGCTAAAGCTGTCAAATAAACGAAGGAGGATAGAGTAGCATTAAATTAAAAAAAATAAATGAAATGAAAGAGGAGTAAAGTACAAGTATGTCAGAGCTGCACTTAACCACAGGGCTCGAGCAAATGCACTTAGTTCCACCACCGTTGTCTGAGCCTCAGATCTTGTAATGACTTGTTTTTATCCGTTTGTTTTTAAGCTGCTGTAATGAGCTCTAATATCTTATTTTTTTTATACAACCTATAGAAATGTGTGTGTAAATTGTGTATTTGATACACGGACTGATAATATTTTATGTAAACCTAAACTATTTTGTATTTGCCCTGTACTTGCTTAGTCTCACATACTTTTTTAAAAGATACAGAATATAAGAGTGCAAGTCACATATCTATTATTTGTGCCACCATATAAAATTACTACAAATCCAAATGTTTTGCTAGTAACATGACACTTGTGTCCCCTTTGTACCTTCTGTCTGTGGCCTCTTGTACCTCGATGGAGGAGGATTGATAAGGTTCAGAGAAAGTCCAGTGCTGAAGTAGGTTCATAGCAGACATCAAAACCCCACCATGACCCAAACACCTGCGAAATAATAATCCTCTGTTCCGGGCCGAGGCTATTATTATTATTTCATGAAACATAGAATGAAAAGGTAAGCATGTAGTCGACGGGGATGAACAGCATGCGTCGAATGATAATGAGGTTGCCGGAGCATTGCTCTAGAGTCTAGAAGTAGCGCCAGGCACATGCAGATTGGATTATTTCTGTGGGGTTTGGGAGAAATATAAATTGATTTGTGATTTCAGGTAATTTCGTGTTGTGTTGGTTTGGTAAAACCTTCTAACTCTGTGGTCCAGTCTTGTGGTCAAGGTTTTATCCAAATAAGTTTTAATTTAATTTCAGTTAAAGTTTTGGTGCAGAGATAAAAAAACAGACTGGAGCAGTGACTATAAAATTGTGATAGAACTAAATTATATAAAATAATAAAAAAAAAAAGATGAGAGCATACACACACACACACACACACACACACACACACACACACACACTAAAATGAATGTAGAAATGTGAAATCCAGAGGAACAATAAATAAATGATTGGGTTGGAACTGTAGATACAAATAGATTTGTTCGCTTTTAGTTCCCCTAAATTAAATTGTGGTCCTGGTTTAGTTAGGGGTAGAGATTGTTGTCTGTGAACAGATATGTAAAAGTAAAAGCTGAAATCAAAACGGTTCCACCAAGTGGCAAACCACAGCGACGTCACCCATTGGTTTGCGAACTGCCGTTCTCATCAGCGCCATCTTGGGGGTCTTTTTGCAACCAGAGGAAACCATGTTTGGAGAATCGTGGGGTCAATTCTAAATGAGACTGCAACTTACAAAATGAACATCATGTATTGAAGAAGACTTGAAACAAGAGGCTGAACCATAGACTCCTCAGGAGAATGTTTGCTGACGTTATAAATTGAGTGACAAGAGTGAAAGAGTCATTTTCTCATAAAACTTGTATAGAAACTGACTTCTTTTTGCAACCAGTCGAGTCGCCCCCTGCTGGTCATTCCAGAAAATACAGCATTTTAAGCACTACCGCATTGGCTTTGCTTTCCGGACGTCCATTTTTAAACACGGGCCATGGTTCCCACAAGAGATGACTCGTACCCCAACCCGGAGAAATTGGAATTAGCACTACTGTTTGAGCATGCAGTTGAAAAGGAAATGAAATATCAGTTACAGTAGCTTCTTGAAAGACCTCCACAAAACAGTGCATTTGGATTGTGCTGAGTTTCCTTAAAGATTCATTATGAGTGTGGTTGGCACTGTGTCTCTTAAAAAACACACAACTTTAGTCAGTTTGTGGCTTTTCAGTTTTTTCCTCTAGGCTTCATGTGAACACATTTCATATTCTTTTATTGCAGCACGTCCCTAGGAAGATAAAGGCCAGAAAGTATAAAGGACTGACTCCATTAATTTGTGGCCGGCTGCGTGAGGACAAACGGGGCCAGAAAATATTGTCATAAACAAGTAGTTTGATGGATAGTAGATGATCTAGTTCACGTCTACATCTGCAGACTTTCCACGGGTTGATTCATGTACTGGCCGGCCCCAAAGACGAGGCCACGGGATCCGGGGTCATTTTTTTTATGTGGGATTTCGAAGAAACACGATGCGGTGAAAAGAAGACGGTGAAAAAGACACCGTTCGGGGGGACAAATCTTTTGGTCTTCAGAATGTTTGCCTTTGTTCTCAGTGTGACACGGGGACAATTAGAGGAAACACTCCAAAGTCATTTTGTGCACCACAGTTGGGGGCTCGCTTCACGGAGGCACCCTATAGCTCTACCTGTGCTTCATATAATACAGAGACCATTAGCGTTTCCAATGACGATGCAACACATTTCACATCATTGACTCAGGTCTGTGGCCAAATGGAAGCGGTAGAGAGAGGGGGGGCAATATTGCTGTGTTTTCATACAGACGCGACATCTCTGCTGTCTTTCCATTGTTAAATCATAGCCTGTAAATATTGCCATTGAAAACACTCTAAGCTGAATAACAAGAATGCATATGAATATTCAAATATATTAAACATAGAAATAATTAGGAATGCTTGGCTAAAAAGCCTTAAATGACATTAAGAATACTATATAGATAAATAAAACATACAGAAAAAGCAGTTAAAGAAGATACATATATCCATTTATGAACAAAATTGGCAGAGCTGCCTTTCACTGAGAAACTTTTCTATCCTGAGGGAAACATAACGTAATGATCATTTATGACTTTGTTTGGCCTGTCAAAAAAACAACAGTACGCATCAGCCGCAGGTGCCGTTGCTATGGAGACGAAGCCAGTCAGGGGCCACAAATTGAAACGGCCGGGGATTCGAATGACTTTGTATACGTAGTTTTTCATAGAACACAGTGCCAAAGCTAGTTACTGTATGAACTGTTAATAGGACATGACTTTTCGGCTCCCTGATCTTCTAATGGGAACTTTATTTTACATATTATTGACCAAACTTTTAATAAATAAAAGATGACTTACAGATAGATCGATAATAAAAATTAACTGGTGGTTGCAGCCCTTATCAGTACAGTGTATAACGACACAACTATTGCAATTTCCAACAAGTTGGGGACAAATTGGAGTCGGCGTTATAGATTATTTAATGCTTTATTGCATCCGAGAACCGATTACAACATAGATTTTTCCCTTTGGTTCTGCACGGTAATAACTAGCACAATTTACAACAACAAACATCGTCTTTTGTTGGAGGTTCTTTTGCGTCTACAGCAGCCCAGGCTCTCTCTCTGTGAAATGTGATGAATGCCCGGGATGACAATATTTATATGCACACTGTTGCCCATGAGAAGAATGGGCACCCTGCAAGTCTTCTTATCTGTATTTAGACTTCAAGTGGTGCAATTTTCCTTATAGATTAGAACGAACAGAGGACGCAAAACAATCAGTATGAAGGAAAAAGAAAAGAAAAAAGCTCCCAAGGCGCTGGAGGTTATTTCTGCAACTAGGTTGGCCTGGTGAAAGTACGGTGTCCAGGTGTCCTGGTGTCCAGGTTCTACACACTTTTGATGTTAAAATCCCTTCTCCGTCGTGTGGTACAATCAGACAGGCATCTGACTGGGCCCTGATGTAAATCCTAATCAAGTCATTTGGGATATCTTGGAAGAGAGGTGAACTGTGGCACGTTCTCTGACCTTAACTCACTTTACCTTTAATGAAGTGCAAGCCTCATATTTCACATGGACGAATAGGTTAATAAGCATTTTTATTTCTTAAAATTACGTCATCAGTAGCAAAGCCATCGCGCTGATCTTATTCAAAGTCAACACAAAAAGCTGAAGCAAGGATAAGAAGATTGGAGAGCTTTTATACCTATTGGGCTTCACCTAAAGGTTATATTCATCATCAATGAATCTGTTTGCCTAATCGACCAATCATTGCAGCTGTAGTTACATCTGCACGTTGTCGACAGCATTGTAAACCTCACAATATCACATTTCTGCCCCTACTTATTGTGATTGTAGCTACTGAAGCTAACAAGCTATGCAGCAAGATGGCGTCCCCGATCCTTCATCTTCATTTTTATCAAATAAAAAAACATGCAGCAAGCTGCTGGTGGTTTCATCTTCCTCTGTCATTGAATACCTGCCATTCTTCACCTGTTCTTCAGCTCCTGTTCATCACCTGACCCCGTTGGTGTATAGTCTCATAACAAGTGTGTCAGCGACTGTGGTTTCCACAGTATGTACTACTTATACATATAATACTCCTAATATATAATCATCACTTGCTTTTCTTCATCCAACATCTTTATCAATGGATTATGCCGAAATGTAATAAATACTGAATGTGCATAAAACCCTGTTCATTCATTAAACAACAGTTTTGGTTGAAGACGAAATTTGTCTTTTGCCAAAACAACATTTTTTAACAATGACATGATTGAAACATTACATTACACATTACAGAATAATAGTAAACTGGGGGATATTGTTTATCACATTTGCCCGATTAATCCTTATCCTTCCTTTTCACATCTTTTAAACTCATGCGTGCTCTTCAAAAGTGAACGAAACAGTTAAAACTCTGGTTAGAGACAAACGAAGGGGGAAGGTTGGGAGAATGGAGTCTTCCATGAATATGTGCTCTGACGACCAACCGCCCTCCCCGCATATTGTGCCGTCTTAACCGTGATATGTTTTTACAGCACTGCAGGCTCAGCTTTACTCTGACAGGGCCGCTTATCACGTAGCCCGAGTTCTGTGAGGAGCAGACTGTGTTTATTAATAATTTGTGTTATTTTTTTTTTGGCCTGCAAAGAAAGTGGCTCCTGTGTCATAATGAGTCACCGTCACAATATATTTGCCACAATAAAAACCCACGGTTTATTGTGTCTGCTGCGGCACTTTGCCTGTACATTATATTTAAGATTTGTCGCTTTTGGATTCCACTGACGCGAGAGGCGGTTGAAAACAAAACCATCCATCAGCGGAGGGAAAAACTCGAAGGCTGCTCAGAAATGCACACCGGTTCCGACGTGCCCTCCGAGAACGAAGGGGCAATCTAAAGCTAATTATAACGAACAGCATGCGACAATAGCATTAGAGATTTAAAAGCTACAGCATATCATTAATCCCGTGGCAACCGATGCAGTGTCGATGTGAGGCGCAGCAGGTCCCCACTTAAGTCTCCCAACCAATCGCGGCGCAACAGTGGAACGTCTAAGTGAATCCATTCAACCACAGCAAGTAGCAAGTAAAGTTAAGTCTTCCGACTTGTCACATACGGTGCAGAACTCTCTGTAGGTCAAAATGTTGAAGAGCTGGGCCTCGTGCATGAGGTCGCGTTCTCTGCGTTTATAGTTATCAAATATATTCATGAGTCGTTCATTTGTTCGAATTGGGAAACTTCTGAGATGAGGAGCAGCCTACAATGGTTTGACACAGGGATTGATAAATATAATTAGACAATGCATAGGCGAAAGGGGCATTAGTGACATTCCACACGACATTATTTTGATCTGACTTATTTATGTAAGGATTTAAGTCTTAAATAACACGATTTTATACACAGGTGGACGACGGTATACGTCATAAACAATGTTTCATCATTTATTCCAAATGTGTATATTTTCTCAGACATTTCTGAATTTGGAAAAAAAAAAGAAGCCTCAAACTCTTTTTAAAAAATCTTGATTTCCACCACTTGAAAGTGGCAATGTGCCATCAACGGACCACGTCACGTGCTAATACCAACACACCTCTGGATGACCAGATGGCTGCAGGTGCATTTACCATTTAAACAAACTTAGGGCAACTTTCTGTGCACTAATGTTTCGAGGTGATTGTTTAGTAAGTTTATATAATATATGATTTCAAAGAGAGTTTGTCTTTGCAAAGCGAAGCCGCGTGGTTTACGTGAAACATCACGCCATGCTGCGATGCCTTTGAAGAGCCGTCTTCACTTTTTTCCTTCCTTCACATCGGCGTCACTGTTACGGCCTTCAATCTCACTCACTCACTTGACCTCACAATACTTTCTTCAAGTAGCGGTGAGAAAAGGAAAAAAAAGTCCTCCTCATGGTTGAATATGCCTTGCTCCTATATGTTTGTTTGCTTTGCCTCAAGTGTGCGAGTGAATAAGCCCTAATAATACCTGCTGAGGTGCTGATTCCTCCTACATTGTTATTCTTTTGTGGCGGTGTTTTGAATTGTATTATTGGGAGATGTTGGGATTTGAACAAACAACAACAAAACACTCTCACGCAAAATTGCAGTGTCCCTGATGATTGGAGCATTTCACAGTTAATTATTTTCAAAACGGTAAACTTGAATACGCTTCCGTGTAACATATTAACAAGAAGGATTTCACATTATGATACTGATAATATTAAATGCCTCTTGGAGAGGATAATAATCAAATAATTAGGTTACACTGGGTGACAATTAAAATAATGTGTCGGAAGCGCAAGTAGATAGTGTTGTTCCAAAATGGCACATAGTGTGATTTTTGGAAAAAAAAATGTTTTGTATGTTTTGATCCAAGGAAAATTCCTGATAGCTTTGTTACTTTTAATAACTTACACTTTCTGTTGGGTGTTCAGGCAACAATATATTAATATATCATTGGCATTAGACATTACATCTGTTTACAACCATCTGATTCAGTTTAATGAAAGATTTTTTAACTGTAATTTGAATTTTTGGCCTTGAAATATAAATATATATATAAATATATATACTTTTTTTTCCGGTGTAAAACCAAGGTGGTGGATTCTTGCAGACCCGCCGTGTTGCTTACGGGAAGGCAAATGACAAAGTGCCTCACCGACATTTTTTGAAATCAAATATTATTGAGCAAGAGACCAACGTGACACCGGTGGGCTCCCAGATCCGATCGTTCGCCCCCAACACGCAGTGACGAACACACTGTGCTCTCAGTCAATCGGCCCATTAGCGAATGTCTTGCGGCTAAAGGCCATTTGAGCAGCGCGGGGACAAAGTACCTCATTGCCTGTGATGCATTTTCTAGAGACATATAAAAAGCGATTTCCCTTAAAATGATTTTTCTTATGGGGGGGCCATCTTCTTGTGAGTGTCCCTCTCCCATTGAGTGAGAGCTCCATTACAATGATTTGCACGGAATGAGCATGCACTTGAATGAGGCGCACACACAAACATGACACACACACACACACACACACACACACACACACACACACACACACACACACACACACACACACACACACACACGCTCGTGCCTAAGGCCGAGGGACCCATCAATTAGAGTGGATTCAGTCAAGTCATCATCATCTTCCGTCTTTCTTTTCTTTTCTTTTTGTCTTCCTCCCTCAGTGCACAGAAACTGGCACAATGGACTCTCAACCCCTCGGAGCGCTTCTCATGTGGAGCACTTGCATAAGAGTCTGTTCTAGACACGCAAGCAAAAATTAAATCCCAGATTCCGTCGATGTATTGGGAGTGGATATGTCAAGGAGGAGGGAAAGTCCGAGGGATATTTTGGGGGATCGAAGATTGGCAGAATGCAGCGGAGGCCATCAAACAGTGACTCTGCTGTTCGCCGTCCTGAAGACAAAGGCTGTTGTGCTCGTCTGCTTGTCAGGCGGCCACGTTTACCTTGTGCTGTCAGATGTCACCTCAGCAACACACACACACACAGACACACACACACACACACACACACACACACACACACCGCAGCCTCCCACAGCTGTCTTTTGATTTCTCAGTCCTATATTCACTGTTCACAAGCCTCTGCACCACCGTGATGTGCATCTCGATTTTTTTTATTACCGGTGGATTTTTCTTTTATCCACCCTAGTCCGCCCCGATGTTCACTCCCAGCAGTAGATGTATCCCGTCTGAGCTGAGCTGTGCCCTTCCTCGGCAGCCTGTAAGTGAATCGGGGTCAGAGCATGCGGCCATATTGATTCAGCTGTTTATAAAGACGGTGGCAAACAGAACCGTGTCTGAATGCCAACAGGAAACAAGAGTGGGGGAAAAAAAAAAAGGTGTAGCCCCGAGGTATCTTCCCCCCCCCCCATCTCTGTGCCCCTGTGTCCTCAGCATCACTGTCACTCCGTCTCTCATCGCCCGTGCACATATTCTCTTCTGGAGCCTTTATGTGCATGGTCACTTTAAATACGATAAACAACAACAATGTTGTGAAAACCGAGCTCCACAGAAGAGCAATGTTTGTTGTGGGGGATTTTTTAAAATTTGCTCTGGATTTCTCCGACCAAGTTGAGGAGTAATGCAAATAAATGGACTGCATGCTGCAGAACAGGGATTATTTATCCACGGCTAAAGCTCATTACATTTTTTGTTACAAAAGTGTGTCATTTTAGCTCATTCTTGTGAATTCCAGAGGGTTTTAGTCAGCGTATGAATAACTGCATGGAGAGTGTGTTGCATGACTGAGAGGTTCGGTTAGCATAGATGCCAAAATAAATAAATAATAATCGGTACAATAAATCAGTTCCTCTAACTTTATTGGAAGGAGTTTATTTGAAATACTGAATCAGGAAAAAACTCCTGATGAACCAGATAACTTCTTAGCCAGTTCCTGAGAGTGAATTTTCTATTTTTTTCTATTTTCTGTAACGCCGTACAGGCTTGTAAAACAGCGATGATTTTGACATTAAAAACAGCTGTTTTAAGTAATTTTCAAGCAAACACGTCAAACATTTGGTGGTTCCAGGTTGTCAGCTGTCAGAATTTGCTTCTTTTCTTTGGTCTTAAAACACAGTTGGTCGGACCAGATGTTTGACAACAAAGACAATATATATTCTGCAGATTAGCCCCATTTTTAGTGTATCTAGATAGAGAATTTAGAGGTCAATGTCTATATGAACAATCTCGGTGTCTGAAATGTATTATTATTATTATTATTATTATTATTATAAAGTTAACACTTGTGAAATTTCAGCACAGGTGAAGAATCAAGTGTGGATGTTATTGGGTCAGAGTAAATGAAGATGGAACACAACATAAATGACAGATTTCATGTCCGCCTGAAAAAAAAAATTAAAAAAATTCAGAGTGAATATCTCCTATGTAATAATGTAGATGAAGCCCATTCCTCTTGAAATCCATAGAGCAACATCTGAATATAATCTGTGCCAAATTGCATGCTGATAAACTGAATCAGTGAGCGTTACATCTAAAAGGAACTGTTTTAAAAAAGACAGGTGAGCATCTGTCTCTCCATAAACGATCTTTGCGGTTCGACGTAACATCGTCAGAACTTCGAACTGACTCGACGTAAAGCACAGCGGCGTGTGTCTCCGCAGCGCATTGGTCAAGCTGGGTGATTGACACGCCTGTGGAACCGTCAGAGCCAGTAGAACCGACGGACAGCATCAAAATCCCTCCCACGGACACCATTCGCTATCTGTGAGGGCGCGAACCCAAATCTACGGGGCGAACCGCGACCGCCATTTGTAACATGCGACTTCCGCCTGTGTCGTCGAAGCACGACGGGACCAGGCGGATTAATATCTTGCCAGATAACGGAATCGGATTTATGGATCAAAACACAACTTCTCCTGCAAATACTTCGACGGTAAGACATAATTCATGTTTGTCGCTGTGTTGATACTAACATTGGTGAGCGGCTGGTGAGCTGAGTGTTTGTTTGAGAGTTATAGAGGAATTATAGCGTTGGAATCTGCAGAGGCTGAAGCGTTAGCATGATGTGTAGCTTGTGTTGTTAGCATGTTGGTAGCAGCAGCTATCAAGTCTGACATGGGCCATATATTATATATTATAAGTTGTCGTGTTTATGTGATATGCCGACTTGGTTGCTCGGTGTTTTTATTTGTGTTTCGTGCAGGTGAAGAGGGTTTGACGTCGGCGTGTAGCCGGGCGTCTCTCCCCGCTCTGTGCAGATGCCGTGTGGCTTCATAGCTTCATGTTTAGCATGTAGCACGTGTGATTCCAAATTTAATTTTTAAATACGTCACTTTTTGATACTAGCTTTTTTTTTCTTCTCTTCTTCGGCTGCTTATTTGATGACAGTTGAACGGAGAGTTGAAATAAACACACTACTGTAGTTTGTGTTGTGAGCTTGGAATGTCACGACCGTCACATGTGGACATATCGGACATGTACAGTTTTCATGTTTATGCGCTATGCCGATTCATTTGCTTGTTGTTTTGATTGTGTTTCATACGGGTGTAAATGGTTGATATTGAGATGTAGCCGAGTTTCTAACTGTTCTGTGAATATGCTGTAGGGCTATATTTAGGGCTGCATCTAACGATTATTTTCATAATTGATTAATATGTCTATTATTCTTCTTGATTAATAGATAAGTTGTTTGGTCCATAAAATGTCGATCTTGTTTCCCAAAAACTCCAAGATGACGTTTTTTGTCCACATATTTAGTTCACTGTCACAGAGGAGCAAAAGAAACCAGAAAATATTCACATTTAAGAAGCTGAAATCAGAGTATCTTTACTTTTTTTTCCCATTAAAACTACTTGAACGGATTAATCGATTATCAAAATAGTTGGCGATTACTAATCGATCAATCCACGAACTGTTGCAGCTCTAGCTTCATTGCTTCATGTTGAGAAAAATTATGAGTGACTTGGTCCAATTGTGTCTGAACCAAGGCCCCGTTAGGAGCAGGTCGCGTTAAAAAGGATCTGTTCAATCTGAATGTTCTATGTTTGGTACATAAAGGGACACAGAGAATATTCCCTCCCTCTGTGCCGGAAGTCTTTTTAAATTCTGTGCGATCCTCACAACATGACCGCCGCTCCGTCAGATGGCGGCTCACGAGCAGACCATCAGCCTGTCTGTAGGGGTTCTGTGACGTTCCCCCGGCCCCAGCACGACAATCACCACGGATGAGCGTTATTATTCCGGGTCCTCGGGGGCCCTGGGAAAAGCATGTCTGGCGCACGGAGTCGTCCCCAAAAACCCTGTGGTTCTATTTTCCCCGATGTGGCCCCGTGATTTAATTTGACAAGATGGGAGTGTCCTCTTGTCCTTGCCCCTGTGCCGCTGGCTCTCTCCTTCACACGGCCCTTTCCCTTCCATCTTCACCTTCCTGGCTTTCTTCACAAATTACAAATATTTTAGTCTGCGTGCATGGACTTTAAAATAAACTCTCAGATGATTTAAATCACATTTCACTGAGGGGAGTATTTCTCAGAATTCGTTTTGCCGGGAAAAAACGCCTTTCACCATGGATGCATTTTTGTTTTATGTTATAAAGAATTAACATTTCGTAGCAGATTAAGGGAAACCAAAAATTTCAGACTGACTGAATTGTCTGACTTGTTTAAGATTCATCGATCACTGTGCAGATGTTACTGATACACGGAATATACCATCCCTTTCAAATTCCAGACTTTTTCCAGACTCAAATCTTCCTTCTATTCTGTAGATTTTTCAGACCATATTTGACCACTGAGTACAAAGAGCTAGATGTTCATTCAGTAAATATTAATTTATAGATTTTATGTAAATACATCATTTTAAAATCCAACATTTAACATATTACATTCTGACTGTCTGCTACTATGTTGCACTACATACACAGAAAGTCACCTCCAGAAAGTTGATTGTGATGTGCAGATTGCTATTGAAATATTTATTATTCCAATTCCAACTTTACTAGGTGTGTCGCTATGGCGACATTTATCACTGACCGTGGGAAAATGATCATTAGTATTCTAAAATCTTTGAACACAAACATTTTTCTATACTCTGTTCTTTTTTGTATACTTATCCAGACCTGGAAATTACAAAAAATCTAATTCCATGCCTTTCCATACTGCGTAGGAACCCTGATATTCTTTACATTGTGTAAATTACAAGTTCATCTCGACCGCGGTTCCTCTGTGTACACATATTTTATACAAAATCATTTTTTAACATAAACCTCTAAACAGCTATGATTGTGAAATTTAATATAAAGTGAATCTGAATATGTTTCTATCTTACACTGAGCGACTTTCATATTTCTATTAACCCGAACGTGCGGTAAGCTCCACCTTTCTTTGATGACAGTCGTGAGGAATCATCTATATTTTTTATCTTTTGCAAGTAGATGGAGGAAGAGGAGCTGTGAGCTACGGCATGATGGGTAATTACACTCAGAGACTGACTGCTGGGACACGTTACTACACGACGCTGCAGCCCCTCTCTCTCTGACGGGGCTGCTGATAGGGGAACCATGGAAATCCATTTCATATTCTGAACGATGTGCTAATAGAAATATTCCGTTAAGTGACGTATCCAGGCAATCTGCTCCGCTTCTCCGCAAAAGACAAATCCATCATTGTGATGGGTGTGCTGTTGCTCGTCCGTGTTTTGGGGACGATGCAGTTCAGTTTAACAAACCCTCCGACGCCGTTAGCTCCCTGCAGCTGCCGTGTTCATCGTGCAGTGGTTTGTTTGAACGCTCGCTCCTCTTTGTTAATCCTTCTTTTATCAAACACCCTCCTCACACCTTCAAACCCCCAGTGCCACATCACACAAGAGTTGGACCCCCTTTGTATTTACGTTTCAGGTACCGAGGAGGATGATCGGAAAAAAAATTCATGCAAGTCATTCCAAGACTGCAATAGCCTGAAAAAGAAATATCTAATCAGGTTCGTGCAGTCCGAGCCAAAGCACCCAGAATTTTGTGTGTTAATGAGGGATTCTGTGTAAAAATCCATAGACCAATCCCAGGAGCCTGCATGTCTCTCAGTTGGCAGCTGTTCCTACAACACGGTAAACGGTGCATGGCCAGGCTTTATAGTCTGTAATGCGACTTTGAAAACTCATTTGCAGTTCATAATTGAAAGGGGAGCCTCAAAGTTTCACCGTCGAGAGACATTTTGTCAAACATTTTATAAATCAGTGTCACCTGCAGGTGAGGGATGACCTTTCCCCGACTGCGGTTGCATTTATCACCCGAGCTCGCAGCCACATTATCAGCGGTGTAAACCAGGAGGGGGAGTCACAAAGCACCACTTCACTAACGACCAAGCAGTATATCATTTAAAAAAACTTTACTAGCGGCAAGATTAAAGTGGTGAACGTCAGTGCATGAATAATTATACTCCAACAATATGATATAGGCTACGTAACCAGTAACGGTAGATAATAATTGCAATGCTGGAGATGGTGAATCTATTGGTCAAAAGCCTTTGTGAACAGATTTCCTTTTTTTTTTAGGTTCCAGGACGAGGTAGGAGGGTGGACGAAGTCAGGCAGGTGTTGGTGGTGGTGGGACAAGGGAATCGAGGGATGTAAAGGTGAGGGGGAAGATTTGGAAATTGGGAATTGGAATTCTGTACAACGTACAGAGTGCTTATACTTTTGGTATTTTTAGTATATTTAGTTGCGTTGATATCTCTACAATGTGTGGTATTGCTGCTTTAGCTGAAATAAAACATCTGAGTACGTCTTCCTTCGAAGAAGTTCTCTTATTGTATCTAAAGCCAAGGAGCCGCGAGAAGGCTGCTAACGCTAAGAAAATTACTTTTTACTTGATTTAAACCACTTTGTGGACAACAGTTTCTGGGACATACAAATATGGATTAAAGCAGTTCACACCTGTTCAGCTGTCACAAACAGTGTTTGAAAGATTACAGTGGGAAAAAAAAAGGATTGTTGTTTCATTGTCATTGTGGAAGTTCTTTTTGATCATACGTACGGACACAGATCAATTTATGTACATGTAGCGGGAACTATACGTCTTATTTTTCTGGGTTATATGTTTCGTTATTGTAAATACTAAAAACATCTATGATCATGATTTTCAGATCATGTGAGTGAGTTTATCATTAGCATCACTATCTGCCCTCAGCGTTTAAACCCAATTCCTCTCTGTACTCACTTATCACCAAAGGCATTTAGTCAGTAAACATCTGCTGCTGTTGGATATTGATCCTCACAAAAATTAATACTTGTCCGCCCCTTGCATTTCACAATTCAATATCTAATAAATCTCCGCTCCTGATGTGGAGGCTGTGATTGTTGGAGCATGTCAAAGACAAATTTCTGTGCGAACGGACAATTGAGTGTTATCTGATATTATCCCTCCAGGCACAATCTGTCCCGAGGAAGCGAGCACTGCAGCTTGTGACGAATGTTGACATTCTGTTCTACCTTTTTCTCCTCAGAGGATGATGAGACAAAACGAAATTATGCAGGTACAGCTTAAGCCCGTGACTCATTTGTACTGGGCTTCCTGATTTGGACGGATGTAAAATTTGGTATGATCAAACAAGTGAGAGTAAATTAAAAAGGAACCGGCGATTGGATTAATCGTTCTGTGACAACAAGATGAATCACAAATGTTCAGGTTGGTACCAGAACTCGACTCTTAAGTTTCACTTTAGTTTTTAAGTTTTTGTGGCTAATTAGCTGAACTTGAAAATTCACAACTTCATCCTGCACTTGGAGCCGAGACACATTATTATCACTATGAGAACTTACAAAAAAAAAAATTATAAGCTCTGCTGCAGTGATAGCTCATCCCCCAGACAATACCAGTGGTAGACTTCTTGAAGAGAAGTTGTGTGGATGTGTGCACGCTGAAAGTGACAATGAAAAAGAAATGAAAAATGAAAAAGAAAATACGTCTGGTTTTTTTTCCTTCATGAAGGATGAAGAATAACTTTGCTTGTTTTTTTCATTTGACTCACAAGAGCAAGAATAACTTTCAAATTACACATCAGTTTGAAGGAGTGGTACAAAAACAAATGTATTGACTTTAATCTCATTGTTAAAAAAGAAAGGAGTATCATATTTGTCTGCCTTTTCCATTAAAAAAAAAATCCATAATGATGAATCCAGCTCCTCTAACAACTGCGATTTCTCTCAGGGCGAGATCTGACGTTGCAAAGCCATCGAGCCTCGCCAATAACTTTTCATCAATCTCCCATACTACTTTAAAGCCCAAGTTTGTAATTTGTGTAATTTTCACACTGAGGACAGTGCAGTTGCTTTGCGAACAGGTTTCACATTGTCGATTCTGTGTGGGAGCGAGACGCAACGTAGCAGCTCGGTCAGAAAGGATTTCAGCTTTTTAATATCGCATAGATGTGACGTCTTTACCAAAAGAACGCATTCATGGCAATCGTGTACCGATTATGATGAACAAGTATTGAGTTTCCGATATTACATGTATCACTTCAAAACCGATTACTGTCAGAAAGTGCAATTCTCTCCATGAAAATACCAAGGCTGAAAATATGGAACGGTTGCGACTCCGCCAGTTTAATTACTTTTCCCCACAGCAGCGTTGTGTCCTTCAACTCGTCTTTCCGTATAAAATCAACGCTGGCAAAAAAAAAGCGCTTCCATAAAAACCCTCAGCAGGAGGAAGTCCACCCCACTGCCCCCGGCACAGCACCTCCGATACAACCTCGGCCTCATCTCACAGCGGAAGCGGCTGTTTGGCATTCCCCACCACAAATGAAACGTATTCCGTGTTTTGCCCCCGTGCCGGCTCCTTTCTGCCCCGTGGTTTTGATTCCGAGAGTGCCTCTGCTACATCTTTATGCAAAGCACACTGATGAAGCAGCCACTTATCATTAAGTGGCTGGCATTGTCATACATCAGGGTTTCGTGTTAGATCGGCTAATATATGCATTATTAATCCAGACGAGGTGCCGCGCCGGGTCTTTATGCATATACCTATTAGCAAGGCAGAAGTATTAATTCCCATCCATGCACACATTACGCCTCATCAGGGGAAAGAAGAACGTTGTCGGTAGTGTGTGTGAAAACTTTTTGGATTCACGACGCCTTGTTTACACTCGCAGCAAAAGGAATATTACGATGTGATGATATGGTGAACAGATCCTCATAAGCTGCTTTGGGACATTTTCCTGAACATTTTCCAGAGATGCTGTACGTGAGAACGCAAATGTCTGCAAATGTTGCTCCAGACACTTTTCCCGCCGGCTCCCTGTAGTGAAAATTCAGTCAAAGTGAGCCCATGTGAGAATACAGCAGGACAATATCCAGAAGATTCACGGTGAGCAAGTGGGCGCCACTCCTCGCCTGAATGTTCTTGAGAATTGTTCTGCCGTTGAGAACTCGTCTGACCCGGACAATCTCTTTTTGCGTTCGTCATACGTCAACGGCAAACTCTGGAATATCGCTGGACCCATTTTCCCATATTACCCATATTCCAGACATTTTCCTGAATTCATGTCCGAAAACATATATATATATTTATATATATAAATTTCTGGTCAAAGTCATCCAGGTTATATTTACAATTCTTTTTATCTGCTTTGGGCATGTCACAGTACCAGAAGTTTAAGCACTAATACCATTTGAAATTTCACTGTTCTTGATTCCAGAATTGACTAACATGGTGACAGACCTGTAGGGTGAAAATAATAATAATTTGAAGAAGTCAGCATTATATTTCGACAGACTGAATGGTAATGACTTTTCTTTTTCACACCTGTCGTTGCAAATGCACTTGCCACCGCGATCCCACATGTTGTTGTTTACTGCGTCTCAATTTTCCATTTTAAATAATCGAATTACCAGCATTGCCACCACATCTGTTGACGAACCTGACTGATTATCAGGCTGTGTCTTGCAAAAGTTATCAAGGAATTTATAATAAAGAAATAGTACCATAGAGAGAAAACCAGCAAAACCCCTCAGTACAGGGATCTCAAAAGAGAATCGTGAAAAAAGTTCAAGAAAATGAAAATATGACAGTTATTTATATAAATATTTAAAATAAAATATAATATAATCTATCCTAGACTCCTTACATGTAAACTTAAATGTTTCAAGCATTTAAAATTTTAATAAAAAATTCAGCCCATTAACATGTTAAAAGTCTAAACAAACATGTGATAGTAAAAACAAGTGTCAGGATGAATCAATAATGAAAAGAATTGATAGCCTAATAGCAGGCCTAAAATGATGGCTGTAAATAACGTAAAAAAGTTTTAAACAGAAAAGAAGCATAAACACTCGCAAATGTCGTGAAAATATAAAACTTTCTTTGATCAAAGTCAGTTACATAAAAGCAAGCAGACATGTAAAGAAAGCATTTGAAAGTATCACAGATTAGTATTTTGGTAAGCCGTCATAAATTCCTTGCAAATATTTTAGCACCACACATCTGCCTCTTACAAGTTGTTGTACTTGATGGCCGGCAATGTGCAGTATACTGAGAGTTTGCTACCTCATATGACAGATTATACACAATTCCTCAAGTCTATTTATAGCCTCTCATTCTGTAAAGTGTTACACAGTCTTCTTCTGATTTGGCCTAAACGGGGTAGTGAAGCTTTACCCACGTCGGTAATCCTCGCCTGAGATTTCCAAGCGCAGCCCCTCGCGTTAGAGCAGCGGATGATATGCGGCGTTAGAGACGGCGAGAAGAAGAGCGAGGGGGAGAAAAGGAGGGAGGAAGGGGCTGTGGAGAGGTGGACCGTTGAGCTTGTTGCTCTGTGCGAGCGGAGAGGGGAGGAAGTGAAGTGTCTGGACGACAGGACAAATCTGAAACTCTCCCCCGGGGGAGAGGTTTGTGTCGGCCACATGCTCACAGAGACCGGCCTTTTGTTATGCTGATTAACTCGGCCTTTTGTCCAGGACTCTGATGGAGTGTGTGAGTGTGTGTGCGAGGGAAGAGGACAAGAGAGCAAGAAAGACTTGCATAGATTACAACATATCGCAGCGTACATGTTGGAAAGACAAATTAATAATCAGGGGATAGAGGAAAAACATGATCTTGTTTCTCTTCTGTTCAGTTGATTTTACTTAACTTCTTACAGCCTGTAAGTAGTGTCAACCGTCAACAATAAAACACACACAAAGAGGCTTAACTTCACAAATCCGCAACGAACAACAACATTCAATATTACAGGAAGTTATTGCACTTTTTCATAACCGTCAGTGCAGATCGAAAAGATATTCAGTTTGATGATATAGACCAGAGGAAATGTGGCAAATCATCACGCCGGAGAAAGTGGAATCACAGAAGCAAATGGCTCAGATGGATGAAAGATTATGATTTACTAGATTGAGTAATCGATCAATGAGTTATTGATGACACGGATGGAAACGGGGAAGGAAGAAAGAGTGAGTCAGGGATAGAGGAGAAAAGAAAGAGAGGAAGTGATGCTGGACACAGTTCGGGATGAGACGTGAGCCTGTGGACGATTCGTACCGAGGGGTGTGAGACGAACACGGAGAGAGGGAGAGCGAGGATGACAGAAGGTGTCCCTCTCGCCGAACGTCCAGCCCCCGACTCCGACGTCAGAGGCTGAGAGACACAAAACAAGCCGCTCTCAGCTGAGCTCCTCACTCGCGCTCACACACACACACTCACTCGTCCACAGACAACGCGCCGCGCTACCTGCTCCGCGCTCGGGACCACTGTGTGCGTAGGCGTGCGGCAAGAAACCCACTTGGTCTCCCGCTCCTCAGGACGGGAACATACTTCGTCTCTTGCTGGTTTGCTGCCTAATTCTGTGCGAGGACGCTGGGGGAGGTGGGCGGGTGGTTGGCGGGTGAAAGGATTCGCCTCGGACCCCCGACCCAGACCCCGTCCCACAGAGCAGCAGATGTCATAGAGGAGGAGAGGCGGAGGGAGAGGGAAACCCAATCTCCCCATTCATACCCCTCCTTCCCTCATCTGTGAGAACAATACCCAGCCTCCAGTGGCAGAGGGTCAGCTTTTGTCCCCCTCCCCACGCTCCCCCTCGAGAGTGAAGAGCAGACAGACGCGCTGACACATTGACCTGCTGAGAGAGAGAGAGAGAGAGAGAGAGAGAGAAGACAAGACAACGGACGCCACCGACTTCATTCAGTACTTGGACAGCTCCGGAGCAACAGCCAGCGGGACTGTGTGTTTTTTTCTTCTTCATCCCATGAGTGAGTAGAGACTCCGTCTGGCGAGGGACGACTGAAGCTCGACTTGGGGCTTCGGGGGTAGACGGAGAAGTACAAAATGCAGCCCCCGTGCTCGCTCCAGCTCGGCCCCTGTGGCGCCGCGCCGGCCCTGGGGTCGCAGGGCGGCGCCGGCAGCCTCTATCAGCTGGAGGAGAAGCAGCTCTTTGAGAAGTTTTGGAGGGGCACTTTCAAGGCGGTCGCCACGCCGAGACCGGAGAGCGTCATCGTGGCCAGCATCACCGCTCGCAGGAGGGTGATCGGGTGAGTTCCCTCGTCTCTCGCACATTTTCACCCTGATTTGAAATATGTTAGATATCCAGCTGCGATAGTGAGGGTTGTCGAGCGTTTGTCTTTGAGCAAGAAACTCAACAGTCACAACACCACAGAAAGGGGTTGTGGAGCGATTGCTGAGAAGTGGCGGCAGGTGCATTATTCTCCATGCAAGTTATACCAAAATCCCTAATGTACATATGCCAAAAAAAACCAAAACTTGCCTAATGACAACAGTGTAATATTCCTTTATTTGTATTTGATGAGCTGAGTGAACTTTTGTTTTTGTGTCTGCGGCCGGTCATCAGGTCCTGCTTTCTGTAAATGTTTCTCCCTCTCCGACTCCAGCGTCCAACCCCCGCTCAAGTACAGAAACTCATTATGGCACGATTGTAGCCTCAGCTTTTTTTGCATGCCCTGTTGCCGGTCGTCTCAATTCGTGGGACGCCTCCCCCGGTCGCCACCTGTCGGGTGGTACTGTATGTAATGCTGAAAAAAATATATCTTCGCTAGCAGGAAATATGTGACCGATCAGTATCTTTACATTTTTATTGAACATTTTTATCGTATATTATATATATACTGTATGAATCAAAGTTATTTTAAAATCTCAATTAAGGTATTTAGTCTTATTCAGTGATGGTGTTTGATTCTGCTCACGTTGGGAGGGGTGGGGCGGCACCACAGCGCCCTCTATTGGCCAGCTGCCCACTGGCTAGAACCAACAAAGTTATGTTTTTTATCATATAGATATGAGTGTTCATGCTATTGGAGCGTTACTGCCCAAAGGTTCTTCAATTCAACTCAAAAATTCAGATTTGGTCTCGGAAGAGCATGCTAACGAAATCTCCAAAAAAGCAGTGGGCGTGCTTTTTTAGATTTGCAGGTCAAACGACATTTAGTTGTCTCGTTGAGAATCTGGATAAATTATTCATATTTTTACCAATAAATAGGAAACCATTGCTTCAACAGCATTCCAGTGACTGTTTTTCAAATGTACATAAAATTGTCTGAGCCCAATTCGACCAAGAAGCGAGGACATTCGTACTGTACACTCGCCCGAATGTTTTTTTGCCGCTGGACAGATATGTGAGATACAGTATCGCCAAAAGCAGCCGGCGTGAAGAGTGCGATGTCTAGTTAATTGTCCCCTTCAAAGGTCACGTGCATGGCAGCGTCTTCATGCCTCTAATGTCAGACTAATGCCCCCTCTTCTCCCTGTGACGTGGCGTTGTGCCAGTGTGATGAAGGAGCAACGCGCCCCGTGACCAAAGGTTAGGACTGTAGCAGCAGAGAACGTGGAGGAAGGGGGAGGGGATGAACATTTGTTGGCCTTTCCGCTCCTCATCCTTCTTCCCTTCGTCGTATCCCGTCTTTGCTCCCGTCCGCACAATCAACAGTCATTTGCTGACTTTTGACAACCTTCTCCTTTTGTGTTCACGCGATGTTCAGGGCCTGCTCCGTCCAACACTGGACATCGGCAAAAAGAGACGCTGCTTCGTCTTTGAGGAAAAATCTTACGGAGCAGATAATTATTGTTCAGACAGGTATAGAAGAGTTACATGCTCCCAGACGTGCACATTTTTTTTGTGCTTGTGCACTACGTTCATATCAAACAACGTCACCCGCTTGGTTGACCTTTGAATGGCTCTGACACCCACTATCAACTCTCTCTCATGTGAAATTAGCTATGTTAATGAGGATTACAATGGTCCATTTCATCCTGCGTCAGCACAGGCGGCAGAAAGACACACTGAACCAGATAATGTGCCTTTAATGGCTTCTATTACGGCGAGGCAATTGGCCCTCGTTATAATGGTTTTTATCAGCTTGTAGGATACGACAAAAATATATATATATTTCAAGAATATGACGAAATACGCATTTGTTTCATTGTGTTCCAATCCAATAACTGCAGCCCCAACGTTCCTCTCAGCCAACCATTCAAAGCAGTTTGGGGAATCTGCAAAAGAAATTGAAAAAGAGCAAATGGGCAATATATATATATATATATATATATATATATATATTTTTTAAATGTAATGTGACTGGCTGCCATGAACTGAGCAGCCTCTATGAAATAGCTGGATACTTCGGAGCAGGGGCCCCCGACTTGTCTGTTCAGCTTTGGCTTCTCTTGGAAGGAAGCTATCCTCAAGTGGCTCCGCCCCTCCACAGGGGGCCCTCGGGGCGACAGTGATGACGACGACGACGATGATGATGAAGGCACAAGGTGGCGGTGGCTGGCGAGAACAAACGTCCCCAGAGAGCAAACATAATGTTGCTAATTCGCCCGGGTCTGTTTGTTGAAAGGCGACGACAGCAGCAGCAGCAGCAGCAGCAGCAGCAGCATCTTCCCCTGTCCTCCAATGTTGCTCTCCTCTCGCTCCTCCTCCTCGTGGAGGAGAGAAATGCACGGGGACTTTTCGGGTGATGCAGATTGTAAATAATGAGTAAAACAAAAACAAACATGAGAAAATGGATCCAGGAAGAAGACTCCGTCATTCCTCGCTCGCCTTCCTTTGCATGCGCTGTTGATTTTGCCAGAGCAGGATGTGACTCGGGAATGCTTAGACCATCAGAATGCATGGCCTTAGGCTCTGTCCTCTGCCTCTGACTCTATCTCTGTTCTCTCTGCAGGAGGAAACATCATTATTCACTGTGGGTAACTGAGGGTTGATGAACAATTGCAGTGAAAGTGAGGAGGGGGGGGCATTATGTCCAACAAGCAGAGAGGAGACAGAGGGAGAGCCACAGGGAGATGTTTCATGTTCAATCAGCACAAGTCTTTATTATCTTCTTCAATTTGTACCGACCTCGCCTTCCCTTTCCTTTCCCTTCTCCTCCACTCTTCTTGTTCCTGAAATTTAAATGCTGGAGGGGCCCCGAGAGCCACAGAGGAGTAATTAGAGTTTGTTGTTCTCGCTCTGTCCTCGCTGTCTCCTCCTCTTCAGGCCAGTCACACAGAGGAAGGGGAGGAGTTCCCTGGCTCTGTGTGCAGCGGGGTGGGGCCTGCACCGCAAAACCATTATAACCCTGCAAGCTGTTGTGTTCATGGGGGGGCTCCTCATGAAAAATGCAGCCCGGCTCACTTTGGGGTGTTTGTATGCGTGCGTGCATGCGTGCGTGCATGCGTGCGTGCGTGCGCGTGCGTGTGTGTGTGTGTGTGTGTTTCTGCCATATTAGTGGGGTCTTGTCCAACTCTGGCAGATGGCAGGCTCAAGAGAGTGCAACACAAGGGAGGAGGGAAAGTGTGTGTGTGTGTGTGTGTGTGTGTGTGTGTAAATTGTGGCAGGAAAAGTGGACAAAATGCTTCTCCAATGGCTGATATTTCTTTGTAAACTAAATATCTTTATTTAAGCAACAACTCGCTGAAACAAAAGTTGATTGCCCTTTTCACTGTTTTTCACATTTCTTAGATCAAATGTTTAAAAAAGAAGAGAAAACAAGACTAGTTAAGACTAGTTAGACTAAGTTAAATCAACATATCTTTGTTTGAAACTATCTGACCAAATTCTAATTGTTTTAAAATTGCTATGATTACAGGCATTCTATTAAAGGCTTGATACAGTTTCTAATATATCTTTTTTTTAAATGTTATTCACCAAGTTCTGTTGATCTGGTCAGTCTGAGTGAAACTGGGTTCAAATGTTTCTGGTTATTTGTTAAAAAAACATTAAGTGTTAAGTATGAATCTGACGCGTCCAGTGAGGAAACTTATCTACCTTTAACTACCTGCACTTACCGACAACTCGTGTCAACTTTTGGATGTATTCACCAGCTGTGGTGCCGCGTTTGTTCCCAGAACATTCTTATAATCTGCTGCTTTGATTGGCGGCTTCTTCTTCTCCGTAGCTACGCTGGCCGAGGCCCATTGGTGTTTCGATGCTTTAGCTTCATCGCCTCCCCCCCACTCGCCTCATCAGGAACCATTTTGAGGATTTGAGGGAATATCCTGTAGGAAGATGGGTTTTGTTCACGTGTTGACAAACTGCCTTGGGTTTAAATTTCTGCTCTGGCCACCTTAGTGTGTAACGCGCACATACAACGGGAGAGCGGGAGAACGAAGGAACACAGGATATACCGACGTCTCGAAAAAAAACATCAAACAGTAGCAGTCAGAGCTCCCACTGGGACAATGCATCTCCCTCTCTCCGTCTTTCTCTCTCTGAAGAGAATGACAAACATCATTTAGTGACGGACGAGGGGTTTGTCAGCTGTTACCGTCTCTCTGCCTGTGCGTCTGCTCTCTTCATCGCACCCCCGACTTCTCTCCCTCTCCTTCGCAGCAGTATCTCTCTCCTTCCTCCTCTCTGTGTCTTTTTCAGTGTGCGTTAACTTGCACTCCGTGTCTGTGTCGTATCACTGAGGTTCGCCGCTCGCAGCTGCTGAGGCGTGCTGACAAGAGCGCACGGGGATGATGATGCCGCCGCCGCCGCCGCCGACTCCCCATGCGGGGAATCAGACACATCACCGAAATGGATTCACATTTGATATTGATTCCCCGCGTGGCCCTTTCCGTTTGAATCAAACTCAGTGACTGTGCTGCTTTTAACACTCGAGGCTTAGCAACCGTCCCGGTGTGTGTGTGTTTTTTTTTGTTTTGTTTTTTTACAGAAGGATGCGTCGTGTTAGTCGCAGGAATTGTAGCTGTAGCAAGGGATGTTAATTAGTGGACTGGATTTATATTTGATATTGATTTCTGCACTGCGAAAAAAATCCTTTAAGTCAAAGCAGATTAAAAGCTGCTACTGATACGATCTCGAAGATTTCATTCTCGGGTCGATGTGGCGACATGTGCGGTTTGATACAACGGGTCACAGAATTCTGGAGGCATTGATGACCACGTACCACGTGGTCATCGCGACCCTCAGCAGCAGGTCCTGGCTTTGACTCCTGATCAGCCGGAGCACACCGTCTCTAAAAAAGCCCCAAAGTATACTCTCATCATTTCAAGGCAATAATTGACCTTTTTCTTTCCATCATTCTGTATGCGGCCTTTGGTCGGATTATACGCCGCACACGGCTTGAGTTCGCCAAACAGCAGGACACGGAGAGAGGAGTCGGTTACCTCGCTGAGACGTTTGTGCGACAGGCCTGTCGCCTGCAGCTCTTCGTCCAACAGCTCCCTGTGGCTGCTCCTAATTGTACCACTACTCCCTGAAATATTGCAAACTGACCCACCGTGAACGTGACGAACGTAAGCTAAGACTGCTGTGTAACTTACAGGGAGTTTTACAGCTTTTTGATCAAGCGTTTTTGATTTTGTCCAATTGGGTTTTTGGACTAGTTAGGTTTCATAGGTAGGAATTGTGGTCCCCAGTTTTCTATATTTGCTAAATCACTGCACTGCAGCACCAACTGCGAGATGAATGATTCAAGAAATTGGTATTATATCCAATTTTCAGTCATACATTAAAAGAAAGTTTTAGAATATGGGTCTTCGGTTCTGCTTCATTATGAATTTCGTGGGAAAATAAAAGCCTGCGTTTGCTGTCGCCCCATGAGTGGAGACTTTTATGAGACCTCTGAAGAGTGAATCTTTCTCTGTCACTTTTTTATTTGAAATCTTGTCAAACGTGAGGGAAAACGTAAAACTATATGACCCGTTGGAATTCAAAAATGTACGTCTTTTAGCGCAGCAGTCATTTTTGAGTAACTCACCTTGTTGTCCACTAAACATCACTCTTAGCTTGGCCTATGGCTTCCCCTATAAGGAAGTTAGCAATTCGGGCGATTCAATCAGTCATTGTGCCCATTAGTGACATTTTTCAGATGATAAACCGAAATACAAAAGCAGGAAAGATTCATAAAGTTAGTGAACGGATGCAGTAATATCCGTTTTAGCTGTATTTCACTAATATTTGTTAACATGAACTATCATTAGCCACCATCCTATAAACTTCTGGCCATAATAGACTAAGTGAGGCATGTAACAGCAAACCGCCCCGAGTGCTTTGAGTTGAGCAGTGTTTTGTTTTGCTGAATAATTAAACTTTTAACTCGTGAGAAGAAAAAATATTCTATGTAAATATCTAAAAACTTAAATAGTCTCACTTCAGTGTCGCAGTAGAAATTAAACTGTCATGTTACCTACTGTACATGACAGCAACCTGCAGAGGCGAAAAAAAGATTTAGTTCAATTTATCGACCGGCCCCCCAAAAAAACTGACATTCAAAAGGCAGCACATTAAAAGGCAGAATTAGAAAAGACATTAACTGGCCTAAAGTGCAAAGTGCCAACAATATATCAAAGCGGGTCGAGGGTTTAAGGTGTAATTTCTCAATTTCACTGACTGAACAATCACTTCACAAGGGGATATTTTCTTGCTTTTAAATCTCACTCTTGACATCTCCAAATGTCACCCTTGCCGACACCGCGAGAAATTAGTTGAGCGGTAATGACACATCTATTGATTTTTGGGAGCCAATGCTGCACTTGAGGGGTTAACTCGTGATAGGTGTCTAATGTAGCCTGAGCATGATGGGTAACGGTGGCCGTGCCTGAAAGTCCCTTTGGATGCTCGGAAGACTCTTTGATATTTGAATCCAGCCAATCTCTCTTTTTCATGAACGTTGTGTTTGTGGTTATGAATCAGATGATAGAACTTCTCCGATTTCTTCTGTGTACACCCACATATACATGCATATATAAACACACACACATTACCGTTACGGTATTCAGCGGTTCTGTGCACCAACACCCCTTGAGGCATCAACTCCTAGCAACACAGAGGAACGCGCCTAAATAGAATTAACTCAGACATATCTGTGTGCAGCCGTTGCAATTTCCACACTGTTGGTCGTTTTATCATTCATGCCAGGCAGGCAGTACGAACACAACATAAAGAACTGGCTGCGACTGAGAAAAACACATAAATAGACATAGAATGGCTGCAGAGACGGTGACAAAGATAGCTCGGGTAAATGTGACAAATTAAAAAAAACAAAAAAACACAGTTGGACGCGATCATAGAAATAAAGACAACATCTAGTTGGTTCAGCGACACGTTATTGAAAAGTTAATTAAGAGACGTCGGCGCGGAAAGAAAACCAGCGCACTAAAGACTCTATCACGTGGAAGGACATTTCATATTTGTGTGCTTTGGAGTCGTCGCAGCACTTTATTTTTCTCCACACATTCCAGGCCCGCCAATATTTATTTATCTCGGTTTTGGCAGCAAGCATACTGTCGCATAACCTGAACCTTAACCCTTGTATATTAACCATGATAATAACAAACCTTCTATGAGTGAGCACCTCATTTTTTCCTCCATATTTGGAACAAACATCGAAAAATACATGTGCACATAACTGCCGGCATCCGCAGGTGTTTCTACCTATACTCTCATAACGTTTGGACATACTGTATAAAGGTATGCACATACAGTTCATATGGTGACTGACACACGTATAACGCCATGGGGGGGATCGACATGATAATTCCTCCAGAGCCAAAGAGCAGCAGCAGCATTTTCGAAGATGAAAGCGGAGAGCTGAGAGTTAACCCCTTCCACGAAAAGCTGCTGTGAAATCCCCCCCTCGGGGGATCGGTTTCCAGCCTGTGGTCCACCTCACCGCCTTCCTCCTCCTCCTGCTGCATCTGCATCTCTCATATCTTGAGTGGCACATTTTTCATGTGCAACATTTTATGTTGTCAGGAAATTGTGGTTAATAAAATAAAAAAAAAACCTCAAGGGGATTCTGAAGGTCAAGTGTGATTGACTGACTATTTTCTAAGCCTTAGGATAGACACGAACTGCTGCCCCTGCTATATTTTTATGGCGAAAGGAATTTGTGATATTTTATTTCGGCAGAACTTCATTTAGCTTTTTTCTTTACTTAAGCGTTAGTTTTACAAATGTCATCCTGGTTAGAATAAGACATTGAGCATGGTTATTCATATGCATGATGTATGATTTTAATATAACCATGGAGTCTGATCATTTAATCTCTCATTTCTTTACTGAGGTGTTGTATTTTCAGTTAAGGACGTAATTAACAATTATTATTAATTATTCAGTATATATTTACCCACACTGTTGTTAGGTTTAGGTTATTTTTTACTCAGTGGGAGAGCAGGAGTGCACACCAATTAAATATTTGCCTCTGCATCGCTCTGCAATATGAAATAAAATGTAAAATAGACCATGAAAAATAGCCCCCTCTGCATTACTGCTCATTTTAAATGGTTCCTAACGATTAATGTCCCTATCGATTGAAAGGAAATTTAAATTTAAAAAAAGGGAGATAAGGACGTGGGGCTAGGAGCAGGGAGAACGAGGCTTCAGCTGATAACGCTACATTGGAGATTTTTTTTTTGTCGTAATGAAAATATTTTCTGTTCATTATGAAGCTGCGGTGAGACCACCAACAGTTCTGTTTTGATATCCTCCTCTTCCGTGCTTATTCAAAATCCATCTGCACCTGCTGTTGAAACTGTTGTGAACACCCCATTGTGGGCTTGCGTCAATGCAACAATGCGATTGGCTCGCTATTGGTTTCCCTGTTCGGCAGGCGATTGGCTGTTTTGGGGGAAGGAAGGTGAGACCTGGCTTTATATAACCGCCATCTTTGGCATTATGGACTATTCTACTCTGGATCTTAAAGTGGTCTATAGAAACTGACTTCTTTTTGCAACCAGCTGAGTCGCCCCCTGCTGGTCATTCCAGAGAATACAGGCTTGAGGGACTTTTCAGTCCCAGGGCCCAGTTCATGTCCATTTTGTCTGTTGCTGGGCTACAACATCTGGGTATTAGCACGGGGCGAGGGGGAGTGGCCTTCTGCCAGGGCTGCAGCGCCACCTAGTGGTGGGTGGCTGTGTAACATCTCAGATGCAACAGTTAACCAACATTGAACATTAATAAAATAATTTGAGTTATACATGGCAAAGGCAGCAGCCTTTTAATAATGTAATCTACTGTATAGGTATAGGTAAGTTAAGGTACAGTTTCCAAATAAAATGTACCAACGTATTAAAAGTATGTTAGTATTCACTGTGAAGAACATAGTGTTGTGTAAAACATTTGAAATTAAAACAACCAAGTTTTCCAGCTAAAACATCTAAACAGACGTTGATTTACTGTATAAAGATTGCTTTGGTGACAGCATGTGATTCAGATTTTTACTCATGACCAAACATTGCTGTCACTCATCTAAACATTTAAATATCCATCATGTTTTTTAAGCTCGTCATGCATCTTTCATGAGACTTTTTACACTGAAAGTGAATGTTGCGTGTTACTGTAGTGGAATCAAAAGCGTAACACACACTCGGTATCAAAGAACCAGTATGTCTTAGTTGAACTAAAGTAGTTCAGTAGGTCTACTCTCCCACTCTGAGCATTGACAAAGACACCAAGACAACAGAAAACATATTTCATCAAAACATGTAAATGTTCAATCAGCATTGGTAAAACATGGGGGCGAGAATGTAATCTGTCATTGAATAAAGGAGAGATTTTCTGCTCCCATGGCAGAGCTGGGGAAAATGACTTTGAGCCCTAGTTTTTATGCCTGAATTAACTTAACTCCATTGTCACAACAGAAAAAACTCAAAACCATAAGCCTTGTTTTGAAAGTTTTCAGTCTTTTTTATTGTAATCTGTCCTATTCATTTGTTCTTTTGCACAGAAGTAGACTGAACTCGAGCAGTATTTGTCTATTTTGCACCTGGTTGCACCTACTTCATGTTAAAATCGAGCACACTGACATTTAAAAAGACTCGTGGCATTTAAGTCCATTAACATAGTCAATTGTGTTGTTTTTTTCACACAAGGTGTGTGCGTGTGTTTTGGCCAAATTCACACTCTGCCAGAATAAATATAACAGATGGAAACACCGTGGTTGGGATCAGTATCAACGCTCAAAACAACTGTAAAGACTTATTTCTCCTATAAAAAAGAATAAATATATTTTTTCCTGTGCTTCGTTGACACAGACATTTCTTTGCAGAAGCT
Source organism: Scophthalmus maximus (assembly GCF_022379125.1). NCBI lineage: Eukaryota > Metazoa > Chordata > Actinopteri > Pleuronectiformes > Scophthalmidae > Scophthalmus > Scophthalmus maximus. The sequence continues at coordinate 4,492,025 of NC_061533.1, read as the reverse complement.
GTCAAGACCCACTAGCTAAATTCTTTCGTACACAATTGTGGGTTTCTGATCTTTGGCCCTATCATGCTCCGGCCGCTCGACATTACTTGGGTTTGTGAGTAACGCCTACAGACAGATGTTGCCTCAAATACTAAAATTAAATCTTGTTTCTCGTGGCTGCTGCAAAGTTGAACCTTGTTCAAAGAAGAAGATATTGCGTACTTTCTGAAGACTGATGAAGCCGCACACAACAAGGTTAAAGCTGACGCAACTGACAGGGGTGTGTCCGGCAAACGGCTTTATGTAATTGGATTCTGTTATATTTCGTGAAATGAACAGGGTGAAAGAGAGACAGAGAAGAAAAGGAGAAATGGTTATTATTTTCAATAAGCAGGCAGGATGGAAATCAATATAATAGCAGTGCACCATGACTGTAATATTTGTCTAAAAAACAGGAGAGAGAGAGAGAGAGAGAGTGAATGAACAAAGGAAGGAAGGAACTAGGACACGAAGAAGGGGGGAGGATGTGACTGACATTTTGAGATTGTCCATTTCAGGACAGTGGAGCAGCCAAGGTTATTACATTTTTACTGAATATCATATCCCAGCCCGTGAATAGAAAACCTTTACCAAAGGGAATTGAATCATACGTAGGCACATAATGTACAGCATTGAATAAACTCATAATAGAGGGTGAGAGAGAAGGTGAAACTCCCTTTGTCCTCTGACGACTATGTCGGAACGGTCGGTGGTAAATCTTTCAGACGGTGAGAAGTGACCTATTCCTTTTAGCGATTCATTACTGGGGAGTGTGGTGGCTGCGAGGGGGACGGCTCGCTCATTACGGCCTTTTAGATCCTCACAAACCAGCTGGGTGTTCCCGCACATGAAAAGGATATGAGCCGACGCTCGACTTGAACTGCTAATCGTCTGGCCTGCAGCGAAGCGGCAGACACAAAAACACATGTGAATTGTAAGCAAGTGGTTTTTTTTTTTTTGTTTTATGTGAATAGACTCCAAATTAAAGAGTATGACTTCTATTTGCAGCAAAAAACAAACCTTTAGACAACAATACAAATGTGTTAATTGCCAAAAGGTTGCACTAGCGGATTAACCTTGCGGCCATTGCTGACAAGCCAGTAACTCGCTTTATAATGCTAACATGCTTTGCAGCCGGGAGCATGGTCGTGAAAGTCAGCCTCAAATAATAAAAGTCAGCGACTGTTGGCAAGCTAACCGTCTTTGCCGATAAGACGGCGCTGTTTAGCTTTATGTACCATCAACGCCAAAGTATATGCTTCTTCTGTGGAACATGTTTAAACCACGACAGAGCAGGATCATATTGGCAAAGATGGTGCGACACGGCTAGTAATCGTACGCCTGTCTGGATTCTCCAACTCCGTTCCTTCGAAGGTCGAAGTCAAGGCGGCTTGATGTTTTTAAATAGCTCACATAATTCACTCAAGTTGAACTCCACACATGCGATTTGTAGATATTGCTTTTTCGCATACGAGTGAATCTACTGAACGCAGCTTTTCCATTAAATTGAATCGACGTTTTGCTGTTTAAATGTTAACGGCAATCAAAGGCTGTGTGATTGTGACATCCTCTTGGGTCTTGTCTCTTTAAACCATGACCACAAACTTCGCAAATCTTAACCAAATAGATTTAGATGCTTTAATATTCTTAACCATTTTTATTAGAGGATGTTTTGGTCAAAACATTTTAAAGCTACTGATTGTTATAACTCCTACCTGTTTACTTCTTGTTGCTTTCTCCAGCTAAAATATGAAAAAAATTGAGATTAAACGTTATCTTACTAATTATCTTATTAATTGAATACATATAAATTATTTTTCATTTTCCGAATAGAACATAAAACACAAAATAACCATATACTCTGTGTGACAACTCCAGCCTTGCAACCGCCTCAGCGTAAATGATACAACGCGACGGGTTTTGAATATGTATTGGCTGGAAGAAAGTCATAATCGTAACACGATCAGTGGTGCTTTGGGGGGGATAGACACATAGTTATTGCCACATCCAAGTGGAAAGTGCCATGAGGTGGTACAATCACTCATAATGACAGTAGGCTGAGAGCCTTCTCAGTCTCAAATCGCACCAGGGCAAAGGCCTCATTAAATATGCATACATACCCTAAAGTTGGCATATTGGAATATCTGAAAAGTCCCAACATAATAGGCTGAAGTCTTTTCCCCCTGGCACCGAAAATTAACTCTGCAGTCAAAAAGAAAACCTCCCAGGAGCATCGTATTTATTTTATGTCCCCACAAACACACACTAGCACAGATTTAGACAAGACAGTAAAATTCAGCCTCAGTTTTGCCTATCGGTGACTGACTGTCCGCCTTGTGCGTATCTGCCTTTTTTTCTTTTTTCTTTTTCTGCCAAGTATGCTACTTATTTGAAACTGGACCCCTGAAGCGGTCACAGCATTCATTATTAAAATGCAAACTTATCAAAGTCAACTCCTCATCACTCAAATTAAATCATTTCAAGGCTGACTGGCTGCCACGTCTCGGCCTCCTCCTCCATTTTTCATCCTCGCTCCTTGCCCATCCTCATTTCAGGAGGACGATCTGCCATTCATGTGAAATTTGCCGCCATTTGCATAACTTATGCAGAGTTGAGGGCTCAAACTGTGGCCGTGTTGATGTCACAAAATGCAATCGGAGATGGGAGCGGAGAGGAATTAATTGGCCCGTGGCATTACTACCTTCCTCCTGCCTCGCTCTCACCTCTGCTGCAGCTTAGTGACACGAAATGTCACACAATGACAAGCGATTTCCAGAAGTATGACACCTTCAAGGTTCACTCCGGGGGAAAGACGACCTTACTTTGTGTGTCGGTCTCTCAAAACTTTCTGGCAAAGTTGCATCAGAGAAAGGTGGCTTTGTTCTAAGTCTGGAATGTTTTTGGTTGCTTTTCAATCAATGAATTGGAACATTTCAAGCAGCCACAAAAAATGTCTGCATTAACAATTTATGCTACTAAACCTCTTGCGAGTTCAGTTCAAGTAATCCTAGCATTTAGTGTTATTGTGTCAATATTCCTGTTTTCAATATTAAGTTATATATAATGAAGCAGTTCTGGTGCTTCACCGTTCTTATGTGAGCATAAAAGTGCACCCGCCGGCTCGAGGATTCATTTCTGATGCCTGCTCTTTTCTAAAGCAATAATATAATTTTTACTGCCTTTTAGCAGTAAAATGACTGCATTGTATCTGAGGGGTTGACGGGGTTGTTTGTTCAATACTCGTGTCTTCCAATTTTAGGACACTCCTAGCACGTAACAGCCATTCATTAGTGCAGTTATAGCCGCTCGAGGGAAGGTTTAAATGCAACAAGGACGCGCGCGATGTCATAGACAGTGAAGCACCCTTCACAGTTTAACACTGCCACAGAGGGAAGGTGTGTGAATCATCCTGGTTAAGTCTGTTTTCTTTCACTTCAGCCAAATCTGTAACAGCAAATATCTCTTTGTGTTTTGTTTTTTTTGCAATTTAAAGCCAGATTAGTTTAGATGAATGCAAGAAATATTGGCCTGTAATACATAAATAAAAACGTGAGTTTTAGTTTCAGCCACACATATAATAACGTTTTGTGGCCAAATCTGCATCAGCATTTCATAAATCTGCACAAATCTTTTGCGTTGGAGTTCAGCTTTGGTGAACTTCCCCGCTGACCATGAACTTGTGCAGTCAACCATCGACAAGCGGTCCGGACAGGGCTGACCGAGAGTGCTGGACAAAGTTGACCTAGAGATAACTATCGTAGCTTATTAGCAGCCTTTGTCTCTGGCACAGGGCTAAGCGATTCGTCAAAAAAAGCGTGGGTTTTGTTTCTGTGACAGTAAAACAAACGCACACCTGCAACGTTCATTGTCTGGTTCAGATCTGCTCCCACAATTTAGCATTTTGTGTTTGTCAGTATTTTGGTAGTTTGTGTCTGACGAGAAGATAAAATGATTCCTGTCTTTTATGTCTAAATAATGTGATGCGATCTGTGGTGAAGCTTAGCAAACTAACCCAGTTTGCCTGAACGAAATCATGGTCAAGCAACAAGCGGATACTGATCAGAGGAAGATGCTCCCATGTGAAGGGTAACGTCAAGGTCAAAGGGGGACAGTGTAGCCGGGAGGTGGAGAGAGCGAGAGAGATGTGCAGAGGCTACAGTCAAAGCCACGTCTTCCCACTGTGCTACTTCCCAGTGTGAGTGTTATTCCCAGTGACATTCCAGTTGCCGGCGCATCCCACTGAAAGCTGATTAGGACAAATGGTGCTGACAGGTTTGTCGTTGTTCCAAGAGTGAGAAGGAAGTAGAGTACAAAAATCTCCTGTTCTGTCGGGCCGAATCACAAAGAGAAGAGATAGGAGCTATGATCCTTTTAGCGAACTCGGAGCACGTCTTTTGCCCTGTTCAGTGGCACAACAAACCTCTTTGTCATTCATAAGTGGATGATCTCGAAAATTATAATGTCTTCGGCAACGTATAGGTCTTCCATGCAGTTTTGTATTTGCAGGCTGCAGAAAATCATTAAAGAAAGTGATGGTTTTTACATTACATCAGCAAACCGGCGGGACTGGTTCTGTTGCTCCGGTTTCCTGGAAATGGCTCATTTCTTTTCCTTAATTAAGTTTCGTAGCCGCCTTGCGAACTGCTCAGTCATTAGACATCAGTTTGGTTGCGATAGGGGTCCGATGCGAGTGGGAAAATGACTTTGCAGATGCAGTTTAGCAATGGCATTTCTGATTCATTCTCCGGGGAGTTGTTTAAGAGTTTGGAAGAGTATTAACGAGAGCATTATTTACTTTTCCGTTCAGTTGGTTTAGTGGGTGTGAGGACTTATTATTAGTTTGTTAGTTATAGTTAGTTAGTAGTAAGATGAGTTGAGCCCACGTTTACATTCAGGAAACAAATGATACCATCCCATTCTTCCAAACGATTCCTTTAGTATCAAATTAGGAATAAAGTGCATATTGTACATTCACATGAATACATGTCTAAGTGGAAACCCCCACCACCATCCCAGGCACATCGTACACATTGGACATTTAAGTCTTCCACCAAAACTCAACATTTTCGAAGCTTTGGGCAGAAAGCTGGTGGCACGGCTCTAAGGGGTTTCCGACCATGGCTTTGTTGCAGTCTCCTGTTCATAGGCGATCATAGGTCAACATTTTAATTTTTAAAGGTTTATGCCCAAATATTTGCAAAAACAAGGGCATTTTCATCATTCTGTGTTTGGCGTTCAACAGCATATGTTACCATGCAATGTTATAAATGTAATTCTTATTTAATAAGCTTGTCTTGAACGCTCATATTGGCATTGAAATCAAAGCACTACTGTGCCTCAGTGGGCTAACATGGCTCTAGGTACTTAGCCTTGTTTGAGTGTAAAGAAGCCCTTTTCCTAATTAATTCTATATCCTGTTGTTACTATTCTTGGATTTCGACAACTCGAGAAGTGACGTGCCCTTTACTCTGCCGTAACACGTCGTCTTGTTTGTCTTGTAAACCCATAAATAATCAACGGATCAGTTAAGTTTTGTGTCATTAGCCACGCAAGTCCTCCGCCGTCCAATTTTTAATTAACTTTTCAGCCTTCAAACTCGGCCCTATTCGTCATCCCGGAGAGGTAATCCGTTATGTATTCAGAGCCAGTAATTCACTACCTATAGGCAAGATTCACAAAATGAATCACAAGCTCGTTCGCTCACTGACATATTCGCTCCGACAAGCACAGTTCAAGAAGAAGTCACCGGGTGCGTTGGGGCGCTGTGAGCATTCAGAAATTAAAACATTTGATGAATTTGTTAGGGATTGATAATCCCTCGGTTTTAAAACGGTCCTTTAAAGAGAATTGATCATTGCAACCATGCGATGAAGAAATCTACTCTCCAGCTTTACTATGTGCTGTGGTGGGAATCTGTCTTTGACGACACTTTGTCAGTGAAACATTAAAAACTAAGACGTCTTCCAGCCTCAGAAGGAGTTCCTTTCAAAGATACAGACACTGTGTGAAGTTGAATTCGTCCACTAATTAAAAGAATCTGTTCTGGATCGGGGTGATCCGAGGATATTCCACCTAGTTATGAGAAATATAATTCATGTCTCTGGAATATATGAGCTCATTTTAGTGGCTTCCTATCTTTTTTTTCTTCTTTCTCCCCCTCCGTTTTGCATCGATGAAAGAATTGGTTATCACACTCGGCATGATTACTTTGGAAAACATGAAAGCCTCTCTGATAGCCACATAATTAAACTGTTATTTTGGGGCATTCAATTTAAAACCCGGGCTCAGCAGTGCCCTTGTTGGAGAAATGGAACTGCTTTGTCTCAGCACTCTCTTTTCACTCTGAAGACAGTTTGAGGAAAATCTAGTGGCAATAAAAAACCCCAGATCTGACGACAACAGAAGGCTCACAATTAATGATTTGCCTTGGATCCGACCAGGGCAATGCACGGGTGCCTTTTGTCCTCCCCCTCTGAGCGTCTAGGTCTGTTGAAGGCCCCTAAATTATTCAGGCTGTGCGGGGAGTTTGACTTTTTTTGTTTTTCCCCTTTCCTTGCACTGAGGGCAAGAATCCCGAGGTTTTGAAATAGAAAGAATCTGAACCATATTTGTAATAATCACAACGTCTCGTAGACTGGAGTCGGTAGAACGTCTGCCCGATCTAATCAACTTCCACATTAACACCGCGTTGTCTATATCTGGATATTATTTCAGAAACTTCCTGCAGTTAGAAATTCAGCACAGTGCATTATATCATGCGACGGACATTGAGCTGCCAGCTACAATTTGGCTACAGGACGACCTTATTCAGTTTGATATACTCCGCCAAGGTAGGGGTAGGGGGGGTGGCGGGCATATCAAGTGATGATTTGCGTAAACTAATAGAGTCTGACTGGTGGCATAATCCTTCTCATGATGGCCGAAGGGCAAACCTAATGCACTGAGACCTCGTCAAAGTCAAAGAGTGAGTTAGTGTTTTTTTTAATCCGCTTGAATTTCTTCACATTTGCCTCATTATTTAACTTGATCAAGATTTTTTTGGGGGCGTAGGAAATTCAGTTTCATTTTTTATAAAAATATAGGTGGTGCACATGATTCGAAACCTCTGTCCATCCAGATGTGTGTTCTGGTTTAATAGTACGTCTGAAAGCTTTGCATGTAGAGACATTTAAGAGGAAGAGAGGCTGTTGACTGTCCTCTCCTCTCTCTGATTGGAGGGGCTGATATATTTACTCCTTCTCCTGCAAAGTCCTCCGCCATCCCTCTCTCTCCAGCTGACAACTCATCCTGCTGAAACCGGGAGAGGCAGGAGATTAGCGGCTAATACGGTATTGGAAAGGACAAATAATCTCGCCCCATCTATACTCTCATAAAACTCTGAGGCGACAGGACGAGTCCTCCGACCGGGGCTGCCAGACTGGTGCACTGGTTTGACTGACAGCAGCCAAGGTTGGGGTCTGTCAGATCGGAGGGAGTCAAATGTTAAAAGCCAAGTTTGCAACGTTACCGTCTTAACCCCTGAGGTCGTCATCGTGGATGACCGCCTGTGCTATTGGCGCTTATCGCTGGCCTAAAGCCTCCTTCCCCCATTCCCACAGGATCAATATTTCTCGGGGGACGTGAGATGGTTTCACAACAATTTCAAAGATTCATAGTGATTTATAATTCTAGGGAAATCTTCCACATCTACAATATGTGAAGTTATTAAGTACCTGGATGATAATTATCAAGTGTAACCATGCCAGTATTTTTCGCCTTTTAAAATGGATGATTACTCCTTTACACTGACAACCAATGCAACCCAGACACTTTTTTAATCAAGGTTAGAAGATAAAGTTTTTTAATGAATCTGCCATATCGCAAAGTCTGTTTTATTAACAATACTTTATTAACTTTAATCAACCAGAACCAAGATCTTTCTCTAACATCAACATTAAAGTGAGTGTGTTGCATTCACCTAACAAACCTCCTTATCATGTCAAGCTGCAGATATTATTATTATTTTTTTTAATTTTCATTTGCCACTGTCATTGAAATGGAGGCAGATGTGTTCATGTATAGACATATCCAGGTTTCTTCTAACAAACATGTGTGCATGACAAAGCAGGGAAAAGTATCATAGTGTATGATCGATAAATCAATAAAAACTCATCATCCAACAGTCCGAATGAATATTGTCAAAAATCCTGACTGGTGCTCTCTCACTACCTAGTGTATGTATGAAACATAGTTCCTCACAGTGATTAAAAGTTTTGACTTGCACATTAAAATGTTTGTGATCAGGGAAACCGAGGTTGACAAGGTTATTTATTCATTTCAAGTTCCCAGCAGCGCGCTGCACCGCCGCAGCCTCGTCTGAAGAAAGCTCAAGTCACTTATCATCAGGCCTCTTCTGTTTGTGTCACAATCTGCTTCCCCTCAACTGCGGGAGATCACACTCACCTTCTTCTAATGTCAGTCTCCACCATAGTTCCCCGCAGAGTGGACTCCCCTCTCCTCTCGAGTCACTTTTAAGACGCCCCCCCCGCTGTTATTTCCTCTGCTTGTTCGGATTTCTGTGATAACGTAAAGAGATTTCAAGTTCACCTCGGCAGACGCCTCTGAGGCGCCGCTGCTCTCCGGTTCACTCGGGGAATGAAAGCCGTTCGCCGGCAAGGTGACAAAAAAGGAACACGCTGTCAAGACACTGACGGCGTTTGAAGCAGCTGACAGGCTTCGCACCAGATGCCTCACGCGCGCCTTAAGGGATCTTTTTTTGAAAATATCTTATTTCCCCAATATGTTCTTCACATTTGAAAATGATATGAAGTGCAAAGTGTGAAATATTACGCCTGTTTGCCAGCGTTATGAAGACGTGATGCTTTCACAGAGCTCTCAGAATAGATGGGGATTCAATATGCTCAGTTTGTGTGTCCTGCTGCTTTGACGGAAAGAGTTTTCACCTTGAGAGTTTACTTCATGAGAAATATTGTACCTCAGCTGGAAGGTCTTTGTATCATTTGATCATAATTAGGAAAACTCAAAAAGGAAAATCCTACATTTATCACAAGGACCTTCGACAACCCAAAGAGACCAAGACAGAGATTAATGCTCAGTAATGATTGGCAGTTGAATGAATGTGGCTTTTTTTTGGTGGTTTACAAACTTTCCATAACAAATCCTGTGGGGAAATATAAAAAAACATACACCCCCATAAGAGAAAACATGTGAAGAAACTGTTCTAATAACCATTTTTTTGTGTTCAATAATTGAGGTTTTACATCTAACAGCCAGACAACTGTGACAAAATATTCATTTGGGTTCTGTAAAAAACTTCAACTAATAAGCTACAGTGCAAGACCACGTGTGCTCGTCGACTTCAAAGTTTGAGTCACTCATTACATTCGCATTAATACAGTACAATACATTGCAGTCGAGACTACGCCGCCTGGCGAATCCTTTAAACACCCCCTTTGACTTCGGGGGGTGGGGGGGGGGGGGGGATTATCCTTTAATAAGGTTTAAGCCAAATATAAGGTGGCTCTTTAATTAAGCCAATCATCTCGAGCCATGTGGCTCTGGTGCGTTTCTCTTAAAGGACATTGCGGTTTTCTGTCCTGTCTCTGACCTGCCATTAAAAGAATGTCGGGACAGTTTTATTAAGCACATTTTATTTCACCATAACAAACAGGTGGAAGGACAGAACATATAAGTGGCATTCATGATATATATATATATATATTTTAGAATGTAGAATGGATTTGATAATGACAATAATCCAGAAAAGGTAAAAAAAAAAATGAATAACCCAACTTGACATTTTTCTTCATGAATAAACTGTAATTGAAGACATAAAAAGATGAATATGACACTAAAATCAATTAAAACACCCATGAATAAGCATAAATGAGCCAATTTGTCACCTTGTGTTTGCTCTCACCGCTTCCTCCTGAGGAACAGGGGTTACGTCGTCGAGGACCTTGAGGACTTCCGCCTTCCCACACATTAGAGATAATGGAATAATTCACTTGCCCTTGAGCCCCCGTCGCCATACATCCACATCGGACCTCTTATTGGGTCGCCGCCAAATTGAATGAACCTCCTTTCCATAAAAAGGTAATGGAGTCCCTCGGATGGGACCTCTAAATAACACGGACGGGAGGGGAGACGGGATGATCCCATTTATTATCCGACTTTGAAGAAGGTGTGCAAGGAGCAGGAAGGTCACTCTCTCATTGATCACCGCCCCCCCATAGGAGAATGATAATTATGTATACAGTACCAACATGGACCGAGGTCACCTCCAGCCATCACGAGCAGCCGGTTACAAGCCCTGAGGGAAAGCATGTACTGTAGACGTGTGGAACATTGTTGTCTTATAAGAAACATCCAAACTGGCGTCTGTCACTGTATTTGTTTGGTGTCATGGTGACATGAAGATGTTGTTGTCTTTGTAGGGTTTGAATTTGGAATGTTGCGATGGCTTGGGTGGAGAGAATTCCACAATATTCCACTCCGATAAAAATATTTGACACTTGGCTGACACAAGATGTAAACATTTGGAGAAAGTTTTTAATCCACCTGACCTCTCCCATGCAATGCAAGGGAACGAGGATTGAGAGATTAAAATGTAATCTTTTAATTGGATTTGCACTCCTGTCTAATCTTTCAAATCGAATGGTTCCATATCTGTTCAATGTACTGTCACTGTACATAGCGTTTTACTTCTTGTGTGTGCCTACCTTGTGTCATGGCGGCAACTAGTCCTCCCTCCTCTGCCGCCATTTTCACATGTTTAAAAGTACGATGGGGTTCCCTGACCTGTTGTTTGTCACGTTCGCTCTCCGCAATGTTCGTCTATCTTTCCATCATGCTAAATTTCTGCCTGCGCAAAGTACACGACAAAAAATGTTGCCGTGAAAAAGGGAAAACATAACAAGTGACAGTGTGATATGATAAATTATAGATGTTCATTTAATGTAGACCTACCTACATTTAAAAAACTGATGATAAAACAAAGAAAATAATTAAATGTAATCCAATCGACTTGTCTGATCTCCGACCAAACTTTTTTGTATGCTTGCATCTAGCAGGCATAAGTTTAACAGCCGATAAGTCGACAACCTATAGCATCACAGGCGAACTGAAACTTCTTCTGAAATCTAAAGAGATCTAAAATATAGATGCTCTTGGATCACAGAGCCCCACTCGTCTGACTGAAGCATACTGTGTAGGCTGCTCTGCTCATCTCTCATCCATCACATCAGGCTGAAGACATATTTGTCTCAAAATCAGATGGCGTCTACCAGACAGCCGGCAGCACCCACTCTGATTAGCATCGAGGGGTGCGGTGGATGGAGGAAGGGGAGTCAGCGGGTGTCTTGATTGCTCTCTGTAGTTGTCACTCTCTTCAGACCCTGCTGCGTTTAAAAAAAGAAGAAGATTATTTTAGATGTCAGGTGTCATAGCCAATGTAAGTGCCCTTAACAGCCTAAATTGATATGTAACGCTTGTAAAAGATGCCTGCACATACTCCTACATACAGACATATATATAGATGGATATATATATCCATCTATATACATGCACAGTCATGTAGAGTGGGTAGCATGAAAATGCTTGTTCCACAAATCCCTATCAGCTGTGAAAGTGAGGCTCATTCCCGGTGTGCGAGTGGCGCACATCGTCGGGTGTCCGACGGTGGCGGAAATGATGCTGCGAGAGACTTCTGCTGCGGACATCAATTGCTTCCCTAAGGAGGCTGGAGGAGGATGCACCACAGAGATAAGAGAAAAATGCGAGGGACAAAAGCATGTAACCTAGTGGAAAAACGGAAAAGAAGAAGAAGAAGAAGAAGAAAAAACAAGCTAAGAGCGATGGTGAAAAACAGAGAGATTACACCCATGATATGACACCCCTGGCCCCTGTAACAGCCTGCGGGTTGTAGCAGCGGACGTGGGAGGAGGTGATACATCTCAGACAGCGGGGCTGTTGTGGGAATGTAGAGCTCTACTCGTAAAAAAAAAAAAAAAAGACTCTTCTTCTTGGACGAGACCCAAAAAACACAATGGGTGAAAGGTAAAAAAAACAGGTCATAAACAAAGACGACGAACAGGCCGGGGAGGGTCTAACGCGCGCATATTGAAGAAAGTGGGAAGTGCCTTGCAGATTTATAGAATGGAGCTGGTGTCGGTGCAGAGCCGCTGGATATGTTTTCCAACGCTGTGCCTCCATCTGCCCGCGCGTCACACCTGGTAGGCGGCAGAGAGACGGAGCGGCGATGGGAACAGAAGGGAGGATCACGGGGCACGGTTTACCTGTTCCTGTCGCCGCGCCAGAACCAATATGAGAAGACGCACAGGGTGAAAACTGTAATGAGCACAGATGAGGTGTGGGGGGGGGACAGATGTCGGGGGATTTTAAGGTTCATAATTTCATTCAGTTCTTATTCTGTGCATCTTCAGTGCTAATCTCATTGATGGTGCTGTAAATATAACTTTTGTTGGTGGAGCCTTTCTACTTTTAAAAATGTATAGTTTCCTGGTTTCGAAGACTTGTTTCTCTATGCAACTCTAAATATTAGGAGCATAATTTAGATCAAATTGAATTCTGTAAATCCAGTGGTCGAAACCAACTATTAGATATTTTTTCTGGCACTTTGGAAACTGACGTGAAAAAAGACCAAGATGCAGATGGTGAAAGCACGTTAGTCCGCGTGGGACGCAAAAATTCTGACGCCATTTTCTTTTCTCCTGTCGGGGGGAGCGACGTGGTCGGACGTTCGGAATAATTCACGCGGCTATTTTGGATTTGAATGCGGCATCACGGCAAAGGAACTAAAGAAAGAAGGAGAAAAGAAAAGACAGGTCGAAAAGTAATTGAACATGTTGCTTCCCCTTCTGAACCTGTTCTCTAATTACCAACGTGTCCAGATCTTGTCAGCGAGTTCCCCTCACTCCCCCCCCGGCAACAAGTCGATTGGCCCATTGAGTTTCATTCTGCCTGTCATGGCCGACTGCAAACCTGATGTGTTTACTGACACAAATTAGTGCGGAGCTGTGTAGCAGCTCATTAAGGAGATTGGGAAATACCAAAATGTACAGTCCTGCAGTGTGTGTGTGTGTGTGTGTGTGTGGAAGTATTCCCACGGAGCGGCTACGAGTAAACGTGAAGGTGGATAATTGGAGGCAGGAGTTGGGGGAAAGTCAGCTCACGAGGTCCTTAATGCACGGAGCTGTGGCTGCTGGTCTGTCAGAGCAGACTTTAAATTAGCGTCAGTGTCATGGAGAAATATTTGTTATGATTTTCTTTGCTGGGTAAATATTGCTTGTTTAATTGGCTGATTAGGATTTCAGCCAGATGGCATTTTTGTTCTCTCTCTCTATTAATTGGGAGAGGTGTGCAAGCAAAGAGTTGATGGGTTGGTGTTTCTGTAATTTCTCACAAGCACACACGGGCCCGAATTTCACATTTAAAAAAAAAAAAACGGAGCAACTGAGATTTCCAACCTCGAACCCCATCTGTCAGCTGCCTGTTTGAGTGAGCAAATTAGACCTCACCGGGGAAAAAGAATCCTTTTCCCCCTGATCCAAGTTATTGAGGACTGCTTTGTCTTCTTCTTTGGTCGAACACTTTCCGCCTGCAGCCATCCAGAGACCCCCCCCTCTGGGCAGCTTCCCTCCTGGCACGTTTGTTCATCTCTGGTGTCATAGTTGGACTAATTAAAACACAGGGTGCACAGTGATTACTGCTCGCTGCACTCCACACACATTAGCATCTGCGGAAGGCTCTTCAGTAATCTCCTTCACACAGGAAGAAGTGCAATGAGGAAGTGCGCCTCACAAGCTGCTAATTAAACCCAACTACGCCCGCTTCCCTCCCTCCGCACTCACTCACACACACACACACACACAGAAAACAAAAAAAAAAAAAACCTCTAATCACTTCTAACTCCATTTGGAGGAAAGTAATTGATGCACACGTAAGGTTTATGATGCGTGAAAGGGAGAAAAAAATCTCACGATTTAGATGTTAACAGTCTGGACTAAGAGGACCACGTGACGCCAGTTCTTCTTCTAAATGCTTCTGAAACGGCGTCGTTGATTTTGACCACAAAGGGCATAACGACGCCAATGATGATGATGATGATGATGATGATGATGATGATGATGTTGATGGTGGCAACACCGCGGCGTTGGCATTTGTATGGGGTTCCTGGGCTAATTAAGAGTGGGGCGCACTTTGTTTTGCATACATCTGTTTGCTGGCTGGGGGGGGGGGGGGGGGGGGGCGGGTGTGATCCCTTTGTTCTGCTGCTGCTGCAGCTCCTGCACTGAAATAAACTTTGCCTCTTCGCTCTGCTTCTCAGGCCAAAGCCGCTTGTAACCACCACAATGGAATGTAAAGTAGCAGCTTCATAGGGAAGGGTGCCATCATTTTTTTTCTTCTTCCCAAGCAACGCAGGCTTCAGCCTCCATTTGCCCGGGGAAGTGCTGCTGCCTGAACTCTGGCAAAATATTACCACGCAGGCGGCGGGCGGCACATGCATGTGGCCATATTTGGCATGTCACTCATCCCCATTAGACAGTTTCTACACAAATCACACACTACACTGTGCATGTGTTTGAAGAGATCATTAAATTTTTAACACTCCTGGACGTTTCTTTCTCCTCCACTCAGCCTGTAGTGGATCCCGAAAGCTCTTGTGTATCTCAGCGCTATAGCGCCGTGATTTGGTTTGATTTGAGAGAGACGGCAAATAGGAAGAGCTGCCGGTGAAATCCAGCCGGTTTACCCGAGTCAAATGAAGCTTTCATAGGCTACGATTCGCTGGCACAAAATCAAATAATTTATTTTCCAGGAGGGTTCATCCTCCAGTTGACATTACAGTTCTCATTTACATAACTCCGGAGGGGAACATCACGTTTTAATGAGATGTTCCGACTTCAGTAACTCAGGCAGTAGCGTTTGGGGATAGAGTGGTAGAGTGGTTCTACTGATGCAATGATAATTAACTTTTTTTTAAATGTTATATAGAATAACTTTTTCAAACCAGGATTAGCGCTTGGAAAAAAAGATGATCCCTAAAGTACTGGATTCTGATCTGATAACCTGCTTTTGTCGTTATTTATAGATCTTATTTATTAAAATGCTGAAGTTAAAACGTCTGTGTTTTCACTTATCTTATTAATGCACACATACTGTTGCTTTATTAAGTAACAGAAAAGTAAATAGTGGACTTTGTGACTACAGTCTATTGACAATGAAGATTAACTTCATTGATTTACAGTATTTACAAAGACCTGAGTCAGATTTGCTCACGTACTGTGGCTTTATAATTGTGATTTTAGTTTGACAGAATATATTGTTCCCGATTCTTCGCCTGGTTTCTACTAAACAAATCGGCCTCAGTGCAACAACTGCCAGTGAAGCTCTCTACACATTAGAAAGGCCAAATCTTCCACTCATTAATTCAGTTTCATGTAATCGTTATGAAATGTCTTCTGTGGAAAGCGGTCGTGGATGTGATTGGAGGTCACGGAGTTGCTCCCGTGTTATTATGCATTGATATTTGAAGGCGGTCTCATATTCACATTATTTTTCCCTGCTGGTTTGTAGTAGCTAGTCGTGAGCTGCGATGGCCGCTTTAGGCAAAAAAATGTACGAAGGTCTTTTACAATCTCACTCACAAGCGATGCTGTAATTGTTCATGCGGGATTTCTATTAACATTTCTGACATGTTCGGGTTTTTTCTAATCAACCCGGTGACCTTTTGCGTGGAGTTAACAGTTCTTAGGTAAAAACTTCCCTGGCCGGAGGGGAGGTCTGAGCCAATTAGTTCATTTGTTCTGTTTGGGAAGCGATTTCTGCCGAGCGGAGACTGCTTTAATTTGATTGATGTGCTCTTCACTGAGCGATGGATTTGGTTGTAATTACTCTTTGTGCTCACCGTGATGAGGAAATCAATCAAGACGTTATGTTTTTTCCCCAAAAAATGTTATAATCAGGACACAATAATTGAATAAACCCCCCCCCCCATTTCCGCAGTCACTCTGCCTGGCGGCGCACTCACTCGGTGTAAAAGGTTAAGGACTCATTGTTTCTGATTGGTTGATAGTGAAGTGAGGGGTCCAGCCGATTTTCATATTCAAAGACGATGTAGTTCCTTCTGATTGGAAGGCCAGATTATCGACTGTACAAGGAGTGTACGACAAAAATCCACTTTTTCAACAAATAACATTTATCGACAATGTTGTTGACAATGGGTGAAAGAGGTAATCAAATGCTTCACTTAAGTAAAAGTGCAAATATAAAATATAAATATAAAACTTATTGCATTTATAGATAAATGCTCGTCAGTAAAATTATCATCTGCAAAATGGACTAAAGGTTTTTGGTTTCATTCATTTATTAATAAGGACAATGCACATTGATTAACATTTCTGTATATTGCCAGTGTGCGCCAGCTTGCTAATTTTTCAACTGCAGTCCAGATGTTTTTGAGCCATTCAAATAAAAAAATTGAAATAACTCAATCAAAGTTAAAGTATGCAACAATATGTAAGCATCATTTATTGCTGCAGGATGTCGAGCTGGAGCAAGTGTTAACTACTTTGCATATTTAGATTAGTATTTTGGTGGGTTAGGGTTATGGTTAGTGTACTTTTTTTTCCCTTAATTTTAAGTGAATTATTGAATAATGTCTCTCATTTCACCTCCCACAATTGTATAGAGAAGAATATCTGAGACTAAGTTTAGAGGGAAAATGTCTCTTTGGGGAAACTGCTAAAAACAGTAGTTACTCCCCATTTATCTTTGCTAATACGATTCATCAAGCTCTGCGGAAGGTTGTCATTGATCTTGTTATAGATAAATCTTGGACCTTATATAATTAGATGGAAAAACTGAAAAGTATTTTCCGACGTTTTGGTATTTCAGCCTATACCATCAGCTGAAGTTGGATGTCTGATATGAAGCAAACTGGCAAGGATGTAAAATTGCCCGGAGCCACTGATACTTTCCTAACTGGGCCTGACGGCCATTCAATCTTTGATGTTCACTTCCATCATTCTTCCTCCCAACATCGCACATTTTGAGGAAGAAGAGGCGGCCATTTTGGCTCTGATCTCAGCCAGCCCAAAAGAATTCGCATCCATCCTCGCAATTTATCCACCAAAAATCTACTACCCACCTGTGCACATTTCAACCATTAGAATAGAAAAGACATGAACAGACTTGTTTCGGGGCACAGGACAATCCCCAGTTCTTCCGTCTTGATTCATTTCATGGTGTTCCATAGAGTGGTTGGATCTTTGGCTCATTTGCCCTTATTGACCGGGACTACTTGACAAGCAAGCCTGTGTTTTTTTGTGGCTCTGAATGATTGCAACAAAATCTCTTAACATTTAATCAATGACACTTTCACCTAAACAAATCCACTTTGCACTGAAAACTTTGAACAGGTTTGGAGAGTCGGCCTTGCGAGGCATGTGCTTGATTCACCTCGTATGGGTTTAATTGCTCGCTCGTGTCCCTTGGGCGCGTGATAAAGTTGCTCTTGACTCGAGTCTGGAGTAAACAATCTCGCTGTAAATGAAGGCAACGTGCCTTGGGACCACCTTGTTACGGGTTTTAATTGTGGTAGTAGATCATCCCTTTCCCCTGGCAATTATCTCAACTATCATCACTCCTATGATAACGACAATCGATTGTTGCTGGTCGTTCTCTGACGGGGGATAATGAACGGTTTATTAGCTTCCCTGAACCTCGCGCGTGGCTCGGGAACTCTTAAATCATCTGCAGAAATGGGAAGGGGGGGAAAAAAATGAAAGCGTCCCGGCTCGGCACACTTTCCTGTCACTGACACAAATTTCTCCCGATTCCAGAGAGGATGAATGTCATGCAAGTTCTTCCTCAGTCTCCATTATCGGCTTCGATGTGCATGGCATGTTTACAAGCTTGTATCTTAGAACAGAGCTCCTTAATTGCTAATTTGGACAATTTGGCAACCACCCCACTTTGAATAACCAAGATGTTTGGATTGTTAGACCGAGGGCCATTGTAGCGAGTGATCACACTCTGAGGAAATCTTTGTTTTTTTCCCCCAATTTACTTACATGTAGAAGTAAAATTTCTTTTAAGAGCTCTGCACTTAATGTCAGCCATTATTAGATGATTAGTTTCATGAAAGTGGCCCAACTTTGATCTGTATTTTCAACATGACCACTTCACTATTGATTAGTGAACTTGCCATGGCTCTAAATCCTGGAGCCTCTTGTTAAAACGTACCATCCATCAATCCCCCGGTGTTGTTTTTTTTGTGGGGTTATCCGTATTGATCCTTCCACGAATGTCCTCTAGCTCATTTTCCACCGGTTGTTATTCACTTCCTCTATTAGGCGTGAGTCTTGTCTTGCACTTGGGGTCACAAGTACATATATACACACATATATATATATATACACACACATATATATATATATACATACATATATATATATATATATATATATATATATATATATATATATATGTATATGTGTATATATATATAAAATCAAATAAATGGACGTAGATGGACCCTGGGATCAAAGGTTACGAGGTTACACTAGGCTGTGAGAGTAAACACAGCTGAGGGGGGGGGGGGCATTTGTCTGTCTGGGCCCCCAGAAATCACAGAACAGGAACTGCACAAATGCCCCTCGACTGTCTCTTAACTCTACGGCACAGTTTCATTCGGTCACAGTCTGCTGACACGAGGGTTAGAGGGAAAAGGTTGCGTTCAACTGCTGTGTGTTTTGTCGTCCCCGTAGATGCTCTCCAGACTCATCCAGTGCCGCACACACTCGGAAGGCCCCCCAGAAGCAAAACCATCGGGGCAGTTTTCCCTCACGCGCTCCGAGTAAACACTGGATTTGAAACAACAAGAGTGCAGACGAAAACATGTCTCGCAGAAAGTAATTGAGGCAGCTGAGATTTTCAATTTGTGTTAATCGCCCGTGTGATTTCGACACATTTTTAACGCCGACACCGCAGCACGGTTTCGCTGCTTCGGTCTAATGGCTGCCGGCGTGCTCCTCGCACCTGTAGTACGCCGTCAGCTGATGTTGTGAGTCTGAGCCCTCCGACCGGGAGCCGGTGCTCGGCAGAGCAGCAGCTGGCAGATCAGCGAGCGGCGCCTGGCAGATCACTGTCGCAGTTTATCTCAATTTTTACATCGCAAATGGGGTGTGGACAATGAAACTGTACACAAACTACGATGATCCTCCTGTGGCTCCGACTGTCGATGATGCTTTATTGTAATCTCTGCGCAGGGCGGGAGGTTGAGCAGACAAGCAGCTGGTTAGATAAAAAAAAGAAAAGAAATGTTCTGCTTTTATCATTGGGACTAAATCGATCCATTAATAATGGGACACATCTGCAGTCGAGCACACCTGAATAAACTGACCCCCGTCTCCTGACATTTCTGTACACTTACACATCTAATTTACAGCTGTGACTAACAATTACTTTGGTTTTTATGATTGATATGGAGATTATTTTTCAATTCAGTTCATTAATCATGTAGTCAACAAACAGAAAATGCCATAAACAACAACAACAACAACAACAAAAAATGCCCATCACCATTTCCTAAAGCCCGAGGTAATGTTTTTACATCGCCTGTTTTTGTCCGACCGACAGAACAGGATCCATCAAATAGTCACAACGAAGGAGCTGAAAGAACGTTTGGCATTTATTCTTGATAGATACTTTTTAAACTAGGTATTAATTATCCAAGTTGTTGCTGATTAATTTTCTTTTTAATGTCAGCTCTGAATTAATTTGTAATAACAAACATTATATACAGTTTCACAGTAATGAAGTCCTGCTGATAAACACGCCTTTGACCAGAAATAGTGTCAATCATGACGTTTCACCCTGTTTTTTTAAGCATCAAATAACAAAGTAAAGTCAAACTAATCGCAAAAAAGGTCTAAAACATTTTTTTAACATGTATTTTGATTTATTTAGTTTGCTCCATCTCCCATCTGCTAACATGGAGTTGGCGGACTTCATGACATATATACTGCAGCCAGCCACCAGGGGGCAATCACAATGTTTTGACTTCACTTTTGAGGAGATGTCATGTTGTCCATGTTTGTACCGTACATATCCATCCAGCGGTTTTGGTGATTTGTGAGCGTCAAAATCCCTCTAATGAAAAAATTTAACATTATTAATTTAATAAATCCAATCTTTACCATCAGGCCATTTTTCAGTAGGGATTGTAATGGAGCTGATCCCCGGCTATGAAATAATTTGACCTGGTTTCATGGCAAACAAAGCCAGGCCGGATTTTTGGAGGATTAGTTTCCACGTAATTCTTCGTCATTATATATTGTCTCACTTAATCCGCTCAGTATAAGAATTAATTTTTTAAATCTTTTTGCTACTCTTGTCCTTCCGAATTGTCCCTTTTAAATACCTGCGCGTTCAGGAATTATCCTGAATCCAAAAGGATTGTGTGTGTGTGTGTGTGTGTGTGTGTGTGTGTGTGTGTGTGTGTGTGTGCGTGAGCGTGAGAGAGTGAGGAGTGAGGAGTGTTATTTGACAGATACAAACAACCCGTGTTAAAGCCAGGTGCTTATAGCTTGGAAAGTTTCAGCCAGAAATTGCGGGGACAGATCAAGGGAATGTGCATCGGTGATAGCGAAATGGATTTCATTTAGAACTCATCAGCCGCGGCTCTCGGAGTGGCGGCAAATAACAAAGAGGCGGAGAGAGGGGGAGCCGGTGGAAGGAGCCGAGCCGTGGGCCACTCTCCTCCCCGTTTTTTTATTTTTCACAGCGACACTGAGTGGAGCGTCGTACAGTGCTAATGTTTCATCCTTTTGCTCTCCTGTGTCCAGTAAATTGTATATTTATTGTCCAGATGCACGGAGGAAGAAAAAGGCACCTGGCTGGAATATCAATATCTTTTCTTTTTCTTTCACTCTCCACCTGAACAGCAGCCAAAGACCACAATGTGCGATTAAGGTTACCAATAAATTACCAGTAGTGCAGCGGGGTTAAACTGGGAAATAGTCTTCACTGTAGTTTTGGTCCCTTACTGTACTGTGCTGTGTCTTCCCTATAATGACTCTGTTTTACAATTGTGATTTTGCTAAATCCTTGTGTCACGTTGGATTTCATATGAAACATCACATCGTCAAAAACTGGAGTGGAGATACAAGAGTTTGTTGTTTTATTCGCCACCTAAAAGCAGATGCATCCGGTTTTCACATTCATTAAATCTAACTGCTACTAGCAGAGTACAGGTGCAGGCCGGATGGAGAAGGCGGGATTTAAATTGCTAATGGCG
This sequence comes from Scophthalmus maximus, assembly GCF_022379125.1. NCBI lineage: Eukaryota > Metazoa > Chordata > Actinopteri > Pleuronectiformes > Scophthalmidae > Scophthalmus > Scophthalmus maximus. Next base: position 4,470,685 of record NC_061533.1, on the reverse strand, counting down.
AGTTTTAGTGTGTGCGGCGATTCACGGTGCTTGGTGTCGGTGTACGCGGACAGAATGAGCAGCAAAGATATGTAGTTGTGGCTGCGCCAGACGATAAAATACAGACAAAAGAAGATTGAAACAAGGGGGGGAAATCATTTTTGGTTGAAAAACGACTTACGCAGTTATCGTTTATCAACATTGTTGTTTATTAATTGTCCCCTAGAGTTGGATATGCTATGAGGTCCGATGATACAAAACATATTCCATCCCTTTCAAAATTCAGCTTTATTAATCTAGTTCGGGGTTCAATGTGACCAGACGATCCAATTTCTTAGTTTGTCATCTCAGACACTTTCAAATACAATATGAGTGGACTTTTTGAACTTTGAGACAAATCGCCAGGATATTCTGAGGCTCTCCTCCCGTCGGCCCCCGTGATCAGACTCATTATCCTTCTGGTGGCCGCCTTCATCTCCCCTATCACCTCTCAAACACTCAGTCATGTTGGAGTACCCCGTCTGCCGTTTTAAATTATTAGTTCCCTGCCAGGGGGCACTCCTCCTTATGCAGAGAAGCTGAGCCAAACGAGGGTGAGGAAGATGGAAAGCGACGGCCCCTGCCTGCCCGTCGCTGGGGAAGGAGGTGGAGGAACAGGCGGCAGCGGCGGAGGCGGCGTTGACGGGCCTAATCTCTGCCTCTGATTATCTTCTCATTACAATCAGACAGGAGACACTCGAAGAAGAGGAGAATATGTAATTATGTTCGAATCTCCCCCATGACTGAAACAGAGGATAATAAGCAGGGCTAGGCCTCGTCTAATCGCTCTGTCTGTTCCGTTCTGCTGCCGCAATCGACTGTGGATGAAGGTTTTTGGGAGGATCGGGTGGAAGCAATCATCTGACTTATACAAGACGTGTTTTTTGCAACCAGAAGTAATATGATTCAACTTTGAAAGACTAGACATTACTAGGACTAAACCCATTCATCGGTTGGTTGATAAAAAACAGCCGTTATGAGCCTTTAACAAACCTCAGTATCTGTTGCCGATATTCGACAACATATCTACTACGTGGTGCAGAATAAACAATGCAGAAAAGTCTGTTAAAATATAGAATATTCAGTGGTATTTGTGTTTTCTTTTCATTCATAGCTATTTATAAAAAGTTTACAGTTTAACTGTAAAATATCTATCCTCCATTACGTTTCTGTGTTATAAGGGGTTTGATAACCAAATGTTTGGAATTACTAACAATCTTTTATTTTTTACGATGAATACAACAATATATAGACCAATATATCGGCATTAGAATTTTTCTTTTCTTTTTGACATTTTCGTAAATTTCTTAAGAAATAATGCATGGAACTTTGTGAGAAAAAAAGGAGTAATAATAGCTATGCAAAGGTGATATGTACATGTATATATATCGAACCACTGACCTTCAGCTAAAGCTGCGCCTTATGTCGGATGTGGGACCAGATCTGAGTATGGTGTTGACCAATCAGCGGATGTATGTGCTCTCCGAATGTCCCTCGAGTGGGTTTTTGTTTTTATGCATGTTTACATGTTGACTAAACCGAAAATGGATACGCTCTTTTTCCTTTGGTCAGAAATAGGGGAGAATAATGCGAGGAGGATTTTTTTCCTATGACCATGAATCTCCCGTGGCTGCGTCTGGCCAACACGAGATAGACAACACCCTTTGTGTGTCGGGGCAACTGAAGCATGTAAATAACAACAGTTCAGTTGACACAGGTGATTTGAATGGTAAAAGGCTGACCTCCAACCTTCTTGGAGAAGGGCTGGCGGGGGGGAATGGAGGGGAATAATACACACACCCAGTAGACCAGATGGGAATGAGGCAAACCTGGCAGGTTAAACCCTCCTCACTATTGTGTGATGTAAGCTTTGTTACTGCGTGGACAACTAGAAAAACCCAAAAGCAAAAACTAAATCTTTCATTTTCGTCGTCTTTCCTCACAGCTCGGAGACAACGGCCTGTCCGCCACTTGCGGCCGATGAGGGCAAAGCGGCCGACGCCAGGGTGGACACCGCCGACAGAAATGGCTGCATCAAAGGGAAAGGGCGCAAACACCACAGTCGTCGGCGGGTCAGGAGGTGAGTCGGCCTTTGGGCTGTCACAGGCTGTCACACGCGTTCATCTGAGCTCAAAGAGCGAAATGCTTGTTACGGAAAAGTCAAGAAAAATCCATATCCTTTTAAACATTTCTGATTATGAATGGTTAAAGTTTTTTTGGGGGGGGGTGTTTTTGTAGATCACAGTGCTGATGATAAAGACTTTTGAACGGCACACCTGAAGACTCCTTCAGGGCTCGACTCTCTGCGTGGAAAACGCAGCCAATCTCTATATTCTGGTGTGGCGGATGTAAACAGTCTTATCAGGTGTTCGGGGCCCGGTGGAGAAATACAAAGACGTCGGGGGGGAAATTGACACCGTGTCGTTCAGATCCTCTCTGCCGCAAACACCTTGAACCAGAAGTCTCTTTCACACGCCGATAGTTTTCAGTCGCCTCATCCTGAAGGTGGGAGAGAGAAGCAGATTTATTTAAATTTTTTCAAAGAAACGTCTTAATTAATCTAACACCATCAAAGCCTTTGCAGGTTACACAGCCTGTGATATGTAAAACACGACCGAAGCCGAATTTGAAGTGTTTTTGAACGTACTTTTGTATGAACTTTACTCGGCGGGCTGCTTCTCTTTGTTTTTATGAAATTTACAGTGAGCACTCAGAACGGGGGCTTCTGATTTTTTTGTATGATGATTATTGTTCTGGGAGAAAAGACATCAGACGGGGGGGGAGACGTTTTCAGTGGGTTGACACGACGCTAGAGGATTTGTCTGTTCGGCAGCGAGATGCACAAATTCATTATGAAACGGAGGAGTCACTGAAGATGGCGTCAGTAAAGTGGACGGAGCGCGCTCACACTTCTCGGCTTTGATTCCGACCACAAAGGAACTACATGCCTATTTATAAGATTACGTCGGGTGTCTCCATACTCATGCCGCCTCTACGTTCTTGCGTGGCAACGCCTTTCCCTCAAAGCTCGATATCGTGTTTCATGAAAGTGGATTGATTGAAGACTCTGAACCCCTGACTGCTCCTGATGATAAAAAAAAACACGGTAAAGCACTTTGAGTGCTCAGCGGCGTAGAAAAGTGCCGTATGCTGTAAATGCAGTCCATTCAAAAAAAGCAGTAGTCTAGTACTTTGTCCATTGTCCACCCTGACCACCGTCAGACACATCTGATGCTCTAGATAAAGGGAAACACAACCCTCGCTTGAGAATCGCTTATGTCAAAAAATATTATCGACTATACTAAAAATGAACAAACTAAATTACACATTGTGAGGGTGGAAGAGAGCACCTCCAGCTCAGAGCCGTCTAATGAGAGTCGCAACAATGGAAGTCCAGAATGCAGACTTCAGATAGTTCCCGGAAGTTCTTGGTGCGCAATTCGAATCTATTATTCAGAGCGACAGAAACTGCAATTATGGTTAATTAATAGTCAGTAAATGTATCGATTTACAATACAGTATAGCAGACCGACATGCCTTTGTATTTACTCTATGTAGTTAGTCAATATGCTTTCTTAAATCATAAATGATCACAAATCATAATCCACTAAAATGCTTTAAATGCACATGTCGATTTGATTCAAATGTGCTGATAATATACAATCGTATTACCTTTTCGTAAGTGCAACACAGACAGGTGACACAGACACATCCGACCCTGATGGAGCTGCAGAGGCTCCTCAGGTGCGTCACACATCTCCCTGCAGCCGCCCACCCAGGTTCACCCGTTTTCCGACACAAACGCAAGAAAAGACGAGATGCATGAAAACGAAATGTGGGTTGTCGTTGTTTGTTTTTTTTAAATCTTTTTTTATTTCCAGTCAGCAACAGGGGCTAATGGGGGTAGATTCGCCTCCAAATCCAATTCTTTGTCTCAATTACAAAAAACGCTGTAAGTTGCTGCCTGGGAGAAATCTCCTCTGTTTAGAACGACATTTGTTCTTGGGATTGTTATCTTGCTAATTGGCCGGCAGCGGCAACGGCAGAGCAGCCAATGTTAATTATAACATGAAACCACAAGACACACTGACACTAGCTTGCCTCTAGAAGAAGAGAAGAAAAAAAAAGGATGTTTGCTGTCGAGTGACTTTTAGGAGGTGGGTGTTGAATATTTGATCATCCCCTAACGACATCAGAAATCCATCAAATCACGACCGTAGCACACACACGATAACAGTGAATACAACCAGCGCCTGATGCCGAGCGGGTGATACATATTTTCTACATGAGGACGTATTCGTTTTACGCTATTCATGCATGATCGCGGCCGACGCGCTCTTCAGGAAAATAGGCTGCGTTCAGCATTGAGCATGTTCTCATCAGATGTCCCCAAATCCCTTCTTCACACGCCATTGTTCCACACAATCGCCGTTACCCAGTGTAGCTGGCAGTTGGCAAGTGCTCTCTCTCATTGTCTCCGCATCATCAAAAGAAACGCTTTCTGCCGGCAAAGAAGGAGAAGAAAAGAAAAAAAAATGCAAATGCTTGCCTTGTGCTCTTTTCTCCCCGACAAGGCCAGAATGGTGGAGGTGTTAATGAGTGACAAAGCGTTCTCATTACCGGGAGAGGGTCCGTGGGCTCTGGTCCGTCTAATCAGCCCTAATGCATTCCAGTTCCTAACGCTCCCGAACTGCCGACTGCGGCGAGCGGGGCCATTTGTTATCGCAGGACTCTCTTCCTGCGTGCAAAGAAACGGGGCAACGCGGCCTCCAGAGGTCTGCGGCCGCGTACATCACGGAGTGCAGTTTGTCACTGTCTGGACCGGTTCTGATCACACTCGCCTGCGCGCTCAAGACCCGCTGCTCGCGCGGAGGCGCATTTCCCTGCAGTTTGACACACAAAGCCACAGACGGCTGCCTCTCCAGTAAGCGTGACAGTGCTTAACAAACGTGTCACGCCTGGAGGTTGTTGATGTATTAAAAGCTCAGCAAAGCTCAGAACCTAATTCTGTGCTTTGAAAGTATTACCTGCATATTGATGATGTTATTCAGTAAATGAGTTCGTCCTTAACGCTTGATTTCAGTCAAACCATGTCGCGTTGAAAATCTGTTATCTCTTATAGTATATTTCCACTTCCAGACAGATTCACAGTGGCAAGTTCTCCCATGAGCTTGCAGGTGTGTTTGTTTCTGTGGATCCTTATTCTTATCAAACTGTGGAGAGCTATTACGTCATTGACGACAGCATTTCGTTTTTCCTTTGTGTTGGAAGTTCTTTTACGTCGTTTGCCTCCGTTTCGTGACGAATCAAATCCGTTCTAATGCTGCGTTCACACCAAAGACTAGCGTGGACGTGAGTTTCAATCGCATTTGCGTCTTGATTGGTTCTTATCAGTCATGACTCCAACTGTTAGTGAATAGATGATCCTGCGGCCACACTAAAGGCAACGTGAAAATTTGCTTCGCGTTTGCTACGAGCGCCTCATAACATGGCTGTTTGTAGTCGCCTCGAAGACGACTTCACTCTCGTCATCGGCTGAATCATGTGGTGATTCACTGTCTCTGTGTGTGTGAGTACATGGGTTTGTCGGTCTGATAACTAAGTGTGTAATATCTCCAGCTCCTCGGCGTTATTAACTACCCCGCCATTAATGATGGGAACACTCCATCACTCCTACATAATATTCACATCAACTACCCAGTTTTCTTAGCGGAGCTAATCTTTATCCTCATTATCAAAGCCGAGGCGAGGCCGCTCGAGTGAACTGCAATCCGTCGCATCTTCTTGCACGTCTCATCATATGGGCTCGCTCGCTCCTTCCCGCCTTCGCGCTTCCTGTGAATTTCCGTCAGCCCGTGTACTTGAAAGGGCCCCTTCAGTGAGCCCCCGTGGCCCGTGGTGCTTCAAAGGGCCTCCATCTCCTTTGCCACATTAGTTACTTTCAAAGAGCAAATGAAGTTGGACCTCTGGACCGCGATCAAGCTGGTCAACAGATGGAGCCTGACAAGTTCCCTTTTTTCCTCTATAATGATGAATTCACCCTGTCAAAGGCAAATAGGTGGAATATTTCATTCTTGTAGTATCTAAATTAAAGGTCACATATTATGCTCATATTCAGTTTCATACTTTTAATTTGGGTTACCAGGTTTACATGCTCTAATGTTCAGAGAAGGCATCAGTGTTCTCATACTGCCAATTCCGTCAGCTCTCTCTTTTCACCCTCTGCCTAAAACGCCTGGATTTCTTTTAGCCCCGCCCCCTCCCGATAAACCCCAGTCTGCTCTGATTGGCCAGCTGGACCAGTCTGTTGTGATTGGTCAACTGATTTCAAAATGTGCAGGAAATGTGAAGCCTCTCCACCAGAAATGTGGAGATTCTCCGATTGCAGGCGGGGTTACCAACAATAGAGTCCAACTGTGACATCGCAGTGGGAGAGAAATCTGAACCAGTTGTTCGGAGCTTCAGGCTGTAGTGTTTAGACAGCTCCCAAAAAAACACAGGGTGGTCTTTCTTCACAGTTTGTGGACTGGCAGGCTCCACAGATACACACTCTTATGTGCACAAACACTGAGAAAGTGATTTTTGCATAATTTCACCTTTCAGGCTTGTATTTTTGTTTATATATATATATTTTTAAGGGTATACTTTAGACCTATTTCACGTTAAAGTTGTTTTCACTTCAAAGTCAACGAAGAGCACAACTCAGCATCCGCTGTACTGTACTGTACTGTACTTTACTTTACGTCCTCTTTGGCTCAGAAGGAGCTTCGTCAAGTCGAATGAAATTCCTTAAGTGACATTACTTGATTAATCTTGGCTCGGTGATAGTAGACCGCAGAACGCCTGCGTGAGTCACTGGAAGTTTGCAGCCTGAAAGTGTACATTAAGCATTTCCCAGGTGTGTATAGCGTCTAAAACATTTCATTATGGAAAGTGTGGGATTTGTGTGTTTGGACCCTGTCGAGCGGTGATCGATATCATTAGCATACTAAATTTATAGCTAATCGATAGTGTAGGGGATGCTTTGCTTCTTTCATGAACATTTACAAACAAAATTTACATTTGGTCTCGCAAGCTTCCCTGGTGAATTAAATTGCCGAAGTTCTCTTCAAGGAATCCAAACTCTTATCTTCAGCACTTTCCTTAACAAACCCTATAGTCAGTTTAAAGAAAATGAACGCGCTGAACCAAATCACACACTGACGCGAGGCCCCCGAGGCTAAATGGAGAGGAAGCGCCGACGTAAAGTCTTTGCAGCGAGCTGAGGGCGAACCTGGCGGTGGATGGGATGTAACGCACGACGTCTCGCTCTCCGAGTGAAGTGTCGTTTGTCACCAGTCTGGAGCTGAATGAAGCTCGCTGGCATGCGATTCTGTTTTGTGCTTTGTCCCAGCTTGGATAGGATTTCATCATTCTGTTGTGACGGGATCATCTCATGTGGGACGCTCGGCTTCGCAGATAATCTCGCTTGTGATGGTCGTGAGAGGGAATCGGGAATGCGTTTATGTGCCGTCGTGCGAAGCCAACGATGAGTCATGTTGGATTATTTTACTCCACCCTTTCTGTTTGGGTTTGTTTAGAAAGAATAAAAAAATATAAAAATATGTTTTGGGGACCAGTATTTGTGGTGGATTTTTCGTAGGGTGAGACGAATTCACAGAGAAAAGTTTAAACATGAGTAACTTGTGTTAAAGGGTCAGTTCGGTCTTTAATGGGTTGTGCATCGAACAACATTCAAAACTGTGAAAAGTGGCTCCAAGTTTTCATCTTAAAAATGTTCATGTTTTTTTTGGTCGTAGTTTTTTTTCTCCCTACATCCCATGTTAATATTTAAATATCTTGGGTTTTTTTAACAGAAATGGTCATGTTTATGGCAAATAATGATTAATGTTCGGTTAATCAGGCCATAATCACAGCCAGACTGATATCGATTTTTGGGGGCCAATATCGATATTAAGGAATGAGGGAAAAAAAATGGAGTTTCAGCTCATTGCTTCGCTGGTTTTTCAGGTTGAATTTGTAAAAATGAAATTAAGAAAAGTCCACATATTGGCATTCAGAAGCTGTAACTCGCACTCCAAACTCCGGCTCCGCATTCTGCTGAAGTCTTGCAGCTCGGCTTTCACATCTGGTGTCCCATCACTTGAATCAACATAGAAGTGTCCCGTGTGCTCTGTCTCCGCCCCGCAGCCCCTCCTTCGACGAGGAGCTCTCCCCGCGGCCCAAGCGGAAGAAGAGGAAGAGAAAGTCCGAACGCAAGAGGAAAAGGAAAAGGTCAGTTCCCAAAATGAGATGCAGTGAGGTGCATTGTCGGGCACCTTTTGTCATGCGTCCTGAAAATAAATAAACTGCGAGAGGTGTGGAGGAAGAATTCTCGTTTCTCTCTATTGAGTTCATTTTAATTTGTTCCCCCCGGCTTCAGGTCTCCCTCTCACAGCCTGTCGCCACCGAGGAAGAAGAAAAAGAAGAAGAAGAAGAGCTCCAAGAAAAGCAAGCGGCACAGGTAGTTCTTGCTTACTGAAACAATATTTGAATAAAAAAAAAAGAGGGGGTGGCATTTATTTTTAGTTGACCCAAATCATATTTCTTCCCCCTTCCAGATATACCTCCAAGAAGTCAAAACACAGGTATGTGTTGTTGCGATACTCTGTGCATGTCTTGTGGCTGTGGCACTTTATTAAAAGAGTCACCTGGATACTCACCTGTATTTAAATATGGTTTGACTTTTTAGCGCCTGCTGTCAGTAAAATATCAGTTTCAGGCTTTGTCGGTCTCGATTCTCCTCGCTCATGATTCTACTGTCTTTCATCTCACCAGCTCCTCAAGTTTAAAACATAAGAGGAAGGATGAGCGCAAGCACAAGAAAAGGTCAGTCTGCGACTGTCTCCGAAAACCTACACGTTTGGTTTTTCTTTCTTTCTCTTCAACCCCACTTTCTTTCTTCCCTCGTGATGGGCCCATGCAACCCCTTTCTTCAGATCACACAACACGGCTGAGGAAGAAAGAGGGAAGCTCTCATGTGACGGGCACGTTTCAGAAACACGCAGCGGTTATTTATGTATTCATTTTATTTTTTTGTGAGCAGAGCGTGAAAAGAGTAAAGCAGATTGTGAGCTTGGGCCGCAGAAACAGGGAGGGGAAGAAACGGGGGTGAGAGGGTAAAAGAAACCAATTTCATGCTGTGATCTTGCAACACATTTTATAATTCGGCTTTGGATGAGCGCGGCGCCGTTTGTTTGTGAGCGCAGAGCCGAGTTCAGTCGCTGCTTCTACTTCAACGGGGGACGGCAGCTCTTCCAGCACACTACAACATTTCACCTCGCTCCTCCTTTGTTCCCCTTCGTGCCTCAGCTGCTCCTTTTCTTCTCCTCGGCGTCTCTGAGGAGCTCTTCGTCTCCTTCTTTCAAACGTGCTTCGCGTGTTTCAGGGCGCCGGATTGAAAAAAAAAAAGTTTTTCATGGCCCTCCACACAGAGATAAAATATGATTATAGAATATGAATTATAGATCTTTAAACTTACTTGATCTGACTGCACTTTTTTACTGTTGGACATTGAAGATCAGAAAACAAGATCGAAACCTTTATACTCTTTGTAATCTAGACCTTTTAAACTATTTATCTTAGGGACCAATGGAAAAGTAGGATATAAAGCACTTTCCGAAAAATGATCCGAAAAAGTCCCAAAAATTAGGTCAGGGACCCGGTGATAATTTTCATTTGATAATCATTTCAACAAACCGCCTAGTTTTTGCGTCTGCTCTCGTCTCTCGAGCTGTTTGCACTTTGTTGTTGTCATGTCACTTTGTCCCCTGAACCCTGTCAGTCGACTCGTCGTCATCGTACCAGTCGCTCCTTATCCACTCGGGCCTTTTTCTCCTCTGCTCTCCTCATGCACCTCCTTCAGTTCCCGGACTCGCCCGCATCGGAGGCGACGCTATCGGAGGTCAGAGTCGGACAGTTCTTGCTGCCACTCTTCCGCGGAGGACAGGTAAGGGACCCCATCCCTCCCCCCCCTCCTCGCCTCGCTGCCTTGGGTTTATCTTATCGGGTCCTGCCGAGGTGTCTGCCGAGTTCCCCGGTCACACCACGCCGATGACTGATAAGGCAGAGGTGACTTCCTGATCTCAGGCACGGCCGGCCCCTTATCAGTGCTTCACAGGAAATGGCCCCAAATTCACTCCACAGATCGATGCACTCAATTATAAAGATATAGCGCAAAGTTTTGGATGTGCGATAATATGAAGGATTTTTTTTTTTTACTATACTGAAAAAGGGTTAATAGCTTGGTGATCTGAAGTATTTAGTGGAATTACTGGATACTTCCACTATTGATAATTACATCCGCCAAGGAGGTTATGTTTTCACTCGTGTCTGTTTGTTGATATTTAGTTTTCGAATTGAAATAATCTGAAAAATACTCTAAAATTACCAATTTCTTTACTACTTACTAATGACTGTGAGTAATTACTTGGATTATTAATCACAGGAAATCAAAATTAAAACCAAGAAAAAGTGATTTAGTGACCAGTGCTTTAAGAATCTATTTATTCGTACAATTTCCAATGCTTATACATCAGATATTGATAACTTTCTCAGGGATGTCAAAACAGCACAACAGAAGAAAAAATGTTGCTGATGTAAATCCCGATGTTTCAATGTGCATGTCTACTATACGTCTCAACTAAAGGCAGCGTTTCTTTCCCAACAGAAACTACCTGCACAGATCTGTGGTGCATCAGGCTGTAGGAGGCCTGGCGGCTGTCGGAGAGGAAGGCGTGAAGTGGAGACCTGCAACCAAATCAGTGTGTAAAACGGCTCCCAAATATCGCTCCATCCTCTCAACCGCCACCGTAAGTATCTGCAGGACTCTGACGATGCTGCCAGTGGCTCTGTTCCATTCCTCAGTTAGAATGAATTGGTGTCGGTCGCAGTAAAAAATCCCAACAGTGAGGTGCAGGTGGTCGGGGTTTGGAAAATCATTATCAAAAAAAGATAATCTTGCCATTAATATTTCTCAGACAATTCTTTTTGAAATCCATGTAGCCGTCCTCTGAGGGCTGAATATTAACAAGATTAGAAATACAGAACGTGGCCCGACTCTGACCTCATTTAATGAATTCTTTATTTCGTCAATTCTTATTTTTTCTGTCTTCAAAAACAAACAGCATTTGGCAGAGAAGACTCCGCACAATCATAACAATGCCACTGCAAAGTCAACGCGGTGTTTTCAAAGTTAACTTTCCCTCCTGTCGAGAAATAAAGTGTCACACAATCATTATTTTATTTTCGAGAGGTATTCCTCACGACCCACTTGTTCTCTCTTATTAAAGGTATTTGATATTCTGTTCAGTGCCAGTGTTTTAAAATTATTTTTAACAACCTGTGCATCACAGTAATGGTGGTCAGTATTCGAAAAAAAATGTTGACCGGATGTACATTTGATTCCTACAGGATGTAGTTTAAGACCGTTCAGAATATGATGCAATTAATGCCGTACAGGAAATGATGAATTTGTTTAGTTTTTAATGAATAGAAATGATGAAAAAAAACAACAGTGTTGTTACCGTCCTGAGGTTGTTTGTGAAATTATGGCAGGAAGTAGTTTATTGTCGGATATGAAAAGTGGATGAGAGTGCAGTTTTCTTTGAGACTGGGGGGCAGTTAGAGATGGAACATAAAGCATTAGTTTCCACCACAAAGACAAACTGCAAATGGGAAAATGTTGCCTTGGTTTGCATTGGTTACACTTCATACACCTGTCAAATTAATCTGAAAAGAGAACGGGTTTGAACTGGGACATAAAGATGAAGAATAATTAGTTTTTATTTGCCCCTTTAGAATGAAACAACAATAGAAAAGCTTTATAGATCTGAATAGGTTTATTGATTTACCAGTTACGAGCCTTTCACAGACATATCAGTATGAGTGTTTATGTTTGCACTGATACCTTAATTTTAAAGTATAAACAATGCTGAAAATATGTTCATTTATGTTTACGTTTTACATTGAAAGAAATATTTTTATAATTCACGTTCTATATACTTAGTTATAGTTGTATTTTGGTTTCATTTATAGTAATTTATAATCAAGTTTATAGTTAAACTGTAAACTAACAAGCCTCAATTACATTTCTCTGTTTTAAAATATACGTATTGGCTGATATATCAACATTGGAAATGTCTCCATAATATCGGTATGAGATCGGTATCGATCAGGCTCTAATTTAAAGGGGTGAGCAAGAATTTCTACCTCATTCGGTTTATGACCTCTAAAAACACTAATATTTTTTCAACCTGTTTCGACAGGAAGCAGAAGCAGGAAAAAAAACAACTATATTTCAATTAGAATTTGTCCCTCCTCCGTCCCCTCTGGTCATTGCATCAGTTTTATGCTGATGATTCCAGCAGACAGTTTCAATTGTTCAGATCTCGTTTGGATCTGAAACTAAAAGAAAACAAACATCTTTAAAGTTTGATTGACAGCTTCCACACGACACACTGTGAATCTTAAAATTCTGCTGTTTATTGCAGGTTGATTTTTTCCCCCTCTTAAGTAATGTTCTTCCAAAGAGCCTCATAAATACAGCCATGGCCTTAAACTCATTGTCTCATGCTTACTGGAGCATAGAAAGTATTCAATTTCTCCCCAGCAATCATTAAATTATGCTAATTGCACAGACAGATGTTTTTTAATTACACACCACAGGGTTTTAATTGAAATTCAATAAATGAATCCATATTTTGAACCATGCTTGGCATTCAATGCCCCCAAGACTTTCAGGAGGACGCAACCGTCGGTTACTGAAGGGGTCAGCTTTACTGAATCAGGAGCGTTTCGTGGTGGTTGCATTTTTTTTAAAAGCCCATAATTCAAAAAACAATCATGCAGACTGAACTTTGATTAACAGTACAACAACAAAAACGCAAAACATAAAGGAAAAGGAAGGTATGACAGGACTGGAAAAAAACAACAACCTCAAAACATGAATAAACGAGTTGAATGTGGTTCATTAGAAAATATTTCAACTTTTCTCTTTCTTTTGTGGCGGCAACAAAAAACGAAAAGAAAGGAAACAAAAATCGTCTGGGAGGGAGAAAAAAATACCACGGCAGAGATCAAATATATTTTCGAAGCAGAGTCTTATCAAAATATCTGGAGGTGACATTGATTAATGTCTCTGGTTAAAATATGTTTTTTTCTCTAAGTGAAATCTCTTCACACACACACACACACACACACACACGCACACACACGCACACACACACACACGCACACACACACACAGATGGTGGGTAAGATGCGGCGGCTACAGAGGATGGTAGGAGAGAGAGAGCAAAGACTTGTTTAATTTCCTCACAGGGTTGGTCGGATGTGTCGCACTGTAGGACCAGATAATGGAAAAATCTCGGAGAGGACAGACCGGATTAACCTCCAGGGAGTCTCGTCGCCAATGAGTAAAGAGAGAGATCATAATTCCGTTACATCAGTCCGCCTGCGATCCTCGGCGATTCCGTATCGTGCAGTAGTTGTGCTCGCACGCCCTCAAACGTTCCGATACAGGTCTTCACTGGCTCTGGGTTTTGAAGAGAGGGTTATTGTCTTTTTCTTGCAATTCACGACTCTAATGATGCACTTATGTTGCCCGCTCTTCCCTTTTTCTTACACCTTACCTACTTAAGGAGGAGATCTTGATTGGTAAGTGGATGCTATCCGCAGACTCAGGGATTTACCTGTAGGTGGTCGGTTGCAGGCTAATTATTTACTTTTTCACAGGCGAAAGAGATCACAGTCATCTGTCCTGTTCTGAGGGCTTTTCTTAGTTAGACTGATGGGTTCTCTGTCTCTCTCTCTCTCTCTCTCTCTCTCTCTGTCTGCAATCCTTTTTCATTTCTACGTAATATCCCATTTATGTGATGTTTGTTCAATGTTCTTTAAACAAGTCTTTTTTCAATTGGGGCTATCCTTCACTTTCTCTCCTCACTCGAGTTAGAGACGATGAGTAGATCTATCCCCACGTAGCTTTTCTTTCTCCTCTGCTCTCTGTCGTTCCTTTCACACTTAGTTTTAGACTTAGCTCTATCTGGATTTGTCTCTTGTTGATTTCTCCTCCGACTTTAGCGACTTTCTTCTGGGGGTTAATCGCATGCTTGCAATTTGCATGATGTCTTTATATCTTTCAAAGTTTTTCTGTCCAGGGAGAAATAAAAAAACAAAAAGCAAGAGAAATCTCTTCTCTGTGTTTCCAAGGGATATATGTGCCTTTTGTGCTAGAGTATTCTCAGTGCATCAAAACAGGCAACAGGCTGCGTTCACCAGCGACGCGCTTGGTTTTAAGCCGCCGCCCGTTTGTCTGTTTGCAGATTTCGTCGTCAAAGCCTGGAGGCGAGCTCTCGCACGGAAAAGGGCCGCAGCATTCGTCGAGCCAGACCGAGGGGCCGCACGATTACGATTCTGGGAATGACACGTCTTCGCCGCTGTCGAGCAAAACCGGCGTTTCCCTGTCGAGCGTCGCCGACAACAAGGGGAGCACCTGCCAACGCGCGGCCTCACCGGAGAAGCTGAAGTTCACCGACAGAGACAACGCGTCGGATTCAGGAAACTCTGTGACCAGCTACACTTCCTTATGCAAACCTTACAGGGAGGACAGCTTGTCTGCAACCCTTTTCAGTGGGAACGGCAAGAGGTAATGTTTTGTTCACGGTCAATAATCCATCTGAACGAATGCTCCCGAGGAAAATTGCCGGCTGTTTATCTTGTGTCTCCGCGCTCCGTTTCCCCTTTTGAAATATTCATCCCGTGAGGCGCAATAAAGGAGAGTGTTCCTTAAAAACAACCCGGGACGCAGCAGCTCGGGCTCCATCGCTCGAGGCGGGGAGGCGTCTTCATGTGTTTGTTGGTTGGTTGTTTTTCGTAGGGGGCAGATCACCGTGGGGTGTCGGATGGAGGTTGTGAGGCCTCCAAAGAGGAAGAGGAGCGCGTCGTCTCGCGGGCGGCTGAGAGCGCGGTCGTCCAGCAGCAGGAGCAGGAGCAGGTCCGCGGCGAGTTCCAGATACTCCGGACACTACTCTCGAAGCCCGTCCCCGTCATCTTGCAGGTGGGTTGACTGCGTGCACGATGTACATAATAACAGGGAACTTCCAAAATGGCGAGAACTTCCACTCTCAGAACTTGAGGCGTTCCTTGTCCCAGCAGAGTTGAAGAAGTCTCAGACTCAAAGTTCTCCGCTGCTTGAGAAGCATGTTTGTGGAAGGGATGAGATGTTCCTGTCCTGTTGATCTGTGAATTTACAACCCTTTGTGCAATCAAACCATCTGCTGCTTTGCTCGTTTTTCACGCTCGCAGCTCGTACTCACGTTCTCCCAGTTATTCGCCTGACCTGAGGCGGCGAGGCAGCGTGGCCAGCCTGAGCTCCAGAGGAAGCTACTACTCCAGACACAGCTCTGACAGGTGAACTTTACAAACAATGTTGCAGCTGCACGCTAATGAACGTGTACGTTTACGTCGTTGGCGATTTCACATTTTCCCACCGTATCGCCTGCCTCCCAGAACGCGACACAGCAAGAGAGCCCCGAAAAGACGGACGGACGCGAAGCATGCACGTAAAGTCAGTGGGAAGAGACAAAGACGCAAATCCTACTCCCCGATGAAGAAAAGGAGGAGAGACTCGCCAAGCCACCTGGAGGCACGCCGCATCACAAGGTACAGCTTTTCCCCAGCCTGGTTATTTATAGCCGCAATATATATTTTTATGCCTTAAAGGCAGAAGAAGATGCATCGCCGGTCCCGCCCGCCACTCCCTCATTTGGACAGGTCCCTGGCCTGAAATCACTCCCTCGCGTTCACGAGCTGTGTATCATGAAATGGCGTTTAGCCCGAGGGCGAGATATCCATCAGCTGTAAAGCTGAAGAGAAAGACGGCGAACACACGCGATCGCATCGTGCCACGTGAACAAAGGAACACGGGATTACTGCGACAGATTTTAATGTTGATATTTCTCAGAGACCACAGAAGAGGTGAGAGGACAATGAATATTGGACTTAAATTCACTAATCCAGCTGGTATAGCTTAGCGGGTTACACCCGCTGACTTTGATACAGAAGGTTGGGGTTCGATTCCAGGTCATCCCAGTGTGGGTCCTTCAAGGGGCAGTAAAAGCGATTCTAAAGCAATTAGAATCCTTCCTCACCGTCCGTTAGCCGTCGGGTCTGTGTGCCGGAAAAAAAAATCCGGGTTTTCGGCTCAGCCCAGGCTGCGTCAATCGAAAAAACACAAAAATGCTGCCAACCTGCACCGCACTGCGAGTGCACTTTGGAAACATCACTCGTCGACACTTTAATGGGTGGCGCTTTTCGTAAGTAGGGGGTTAAAGTGGCCAGAGCAGTAAAATCACAACAACAACAAAGAGGGAGACAAGAAAATCGCTAATTGCCCCTTTAAGCTGCTAAATGCTCCACCGCATATTACACATATCGATGCAGCTCTAAGATTGAGTCAAAATAAACAAATGTTTACACAGATGTTGATCCGTTTCACATCACTTTCCTTTTTTCTTTGGGCTCTCCGCAGTGCCAGGAAGCGACCCATCCCTTACTTTCGTCCCAGTCCTTCCTCCAGCAGCCGGTCCACCAGCGTGTCGTCTTGGAGCAGCCTCTTCACCCGCAGCCGCAGTCGCAGCCCCATCCACAGCATCAGCCGCAGCCGCAGCCGGAGCCAAAGTTACTCCTCCTACAGTCGCTACAGTCGCAGCTCGTCCTTTAACTCAATCTTTGGGACCCGCAGTCGCAGCCGGAGCTGCGGTCCGGCGAACAAACGCAAGAAAACCAGGCGTTAGGGTTTCCCCAGGGAACGTTAGGGGGACCAAAGTCGTGTTTCCAACTCCAGAGCGAGGACGGCGGATGTTGGAGCGATCGACTGTGTGCGTCTCCGTGCTCCACTTTGATGCTTGAGCGGATACTTGTCCCAGCAGGGGGTCCGACTGCGGGCGATCATTCAGGCAGCCTCGCTCACTCTGCCCACAGATGCCACCGGAGACTGAATGTCCACTTGTTTGTTTGTTTTGTTCTCGTTCTGCATCCTGTCGACATAGCAACGGCCTGCGACTGTTCATCTCCGACATATTTACAGTTAGAAAGTGCACACAACAAACAAGACACTATGTTCCCTTTATTCATGTCTGTGCACTTCCCATTTGGTTATTCTTTTACATTAATTCTTTAAGACTTTATTGTTATTTTTAAATGGTAAATAAAAAGGCTTAAATCCCACTCAATTTAACGTTATCAGGACATCGGACATGTATGGTCCCACGTCACGTATTCATGTCCTGGATTCTGAGATATTGATGTAACATCTGAGCCGTTTCATCCAACTGTTATCAGGAATAAGGAAAAAGGTTTATGGCTCCGATCTCGCCACTTCACAGGCAGGAGAACCGAAGTGTTTCTGCTGAAAAATGAAACGAAACGGTGGCCTGACGGCGGGCGCGGCTCAAATGTCAAATTAATTTATCCTCTGATCAAATGGGACACAATTGAAAAGTCAGAAACATAACAGAGAGCGATGAAAACATTGCACGGCGCTAGAGAGGGAGGATTTTATTTGACACATTTTTTTTAATGGAGTCCCCCCCGGCGACGGCGGGGGGGAGATGTGTTAATGGAGTTTTTTTCTTAGCAACTCCTGACAAATAATAGGTTATTAATTTATTTTGGGGGAATGGATCCTTAAAGGTAAAGATGATATAAAAAACATTTATCTATTCCAAAGCTGAAATGAACATCTTGGGCTGTAGTTATTATTCTGTATGTTGTTTTGTTTATTTGCTGATTTTGAAGCTCATGTTGAAAGTGAGCCTGAACTTATTGATCCTCGATTCACTTGAAAAAATGTTTTCTAGCTACAACGCTGCAGCCAAACACAAATACAAAGTGTGTTTCTGTTCTCCAGCTGCATCACAAGGGAAGGTCAAGTTTTGAATTGTGCAGCACGATACATATTTATTGCTTATTTATTATTTATTGGCTTCGTTGTCCCTCTCGGTAGTGGTCGATCTCTCTATGCAACACAGGTCAGTTCATAGTTATTATAACACTGGTATTATGACACTGCTAATTTATTTTTTTGGTTGGTTTTGAATTATTCCCTTTGGCGCCGAGCCCACACATGAAGAACCCACCCAGTGAGCAGATGTACAAAAGAACCAGAGTGTCAGAGAAGATGCTTCACGTCTGACCTTTTTGTTCTTTTACCAAAACAAAAAGTTGTCCCATCTTTTTGGAAATATCTTCATGTGCTTTTCTTGCCAAGTGTCAGATGAGAAGATTAGGACCAGACGAGAGTGAGCTGCTGTCTGAAGCTACAGGCAGCAGGCCGTGAGCTCAGCTTAGCATGAAGTGTGGAAACAGGGAGACGGCCAATCTGGCTCTGTCGAAGGTTGAAAAAAAAAATCTGTTGTTATATTTAGTTTGAACAAAAAGTTGTGGTTTTGTCGGACTACTAAACCTGTCTTCTTCGGGGTTATTTTGCTTCAGTTAAATTATGGATTCCCAGTTCAAGGGCTCCTTCAAACGTGGCCAACAAATTCATCCTTCCATTCCAGAGAAAAACAAAGGATCCAAAGGGTGGATCCTTCCCGGCCTATGGCGAATTTCTCCTATTTCCATCTAGATATCGTGCCCTTAAAATAAAAATACTGCCTCAAGATACATTACCGATGCGCTAACAGATACTCTGCCCGACCAGACCTCATTTTAGTTGATCGACACGCCCATGGCTGCTCAGATGGCCGCAAGAGCAATTGGCTACTTAAACAACATGGCCGCTGGAGGTGAAGAGGACAACTGTGTTGGTCTCAAACTGGCAAAGACACGTTTGCGTTTGGTGCCGCTTTGCAGCGGGCGTAAGACGGAGCCCGATGTGTTATTCCAGCACCGGAGTCCAGACCTTCTCCCGAAAACATGTGTCCGCGCTCAGCATATGTGAAAGGCGACCTCCGGGGAAATGGCTCGTGATGTCTGACAACAGTCTCGGCTCTCGAAGGGGCCGCTAGGTGGACGGGTCTTATCTAAACTCTGCACGGAGGCAAATCGGCACATTTTACCCTAAATGTCAAACGTCTTCTTTGGAGTTGGTTCCGGGGGCTGCCTCTGACTTCCAGGGTTTGAATCCTAAAAAACTGCCAATCTGTATAAGTAAGAGAGTTTTATATATATATATAGATATAAATATATATCTAAATATCTAAATATATATATATATTTCTCAATCATTTCAAATCCATCACGGTGTCTGTGTAGCCGCTCCTGGCCTGACTGACTGCTCTCTATGCACTCACTATACTCTCAGCGTATTTCCCTGAATGTCAACTAAATTTGGACGAATGAGGGAAATATACGATGCTGGAAAGGGGAGGGGGGGTCTCGGCACTCAAGTCCTAATCTATAAACTGATGATGTCTCGCGTCGACGAGGTGCCGGTGGATGATTTGTGCGGTCGTGTTGATAATCTGTCTCGACCGGCACCCAGGTCGACGTCCCTCACCACACACAATGTAAAGTGTACATCGGTTCTTGTGCATAATCATTTTGAATATGTAATTACTCTGGTGTAAATATGCATCTGCGCTGTACAGATTATCCCCAAAAAAAAAGAAGGTGTGATTATATGATTTGCAGAATGTGATTTTGGGCGTCGTTGGATGTTAAAAATGTCGGTGTGGATTTTGATGCTTTGAGCGGTGATGAAGGGAAAACGAGGCGATCAGTGGACTCTAGGTGTCTTTGTGTTTAAGAATCCCTCTGATCATGTCTTTGGTTATGTTAATAAGTACAATAACAAGGTCATACAGCAATAGTGATCCAGTGTTTTCAGTGTTGAATTATGCACACTCCCCCCTGGTTTCCATACGAGCGCATATACTGCAGCGGCAAATGTTTGTTTTTTCCACGCTGTCACATTCTATCTCGTGTCAGTGTGAACTTCACGTCGTGATAATGTGCCGCCTGGAAAATTGAATTGTCCCCCCCCTCCCCCCCCCATGAAGCCATGAAACCCCTTTCACACGTGTGTGTTCAGAATAAGCTCAATAAAATCATGTTCTGAATCTAAAAAAAAACTCCATCGCAGTTTTCTCTTCAAGTTCCGGAAACACTTGTTTACCACAGTAACTTTGGTGAGGTACTCTCAGAGATGACTTCTTATGGAGACAAATCAGGGTCTTTTTTTTTAATACAGAAAAGTTACGATCTGAAAGTGAAAAGACAAAATTCTGTAATTAAAAAATATGATTTGCAACTTTTTTTTTTTTTTCAAAAAAGGATCTGAACCTGAAAATGTAAAAAAAAAAAAACACTTCAAAAACTAAAAATATTTCTGGGAGTGAAAAATAAAACTAAACATTTCATTCAAAAGAATTCCAGCATGGAATCAAAACTGAAGACAGAAGAAAGAAAAAAAAGAATAAGATCATTAATTTATTTCAGGTGGAATACACCGATGTATATTTCAGAGTTCATGAGCAAAACTTGAACTTTTGACCCTGATTTGGCGCCATAACGTCTTAGCGTTCTGTTGTTTCCGTGCTGTGACATCAGCGCGCGTGCGTGTGCGCGTGCGTGTGTGTGTGTGTGTGCGTGTGTGTGTGTGTGTGTGTGTGTGTGTGCTATTAAAGAGCCGGTGAGTCACCAGGAGGAGCAGCGAACTTTAACTGTGCGTGAGCGACTTGTGGCTCAGTTTGGTCTCTCGGTCAGCTGTTGCCTCTACACTGCAAAAAGAGTGTCAGCACCAGCAAGTCATTTAATCTTCATCACAATCTTATCACATACCTGTTTTATGAATGTGATATATTTATATATATATATATACACTTTAAAAAGTGAATTAACGCTGGAGAAGTTCTTGTTCAAACCTATTTTACATACTGTGCAGATGTAAAGATGTCATATTCGGAGGGGGGATATTTTTTGCAGTGTGAGAGTTGGCCGGACCCTCCCAGCACTTTCCCGACTCCTGCGCTGCACAGACTCAGACTGTACAACCGGTATAAAAGGCCTCGGCCAGAAGGAACTGGACGACTTCACTTGAAGGAACTTCGCGTCCGCCTCGGACCCTTGTTGTTGTTGGATCCACAGGCGACCGGTTGCGTAACGGTGATGCGCGTAATCCGAAAGACGTATAAAGTCTTTGAAGTGGGGAGTTTCTGATTTTAAAGTTAAAGGGGAAACTTCTTTTTGTTGTTGTTGTTTACCGGTGGTTTTGGTGAACCTCTTTCTTTGTCTGGCTCCGAACTCGGCTGGACATGGCAGAGGGAGACTTCTACACTATGGGGAACCGGCAGAGGTTTCCCAGGGACCCGTTTGGAGAGTCGCCGTTCGGGGACCAGTCCCCGTTCCGGGACCAGCTCGCGTCTCGCTTCATGGAGGACGACTTCGGGATGTCCCCGTTCCCCGACGACCTGGCGATGGACTGGCCGGGCTGGGCTCGGCCGGGCCGCCTCGGCGCGCGCCTCGGCGCGTCGCCGTTCAGCAGCACTTTACGCACGGGCTTCCCGCCGCGCCACTCCACGGGGGGCCCCGCGCTGTACACCAGCCGGTACGGGGAGTCGTCCCCGCGGAGCTCGCCCACCTCCACCACCTCCTCCTCGTCCGCCGCCGCCGCCGCCGCCGGGGGGGGGGAGCCCTGGAAGGTGTGCGTGAACGTGCACAGCTTCAAACCAGAGGAATTAAACATCAAGACGAGAGACGGGTTTGTCGAAGTGTCAGGTGAGTGTGGAGCGCGTTCGACCGCTTGTTCAGGGGGGGACGTGACTTCGTAGTTCCAGTTTCACTGAGGACAAGAAGAAGAAGAGGAACTTCGGTTTTTGTCTTGTGATGAAAGACTGGAGGTCAAACTGAGTCAATTCATATTCACAAGAGAAATAGATCAGTTATATTTTTAGGGCACGTATAAAAAACAACAACACCTGCTCTTTAAACTGGGCTACAAGCCCCTGAGGTCATAGCCTCAATATTGATTGTGATGAAACTGAGCGTTTGCATTATATAATGACATAACAGTGGAACGTGGTCTGTTTTTAACAGGTCTACTCTGCTGCTCCTCTTTACACGCAGTATCTTTGAATATGATCAAATATAGATAAGTGTAATTTTGGTGCTGTGTACAATCAGTTTTTGAAACAGCACTCACAGCTGAATTTGATCAGATTAAAAAGCTCAAGGGAAATATAATTGAAGAGTTCTAGCGTATTTTGACCAAACAATGTGATAATTGTTGGCGGGAATTAGAACTACACTTTTCATTAAAGGCTCTGCTCTATCCCTTTCATAAAATAGTCACATTTGGACAAAAGGTCTCAAACGGGCGAGAGAAATAAATCACGTGAGACATAAAAGTTGTGGGAAAAGAAGTAAAATACATTTGCAATCACAAAAAAAATGATAAAGAACACTCCTTGTTCTACTCTGCCCAAGAGGGAAGTGCATCTCTTTCACTCGAGGCCGCACAACAACAGCCTCTGTTGTACATGTGCGTGTACAACATGTTCTCGGTAATAATGCGTCTCCGTGCGATACGGACGAGCGCCGGACAGGTTTCGTGGGGACTGGGTCTCGCTCGTTGGCAGGCAGATCCTCGAGCTTAGACACCTGTTTTTCAAATTCCCGGAGAAGCATTCCCTCTGCCGCCCATGAGCCCGATTTAGATTTAAGGCAAGGCCCGTGACAACAGTCTCTGTTTACAAGAAGGCAAGCCGCCCCGCTGCCATTAAACGCCGCCGGAGAGAGAGAGAGAGAGAACGTTCTGGAAACAGGGGCCTCCGCTTTGACCCGGCGGCCCCCGAGCTGCAGCGTTTGTCTCTGCTACTTGTCACGTTCTAGCTCGGCCTCTTGTCACGTGAGTGAGATGTAGAAAATTGCTTCCTCAGTTACTCAATGGCCTCAAAAGAGGAAGATGGGGCCCGGGGGAGACCCAACCCCCCCCGGGGGGCTTTGGAGGGCACAGAGGACAGCTGAGGTTTTTTTTTTTTTTACAAACACGCCGCAACGTGGTATGCCAGTTGGGTCACTCAGTCAGCGCCATGTCGGGGCCCAGCCTGCCACCGTGACTCGACCCCTCGTTTCTAAAAGTGTTCCGGCAGCGTGATAGGAGCATGTCCGAGGTGTTGGGAACATGAATGAACGTCCGGTGCGGCCGCGGTTTTAATAGCTTACGAGAGAGATGGTAAATCATCACCGACGATCCTTGTGCGACACCTCTGTTGCAGACGGATAGGCCGGGATCAACCCCGAATGAACCCTGCTAAATTTTTGGTGAAACAAACAATTTACGCGGAATTAAAGCCACAGTGTGTAATATTTAGAAGAACTTATTCACAGAAATTGAATATATTTTCCATAACTATGTGTTCACACAAGTATAATCCCGACGTTGTTTTTCGTCAACTCTGAATGAGCTAAGTATAGATACATGTGGTGGACCCGACCTCCGCGCAGGTCGCCGTGTTTGCTACGTCGCGTTGAATATGCTTGTTGTACAAAACGGTTACACAATACGTCCTTGTTCGCGTTGGATTTTCAGACGCTGCCGGAAACCGGAAATGGAATCGGCGGTGCGCCGCCATAAAGTGTCCCCCGTCGGGTGCTCCGTTAGTTGCGGTTTGCAACTTTACCACCAGAGGGCGCCAATAAATTATAGAAAATGACATAAGCACATGTACATTTTGATAATGGCCTCTGAAGAGGTCATGTTCAACCAACCAAAAGAAAACAAACAACTTTGGTTGTTTTCTGACCGTGCGGACATCGGCCGTCGACCGTCGACTGTCATGACGAAAGGTAGAAACCTCTTCTATGTTGGACGGCAGCATCCCCTCATCCACCCACCGTCGACTAAAGCTCTTCACACTCACATCACCCAAATGTTTGGAATCAGCAGATTAACCCCTAATTTCGACCGCTATTTGAGAATTGCTGCGCCGGGAGGACGAGGACGCTGCAAATGCGAAAAAACCTCAGGTCAGAAAAACCTCATCCATAACGATACGGCACCGTCTGCCAGCTCTCCTCCCAGAACATCCCGGATTACACAGAGTATCTGGAACTTGGCTTCGATGTCGTAGGAGAGCCAGCGCCTCGTCGGCCCGCCCTCCATCCGAACCTCTGATGTTCACGAAATATCTGGGCGATACAATCGAGGGAGCTGATTTACGTCTGGAGTCACGATGCGGTTTTCATAACAACCCCATGACTTCACCGGTGATCTCAGCACCAGCTCCCTCTGGAGCTTCGATTCCGGCCTCGAGCTCTTGGCTCTGGGGTCCGGCCCTTTTTCCGGCAGGCGGAGACGTCACTGTTGGGGGGTATAAGGTGGCGCATAGACGAGGGCCTGGGGGTTGGGGGGGCGGGGGCCATGCTGCCGGCGGCGGCGGCGGCGACGTTGACATTTAGCAGGTCCAGAGCAGCTGCGAGCGAGCCAGAGAGATAGAGCGTCCGTAAACAGAGCCCGGAGGGGAAGATGGAGGGAGGGGGGGGGTTCTCTCCCCAACGTCAGCCCAGCGTGTGTTTGTGTCTCTCCACAGGAGACGCGTTCTTGGAAGCGACTTGGGGGAATGAGAGGATGTTTAATCATTTCAACATGTTCACTGAAACCCTCCCTGGAGTTCTCACAGCAAAAAGACAACAACAAAACACTGCTGCGATTGAGCAACGGAGAGAAGTGTGTGTGTGTGTGTGTGTGCGCGAGCTACATGAAATCTGTTTACATCTCAGTTACATCAACACCATTTTCATCCATCCATCGTCTACCGCCTTGTCCATTTAAAGGTCAATCCCAGCTGACACTGGGCGAGAGGCGGGGTTCACCCTGGACAGGTCGCCAGCCTATCACAGGGCCACATACAGAGACAAACAACCATTCACTCTCACATTCACACCTACGGTCAATTTAGAGTCTCCAATGAACCTGACCCCATTCTCATGTCTCTGGACTGTGGGAGGAAGCCGGAGAACCCGGAGAGAACCCACGCATACACGGGGAGAACATGCAAACTCCACACAGAGAGGCCCTGGTTGGTTTGAACCGGGACTCGAACCCAGAACCTGTGAGGCGACAGTGCCGACCACTACGCCACCGTGCAGCCCACACCGTTTTCATTTACTTCCCAAAATAGATTCAAGGAGTCACGTCGAAGGTGTTGGATCCACGTTCTGTCCCAGTGGCAATGATGACTTATTGGTTAATGATCACAATATTGCACAATGTTTAACGTCAGTCACGTACGGTAACTCGCCTCTCCCACTCATCAGCTGATGTGTGTGTGTTTCTGTTTTTCCCAAACAGGGAAACACGAAGAGAAGCAGGAGGAAGGAGGCATAGTGACAAAGAATTTCACAAAGAAGATACAGTGAGTATAACTCATGTTTTTTTTCCCTGATTGCACATTTCACCTTTTTTTTAAATCTCTTAAATGACAGGGACGATTACTCTTCAATCGAACGGCTCCCCTGTCGTCGCATCGGGCCGGCGTCTGTCACAGTAGCTTCAGCCAGACAACGTGTTTGTCTATTAACATGCTGAAATATTATGCTGGGTTTTTTCTTTTCCCCCTTATTCTGAGTCAAACTGTATCTGTATCTACTACTAGTGGACTACTGGACAGTACGTGTGGTTGTGCACGACTTGAACATCTTCTGACCTCAGTTCTCCATCAAAGTCGTATTGAAAACAAACTCATCCTTCCACCGGGAGTCTGGCGACGTCTGAAAGAAACTATGAGTTTTTCCACCGAGGTTCGTTAATTCTCCCGGATGATGAAAGTTGAGGTATTGATGAAGGCCATATGACTAAGATTCATAAGCGCTGTGGTCTCTCTTTGTTTCCTTTAGTACAGTACATACAGAGCTGCATTTACTTCTAACCTTTTATTCATCTCTGACGATTGTTGAGTGTTGAAGCCGCATCGGCTCTGAAAAAACCTCCAATCAAAACCTATCGGTTCCCAAAAACAA
This sequence comes from Scophthalmus maximus, assembly GCF_022379125.1. Classification (NCBI taxonomy): domain Eukaryota; kingdom Metazoa; phylum Chordata; class Actinopteri; order Pleuronectiformes; family Scophthalmidae; genus Scophthalmus; species Scophthalmus maximus. The sequence goes on along the minus strand of NC_061533.1, from coordinate 4,444,666 downwards.
GAACACGACAACATCTCGGTAACAGCAGAACGCCGGAGCAGACCCGACGGCCACACGGATCGGCACAGGAGCGCTGCGTGCTCGTGCTGCAAGTCGCCCGAGCCGAACGGGCCAAAAGGAGGTTTTTCCACAACCGTCCCCCCCCCCCCCCCCCCCCGGCTCTCCCGCCGCCCCCGCTCGCGTCTCATTGGGCAGTGGCAGGACTTCAAAGCGCGGCGCTAATCGCCGGTGCGAATCGCCGTCTCGCTGGCGCGTCACTCCGGCTTCTGATAATTTTCCTGCTGGGGTAATTAGCAGGCCGGTCGTGCTATAGTGCCGCCCCGCACCGGACACATCATCACAATCCCCTTCTAATTGGGAAGGACGCCTGGATCAGGCCTGTGCTCCTGAGCGCAGCAAAAAAGACAAAAAAAACCAGCGTCAGGACTGAATGTATAGAGGAGGGGAGCGGCGGTGGTGGAGGCCGGGGTCGTATATAAATAACCTGCCTCAATACACCAATCCACCGGCTGCAGTATATGGAGGAGAGAAGCAGAGATAAAGAACGTATGCAGCAGACATTCTTCTGTTCCTCCCACTTCTTTATTCCGTTTCTTCTTTTCGCATACATCAGCGATAAACTTTATTTGAGTTTCACTTTATAAAAACTCTGCAGTGCTTTTGCCCTCTGCACCTGTTGTGTGTACAAACAACTAGTTTAGGTGAAAATGGCGAAAACACGACGACGTCAGTCGTTCCTTCAAAACCCCCCTCAAATGAAATGGAGCTGAAATGATCAGGCGATCGATTGATTGGTTGGTTGATTGATTGATTGATTGATTGATTCGTCAACTGTCCAGATTCCACATCTCAGTTCTGTAGGTTTGTGGCATTTCTTTCTCTGATGAGATGACAAACCGTTTTGAAGATGTAGGAGAATGTGAGGGACAGTTTTCAGAAATGTTATTGAATAAAATAATGGTCGGATTCATTGATTATATGCAAATAATCATAAGTAGCAGCCCACAAGTGAAGGTGCAAAAGTGATTTTAAGTGAGATTTGCTCAAAGTATCGAAAGTAAAAAGGTACTCGTTTTCTTTCAGTGTGTAATATGGTTTTCATTATTTAATTGGTTTATTATCTTAGGCACATTAATAAGTATGCAGCATTTTGATGTTGTAGCTGATTAAAGTGGAACTATAACTACCTTCAATTTGGTTGGGTATGTGATTTAACAATAATCTATATTTGATGACCTAAACATACTGTATGTATAAGTAGAAGTAGAATCCTCACCAGCGGAGTTCCTTTCACAGCGGCTTAACTGGCCAAAAGAAAAGAAATTACTTATCTGAGAAGCAACTTTAGCTCAAAAATAAATGTCGTGGCATTGAACAGTACAAATATTTATCCACTCGCTGCGGTAGAGTAGACGCATTGAAACACAAGCACCTCCAATGTTGTCACGAGCGCGGTTAAATATTAATTCCCACCTCAGGAGCAACAGGTACGCCGAGTCGCACCAGGCCCAGAGGAAGCAGCAGATTACAGGGGAAAGTGGTGTGGACGCTCACGGCGAGTCAGTAAAGGCCAAACACTTCATAACAGAAAAGGAAAAGATTGGTACAACATGGCGTGGGCTTCTCTGTCGAACTCTGATCCAAGCCAAGTGAGGACTAAGTCATTCATTAACCACGTATGTGGTCGTTCTGGGGGCGGAGGCAACTCTTCTGACCTCGGGTCGCGACGAGCATCCGCAGCGGCTCGTTATTCATGAACCTCGTGTTTTCTGTTCCCTGCCCTCATGGGAAATATGATACGACCGGACTGACTCCGTGTGCCGTGTCTGGGAGTGTGGGAAGGAGCATGCGGGGGTCATATGTTTGACAAACTGCACACGCTCTCCGTGAACACACACACACACACACACACACACACACACTGCCCTGTCTCTGTGGGGCCTCACCGTATCCGCAGGGGGAGAAAAAAAACATATTGGACAGTGTTTTGGCAGTGATACAAAATCAATGTCGGAGATAAAAATTGTGCGCCCGCGAGAGGTAAATAAACTCCCCGAGCTGCACAGATAAGGTTCCTCACGTGTAACGGGGCGGCTGAGTGATTTGACTTTGTCAGAGGGAGCGACTTTAGCTCGACGGCACCTCGGCTCCTGGGAGGGAGGCGGGGCTCGGCGTGGCAGTCATTGGTCCAGACTGAAGTATCCCAACAGCAAGGGCTGGACGATATGGCCTGTAAACGACTTCACGATATATTATTGTCAATTCGCGATACGTGATATAGACATGGCGGTATTTTTATATCGCCATTAAAGCACTTCATAAGTGCATAATTGAACCCTTTGATGCATACAATCACACCAGTATGATGATTCTAGTCGTCCCCACAACCAATGTCTGTATTAAAACATGCGTTAATCTTAATTATATTCCTTAGTGGTTTCTATTGGCACAATTTTAAACTTCAAAGCAAGTCTTGTGTCAATTCGTAGTCGCGGTATTCGCGATATAGTCATTAGATACATCTCGTGTACTAACAGGCTGCGATACATCGAATATGTTCGCGATACCGCCCCCCAACCCGTACCAACAACTATTTGATTTGATAGAATGGAATTATGTAGAATTGTTTGTGCCTCAGAGTGGGTGGATCATAATGATTTACCGCCTGATTAGCGGTCACACCACCTGTAACATTAATCTTTGGACGTAATGTATTTGATCTCTTTCTATCTAAATTGGATTTACTATAATCCTACAGTTGGACTCTGTGTTTCTATTATTGCTACAGCTTTCTTTCTTTCTTTCTTTCTTTTGTAATTGCCATCCATGCCCACTATATCATCACTCTCCATTGTAGGATTCATTTTCCTGTTCCAGGTTTTATCCAATTTTAGTTTTTCCCTTAGCGCTCCTTAGTGTTTTGTAGGTCGTTTCCCTCCCATCTTTTGTGTGATCTCGGTCTGAAGTTGGCCGCTGAGGAAGTGGACCTTTAAAACTCATCGAGACACTGTCCGCGCTGTTTGACCACACAAACAGACCTGACCTGACCTCGCCTGACCTCCCTCGCTCTCGCTCTCTGTCTGTCCGTCTGCGAGCCGAGGGTCTTCCGAGGTCCCATTCCACTTGTGCTTCTCAGCAGAGTGGGAAAGCCAGTGGAGAGTCCTCTCTAATTAAACGGAGGGTCGGCCCGCAGTCTCCTGCTCCCAAACAGCCGGGTGTTTATATTAACTCCCGAACACTCTTGGCCGCTCGCACTGAAAAAGCCGCGATGCCCATATTTGGCCACGCTGTCCGACAAAGAACAGAGTTTGGCTGGATCTCACTTCCCTCCGTGTGTGTGTGTGTGTGTGTGTGTGTGTGTGTATCAATCTAAATGAACTTGATGATCAATCTTTGATCATTTAAGATCATAAAATACCCTGGCTCTTATACGTGTATATTGTGAAATGAAATGAAGCGTTGAAGTGAAGTGTTTTCTGCTGCAAGTTCTGGGAGACAATTCTCTCGGCCTGCTCTGGAAAATACTGTTCAACATGAGTTAAGAGCAGCAGACTACAGAGATATAGACTGTACCAAGTTCTGCACACTGAGGTTCTCATTAATTGGAATCAGGCTTCGTTTTTTTTTTATTCACACCTCAGACCTTGACCGACCGGCCGGGCGGCCGGGCGTCGTCTTCTCTCCCCTCCTCTTCTGTCGCAGCAGCTGGAGGGATTTCAAGTTCCCTCCTGGGTGCGAGATGGTTTGAGTCCAGAGCGAGTGCTAGGCAAGAGGGACAGGGGTGAACAGTTTTTTAACAAAAGAACAGTCTAAATCCTGAGCCAGTGTCTCTCTTCTAGACACACTGCGCAGAAATAATCCGACCGGAGGCTGTTCATGGGTATTGACAAAGCGTCAGTGGAAAACAGAAAAGGAGAAATCCCAGCAACATTAACACTGTTTGCACAGCCGCTCCTGCAGAGAAATATCACTGGTGTGTTCGTGACCGCCATGAGGGGATTGAAGCGTTTTCCTCCTCCGGGAAGTTTCTTCCTCGTCGTTGCTCTTCTTGTTCTCTGTCTCCCACTCGTGCCTTTTCAAAGATGCTGAATACGCAGAGCGGCTTACGGATTTTACCACCAAGTAAAACGTCCGACGCAAAACCTTCTTCCCCTCGCAGCAACAGCCACGTAAACCCCTCATGTCCCTCTCTTCTCGAACAGGATCCCGCTAGATGTGGACCCTCAGGCAGTCTTCGCCTCTTTGTCCCCCGAGGGCGTCCTCATCATCGAAGCCCGACAGACGCCGCCCTATTACCTCTTCAGCGACGAGGGCCCGCAGGGCGGCGACGCGCAGGAGGCGGAGGTCCCCAAGCCCCAAGAGGCGGCCATGGTCTAAAAACCCCAACCCTGTGACCAACGCGACAGATCGCGCTGCACAATCCAATTGTACGTTCATATGAAGGCTGTGGCCTTCGGCTTCATGACGTCACAAACCTGGGTAAAAAAAAATATGTGCAAAATATATTAAAGGTGACATATTATGCTCATATTCAGGTTCATACTTTTAATTTGTGTCACCACTTGAAAAGGTTCACATGCTCTAATGTTGAGAAAAGGCATCAGTGTTCTCACTCTGCCCATTCCTGCAGCTCCTCTTTTCACCCTCCGCCTAAAACGCCTGGATTTCTTCTAGCCCCGCCCCCTCCCCATAAAGCCCCCCCAGGCTGCTCTGATTGGCCAGCTGGCGCAGTCTGTTGCGACTGGTCCACCGATTTCAAAATGTGCAGGAAATGTCACGCCCCCTTCACCGGAGAAGTGGTGAGAGTCAGACTGAAGGCGGGGTGTCCCCCCCCCCCCCCCCAAACGAGTCCAACTGTGACATCACAGTGGGAGAGAGATCTGAACCAGTCGTTCAGAGACGGGCTGTAAGGTTTAGTCGGCCCACAAAAAAACGTCAGGTTGGTCTTTTTTCACAGTTTGTGGGCAGGCAGGCTCCACAGACACACTCTTATGTGCACCAACACTGAAAAACTGTTGTTGTTTTTTTTCATAATATGTCACCTTTATGTCCCACAGTTCATGTTAAAGCTGCACCAAGCTTCAAACCTGAATGTTTTCTCTGTAAAAACATATTCAACCGATTGTTTTCCCCCCCACTTCTCTTTAGGGCTGCAGCTAACATTTATTTTCACTGTTGACTGATCTGCTGATTGTTTGATTATTCTCATTTAATAGTTTTGTGCATAAATTATCGGGGAAGCATTACCATCACATCCAAGCCTAAGGCGACATCTTCAACTGGGTTGCGTTGTGTTTATTTTACTGTGATTGACGACTAAAACAGAGATTCGTTAAATAGGAAATGCAACCATTTAAAGTTTTTGGCCTTTTTTTTTTTTGCTTAAGAAAATGACTTAAACCAATAATGGTCTTTTTAAAAAAAAGGTGCCAATTAATTTTTCTGTCTTAAATTCTATTTCCCGTTTAATTTAAACGTAAACCCAAAGCTCAGATAAGCAGAACTCAAAAAACTTCGGATCCTTTTTTTCCCCCCATGTCAGGCCAATGACTTAAACACGATCATGTCACCAGCATTTCACTGACGTCACACGTTTCATGTTTTACTGGATCAAAATGTCAAAATTGGCCTTTGTTCACTCGGGGGCGGTTTGTCCCCGACAAGACACTTAAGTGTTGTTGCTTCAGTAGAGGGTGGATTGTGTGCATCGATGCTGTATTCTATCCAAAGTGTATTGTAAATATACTTTAATATATGTACCTATTCAGTATAAATATTAAGCTGTTCCAGGTTTTTCTTTTTTTCTTTTCTATGTGAGCATTGAGAAAGATTGGCTGCATGATTGTTCGGAGCCGACAGACGGACTCGTTTGCCAAAGACGTTTTGCTTCCTGCCCCTCTTTTCTGTTGATGTCTTTGTATTGGCTGATGCAATAAAAAAAAAAAAATGACCAGCCAGTCTCTCTCTCTCTGTGTCTGAACATCTGTTTGTTGTTTGGGTGTTTTTTGTGGGGGGGGGGGGGGGGGGGGGGGGGGGGGGTGGTTAATTGAGAACCGTGCCACTTGCGGTGCCAGGTCCAGGGATCCAGGCAGGCTGCGGTTTTATTGTCGGGCAACAGAGGGATTTGGTTCAGCGGATTAGCGGCGAGCTTAATGCTGCTGGGTGAGAAGTGGCACCGCTGTGTTGTTGTGCAGAAGAACAGGCCGAACACACTCGGGCAGCGCTGCCACAGCCTGGTGAATGCGGCTGCAAAAAAAAGAAAAAAAGATTGGGGGGGGCACTTCCATTGCATGTTGTGTGTGATGCTCCTCTGTGTGCTGGAATCAAAAGGGATGCTTTTAAAAGTTCCCAAACTTGGAACAGTGTGCAGTCGACAGTTAATGTGTGCCAGCTCACATTAACTGGGGTTTTTTTTTTTCATATTGTGGGGACTTGTGTTGCCATGGCAACAGCATCATTGGGAACCGTGCCAGTTTCTCCGCTGGCATGTGACTAATGCACAGCTGTGCGGCGGTACAGTATGTGGTGAATTCATAAACTTTACACTTCCAGATGTGAACTGCGAACGTGGCGCAGACGTACGTGTCCTACAGCACCTGTCAGACTTGAGAGGTTTGTGAAAGCACGGGAGACATAACGACACGCCGCATATCATATCATTGTTTTCACATGCTTTTGCTTTATTGGAGCTCCAAAGATGAGTTATTTGGCTGTTATCATCTATTGACTAAAGGACCTGATGCGAGGCAAGCTATGCAGGCGGTCTGGGCATATTGTGTGTTACACGTTAGCGCCGCTGTGTTTGTGTCTACTCGGCGTCTTCCTGTTTCATGTCGGGAGCCCCCGGCTCCTGGCTCGGGCCCTCGCTCGGTGGACTGTTGCCCAGCTCCGGCTCCTCGGGCGGGGGGATCTCCTCGGCAGCCTCCACTGAGCCTGCCATCACCTGGATCTCGCCGCCCACAGCTGGTTCTTTGTGTTCCGGCTCCCCGGACGTGTCCGTGTCCGGGCTTTCTTGGCCTCCCGGGGCTTCGCGCTGCTCAGAGGGAACTCCAACGCTCTCCGCGCCTTTGGCATCTGCGGGCGCCGGGGGGGCGGCCTCCTCCGCTGGCTGTCCACGGGCCTCCTGCTCCTCCTCCTGCTCCTCCTGCTCCCTCCTCTCTTCATGCTGCTGAAGAAGCCCGGCCGTGGCGCTGCCAGGGTGGGCCTGCTGATCACCACGGACCTCGGCTGGAGACTCCTCCTCCGCCCCATGATCCTCTGCGGGGAGAAACTCGGGGGCCTCTGGTGCTCTGCAATTGTCTTCGTCCTTTTCGGGGCCCTCTTCTTTCTCGCCTTCTTCTTCCGGTTCTCCGGTCGCTTCCATCTCCACCTATGGATATGTGCGAAATGTCCGCGGAGAAATGAGCGGTTCCAGCTCAATACTGAATCTGAACGTCAGGTCCTTCGGAGGAGCTGGAAGACGATGGTTTGTTAGCTGCGAACATTGCCCCACTGTTTCCCGTCCCACTGCTGTCGTAGACGCACATTCAGCGGACACACGTTACCGAAACCTCTCATCTAACTGTCAGCATAACCAAAAAAAAGAAGTCAATATGCATACGTCAGAATGTCAAACTGCTGCTTTAACTGTAAGTGTGAACAAACTTCCCATCACCTTTATGGTAATGACGCTGGCAGCGGGAAGAGAGGTTTCAGGAACCGGAGCTTCCACCGTCAGGATGCCGTCAGCGGAGAGCGTGGCCGTGATTTTGGTGGCGTCCATTTCCGCTGGCAGCCTGAAAGCCAACGGGATCGTGTGAACAGTTCCACCACAAGCAACGAGCCAGTAGCCGCAAAAAACACTCAAACCGGTGTGAGTTGGCCACTCACGTTGGAGTTGGAGAGGGGCCCAAACTGTTTGCTTTACCTGTACTTCCGCGTGAAACATCTGGCAATGAATCCGTGCTCGTCCCGCCGCTCGTCGTGCCTCCCTGGGGATGGATTACCGTTTCATGGGGTGGGGGAGGGGGGATGTGAAGAGGACAGAGGGGAATCAAGCCACACAGAAGGAAAAAAAAACACTCAACACAGACTAAATTAATTTCTGCCACCGAGCTGTGATTTTAATTTCCCCGAGCACGTTACTCGAGCAGCGTTCTAATTCCGGCGCATTCGGCTCCCTTTTCCGTCGGGGTTGATTTGTACGGGGGGGGGGGGCTTACTCTGTGAACTGTGAGAGAACTCAATCTAGATAACCCGCTTTGAGATAATGATATTGGATAAAAAAAAAAGGCTATTAATATTTATTCAATATCAGAAACTGTGCGCTAAAAAGTAATTAGCGGTTAATTAGCAATTAGCAAGCCAATGTTGCCGCGTACCTCCGACCTGCAGGAATCCGCCCCTGACGCTGAGCGAGATCTCCGAGGGGGAGAAGTGGGCCACGTCCAGGCCGACCCTCCACTTGCACGGCTCCTCAGCGAGCTGGCCGGGACGGCGCGCGGGCCCGGAGATGTGGGGCACGAACAGCGGGGCGGCCGCGTACGCCGGCCAAGCGGCGGCTGCCAAGCTCCTCTGGAGCCAGTCCACGCTCATCCACCGCGGCTCCGCCGGCTCCAGGAAGGGCGGCAGGCCAACGTCCTGATTGGGGAGCCGGCTGGACGGCCACCATTGTCTCAGGGGGTACCAGGCGCCCCCCCTGCCGCGCTCCCCGCATGACAGCTCTGTTTGGGCCTGTTCGCTCATGTTTGGGATGGAAGGAAAAAAAAACCCTTGGGAGGGGATGAAAAAAAGGAGCTGCCGCCTTTCACTGATGAGTGGCAGCGAGGAAGTTTGAGCGTTTAAAATCGACTTAGACAGCGAGGGAATGCTAAGAGAGAAAGACTCGCCAGGGCTAAACGTGGTGAGACAAAGGAAATCTCAGCGCGGGCCTTTATATAACGCTCCCGCCTGCTTTAGCACGTATCAGGCGCTCATGCCGACCCCGTGAGAAGGGTGTGTGTGTGTGTGTGTGTGTGTGTGTGGATGTGTTGGGGGGGGGGGGGTGATGGGCGTGGAGGGCGGGGCCCTGCAGGAGTCTAATTAGTTGTATTTATAACTCATTTGAGGGCGCGATGGCAAATAGCGAGCAGTTGGCCGAGGCCGCGGTTTAGTGCTGGAGCCGTTGCATCTGTCGCCTGGTGCTCTCACGTCCCGGTGAACTCTATTCTGTCTGCGGTGACTGGGCTCCTCAGTCATGTCGTGCGCTGGTGATAGGGTCTCGTCAGCCCCCCCCCCCCCCCCCCCCCCCCCCCATGTTTCACCCCTCAGAGGACACGTGGCAACGGTTTATCTGTCAGACGCCGAGGAGGACAGAAATTGTCCTTTTTTTTCGTGTGTTATCTGAGACATTTCAGTTGCATGTGTGTGTGTGTGTGTGTGTGTGTGTGTGTGTGCCGGGTGTACAAAGCCCCCCCCACCTCCACTCCATTTATCGTTCGCCCACCAGTTTCAACAGGATTATTATTGTTCCCTCTTTTATCAAGTGTGACAGACTTGTCAGTGTTGTATTTTTGGAGCCGTGCACCCTGGGATGTTGGCACACTGTCCGTCGGAGCGCGACAAACAGATTGAACAGATGTTTCTGACACTCGGTGTGATGCCTCTCCCACAGACTCTGTCTGTAGGATACACGCCGCCAGAGGTTAAATTGGGATTCTCTCTCTCTCTCTCTCTCTGCCGCCGCCGCCGCTGAAAATCTCCTGAAAGATTGCTTCTTCTTTTTTCTTCTTTCCAACCGTCATTAGAGACTTTTCCAAGAGTTCAAGCTGCAATTTTCTTCTTCTTTTTTTTTGTAAAGATATCAAGTTGTGGATGACAGAGATTTTTCTACAGCTCAATCAGGACACAACAACTACAGTCTTGGCCGGTGGCACAGCAGCTGCAGAGAGAAAAACACTCAATGTGAACCCGAGGAGTCGTCTTCGACTCAGATCTAGCTACGATTTTTATCATCTGAAGAACATTTATTCATTCACCTCTCTCTCTATCAGGCCGCAGAGACTCGACTGCACGTGTTTATTACCATGGACATCCTGATTTCGCCAAGTGGCTGCTGTCCTGAGACCAACATTTTGTACCGGGGACAGGGGTCAGGGGTCAGGGGTCAGGGTGATGACATCACAAACGTTAATTGGCTGAGGCAGCTGTCGTCCCAGGAACCTCGCACAAATTGTTGGTCTCAGGACGAGAGCCACTTGGCAAAATCAGGACGTGCGTTTGACCACCGTCACACTCTGCTTTGTGTTCTCCCTGCGAAGAAAATATCTCAACCAGAATAGTATAACGGTACAAAAAGGTATATTAAAAAACGGACGTAGTCACCGGGTCCGGAAAATGAAGCCAATGCGGAATGACCCTGTATTCTCTGGAGTGACCAGCAGGGGGCGACTCCACTGGTCCCAAACATAAGTCAGTTTTTACAGAAGTCTATGAAATAAAATGATTTCACTCCTCACTTGATTGACAGCGTCAGTAAACATTTTTCCTGAGGACTTCATGGTTTCAAGTCTTCTTCAATACACGATGAGGTCGAATAGGCGATGATGCACCGTAATCCATTGGAGTGTGGATGCAGTGTGATTGACAGCTGGTGCCGTCCAATCGGTGCATGGTTGCAGGTGTAGGTGGATGCACAGCGGACCAGCTCTCAGTCGGACCCGACCCCCAGTTTCTATGTCCAGTTGCAAATAACACAACAAGGCGCTGGTCGCAATGCGAAACTCACGGCTTCGACACGGGTGACGTGACGACTAAAAGTCTTTTTATTTACCACGGTCCCCGACTGTGGAGCAGCCTCCTCTGAGGAAGACCTGAGGCCAGCGGAGAATGTTGTGGATCATTTCTTTTTTTAAAAGCAGACCTGAGACCAACCTTTTCAGTCTGGCTCTAAAATTGAATTGTATTTATTCTATTTATTTAATTGTGAACTTACTAAGACATTTTGGTCTGTTTTAATACTCTGGATATTGAATATTTCTCTTCTCTTTTAAAAAATATGTATAATTTTTCATCTGTATCATAATCTTTCATTTCTGGCTTCAATCCCTTCAGCACACTTTAATAACACCTCCTCTCTCTTAGTTTTTTATCATCTCACTTTTGATGTGATTTTTTTCGTTTCCTTTTTTATCCTTCTCTGGTGTTTCCTCGTTGCAATTTTTACGAGACGTATTTTGAACTCCGGTATCTGTCCCTCCTGCTTTTTACATATAGCCTTTACTTTTCTCTGTCTGCCTCACATGGTCACGACGGGATAAAGGTGTAATCTTAACAATTAGCAGGTTGAGAGCTTTAGATATCTCATGGCTGCGTGGACTGAAGGGACGAGGCACGGACAGGTAGATTAATGCACCGAGGCAAAATTGTTATCGATTCTGCAACGTTATCTTGATCCACCATCTTGGACTGAGCGCACGCAGTGATCTCGACGAAGCCAAATGTCTCATACTGAGCTTTGTACTTAGTATGAGACATTCACTATATGTTGAGCAGGATTGTTGCCTTCATAACATTTACAATGTTAAACAGGTGAGTGATAATAAGGACTTCAAGAACAAAAAAGAAGCTTGATGACGTGACATCTTGGGAATTGTTAGTTATTCAACACAACTGAATTGAAACTGTAGCTAAGTCAATTTATGATGCAGAATAAAAATGTAACTTCTGCTAAATGCTGCCAAAATATCTTATCTTAAGGTTAGACAAGTTAGCCTCCGTGTGTGTGTGAGTGTGTGTGTGTGTGTGTGTGTGTGTGTGTGTGTGTGCTGGTGTGTGTATGTGTGTGAGTGTGTGTGTGTGTGTGTGTGTGTGTGTGTGTGTGCGTGTGTGTGTATGTGTGTGAGTGTGTGTGTGTGCGTGTGTGTGTGAGTGTGTGTGTGTGTGTGTGTGTGTCTGTGTGTGTGCTGGTGTGTGTATGTGTGTGTATGTGTGTGAGTGTGTGTGTGTGCGTGTGTGTGTGTGTGTGTGTGTGTTGGTGTGTGTGTGTGTTTGCGTGTGCGTATAAAGAGACTTCAGAATATGCTCGGATGAGTTTCCGCCGCCCCTGAAAACACATAATCAAAATGATTTTTGATGTCTTTAAATCAGGATTCACTTTAAAGATCACTGGAAATTTATTTATCACACCCAAAATAAAATTTTAAAAAGAAACGCCTCATTCGATTGAACTCTCTCTCTCTCTGATTTCTGATTCATCCCGTCTGCTGTAGATCAGAGAGTCCCTCGTGCGACTCGCCCTTCTCAAGTGATATCAGCGTACGTATGGACGTGTGAGGTCTCATTCATCAGTCCCTCTAGTAGCCGCCCATGGGCTGGACCAGCCCCTTCCAGAAGACCGCTCCCTTCATCTCCTTTTAATGGACACGGATCCTCGTTTGCTCGCAAGCACATCAAGTTGTGAAAACACACACACTTCAGACTCACAATCAAAGGACCGGGGGGGGGGGGGGGGGGGGGGGGCTGGGGGCGACACACCCACGACCCAGTTAACTTGAATAGGCCTTGGTGACAAGTTTTCCCTAATCAGTGACGCGCTACGTCTGATTCCTCCATAGCCTGCTGCGGTTGCCATTTTGTAAGATGATTAGTCCCCTGGGCCCTGGGGGGGGGGGGGGGGCTCTGCAACAGCCAGTCACAGCAAATCATGATGCTTCAAACATCCCGCCATGGATGGATCCACGGGATGTGAGCAATGCATCATGGTGGCGGGGGAGTGAGGAAGTGTCAAATGGCTGGTTTGTTCCTGTTGAGACTACATTCATCAGGCCGGCCGGCGGATAGAGACGTGGTCCGCATCGGACCGGACACGTCACGATGGACGGGCCAATCTACGGAAACTTTGGAAAGGAAGCTATTGGAGACAAGAAATACGGAGCGACGCCGCTTCAACTTCCATCCAACACAAAACCGATGCCACTGCTTGAGGAAGTGCGTGTCGCTGGATTGGTTTAGCCACGCCTGTTGGCGGCCCATTGTCTCTACGACGACGGTGCACAACAACAGAACCATGCAGCGTAAACGCCGTAAATCCCCGCAGGGGCGACAACAACGATGAAGAGGAGGAGTCCGGGGAGGAAGATGCGGAGAGGCGGTTGTAGGGCGGAGCAGGGGGCCGAGCGGAGGCGGGGCCTGCTCAGGGGAGGGGGGCCGAGCGGTGGAATACGACGGCGGTGGCATCTCCACGCTCTCCGACACCTTTGTCCTCTGGATGTTTCAGTTTGACGGCAAGAACTTGGTCCTTGTCCAGGTCATCTGTACCTTTGCCGTGTATGTAAAGAGCGATAATATCTATTAATGATAATAAATTGTATTGACCATCAGTTGTTCTACATTTACTCTCTGGAACTTAACTTTCCCCTCCCAGCTTTCTCCGACATGCATCATGTGTACACTGGCTGACACATTGAAACCCGAGACTCTTGCACCGCTCCGTTAGATTCAGCCTCCACATACATTTGTTACTTTTTCGGGAGAAACTTCAGCATCTCCGTTAGAATTTGAATTAAAGGTAAGCGGATTTTAAAGTCTGGCTCCGCCGCGTGTACGTGATCGACTGCAGGGTCGGTGCCGTCTTTAAAAGGGATTAATTTTTTTTATTGCGAGGCCACAAAAGGGAATTGGAACCAGAAGTCAGAACAATGAACGCTGTTGCACTTTCTTCTCCGGAGCTTAACGTGAGTCTGTTGAGGCTCGAATAAAATGAAGAAGACACAAGACTGATTGGAAACAATATTATATCTGGCTCCGGGTTTTTCTTTTTAAATAATAGAAGGTTTTCTGCCGTAGCTTAGCTAATTAAGCCGACACTGTAAAACTATATTATGGGCTGAAGCAGCCCTGTAAAAAGAGTCTTAAATATAAACTTAATATTGTGCTAAAAGACAGCCTAGGCTATAGCTCCATGTCAAAAAACTTAGCATCCTCAGCAGTTCTGATAGATTTAGACATGGAAATAGAAATTAAACAAAACATGATTCTAGTATTGCGCTTTAATTATGAGAAAATCTTTTTTTTTTGTGCGAGAGTGGATGCTCTGTCTGCAGGTGAGGATCTTCTCCTCCCAGGGGCTGAATCCATGGGCTCGGCCTCTGGAGCTGCCGGCTGCTGATTGGTTCCACATCCAGTTTTCCTCCATTTCAAAATGCCCAGGTGGGTCGGACTCGACCTGTTCCTGTGTTGCTTCCCCTCTTGTCTCCAAACTGCTCAGATCGGTGAGTTCGCCGGTTAGACTTCGTAAGTAGCTCGGTCTGTGTTTTCACACCTGATTCTGTGTCTGTACATTATTTCACTTTGTAAATAGCGATGGAAAGTATAAGGGTGGGCGGCCATTTTTTTTTGCACTGTTTGCTCCTGTCTTTCTTAGTCAGGAAGTTAGGTTTAGTAGTTGTCTTTGGTTGGTGTTCTACTTGGGGTTAATACGTTTCCTTTTAGGGTTAACGGAATCTTCTGTTTGTTGTTTTGGCCTTTGGGTTCACCCCGAAATATTCAATACAGGTTCATGTCACTTGTGTAAAAAATAAACCATTGACTTCTGTTCCACAGTTTGTGGTTTGAGGATGAGGGATCAGCCATTTGCTCTCATGTTGACAGGGGGTAAGCATGACACCGCACAGAGCAATGCAACCTGGGTAACTACCAGTTTGTACTTTGAAAGTAGTGCGTCACAACCATTGCAGCTCACGGCAAAGCACATAAACACTCCGATCCATTTCTTCCCTCTTGGGCTTTTGGTTTCATGCAACAACAAAGAAACCCTCGACCCTCCAACCTCTTCACATGCAGTAGCGTTTTGGATTTCATGGCCTATTTCCATTCATTCATACAGGTGTAATTTAAGTCTCAAGGGTTTTTACATGTTTTTTTCACTATCAACATCTTATTGAAATACATTTTCTTAAGATTAAAAAAATATATAATCCCTCCAGAATTTTCCAGCTACTATGCATCTTTTCTTTCTCTCTGGATCTATTCGTAGGCGAGTGCAGATGACCCGGCAAAACTGGCGACCGGTCCAATTGCAGCGATCTTCCAGATTCCACAGGAGGAGGTGAGGTGTGACTGTTCGTCACCGAAGCCCCCACTCGTACTCCCCTCGCGCCCTGTTACCTCATTCACACTGTCCAAAACATCAGCTCATCTTGCTTAAGGAGTTGTGTGTTGTTGTTGCTGTTTTGTTTTTTTTAAAACTCATTGCGGTTAATCGTGTGGAGATTAATCGCCTGATTATCTGCCATTACCGTAAGCAATGTCACATTAGAGACCATGTTTTTCCCTCTTGGCCCGCGGCCCAGTTTGCCTCTGCAGAGGTCACATGGGGATGCGGCGGAGTCTTCCACGGGTGAAGAGGAATCGCCAGACAGAAGGACGATAGCTGCTTTCCTTCTTCCTATATGTCTTTGTTTGTGTGCACTTCATTTTCTTTTTTTTGTCAAGAGTTTGTCGAAAAAAAACCCAGGCTGGAAAAAACAGAAGATACATTTTTTCGTGGAGGAAGCATCTGGGCCAGGCCAAGTGAGACTCACATCCGTGGGTGTTTATTCAAAATAAAGGCAGAAAACAAATTAATCCCCTCTCTTTTTTTTTTTTGTGTCGATATGGATACGTGATGTCTATAGCTACTCCCCCCCCCAAACGGACGAGGAGTGCAGTCGTGTTGCCTATTTATAGAAAAAGTCACATGTAGCTCACGAAAAGGGGGGGAAACGGCAACGGTTCGCTCGCTGCAGGTCGACTCGGCTTCTTCTGAGTCCTGCAGGCAGAGAGGAGTCCTGGCACTGGTCTGTGTCTGTGTCTGTGTGTGTGTGTGTGTGTGTGTGTGTGTGTGTGTGTGTGTGTGTGTGTGTGTGTGTGTGTGTGTGTGTGTGTGTGTGTGTGTGTGTGTGTGTGTGTGTGTGTGTGTGTGTGTGTGTGTGTGTGTGTGTGTGTGTGTGTGTGTGTGTGTGTGTGTGTGTGTGTGTGTGTGTGTGTGTGTGTGTGTGTGTGTGTGTGCCCCCCCCCCCCCATCTAACCCCACTACAGGGGTGTAGAGACAACTTCCTCTGGGGGCGACCAAGGCTACTTTTTGAACCGGCCTGACATTTCTGATAGAGCCCAGAGTGCTGAATAATTCATACAGGTGTTATGAGGAAAGGTTGCCATTTTCAGGCCGGTTGCCATTTTCAGGCCCCCCCCTTCGTTGAGCAACTGCTTCCTTTTCTTCCCTTTGATTAAAGATGAGGTTGAAATCAGGAATTCAAATTTTAAACATGTTCACTTGTTTGACTTGTCCCTGCACTGCAGCCATGAGTGTCATTTACATCGTCTGTGCTTAACTTTCTATTACATCTACGTCCCAAAGTTTCATTGCTTCCTCTACATTAATAGTTTTGGTTGGATTTGAGGGTGAAACCTTTATTTTGAACGTCTTCACGACATATTGCAGAGGGTCGAGTATCATGCTGATGCCTCTTCATTGTAACTCGGGCCTTTGAAAGTTCACACACACACACACACACATGGATTCGTGATCACACCAGAGTGGAAGCGATGGGCAGAGTCAGTTTATCTCAGTGGGTCATATCAGCACGGATTCCTCGCGCACTACGAACCCTGTCTCTTTTGTTGCCTGGCAACAAGCTGCCTCCCAAAGGGGCTCCCTTGATCTGGTCTGTTAAAAAGAAGCGTCCCGCTCCGCCATCATCAACCCCCCTCTTGTGCTGACATGTCGAGGGAGAGAGACATTAAAAAATTAAATTGCAAATCCTCCCTCCAAGCATTGTCTTCTTTGATGAGCTGTTCAAGCCGGCCTCTAATTTTGAGGCGGTGATTCACTCTCACAAAAACAAATGATTTGTTATTGACTGGAAGGACGGACGGACGGCATGAGGAAGAAAAACGCACTATGGGGGTTTTTCAATTCTTGGCGCTTTTTACAAACACAAAGGTTTCATTTTCTGTGTTTTCGTATTGACGATACATCGCTTCCTCTCAATGTCTTCCTTCTTTTCTTTGTCGTCCCCCCCCCTCCCCCTCCCCCCCTCCTCTTGTCAACCGGTTTGAAATTTCTTCTGTCGTGCTCCGAACATTTTGTGCAAGTGGTTCATCAAACGGTGGAACAGGCAGAATTCCGGCCAGTTGGATATTAACAATACAAAGACGACGACAACAACAACAACAACAACGACCTGTTGCAAGGTCACGAGCCCCCTCCCACTCTCCTGGCAGCCGGCGGAAGCTTCTGCAGGGAATCAAAGTTTGGTCGTTTTTTTGCACATTCGAATTAAGACGGCTGCAAAATTTGGACTTCGTTGACGCATCTGAAGATTAATATGTAGTAGTAGTAGTAGTTGTAGTAGCAGTAGTAGCAGTAGTAGTTGGAGTAGTAGCAGTAGTAGTTGGAGTAGTTGTAGTAGCAGTAGTAGTTGTAGCAGTAGTAGTAGTTGTAGTAGCAGTAGTAGTTGTAGTAGCAGTAGTAGTTGTAGTAGCAGTAGTAGTTGTAGTAGCAGTAGTAGTAGTTGTAGTAGCAGTAGTAGTTGTAGTAGCAGTAGTAGTAGTTGTAGTAGCAGTAGTAGTTGGAGTAGCAGTAGTAGTTGTAGTAGCAGTAGTAGTTGTAGCAGTAGTAGTAGTTGTAGTAGCAGTAGTTGTAGTAGCAGTAGTAGTTGTAGTAGTTGTAGCAGTAGTAGTTGGAGTAGCAGTAGTAGTTGGAGTTGTAGTAGTAGTTGGAGTTGTAGTAGTAGTTGGAGTAGCAGTAGTAGTTGTAGTAGTAGTTGGAGTAGCAGTAGTAGTATTAGTTGTAGTTGGAGTATTAGTTGGAGTAGCAGTAGTAGTTGTAGTATTAGTTGTAGTAGTAGTTGTAGTAGCAGTAGTAGTTGTAGTTGTAGTAGTAGTTGGAGTAGCAGTAGTAGTTGCAGTAGTAGTTGTAGTATTAGTTGTAGTTGGAGTAGCAGTAGTAGTTGCAGTAGTAGTTGTAGTATTAGTTGTAGTAGTAGTTGTAGTAGTAGCCGTGCGGTGGCATGCAAACAGAACCGACATGCCTCCGAGCTAAACTCTGTGCAGCCAACGGAACCAAATTAGCATTCTGGAACACAAGTGCTCGTTGCCCCCCCCCCCCCCCCCCCCCCCCCCCCCCCCCCCCCCCCCCTCCTCTGCCCCCTCCTCCGCCTCCTAGTCTGAAGTGCTTGGCTCCACTTGTGGGCAAAAAATATTACCAGCCAGCTGCTCACTAGATAGCATATAAGAACTGGAGCAGCAGAGGGGTCTGAACATTTGCAGGCGTTTGTGCATTTGCTTGTCTGCTTTTCGCCCCTGGCATTAAAAAAATAAATGAAAGAGATATGAGTTTGGCCCGGGAAAGAGGTCGTGTGAATATTGAGAGGTCACCGTGGCTCCGACCCCTCAGTCCGCTTGTACAGTCGTGCTCACTGTCAGGAAGTGGAAGCGTCTTCTAGTTACATTCGAGTCGGATGAGGTCTAATAAACCTAATGAATTCACGCAAAGGGTAATTACTTAAAAACTGAGCAGTGTTTGCGGGAAAGGTTACGGTTGGGAAAAAAATAAATCGCAGCAAATGTGATTAAAGTGGTTAATATGGCCCGACGTGACACGTTTCACCCGTAACGCTCCAGGTAGCTGTCGTTTGTGCCCGCCTGCTGCTTTGGCCTGCTCCGATTTGGATGACTTACTGTGTGTGTGTGTGTGTGTGTGTGTGTGTGTGTGTGTGTGTGTGTGTGTGTGTGTGTGTGTGTGTGTGTGTGTGTGTGTGTGTGTGTGTGTGTGTGTGTGTGTGTGTGTGTGTGTGTGTGTGTGTGTGTGTGTGTGTGTGTGTGTGTGTGTGTGTGTGTGTGTGTGTGTGTGTTATTCCAATGACATGCGAGCACTTTTGACAATAACTCGTCAGCTCTGATGGTATTTTTATGTCTCTGACAAAGACGGGAGATTAATATGTGGGCTTGACATGTGGGGGGGGGGGGGTTTCAGATGTCATTTGGGTTGTTGGAAAGTGAACATATATCATTATTGGAGGAGGGGGCGGGGGCGGGCAGATGGGGAGCGAGGAGCAGCTGAGGACGGAGCCACGACCTCCCAGTCTCTCCTCTGACTCTGGCAGACGTTCAGGAGTTTGAGGCAACAACTCGCTCCAGCGCGGTTCCATTTCGTCTGGCGGTGTCTCCCTCTGGCTCCGTTCACCGCCTCGGTCACAGGACGTGTGCAGTGTGAGGCGCATACTGAGAAACATGGCCATTGTCCCGTCCAGAGGGGATGTGCAGTTATGTCAGAAGGGCGGCAGACGTCCACAGGTGGCGCTCCAGACGCTCCGAGGGAGCCCAGTGTGAGAAAGATCTCCGGAGGATTCACAGCGTGCGTGTGCGTGTGTGTGTCGATGACTGTTAACGAAAACACTCTGTTCTCTTCATGCTCCTCCTAAATCCTGCTGCGGTCGTCATATGCGAACGCCAATTCTGCGGACACTTTCCGGAGTTCATGTTCGGAAAGCAGCTTATTGCAAAAAGTGCTTCCTGCAATCTGTCGGCACGAAGCGACCTGGTGGCCCACAGAGGCCACCGTGACGATGACCTGCAGCGTCGCTGGCTTTTCGCCTAGTGTGGGATCGTCAGGGAGAGAAAATTGTGCATGTTTTCAGTTTCCCGTCGGATGGCAGGTTGTGTTGTGAGCATTCGTCTTGTGTTTAACTACTTTTTGTTGCACGATATATTGTCCTAGAATGTAATTGCGATCAAAACATTTTTATCGTTTGAAATATGTAATCCAAAGTTCGCGTGTAGGACTAAAGAAATTCCCTATTTTCTGACATTTAATTGTCCAAAAAAAAGTTATGGAGTTATCATACGACGAGGACAAATGACCTTCAAGCGCACGCACGGCTCCCACACACACACAACACGTCGCGTTGTGTTTCATCATAGTACAGTTTGTGTAGCTGCCTGTAAATCTGAGCTGTTAAACGGATTTCCCCGGCAAAAGAGAGAGAGGTCGCGACGCTGACCTTGAAAAGAAATTGTTTGAGGAAGGCACCGAGGCAGATGTAGACATGCAGACAGGGAGAGGGCAACGAAACGTGAAAAAGAATCATCGGCCCACGAGACAGAGACGAGATGTCCGAAAAGCATCGTTTGATTGCGCTCCCCGGAGTTCAGTCCCCGGAGTTCAGTCCAGCCCTTTTCTGTCCGTCGGTGTTCGTCTGCTTGATTCGTGTCAGACAGATGTGTTACTGCACCTCGGCAAACATCAAACAAAGACAAAAGACAAAAGACAAACCGGCAGATTGCAGAATATTTCATGTAAAACATCTGACAATGACGGATCCCCCCCCCTCCCCCTCCCCACCCCACCCCCCCCCCCCGATGCTTTCATTTTGTATTGCTTTCATACACCACGCTCCTTTTGATGCCGTGTGAACCGGCGCTCACCTTTTCGGAGGGAGAGAAGAATAAAGTTTTCCCGCCGACAAACCTGCTTTGTTCGACTCTCAGGTGTTGGCTGACAACAGAGTGCTTTTCACAGGAGCAACACTTCGTCGTCGTTGTTGTTGCGATGCTTTGATCTCGTACGGAGGATTCGACGCCACGAGGACGCGATTTTTGGAATTAAAAGAAGTGCACGTGACGCGTTGTGTCGCGACACGTGTGACGTGGTTGAAAGGCGATTAAATGGCGAATTTTAGTTTTCGCACCGTATGAGATGCCGTTCGTGTATTTATTCTGCTCAGGAGACGAGATGTTCATACCCTATTATACTACGTATAATATCATACTACGTCACTGCAGCCGGAACACAGTCTTGTTTTCTGTTCCGGACCTGTACTGTATGTGGACAATGGTTGGTTACCTGACGGATCCTAATCCACGCAGACCATCCATCCATCCATCCATCATCCATCCATCCATCATCCATCCATCATCCATCCATCCATCATCCATCCATCCATCATCCATCCATCCATCATCCATCCATCATCCATCCATCCATCCATCATCCATCCATCCATCCATCCATCCATCCATCCATCCATCATCCATCCATCCATCATCCATCCATCATCCATCCATCCATCATCCATCATCCATCCATCCATCCATCCATCATCCATCCATCATCAAACTGTGATCTTTTTTTTTTTTTTCAAAAATGCATTTGTAACTTTAAATTCTGTTCAAATTCTTAAAATCTTAATTTTCAAATAGTCCTAATTATTAAAAAGGAAGATTTTCTATCCATATTTGATGTGAAGGAGGTTTGAGTGTTTTTTCTATTGTGGAAATATGACTGTGTTTTGTTCTTTTTGGGCTTGGTACAGCCTGTGAATTATCACAATGAAAACATATTGAATATTGATGCATTTTAGAGCGCATAAATATTGATGGACTAATAAATGTCAGATGTCCAAGTTCAGATCTTGGCGTGCTTGTTGGAGGGAGGTCGCTCATCGCCCACCTCCGCTGTCTGATTTGGATGGTGGAGGCCTCGACCCCGGATGCCTCCGGCAGAGTCGCCCCCACCCCCCCCCCCTGCCTGCCCCGGGATCCCGAGTAAGTTATTCTGGCGTTAAAGGTTATCGACACACACACACACACACACACACACACACACACACACACACACACACACACACACACACACACACACACACACACACAAAACGGATCATTTAGAGCAAACATGTGGCGAGAGATTCGATTTTAAATTCATTTTATTGAGTCAACACAGGTTGCATTGCTTTTAAATATGCCATGGCAATGTGTTAGAACCTGATCTTTGTAACGTGATACGTTTATGAATCAATAATCCCTCTGCGATTCCCGACGGTGTTCACATTTGATAGGAGAAGAGTGCAGCGAAGCATTGAGAGGCAAAAGCGCACGGGGCGTCTTGGACAGCGACGTCTCTCAGAAAGCACCACACATACATAATACATGAGCTGTCATTTATTAAAGAGTGGTTCCACGCCGCCTGCGGCCTCGGCCCAGGGGCTAAAAGCACTGACGTGTCCGTCTGCGATTGGCTCGTCGCGGCTGCCGACCTCTGGGCGCCGGACCGATGAGCAACTGGTGTCAGGTGGGTGGGGTCAGATCGTCCGTCCTATCGTCTTTTACTGTCCACTATTCCCTGACCTCAGTGGAAAAAGGTCATGAGGTCAAGGTAAGGCGCAAAGGAGGATTCATGGGACGTAGGAGAAGCCGACTCCACTTCCACTAAACTGCGTCATCACGCGACGGCGGATGTCGCTGACGTGCGCCTGTCGTGGTGAAACTACACATTTTTTCCCGAAGGTGGACGACGGTGTGTTTCACCACCGCGTGACATCGGATGTAAATGATTTCATTTGTCACAGTAACTGACACGATGACGTGCGTCTCTCCTGGGTCACATTCATACTCTTCTACTTCTTCGGATTGAATTGTTCACGCTAAACATGGCCGCCGCAATGGATTGCGGGACGTCTGTTTCTCTTTTCCCTTCGCATCATGAAGCTCCAGCTCCTCATGCCCTATGATGAGGGGGATAGGAAAGGAAGCGTTGAAGCCCCCTTTCCTGTGCGTTTAGAGAATCCGACCAGCTCTCCTCACGGCTGCCGACGAAATAGTAGCAAGTAGTGAGTCCGAAGCTCCGGAGGGGGTCCAGGTTTACGGAGACGAGATTGCATCCTTCCATCCTGCCCCCGAACCCAGAATCCACCCCCTGTGTCGTTGACCCACCACGGGGGGGGCGAGAGCGGAGGAGACCAGAGGACCGTCGGTTACACTGCATCTGTGATGTACTTTCAATCCTCAAAGGCAGTTTCCCAAGGTTCTTTCTCTTTACATCTCACTCTCAACGCATTTTTCTTTGTCTTTTTTTTTTCCTGCCTTGATATTGTTCTCTGCTGATCGTTATGATCTCTTCTCCCACAACCGTTCCGCCGCGTTCCCCCCCCCCTCCTCCACCGCTCGTGATGGTAATAAAGAGCGACGGGGGGAGCGCAACGATTGGAGAATGGATGAAGTCGTATGAAGTGCAGAAATATTATTGCACACGACCGGGCGCTTTAAATAATTGATCGAGATGAAAAGGAAGCAAAAAAAAAGAGGGGGAAGAAGTGAAGAAGAAAAGAGAAAAATCTACAAAAAGATTTTTTTACTGTACACAAACGTCATCGTGCCGCAGCCTCCGGGGCCTTCACTCCGCTTTAAATCCAATCCCCCGGAACGTCTTGCGCTTTATGGGCCGAATGATCTCGCTGAGGTATCACTGCACAGGAAAGACAAGGAGGGGATGAAACGAAACATTATCACAAGGTTACGCCGCCGCCGGGCCCCTCGGCCGGGGCGGGCGGGCGGGCGGGCGGGCGGGCGGGCGGGCGTGAGCTGATGCTGGCCATCAATCTGAAACACTGTGCAGTTTAACGACGAGCTGAATTATGACTTTGATAATGGCTGCGGCGACTGTCGAGCTGGCCTCGGCCTCGGAGGCCTGTGCTGGGTGCTGGAGGTGAGTGGCAGAAGGTCAGCGGAGCGATCGACGTATCACAGCGCCGGCCGTTACTCTCCGTCGGCGGAGACCCTGGCCGGAGCGCGGCCGCGATAACGAGACCCAGAAGATGGGAGCAGGTCGTTTCGACCGAGGTATCTGTCACACTTATTTACTCCATCTAATATTTGAACTTTTGTTTACCCTTTGTTCCCCCCCCCCCCCCCCCCTCATTTGCTCAAAAGCCATTTGATTTGACTGATTGTGTTTTTTCATTAGTACTTCTACAAGGCACGCTCTGCAGAAAGAGGAATTTGATGCTGTGACACCCACGTACCCAGGTGAGCGCACACACACACACACACACACACACACACACACACACACACACACACACACACACACACACACACACACACACACACACACACACACACACACACAGAAAACATAGGAAAAGCCTGAGGCATTTTATCACTCGAGCACCTCACTTAATAAACACTGAATCTTAAATCTTGATGCGCGGACAAACATGACTGAGCCAATAAGCGAGAATTCTCCACACGCACACACGCACACACGCACGCGCACGCGCACACTCCCTGGGGGCGGCCGTGTGTGCCAGCAGAGGACATTTGGAGAGCCGGTGCTATGCTGTTGGCCAAGTGTTGTGCTTCCTTCAGCCCTGATAATTAGTCTGATAGCAGCATCACACACACACACACACACACACACACACACACACACACACACACACTTAAGGCCCGGGTCTTTTCTGACAGACAGGTGGGAGAGAGGCAAGGGCACGGGGGGAGGGGGGGGGAGACGTGTCTGGCTCCTCGTCCTCGGCTGAGAGACGTGTGGGTGCCAAGCTGCTGCGTGTCAGCTCGTGTGTGTGTGTGCATGTGTGTGTGCTCGTGTGTGTGTGTGCACGTGTGTGTGCACGTGTGTGTGCACTTATAAGGATCAGATGTTCCCGCGAGGTGCCGATATGGATTTTTAAGACTTTGCTTTAGGCTTTAAAAGGAAAACGGGGTGTTTGTTTAAAAGAAACATGCAGCTATTATGGGAACATTTCATAATTTCTAGGCTTTATGTCGGGGGGGGGGGGTTTTCTCACGGATAACCGGTCCACACGCAGATGGCTGCAGACGTCACAGTGAGATATTTCTGGCATGGTGCAAAACAAAACAAAGAAACGTTTGGAAAGATCCGAAGCCATCGCTGGGGAACGCCAGGACGATACCTGGTGAGATGACCCGCCTCAGTTCACGTGGCGACTTGCGTTGCGCGAGGGGAGCGGCAGCAGTTCTGGACGCGTGCGTGTGTAGGTGCAGTAGCTCCACTGGGGTTGGATGATGCACCGCATGTCGACCTTTGACCCACAGCAACGCGTTTGTTGACCATCCTCATGGGGGCGGGTTTTCAAAAGGTCGGAGAGACGAATTGATCACGTCGTACTTAATAAGAGTGATGAAGGATGGACTTTCACCTGCGCACGGGCTAATTTTGAAGATTCAAATTGAGATCGCGTTGGGATGAGAGACGCAGAGCGACTCCATCTTTGACGGTGAGAAAAGCTTTGTTGTGCTGACCTCTACGGGTCAACGTCTGAAGTCTGCTGCACTGACACACTGTGTGTGTGTGTGTGTGTGTGTGTGTGTGTGTGTGTGTGTGTGTGTGTGTGTGTGTGTGTGTGTGTGTGTGTGTGTGTGTGTGTGTGTGTGTGTGTGTGTGTGTGTGTGTGTGTGTGTGTGTGTGTGTGTCGTCAACACTTCGAAAATATTATATTATATATATATTTTGACATAATGACATAATGCACCTGTATATTAATAATCTGTATTTCAGGGACGTTGCACACGTATAGAGTCTGGATGTTAAGAGACCATATTGTATTGCACAAGTACATACATGTAGAACAACTGTTTTACTGTAGGAATATCTCTATTCCTATCTCATTCATTTTTGCATTCTGTTTCTCTTCTATTCCTTTTTGTGTGCTGTCGTGTCAAATTGAATTTCCCCCTATAGGGGTTCAATAAGTATTCATATCTTATCTCTGACGTACATCTCCTGACTTGTTGTACGAGTAAGTTTCCTCTGGAGCAGCATTAATCCAGACTCAACCCCTGAACTCAGACTAGAAGAGGAGGAAGAGGAGGAACCTCTGACTGTGAGGAAACTGCTAAGACTCATCCCTGTTGTCATAGAAACAGCACTTTTTGGTGAACTAGAACTGGTCACTTTGTTCGTGCGGAGAGAGATGGAAGCAGCTTTATGGGGGGGAGAAAAATGGAAAAACCAGAATTCCCTGTTCCACCTCGGGCTCACACACTTTCTCGCCGCCGCCTGCCGAGTCAGAAATGAAACATCCAAGAGAAAGAGCCGCTGTCTGTCCGATGCACAAGCTCGGGCCGCGGGCGATCAGAGGCTTTTTTCCTCCTGCGCCGCTTCCCAGAGTGCACTGCTTCAGGCTCGAGAGCGGAGCATTAATGAGTCATCATGATCTCCATCCACCGCCATCCACCGCCGCCCGCCTCCTGTACTTTACATGTTCCACATACCGCCGCCTCGATGATGAAAGACCGTTCATCCGCCTGAGTCATTGTCAGGTTGTTGTCTCTTCTTCTTCTTCTTCTCCCTCTCCATCACTCTCTCACACGTGTTCTCCCTCCCTCCCTCCCTCTCTGCAGCTCCAATCATAAAAGAAGTCCCCCCCCACCAAAAAAAGATTATTTCGGCGTCATTGGTTTTAAGCAATTAACTGCTCTTCCGGCTAATCCCCCCCGGAGTGAAGTCTGGAATCCAGAAATTGGCCCCTGGAGACACTACATTGTTTCGCCTGCTAAATGAAGTTGAAAGAGGAGGAGAGGTTCCTTTTGTTTCTTCTTTAAACAAGTAGTTTGTCAAACTCTTTGATGAGAAAATTAAAAAAATAAAATAAAAGGAATTGTAAAACTTTGAATAATTAGGTCCTTCTTTGCATTTCACCGTCTCTCTCTCTCTCTCTCGCCTCGTGTTTCTCTTTGAGCAGATAGTTAATCCCTCACATTCATTTGGGCTAATTAAAATAAGAACTCTATTTATTAAATCTCAAGCGCGTCAATTTGCAAAAGTTATTAGCTATTGCAGTTCTTTTTTTCTTCTTCTTCTTTTTCTTCCCATATACTATTTCCCTTGAGAAATGGCGCTGTACATTTTTAATAAGTGCCCGATTGGCCACACTGTGATTCATTTGGTCACAGCTCATAGAGGCAGTTGAATCGTTTAGGCCGGTGTTTAACATTTTTTAATGGAGGCTTTATTCTCTCGGGGAGATTTATTGTTCAAGGAGTTTCTGCTCCAGTGGGAATATTAGGGCCAACTCTCCTGCCTGTGTTCATGGTGTAGTAAAGACATGTGGACACAAGGGGGAGCTGTGAGATTGTAAATGGAAATAACATGGACAGAAATACATGTATTGCTGTGATACTTATACTTGTGTTGCTACAAACATCTTCCTTAAGGAAGGTTTTCATTTGAAGGATCTTTACGACAGTAGAACAGTTTTTCGTCTGAAGAAAATCAAAATAATTAAGTGGAACTGATTTTTCCCCCCATTCGTTCTCTGTCTTTATCAGACCCGTCCGTTCAGACAGGAGAACAGGAAATCGGTGTGAACAACAGGATGCTCAATGTACTGTGCATGAAAATGAAAAGAAAGAAAGAAGAGAAAATGATCGTAGCACTTCTGAACAAGCACACAGGAAACCACACACACACACACACACACACACACACACACACACACACTATCCAACTGCCAAAGATGAAATACTCATTATTCAAATCTAACTATTTGTAAAACTGGTTTTGGATTTTTCTGAGCGAACCTTGAGCAAACAAATAAGAGACTCATGGAACCGTCTGTACAGCCGGATATGTACAGTATTTGTCCTACGGTAACCGGATTAATAAATTCAAGAATACGATTGACTTTCAAGCAGAGAAACACGTGCAAAATTGTTATCCCTTAATAGTGCTGTGTAAACTTGATATCACTTGACATCTTGCAACCCTGCTTTTCCTTCAAGTCCCATGAAAAGTCACGTCTCTCCTGACGACAACAACAACAACAAAAAAGTTAAACCTAAAAAAAAAAACCACGGTGACACAAGAGGAGGATTAAAAAAGGAAAGCTAAAAGGAATTCCAAAACTTTTTCTTCATTATTTCTAGAGGGACAAACCAGCAGGCCAACTTCTGTTGGAGTCATCCACATCAGATAAGCATATCATATATAGATTATAAACCATAATCATTACCGGCCTCCTGCCATTCAATTATTCACTTCTACCCTCATTCCCCATCGCGAGTCACGTCTAACCGTAGCAAAGGCTTTCTATTAATATATCAACAGCAGCTAATTGTAAATTAAAAATGAAAAGACAAAGGTCTAAACTATCACGGCGGGGACAATAATCTGTGAGCCTATAGGAGGAGAAGTGTTAGAAGAAACCTGCCGTTGCTCAACCTGTCCTCCTCCCAACGCCCTTTTGCAGTGACAACATTTTCAATTGGCGTTTTCTATTTCCCGCCGCCCTCATCTTCATTCCTCCTCCGGCCTGCTCAGAGCTTTGACGTCAGCGATCACAGAGTCTGTGTCAGGAACTCGCTCCGAAGCTTTCCACTGCCTGATATTCTCCTCCGGCTGTCGACGGTGTGATCACGTGACGACCACCGTGCGACCACGTTGCGTCACGTGACTCTCTTCTTTTCTCCGGGGACACTGGGGCTCTCAGTTATTCTGAGTTTGACTCTAGATTTGAACACAGAACAGTAGGACCGTATTTGCAGAACGTGTATAATTTGCAATTTCACTTGTTTGTCCGGTACATGTGCACATGACAACAAGCACAAACACGAAGAAATGAACAAATACACCCACAATTGGCCTTCACAGTTCCATATTCTGTAGATGATGATAATAATAAGACGCTTAATCAACATACGTAAGAATAGAGGGGCACAGAACAAGACAAAATGACAATAAGAAAGTAAACATAGAGGAAAAAATGATGAAAACAAACATCAGTTGAAACCAGCTTTACATTTGTAGGTGATGATTTAACAATGGGTTGAGATTCAGACAGAAGTTCATGAGAAAACCTGAATCTTGATGACACATGTCAAAGTTGCTTCTGTCAACGGCTTCATGTCCGACCGGTCTCACGGGTGAATTCCGCCCACGAGGAACAAACGAACAGCATCTTAGGCCGAATATCTCTCGGGTGACGCACCGCGGAATCCATTCTTAGCTTCAGTAGGTGGGACTTCTTCTTCTTCTTCTTCTTGCTGTTGCCTCGTTTGACCCACAGTCTCTTTAAAGAACAAGTCTGACTCGTTGTGACCTGTTCCGGCTCCACGGTTCCCGAGGACATGAGTGGCTCCAGGTCCGAGGCCGAAGGAAGGAAACAGTCAAACTGTACTTCAGTCACTTTATCTGCCAACAGCATCTGGCTTTTTTTTTTTTGGGGGGGGGGTCTCATTTAGAATAACATAAACAATAATGTGTAATTACATAATGTGAATTTGTGATTAAATAAATGATATGAATGGATTAAAAGGCAATTAGACTAAATAGTGAAGTAATGTAGTTTAATTGCAAGCTTAAATTCTTCACAGCGGAATGGAAAACACATCATAAATCATATTTCATCATGTTATATAATTCAACCCGCTCACTAGCTGCTTTACATTTAACCCCCTAAACGTCCTCAGGACTCGTCCCGGTAGTTATTTCACATGTTTTGCATTTTTTTTTTCTTGCAAGCCGGTCTGTGTGTTAAAGGGGCAGTAAGCTATTCTAAAGAGGTCAAACGGGGGTCTCGGGAGATTTGACATGACTGAATCCCACCACCCTCCTTCATCATGTGACCTGCAACAAGACGTGGCGTGGTACGCAAGCCTGGTGAAGAGATTATCTGGTGTGGAATGTGGAGTCGGGGGTGGGGGGGAAGGGAGGTGTGGGGGGTCACGAGCGCGTTTATTGGGGGGGGGGGACGAGGTCAGATTTGTATGCACATGTGCCACGCATATGACAAACTAATGTACACCGTGTTCTGGTGTTGCAGCGTGTTCTCTGCTCCCTCCGTCAGGACGTCCACTCTGCCGGAGGTGTGCAAGGAGCGAGCGGTGAGCCAGGTGCCGCAGGCGCTGAGAGGTTTCGCAGAGCAGCAGACACTTCCTGAAGGCGCTCGGGGAGGGGGGAGGGGGGAGCGAGGGAGCTCCGTCTGCAGCCTGCAGATGCGTGTCCAGGAAGCACGTCCTCACACCACATTTCACAGAGTTACTGGAAGCTGACACACACACACACACACACACACACACATTTTAATTATCATTTAGGGATTCGCAGCAAAATATACACCTCAAATAAGTTCACCAGTTTGGTCATGAGTGCTGCTAAAATAGTTTTCAAATGATTTTACCCTCCTCAGGTTATACAAATAAAAGAGTTTGGGTTCTGGGGGGTTTCTTCAACCCCTCTGTTCTTTCCCCCTTAAACTCAAGCCTGGTAATAAACCGCCGGTCGCTCCCAGCGAAAACCGCCAATTAGGGCCGAGAGCCCGACTTCCAAATTCCAGACCCCGCGGGAACACGCCCCTGCCGGTCACAAATCAGGGGGCGATACACCCCTGATGTGAAGGTGTAATGACGGGGCGCCGACAGTCAAGATGGCTCGCTGATTTCAGAGGGGCAACGTTGGGCTGGGTCGCAGTTTTTCTCTTTGTGATTCCTCATCAGGACACTATGTGGTAGAGGACCACGGTCGACTTGAGGTCTGGTCCCCCCAGTGCGGCGGGGTCGGGGGGGGGGGGGGGGGGTGGGGGGGGGGGTCTGGAACTGCTGGGTGTGTGGGTGTGTTTAGGGGAAAGGTGTGTGAGGGCTTGCAGGCTCGAAAGTACACTTTGGTTCGGTTGGCAAGTTCCAGTTTCTTACTTTTGACCTCATGTTCGTCTCGGTCGTGTTTCTTTCGGTCTGTCTGTTTCTGTTTCTATTTTAAATTGTCCCTCCCTCCCCGTCTCTTCGTCTGTCAACGGTTGCAGTGTGCAGCGCGTCCAGATGCCCAGATACAATGTTTGGTCGTGCTCGAGGGGTCACTTTCTTCTCATGAGCACCTGGTTCAAACTCGTGTACGGACAAACTCTGAGCAGGGGAACGGAAGTTGGACAGGTGCAAACCTCTCACTTCTTCCTTTCATCCAGAGGTTGGACAAAGAGCTGCCAGGTGCCTCTCTGGTTACAACCCTGTATTCATCTTTTGTTGCAGATGTTAAGCCTTAAATATGCTCACAGGTGATATAACCAGTGGTGTGACGGATGGACAGTGAAATGCATTGGTGCCGAAGCACCCAGCTAAACACTTGTGTTAACCTTTGACCCTGCCCCGCCCTCCGATGGGGCTGTGAATAAAAGTTGCCTGACGCCCGTGGCTCCAGGCCTGGTACATTCCCTTTTTATTGCTTCCATCTGCCCTTTTTGGACGAATTGAAAGTGAACGCGTCTGAAATCCTGTCTCGTCACTGCGACTGTGTGAACCCAGTGTTAGTTTTAAACATTAATACACAACGTGCCTATTAAACTTAGAAACACACAGTTCAGGAAAAACGTGTTCGACGGTGTTTTAACTCCTGTTTTTGAAAAGGACTTCTGGTAACTTCTCGTCGTCCTTATCCGTTATTGATAAGATGTACTATTTTCCATGTGAGATGGGGCGGGGCCACGCACAGCCGCGTGTGTGTGGTAGTGTTAGAGCAGCACGGAATGAAAGGGGATAGTTTCTTGCCTGGAAGAGCCGGGGTGGGGTCGGGAACAGCGGCGAGCTTGCACACATTTCAAGAATGCCGCACAGTCTGGGAACTGAGCTCATCCCACCCCCACAAACACACACACACACACACACTCCTCACTTCAGCCCCCGGGGCAGGGGGATGGTGGGCTTGCAGAGGCAAACATGAAGGGGGGGAAACAAGCATTCATTCATTCATTCATTCATTACTTCTCACTCAGGTTGTAGAGCTCACATGCCTTTAGGGGCACACAGTCTAGACCAAATAAAGTGGAAGACAGCAAATTAGCAATAATAATAATAACAAAGCAATAGAAAATAGCTGCAACTGGTACGATTATGAACATAAGTTAAATATGGAAGAGGCTTTGAAGCGGACAACGGGGTAGTCGCAGTGAGCGTGTATGGGGTGAATAGGAGCATTGATTGAAATGAAAACGTTTATTTTACAAAAGTCACGTGTTCAGTGAGTCGTGTCTAAATTACAGAGTATTATTCCAAAAAGTTTAAGAAAGAATATTATAGTGTCATGATGAGTGCGGCTGAGATGTTTTTTAAGCTTTAAAATTAGCTTTTGAAAACTCTAATGCTTTATGTAAAAAAAAAAAAGAAAAAGGCCATGCCACTATGCCCCCTGTTCTGTTCTTCAAATCTAAGAGTATTTCTGAGTTACGACGAGACGGTGGTCTGCTCATTTACTCGTCAGACTTATCACTCCTGTGATCTGGTTTACACGCTCCTGTGATCTAGCACACACACACACGCGCTCCTGAGATCAAAGGATCTCATGGTACATGCTGGTGAATCCTCCGATCTGACATTCTTTCCTTCGGATTGTTCCCCAAAATGTCATGACCTTGTATTTGGCAAGTTGAACTGCATCCAGACAAATAGTCTGAACTTCACAACTGCGCCCGAACACAACTTTAGTGGCGCGACTGTTGCCACACACCTTTGGACCCACGACACTGATTCTCAAACACTACATGTATACACAGCTCTCCGTGGCACTATGAAGTCTGAGCAATTCGGTAGCTCCGAGTTATGGCACGCGGCGTTAGTCCGCCACAGACCATGTGACAGCGGTCTGAGGATAATAAGTTATCGCATGTAATGATAATAAAGTGTGTGTTTCAAACTGGGCTGTTGACTTTAAAGGACAGGGAAGGTCTAATGACAGATACAGTTGAGTTGCATTACGGGAAGTGTAAGACAGTTTCCTGTTTACACTGGCAGGCACATGCCTGTAGTGCTCATGCATGGTCAGGTGATATGCATTTTTAAGGCATGTTTGCATGGACAGAGATCCTTTCTGTCGTGGAGCTAAAATGACCGTCTGGACGGAGATTGTTTTTGTGGACGCAGCCCAAAAGTTTAGACACGCTGTTTTTAAATTTTGACCACTCACAAGCCCCAGACTTTATGAAAGTACAAACACTAAGTCACTTGTTTAAGTTTCACGGAATTCTTCTTCTTCGCTGCTTGTACATCTTTGTCATCAGGTCTGTTTAACGTGGTGAAACCGCTGTGAATGATGAAAGATGTACGAAACAACTGGGCGGACACTGAGACGTGCGGTGTGTGTGTGTGTGTGTGTGTGTGTGTGTGTGTGTGTGTGTGTGTGTGTGTGTGTGTGTGTGTGTGTGTGTGTGTGTGTGTGTGTGTGTGTGTGTGTGTGTGTGTGTGTGTGTGTGTGTGTGTGTGTGTCATTTCTTTTCAAAAAACAGCTGCCGTTGCACGGCCGGTCTGTTGGGGGCGCAGTGGAGCGCAGTTGTGATCACGCCGTGGTCCGTCCCAGATGTCTGCAGTGTGGCGGCTGTTGCGTCAGTCTGAAAAAAAAACTATTCGCTGAGTGTGTGACTGTACTAGGACTTACTGTCTTAAAGGTGTATATACATTTCAAAATTGACAGGAAAGAAAGAGAGGAGCCCAGGAGGGGAAACGGTCAAACTGCCAAAAGGTTGTGGAGTCTACTTTGACTAAACTCAAGGCAGACAGGGAACGGATGAGAGTAGGTCAAAAAAAGAATGATAACTCAGATGTCGAAGGAGAAGAGAAATGAGAAGAACCGGGTGAAAACCGTACGAGATTATAAACAAACAGTTCCATTATAAGAGGATTTCAGTTGTTGACAGTGATCACCACCGAGTTACTGGAACATGAGGCCGCGGTGTGTGGTGGGCGTGCTCGTCTGACGGAGGCACAGACGACGAATGTGCCACTCGCGAGGAAAATCCAATATTGCCCCCTCGGTTCACCGGCAGCGGCTCGTGCGGTTACCGAAAGTGAACTTGGCTGCTGCTGCTGCTGCTGCTGCTGGCTGAGGACCAACAGGGACGAGTTCGCTCGCTGGCGAAACATTGCGCAGCCAGACGCTGGATCCAAGTATGGTTCCGCGAAAGAAGGAAAGATGCTGAGTTGTAGTGAAATAAACTTTAAACTAGGACATTAGAGGTAGTGAAATACCGGGTGTCCAATCCCTAAGACGATTTGGTATCACAATCCTTATCGTTGCTCACTGGCAATGTTGTATTTAAGTGAAATTACCCGTAAAAGCTATAGTGACATGTTTTTTTTATGAATTCCTTTTTTGTTTTCCTCCTGCATGTTGCTTCCGCGAGCCCTTTGTCCTGGACTGATAAGCTCCCCCACAGCTGGCTCTTTCCACATGTACACAGGCTCTTATCGCTGCTCAAACAAGCTCAGGAGCACACAGTCGCCGTCCCCTCAAGGTCGGACACGCGCGCTCTCCAAATGTCTACCCAGGTGCACTCTCACCAAGCGACGAGAACCGACGGACAGGACGGGGGGTTTTTTGGGGTGTCACGCCGACTAATGTCAATGAGGCCCACTGTTCGAAGTGACTTGTCACACAGTCACACCGGCTCGACATGAGCGTCGCCTTCACCGCCCGACCCAAAATAACTGTGTAAAAGTGCACTGGTGACATGCAAGGGGGGGGCCGAGGGGACACCACCTGTCGCCGGGGGTTACGGCGGCGAAAGAAAGTTTACCGTTATTATTATTATTATTATTATTATTATTATTATTATTATTATTATTATTATTATTATTATTTTACAACCTGACCGTGACTGTACTGTGTGTCAGCTGTAGGTGGTCTTCGTGTTGCATCACACCACCTCAGTACTGTCCTGTCATCACGCATCATATTTCTGTCCTGCTGGCTTTTTTCTTATTTATGACTCAATCACAAGTTGTCGTTTGTTTGTTTTTTTTTCGAAGTTTTGCGAAATCCTTAAAGCTTCGCCGCCCGTCACGGCATTGTGAAAACACGTGTCTTGGGGTTTTCACAATGCTCGTCATTCACTCGAATACTGACAGCAACCTTGCGAGGCCCGGGTCGTCCCGCCGCTACGCCGTCATGCGCGACGCCATCGTGGCTACACGTGACCCCCCCCCCGGGTGAGCTCCGCAGCAGACGAAAACAGAGGAGGTCTCCGTTCGCAAGGCATCGCCTCATCACCGTTCACTATCCCAACTGTCGCGCGGCCGTGGCTCTCAGAGGACGCATGCTCGTGACCCTGGTGGCCCCCGGACTTTGCGTTCAGATCCTGTCAAATTCCGTCAATGCTCACACGACGTTCATTTAGCAGACGCTTTTGTCCAGGGCGACGTGACCGGAGTACAGACTCACAGAGTGGCTGCGGAGCTTTTGGTCACGAACTGTTCTTTCTCCTGTAAGTTTTCCGCACATACGGTTCAAAGCTACATTGATCTATGACTCGTCCGCCGTGGGACTGTCCGATGTTACGACAGACACGGTACACGCTGTGACGGCCAAGCGGCTCTTCACTGTCTCGGATCGCAGCCGCTGATCCTGATGAAAACACATGGAGGATGAAATACCGCCTGGGAATTACTATACTTAGCGCGTGTGTGTGTGTGCGTGCGCGTGTCTGTCTGTGCTCTGTGATCACGTCCAGACTGTGTGGCTGCAGGCAAACGCACGCTGACGCTTATGAGGCGTTAACCTCAGGGGGCCCCGGGTGCAGCGCGCGGTTGAAAGGCCAAACGCTCTGGTCCGTTGTCGTAGAGAGTTGAAACCTCCGAATTTGAATCAGACTGGAGATTGAGTCATAATGCAAAGCGGTGTCATTTGAATGATATCAAAAGATTTTTCAGGACGTGCCCCCCCCCCCCCGGGAGCGCGTCAAAGGGAGGATCTGCCACGCCGCGCAGGAGGAATCCGAGCGACTCGTGTTCTTTTTTTTTTTTCCTCCTCCCAGCAGTCGGGCTGCCTCTGGCGGACCTGCCACATGTGCAGGAAGTGAAACCATGGCAATGGAGCCTTGTGTAACGCGTGACGCCAGTCCTCCCCGCAGCTCGCATTAACTAGGGCCTATCAAACATCCCTCCGGGAAGCCTCGGCTCGCCGGCCGCCGCCCGGCTCGCGCACAATGTCCCCTCTCATCTCCCCCTCGCACCCAGAGAGGATGTTGTTGTTGTTCAAGCTTGTTTGCAGAAAAGACGGTTTTGTGTGTGTCGCGAGAGTTTCTCTCTCGATGGATCACAATGAACGTGGGTTGTCCTCACTGGGTTTTTGTCGCCTTGGAGTGTCCACTCATCAGGGAACACACTACAGACGAGGGACTTGATTGTAGAAGTGTTGCCTTTCCAAAGATTTCAAGCACTCCTCCTAAATTTGACTTTAAGGCCTGACCGCACAAAGTGGTCCGATGGGTGAGTTGCACACCAGAGCTGCTTTCAGACCTGCACTGAAACCCGAACCATTTTCGGAGCTCGCACTCCTCCTCCGGAGGGAACTGGCAACCCACCGCCGACGTCCCCCGTTGGTTTGGGAGCTGCCGCTTTGAAGCCCCGTGTTTGGCGTTTTTGACCAGCGCCATGTTGGTTTTTTGCAACCAGACATACTGGGGCCCGGGTCTAACTGAGAGCTCGCCCGCGGCGCGCCCACCTACACTTGCGACCATGCATCTATTAGCTGTCAATCGCGCCGCATCCACGCTCCAATGCATTCGGCGCTTCATCGTCGAAATGGACATCGTGCTGTATTGAAGAAGAATTAAAACTAGAGATTGAACCATAAACTCCTCGGGAAAATGTTTACTGACATTCTAAATCAAGTGAGACGTAGAGTCCTTTTCTCGTGGACTTCTATGGCAACATATAAGTGGAGTCGCCCTCTGCTGGCGATTCCAGAGAATACAGGTACTCAGGCACTTCTGCATTGGCTTCACTTTCTGGAACCGGTGACTAGACGTCCATTTTCATATTCAATCTATGCTTCTACCCATACGCCACAGAAAGTTCCTGTTGTCGTGAAACGCGTCCGACTCGTCCGACAATCTCCTGTTGCGCCTGTCATATATGCCAACGGCAAACTGTCCATCCATCCATCCATCGTCTGCGCCTTAATCCATCTAAGGGTCGTGGGGGGGGGGGGGGGGGGGGGGGGGGGGGGGCTGACATTGGGCGAGAGGCGGGGTTCACCCTGGACAGGTCGCGAACAGCAAACTGCCCAGACGTAATTCTGCGGGGCATTTCCCGGAGTTCGTGTCGGAAAACAGCTTGAAGTTTGGAGCAGGGGGACGAAACACAGAACATTTATTTATCCACACACGCTGGACTTTACAAAGTGGGCGAACGTAGGCAGTTGTGGTACTTTTAAGAGGCGTCTTGTTTGGACAGAATGTTCTTGACTTTCAGGAACACACTTTGGCTCAGCGCCGCCGTGCTTCAACACACTCCACTGACTTGTCCTTGTGTTGCCATGGTGCTAACCGAGCATGGCGATCTCTCTCTCTCTCGGCTCGAGAGTCAGGCCACCTCGACTGTGAAGTGTGCATCTGTGTCCGAGCACACGCTGGCACGCGCGCGTCACTGGTCACGTCACTGGTCGCGGCTCCTTGTTGTCACGCACGCACTGGAGTTGTGATGCAACTAAGAGGCGGCTGACTGGATCCCGACGAGACGGGAGGTCTGTCACTTATCGTGCCGGCATTCTCCTCTCTTCCTCCGTTGTTCTGGAAAGGAGCGGCCCGAAGCAGGAGGAATGCCGATGATATGGCGGCTGATCGATGGCTTTGTTTCTCCTGTACAGTGATTCACTGCGTGTGGGGACATGTGGAAAAACCGGACAGACACGAAGAGAGAACGAGAGCAGCAACGCGCCTTTTGGGGCGGCTGAGGCGGGATTGACAGGGCTCATTTTTCCCGGAACGTGAGCGCGCGGTCGAGCGCAGCAGCTCGTCGGCGAATCGCGTTGCTCCGTGTCCACGCGGACGAGGGATGGACAGATGCTCTTCGCTGGCAATTACAGGGATGATGACTCACTTGTCCCCCAGCTGAATCATTCATAAAGTGCCCTAAATACCAAGCCCATGCCCCCCGCCCCCCAACCCTCCTCCCTCCCCGTCACAGCTTGTGATCTGCCTTTTAATAAAGAAGGCCGGAGGCGGGGGAGGGGGGGGGGGGGGGGTTTCATCATTCCTCACTCGGGTCAGGTGACTGAACTCGCTCGGCCCTCGAGCCTCTGCAAATGCAAAAAGAGTGTGTGACCCCCCCCCATCCCACCCAACAACACAATCACCATGACCCCTCACATGAGAAGACTGTCACACGAGCCACCTTGTGCGTTTCCCGCTGCCCTGGCCACTCTGTTTGCTTTACACCTGACTCACGTTGTCCTGAAAGTCCTGTTTGATCAGCTTCAGTTTTTCCTTCACCGTTCTCGCTTCAAACGCACGGTTTCCTTGAGCGCACTGTTTTTATAGTCTGGGCTGCTCGGACAGCTCCAGCTCTAAACCTGGATTTGCATTGGAGCGGCAGCTGCCAGTGTAGGTTTAGCAATCCCCTTTATGACACCGCTGAGTGCAGTAACCGGAGACCTGCGGCGCGGTTTATCCAAATCCATGCATAGGTGACGACAGTGTCACATTATCGCCACACAAATCGGGCTCTAATTTGAGCCTGAACTTTGACATCCAGAGGCCAGGTTGGGTTCAACGTAACGTGCCGATCTGGAGCTCCGTCTTCATCCAGTCTGGGGGGGGGGGGGGGGGGGGGGGGGGGGGGGGGGGGGGGGGGGGGGGGGGGGGGGGGGGGCCACAATAATCGATGGAAGATTCAATCTTTAGGTCACAAACTATATCTCGCGTGTCATGTTTCGACAGCGGCAGGAGACGGGCCCCGTGGATGTTGGATGATTCAAACCCCGCTGACAATTATAAACCATGCGAACCGAATGACTGTGCAGGAGATAATTACACCGTAACTTTAAAGTTACCGACGTATTCATGTCCCACAAGTTCATGAAACGACCGTGCACCGATTTTACCGCAATGGGGTTTTGAGTGCGACGAGTATTTCGTCTTCAGGCCTCAGAACGCACTCTGCATCCCAGCATGTAGAACATACTGGCGTTACAGATATCACTTTTGTACCACGCGTCACGAACGTACCGACTTAACGTTCCACGAATCAGACTGCTTCCAAATCCGTTAAGCAACATTTGAATATTATGTGGGGGGGGGGGGGTGAGAAACTGTTGACATTACCGTATGCACTGTTTTTTTTATGTTTTATTATTGAAAGGGTGAAGCAACTGCACAGAAACAATAAGTGTCATATACACATCCGATCAGTCGAGTCGTAATTTGACCAATTTAGTGGGCTGGAGCGCAATTTGGAGACTACAACAAGTATCTGTGACAGGGGGGGAAAAGCCAAATGTGGCCGACGACAAAGATGATAATAATAATAATATTGCACGTCATACCATTAGATGTGTAATGTCCGTCGTAGATGTCGTCTAGTGGGTGCATGGCTTGGCAGTACGTGACCTTTCCGCTTAGGTTATGAATTTAAAACATACGTTTTAACGTTTTTACACGCCGGGATTTCGTCACAGAGCCACAGAGCATGTTGAAATCGCACACTATCAAATCTGCTGAGAGGGAAAATACTGTGGGTACTTCAGTGGCAGTGCATCAGTGGGAGAGAATCTTGTATTAGCTGGAATCACTTTGAGAGGAAGTTGGTTGAAAGCAGAGGGTAGAAGTGAAATGGCGGCGGAAGGAATACAATGAAGTGTTTATTTTCTAATGGAGGGGGGGGGGGAAATTTAGGAGACAACTCAGACATCTTTTGACAGATTTTGGCGTGCTGATTGTTCATTTTTAACCCCCAAAAAAGTTTGCACTCTTGTTTCACCTCAACGCTGTGGGTGAAACACTTACTGTATATCCACTGAGCTGGAACAGCAGTGAGTCAGATTTCGCTAAATAAACCGCAACTTGCGTCCCGAAATCAAAATTTTTATTTTTTTTTAAAACGACCTGCTGAGGGCAAATATTTTTCTAGTTTCAGCTCAACAGCTGCGACGCTGATTTAATTCTCTGCTGTGGTTTGCAGCGACACGACAGGAAGCTGTGAATGTCTCGCTTAGTCTTTCTAAGGTAGCTGAAGCGAAACTACGTACGTCAAAGACCGGTGCGGTTTCCTTTCAACCCATACCACAAGAACACAACATGGAGGTCACATATTACAATGGTAATATCTGCAGTGAAACGTATATAGGAGGTTTGTAACCAGTAACCAGGACTCCCCCCCCCGCCCAAAAGCTGAAAGAGATAAACTGTGGGGCCCTGCAGAGTTAAGACCAATTACATCAGTGCTGTATCTGAAAAACCTGATCTAATCAACGACGACGAGGGGGCTCAAGGGGCTCTTGTGCAGCACAGGGTGGGTCAAACCAATCACAGCTCTGGGAACTTAAGAAGAAGCGACTGTCTCCTCTATTACAGGCGGAGTGAATCCCCACTGTCATTGAAGTAAAGGCCTCAGGCGAAAGGTGTAACCCCCCTCCCCTTCCGTCTTTTCTCTTCACACCGGGCACAAAACACACACAAACAATACTTACGCTGACCTATTTCTGTTGGGAAGTAAAGACTCGAGACAGTCTCAGGTTCAGACTCCCAGGAAACTCCCCAGCTACAGCTAGAAGTGTTATGTAACACAAGCATGGCGTCCTTCTCCGAAAAAGGCAACAGCGTGTCGGCAGAAGAGTGACAAGGAAAATGAACAGCGCGTTCCGCAGCTTATTGTGATGGAACTAAAATGATAATCATGTTTATTCATTTCACACACAAGACGTAACATGTGATAACAATTGTTGAACTCACTCGATGAGTCCGTTTTGAGGAAACACCGCTGACCTTTGACCCCCTCACACTGAACTGGGGGCACAGTAAACAATCAACAGACTAATTTACCATAATTTGCATATTTCATTACAATCTCCTGATGTCCTCTTATAACATCAGAGGGTAAAAAAAAGATTCCGTTGGTGACTAGATTACACGTTCATTCGAGAGGTGCTTCAGTCAACAGTCCTCTTCCCGGACGAGCCCCTAAACTTTCCCGGATTTCCCCCAAGAGGATCAATAAAAGATCTTATCTTATCCATTCAGTTTTTACTATTTTTTTTAAATGAAGCCTCCGAGCAGGCTCAATCAAAAGGTAATAGCCAATTATTCAATTATTTTTATTTATCCATTTTCCAAAGTTCCTGTAGGTGAACAAACAATACAGAAAACTGCAACTGGAGTAATTCAACATCCATAGAGAAAAATATCCCTGACAATAGGATATTACCAAATAACCCAAATTCAAAGAAAAATATAATTTACGGGCAAATCCTCAACGGGAGCCAGCGAGTGTTTGGAAATTTTTGCCTAACACAATATCTTTGTAAACTAATTCATGATGTTTCTGCAGTAGTTTCCACTCCAGTTGAAAATACCTTTTAATTGTAGGAATATTATGTAAATGTTACTGCAGAAGATTACCAGATCTTGAATCATCGATATTTTTCAAGTATCTTACTTTCACGTGTATTTTTTGTTTCGTATTGTTGGAAGCTTTGTCCCAGTTCTCCCTCTGTGAGCAATCAAGCAATGACGGAAACAAGGAGACGAGATGCAATGCAAAAAAAGTTTTTTAATGCAGAAATTAAGACTACAAAGAGAGCGGCAAACAAATTAGAAGATCGCAGTTTTTTTATACATGCAGACATACAATGACTCCGAAGCCGAGTATACAAATAAATAATATATTTAAATGATCGGTCCCCCATCCCCCCCCATATAAAGTTACAGAAATACTGAATTCCATCCACATTTCATATTTGAACGGCGAGCGATAAGATTCCTAAATCAATCTTAGATCCTCTGTGGTAATTAAGTGAAGCTAAAAAATAAGGGGCCATAGACTCCATATCCCACAAGTCAATGCAGTATCAGTGGTACAGACCCGCTGTAATAGAAAGGAGATTATGTCCTTAAGTTTTGGCCTAAATATAGGGTTGAGTGGTGTTCTATGTTACTATGAAGCATTATATGCTTAACTGTATTTAATGAACACTACACGTTAGCTGGATATATTATAACTTATTGAGCTGACGGGATGGATTCAGACACTGATAAGTTGGGGGAAGAGTTCGCTGGCAAACATGTCTTCCCAGGAGCTCTCTGAGCACAAGGGAGAGGACATGTCGCTGAAAGGGGAAGGGGGCCCTTCGTATCCGGAGTCACTGTAGGTGTCCGCAAGGCAGGCTTCCTTATCCAGGCCGCTGATGGCGGGGGAGGGGGCCGCGGAGAAAAAGTCATCCACTTGACTGTGAGCGTCACAGCTGGGGATGACCAACTCCTCCGGCTCGTCCTTGACGCAGACCGTCTCCTCCTCGACGACCACCACCTCCGCACAGGGGAAGGAGGCCTCGTCGATCGTCTCCTCCGCGTCGCTCTCCGAGTCGCTGCACTGCCCGCCGCCGCACACCTCCTCCACGGGCTTCGTGTAGATGTGGTCAAAGTGGATCAGTTCATTAAGGGCCTCCAGCTTAACTGGTGGGGCCCCCAGAGGCGCAGGTGTGGCGGAAGGTACTGGGTTCCCCCCTCCGACCAGCAGCACTTGCGGCTCCTGGCACTCCTGCTCACAAGACTTGAGGAACAGCTCTGGGTCAAGGATGTCCAGAATGCCCATGAGCAAATCAGACTAGAGGAGGGGGAGAGAGAACAGGAGATTAGCCTATTAACCCACGACCCGACTCGGGTGTTATTACCGAGCGCTCTTGGAAACGGGATTAAATCTCGAGGGCACAAATCTTTTGCTGGGAGACTCACCTCAGAGTCTGTACTGTCAGGACCATCTGTATCCATTGGGAAGTCTTCAGATTTAGGGACTGCTGGGCCTGCACCTGCTGCGGAGGCACACGTAGCCTGAGTGCTGCGGACTCAGAAGACCCGATCCCCAAACCTGCGTCGTTCCCGGTGGACACGATAACCTGAACCTGCGAGGAGAAAAAAAGAACAGAATTAAGCTCAATCCACTCTAAAAAAAAACTAAAAAAAAAACGGCAACACTGCAAGCCAACCAACTGAACCTTACCTTCTCTTTTGAGTCGAGGGTGTCCAACCCAAGTCTCTGTCTCAGTTCCTCATTTTCTGTCAGTAGGCCCGTCGTCTTTTCCCGAAGCAGCCTGTTCTCGATGTGAAGTTTCTGATTCTGCCGGAAGGAAAAACAAAACAAACAGGTGTTGCGTTAAGCACATGAAACTTGAAACCGTTTTATCGGGGCTTGACGCACAAAGTGACCTGAGAGAAACAAACCCAAACTTGAAACTAAACTGCAAAACAAGCAAGGAGAAAAAAAAGTATTTCATAGGGCAAACTGACAGCTTAACGATAAGGTGTGGACAACATGCCTTCAAGCAGGAGGTCCCTAGTTTGACTACATTTAGCGCACATCACGTCTCTTCACGGTCACTATCCAAAACAGGGTAAATGCCACAAAAAAACACCTGTCAAGACTGAAGTCATTAATCATTCTATATTTACATTTATACGTCAGAAGACATTAAGAATGTAGGGCTGAAACTAACGGTTATTTTCATCATCGATTTGTCTGCCGATTGTTTTTTCGATTATTTGATTAGTTGTTTGGTCCATAAAATGGTGAAAAATGTCGACCGTCTTTCCCAAACCCCCAAGATGATGTTTAGTTTTGTCCACACGCAAGACATATTTACTTCACTGTCACAGAGGAGCAAAGAGACCAGGAAATATTCACCTTTAAGAAGCTGAAATCAGAGAATTTAGACTTTTTTTTCTCTCCATAAAAACTACTTGAACGATAAATCGATTATCAAAATAGTAGTCGATTACTAATTGATTAACTGTTGCAGCGCTACTGCAAATTGATCTGTGCGTGCCAAGATTTAAAAATGAGGATTAATGTTTTAAAAAGTTATTTACTTGTTTCTCTCTTTGAATTTGTGGTATGATTCTTGAATTGATCAGTGAATGTTTCATTTCAAGATTTATAGTCATGTAGAAAAGGATTTGCTGTACAGACATGGACGGATCACTTCACCTGTAAAATTCAGTGTTCATTTCCTTCCATTTTAGCTTTTTTATTTGTTTCTAATTTTCAAAATTCAGATCTAATCTGAACAAAAAAAATGACCTGAAAAAAATATTTCACCCCAGACGCGTCAGAAACCAGAAAATATTGATATTTAAGAAACAGAAATCTGAGAATTTTGACTTTTTTCTTCTTCCATAAAAACGACTTGAACCGATTAATCGACTATCAAAATAGTTTGGCGATTAATTTAGCAGTCGATTACTAATGGATCAACTGTTGCAGCTCTGGAATCATGACTTTGAAGCAAGACAATGTTCTGTTTGTAAATGATGCTTATTTATTTTGGACTCCTTTCATTACCTCCAGCTCCAACTCTATGACCTGCAGTTCCAGCTCCCCCATTTTGGCCTTTTTCCTGTCTCTGGCTGTCTGAGCTGCGACTCTGTTCTTGAGTTTCCTGGAAGAAGAAGAATTGAGAAACAGATGGAAGGGTTAATAAAAAGGGAAGAGAAGAAGAAAGAAAAAAAGGGGAATCGAGCTCAGTCTTTTCCATGGTGCTGACTAAGCCCTCTGACGTGACTTAAGGGGTTCACGTTGCTGCGCAGTCAACGGCCATTTTTCTTTTTTTTCTTTCTTCCTTGCCACGCAGACAAATCCCCGGGGGAAATCTGCACCCGGGCCGGGGCGGGGCGGGGCGGGGCGGGGCGGGGCCCACCTTGGACCAGACGAGCTACGTCGTTCAGAGTCCGAAGCGCCGCAGAATAACAACGTTGACGCACTTTAATAGAATCAAAGGTCAACTTCGCTCTTCGATTAACCTACTCACGATATCAGATGGTGTCGTGCTAAGATTTAAAGGGTTAAAAAAAGATCGATTACTACTGTTCTAGTTCGGGATCGATACGTGTTGGGCGTGTCCCCCTGTGTTTATTCCTACAACAATGGCCGCTGTGAATATATATATATATTTATATTTTTTCTTTCCCTCAAACTAACCTGCGTAGTGCTTTCTCTTCCGGACTCAGGTGCGTGAGCCGCTGCCGTTTCCGTATCGGCGGCCCCGCGGAGCTGTTGGAGTCCGAGTCCGACGACGCCTGGCTGGCGGCGGACGACGGTAGGACGACGGACAGCGGCCGGCTGTAGCCCGCCGCCGCTGCGGAGCCGCCGGACGGCTTCCCGGAGATGAGGAGCACCTTGTGGGCTCCGCCGGTCGCT
Source organism: Scophthalmus maximus (assembly GCF_022379125.1). Classification (NCBI taxonomy): domain Eukaryota; kingdom Metazoa; phylum Chordata; class Actinopteri; order Pleuronectiformes; family Scophthalmidae; genus Scophthalmus; species Scophthalmus maximus. Next base: position 4,399,750 of record NC_061533.1, on the reverse strand, counting down.
GCTGCTGCTGCCACCACCACCATGTTGGAATATCCTGGCGGCGCCGTCTGTAAATTTACCGGTTATCCTCGTTAAAGTCTCTCGAAACCCCGTGAAGGTTTCCCCGGTTCCGCCGTTCTACGGTGAATTCTCCAACTGTGGAACTGGAGCCGTCGCGTCCGCGATCTTTTTCTACTGTCGTGGTGACAGCTGATTGGCTCCCGGCGGCTCTGACGCAATGGCGTTGCGGGCCACGTGATTGGTCGCCCCCGCTGATGTTAATTATGCATTTGAAGTTTCAGTATTTGTAGAGTGAAAAAAAGTGCCCCCAGGTTCTTTGCAAATGTAATTTCCCGTCAATACTACAGTGGTTTTTTTTTGTTGTTTTCAAGTGAACAACACAGCCATCTTATTCCTCTTTCTCTTCTCTTCTCAGGGATTTCAGTGTATTCTATTTCCAGGAGTTGCATCGTGTTTTTCACCGATACAATCTCCCTAAAAGTCCACAGTTCAAGTCTAATACACTTGTGAGCGTGTGGGAGTTTCATTATGATGAGACAATCTGAGACGCTTTTTACCCAAATGCGTGGTATTTACAAGCTCTCTGGCCAGAGTTGTTGTAAATACCGTGTTTGTTTCAAAGGTCAACGATCACAGGATTTTAGATTTCATATCAAACGGACCAAACGACGTAAATGCCCCTGCGCATTGTTTTTTTTATTAGGATAGGAATCATTGTTTATGAAATCCTCATTTTTTTAAGTTTCAAGGTTCAAAGTCAGTATACATACTCCTTGTTCTCTATCTTGTGCAGGAAACTGCCCCTCATTCTTTCCCTTGAAGGAATTTAATCACACCACACAAACAAAACAAGCTTTGCCACTCCGATATCTTTCCATGAAATGCTCATGTCCTACTTCCCGTAAAGGAGTGTCGGTCGTATATTTGACAGCTTCTTGTTTGTCAAAAGATTCCTGTCATCCGTATACCAGGGGAAGAGTCGACGACTCTCAGCGAATTGGCTCACATTGATTTTCAGAATAAATTTAAAAATGTAAAAAATCAGCCTTACAATTAAAGAAACAGCAATCATGTTGCATCACATGATGATTACAATAATGATTCATTTAGGTACGCGATGGAAACAATTTCATTTTGATTTCTCACATTGTAATCAAATCCAAAATTGTCACCTCTAAAAAAGTAAGGTAAAATATGCTAGATTTTTGAAAAAACAAAATATAGATTGTGTGAAAGTGTTTTGTTACATTTTGTTTCATATCTTTATAACAATTAACCTAATTTCGAGTAGACCAAAAAACAGTTGTCCTTTCTAATGAAACTATAGGGGTTTGCTTGATCCATAAAGAATAACGTATTACACTAAAACAAAATGAGTTCTTTGCAATACATTTAAAAAGCAACTTGATGTGGTGACCAAAGATAACTCAGCAAACACACCTTTTGCCATCTTTAAGTTAAGAGTTTACGACGATGATAATAATATGTCTGTGTGCTACAAGACTGCGTGGAGACATTCATGCCATCACAAAAAGACAGCAAACAATCATCCACTGTTTCCGATTAAGGTGTCGCCCCGCAAAGTAAACTTGCCTCAGCCAGAAACTGTTGAGAGAAAAAAGCACGTTCACAAGTACACAAGCCTGAAACTCCTATTTGTCCTCAAATAGGATTTCACACATTTTTGCAGTGGCGGGCCACTGTAATTGTTAACAGCTTGTTACCCTCCTCTTCCCCTTTCCAGTCCCTCACCCCAGGACGAGTCACTGCTGCAGCTAGAGCAAACACTGGCCTGTTTGCCGAGCTTTACCAGCACAGCCCAATCAACACCGGCGAGAGTGAGAGCAGCGGTTTACGATGGTGTGCTTAAGTGTGTCGTAGTGTCTGGTGTAGTAGTGTCGGAGAAAGACAAACAGGATTCCAATGCAGGATGCGCTTTATTATTTTTTTCAGCAATCTACCAAGAGGGTCAAACTCCAGTGGCCACAAGTTGACACTTACTCGCTACAAGCCCGAAAGTAAATCAGGAAATAGGGGTGCCTTTGAACCTCGTCGTGACCATTTCCTATTCTTGAGTTTCTTTATGTCACCCCGAGAGAGCAAACTGGCAAAGATCATTTAATATTGCACGCTACCTCTTTGCCATGTGATGACACGCAGTTATTTTCGACCTGGAAAGTCGGCTGGGGATCCCCCCCCCCCCCCCCCCGTCATGGTGAGACAAGTGTCACATTTGCTATTAGTGAAGTGACCCCTCCCCTATATTTGCTTAGCTCTCAGTTATGTGGGATAAACAACTCTAAAGAATTCAAAAAATGTTCTGCAGAGGGATTTTTCCTTTTTGTCTCATAGTAACTACTGAAAGACTGAAGTCTTTCAACATTCGGTCCAGTGTGCATAGCCAGCTGTCAACGTGGAAATGTGCAGGGCGGCAGTTAGTAGTCAAACTATGTCCTTTGTTCGGCGAACGCTTTACATTTTAAAATGCAAATCGTGCTCGGGCCGCAGTGTTTTCAACATTCCGTAAAAATGTCCCCAGACCCATATCAGCGGTATCAACCCACAGAAAATAAGTGTTGTGACCGCAAAAGTAATGCTCTGTCGATTCAAGAAAATCCTCTTAATGCATGATGTGCTTACATGGGAACAATGTTCGAACAAACAATTAACGCTCTTTGAATACGAATGTGAGACGAGGACGGACCAGACACTCGAGACCGCAAATGCCTTTGCCGCCCGATTGGTCTAAGAGACTCGAGAGGGCATTCGGAGCACACTTGAGCTCGACCTAGAACCTGGAGCTTGTTATTGATTAAAAACTACTTCAACAAATCACTACACAACACACACACACAGAAACACAGTCTAATCTTTATTTTTGATTTTATTTTATACGTCTGACCCTTAAAGAAGGATCCATTTAGCCGGCAGACGGTTAGCATAGCAAAGGGTGGTTTTCTCCAAAGGCAACAGTCTGCCTACCCAAACCTACAAAAGACCACTAATGAAGAGATTATCTTGTTTATTCAATGCTTCTCAGCGAACTGGCACACACAAAAAAACCTTTTTGTTGTTGTTTTTACATTTGGTAACTGATTGGATTAAACCATAGCACCAAGCTAGCTGTCCACCCCGTGCTTCTACCTGTATGCTAACGTGTGCTAACCAGCTGTTACAGTAGCTCGAGCATCATATTTAACAGAAAGTGGAATTGCTCTTCTCATCAAAGGAAGCAAATATTTCCCAGAATGCCAAACTATTTGCCTCGAGTATCATCTAGTACCTTTAAATGTGCGTCAAATGTTGTATTTTCAGATGACATCCGGGTGAAAACACCAAAATGTATGTTTTAGTGGCAAAATGTGACCCAAGCGTGAGCAGTTTTTGGGATTGACTCGACAAGTTTCGGCTTTAAACTGTGTGACTTTTTAGGGTTATAAAGTTTTAGCACAGCCAATTAGCTTTAGCTGCTCTGTAATGAATAGTGAAGTTGAGCAATTTGGCCTCAAAGCGTAAACTCCAGCTGGTCTATTATTGTTCGTGTGGAAGGGTTGAATGAGTTCCATGTAAGCTTCACATGCCATCATCATTAGGGTCAGCAGACCAATGCATGATGGATTTAAAGGAATAATAGACATAGTAATCATAAGTGTGGGGTTGTATAAGAACTAAAGCTGCCAACGGTTGTAAGGGTGTGAGTTCACCGGCTACACAAGACTCCTCAGTGCACCCCGGATACTGTTTCAGATGTGTTGCACTATTATCCATTGTTGGACTGACAAATGTATAGGCCTTCTGTATTTGCAACGCCAGCCTTTAAATCAATGGCTACACATCCAGATGATCTTCCTCGGAGGCTCCGAGAGGGACTGTGTGCACAGCTAAATCTATGTATAGTCCGCCCTGGCTGCTAGACGCCGCTCAACCACTACTTAACACGCACACACACACACACACACGCACTCACACCCACACACGCACGCACGCACACACGCACACACACCCACACACGAATGCACACAGAGGCGAAGGCATTCGCAAAACGCGCAAGTAAGTATCCTCCCTGGAGCTCTAGGTTGGAGCCTGTGATTAGGGAGGGTGGATCCTCAAAGCCACAATTCAAAATGCACCAAACCCAAAAGCATAAAAAAAACAACTGTCAGGGTGTGTAAAAAAAAACACGTACCTATCCAATCCAGATGGAGACGTGAGCTGTGTCGTAAGATTTCAATCCAAGTTCAAACTGCACCCCCGTGGCATTCAAACTGCTGTGCTACAATGTGGGCGTCTTTCCAAATACATTGGCCAACACTGACTATACTTGATGCAACTCTCATCAGTCACACCATGCCCACACGGCACCCCATTGTATTCTCCTTTTAATTATAACCTTGATTCAAAACAAATATTAGTAGATTAGAGCATGTTTCAGCTTCCAGCAATCATCCTGATTTAATTAAGAACAATATAACAACCAGCGCATGCTTAATTATAGGCCGCTGTCAATCTAACAGCTTTTCTTTTTTTGTTTTTCTACGGTGAGGGCACGGCATGCAGGGCAAACGGCAACGCCCGTGTGTGCTCATCGGCGTGGGCACATGGAGTAAACGGGCGGCGTTGTGGGGTAAAGCCCGGCTGGACAATGGAGGTGAGTGAGGTCACACCCTGGGACAGCGGCCAGCTGCAGGGGTGGTGGGTCGATGTGTTTGCCTGATATACCTCCTCCCCATCACACATCTCACCCCCCGCCCATGATCCACTGGGGTGTTTGTTCGGCCTCGGGCCTTCCCACACACACACACACACCCTTCTCAAGCCCCTGCTCTGTCTTTTATTTCTCTCCCATCTTTGTTGCAATTTTTCCTTTGGTATATTTTTTTTTTATGTAGAATTTCTGTCACTGTCCATCATACATTTTAGGAAAAGCATGCTTGCTCTCGCTCTTGCATTATCATTCCCACTTTGCTGCAAAAGCAGCACTGCCGTCCTGTCATACCTCCGCGCTCATTCAATAACTTCACTCTGAATTCTCCACCAACAACCAGTTGACTCTTTATCTGAGTGTGCGCCAGCGTGTTTGAGTGCATGTACGTGCCTGCCAGCCTATATAAAGATAAGATGTACACGACTTTGCCTGTATGTGTGTGAAAGCAGGCAGTAAAAAAGAGATTAGAGAGACGCCAGTGGTGCTCAGTAGCACAATGATGTCCCTGCTGTTGGATTCAAGAAATCATTTTGAGTCTTTGATGCTTGGCAGATTTTTAATTAATCCATCCATTATACACACTCTCTGCGGCCAATGACACATCTACCATTGATTGAGAGACATCACAGGGAAACAAAACCCACTGAGCCAAATACAACCCTCCGGTATAAATTGACCTACATCCAAGCGGTGGAACAGCGCTTGTTGTCTTTCCTCGCCGCAATTGTCTTAGGGTTTCTCCGCAAGCAATTTGTCCGCCCAGATAAGCCGCGCTTTGTTGGTACAGAGAGCTGACATATCGCTCCTTTTGTCCGATGGGCCACATTGACAAACAGCAAACAACACGATTTGCCAGCGACAACACTGCAACACTCAGATGGAGAAGAAAAAACTGATGTTGCTGTGTTCACCCGATGCTCACTTTGACTGTAAAGGGTCTTAATGTATGTGCTATAGGTGAGGTGTGTGGTTGCAGTTGCTGTATATGTGTATTTGAAATTTGCCAAAATGAGAAAGGTGGGCAGGACTGACTGACATCCACATTATCATATGGAAATGCACTCAACACCTAAATCACACCCTAAATCTGCAAAATAATCAAGTATGTAAAAATATTTTCTTCCAAAGGAAAAAGATTTAGTACCAGCAGCTACAGGAAGTGATTAGTGCATCTGCATCATGGTTCCAGTGTGATGCAACACTGATCTGATGCAACACATGAGGCAAAGGGGAAGATGTGAAATTCGCATTAACAACTGTGGCACTGTCACTTCCTCTTCCCTTAGTCAGAGTCAAACTCAGATGTGTGTGGTGCACATGAGCCACAATATAAATGGTGTGTGTGTGTGTGTGTGTATGTATGTGTATATATATATATATCTATATATGGCATTAGGTAAACCTTTTCCTGACTTCCCTAATGATGATCATGAGTCTAGGCCATAGAGTTTTCCATGCGGAAGTCATGTGTCCTACTGCCCCCTGGTGTTTCTAACAGCATATTACATATAAAAAAAGACAACATTGACATTAACATTGAGCAGGTTATTACTATGACAAAAGTAAAGAGGCGACTTCAACTACTCGAAAAAGTGCACAACAAAAAGATTGCAATCGTTGATGTCTTATACGCCAGCTGGGGAAAATGAGAACTCCTTTTGGCGAGCTCATGGGCATCAGCTCATTTCTGCCTCTTGGTGGAGAGATGAGGAATATCATCTCTGCGTCCAACAAGTGAAGCTGTTTTTTTTGTTTTTTTACAGTTGGACATAAAAACATTATGTTTATTTTATAAAATTCACATGACTTGAACGCGACTTTCCCTTTGAGCCCTTACATCTCCCAAAAGAAAGAAAAACTAGGTGTAGAAATATCGATGAAAGCATGTGCGTACAGGACCGAACCAGTTAAAATACTCTTTTAATGACTCATTACCCTGCAGTAATTCACTAAAACTCTTGGCGGTTTGAAGCTATGAAATACAGCTGACCACGCTAATAATAATAATTAAAAAAAACACCATCAGGAGCAAAGACAATAAATTACACAACAACAAGTGATGCAGCTGATTTTAGGGGCTCGAAAACCACCCCAATCATCAGCCACAACATTGCGCCAGTAATGTAGCGGCTGATTGGTGTGTATGTATTTCAGTGTGTTACAGAGGTGTCGGCCCAAATCCGGAGAGGGAAATCTAGTGAAGTTTGAATTATTTAACTTCTGTAAAGTAAATATTGGGGGCTGCACGGTGGCGTAGTGGTCAGCACTGTCGCCTCACGGCAAGAAGGGTCTGGGTTCGAGTCCCGGTTCAAACCAACCAGGGCATGTTCTCCCCGTGTATGTGTGGGTTCTCTCCGGGTTCTCCGTCTTCCTCCCACAGTCCAGAGACATGCAGAATGGGGTCAGGTTCATTGGAGACTCTAAATTGACCGTAGGTGTGAATGTGAGAGTGAATGGTCGTCCGTCTCTGTATGTGGCCCTGTGATAGGCTGGCGACCTGTCCAGGGTGAACCCCGCCTCTCGCCCAATGTCAGCTGGGATTGGCTCCAGCCCCCCCCCCCCCCGCAACCCTTGAATGGATAAAACTGAATTTATGTCGAGCAGCAACTAGTTTGAACCGAAGTCACTTTGAAATCTTCTTCTTCGAATAGATCCTATACTGTCTGAGCATGTGTGTGCGTGTGTGTGTGTGCACCCTGCACTTTACCACAAAATCTGCAGAAAAACAAAATAAGTCTCCCAGACGTCAAAGAGACCCAAGAGGGAAGACGATCTGTTTCCAGTCGTTGGTGAACCACACTTCTTTCCCCGACCGCTTCTCCAGTCATCATCCCTCACTCCGTCCCCCCCCCCCCTGCCGCCCGACCGCTGGGTGGCACATGTGGCAGAGCGCCGCGCCGTGTCAGCATGTCCTCGCACGCAAAAACCAAAACACCCCCACGTCTCCGAGATGAGTGACTTGCAGGCCCAGCTTTTCATTTTGGGGCATTTACATCGTTTGGGATTGTGGCGCGTGTGACTCGTTGCTTTCCGTCCTTCTCGGGGGGGTGGGGGGGCGACGAGGGAGCAGTCACATGGGGAGGTTAGGGAACATGATGGAGCCGTCAGCGAGAGTGGGGGAGCGGAGTCGGGGGAGAGGTTGAGGAGCCAACAGGGGGCCCGACAGTGTCTGTCAGATTAGAAATAGAGAAAAACTACTACTGGGCTTTAAAGTCTGTAGATTGAACTAATAAAGTAACAAAGTACCTATGAAGTAATGTCAGTTAAACGTCAAATGTCTTCTAATTTAGGCGGAGAGACGACTTTTTGATTGACTCCCTTTCTATCGAGGGAAATTAAGCATTCATTTATAATTTAAAAAAAACAATTTACAGACATACGGACGATATTCAATTTAGCATTTTTATGTTCTCAAACATTTCCCCATAACAAGTAAGAAGACAAATACATATAATTTTTTTTAATATGTACATTTAAAAGTAGTGAGGAATTAAATACGGTAAGATGAGATGAGATTTAATTAATGTAATGAGACAAAATTTACCAATTTTTTTCGTCTTCAATTTTAAAAAAAAGGTGATATAAACATACAAGAGTGCAAAAAAAGTCCAATATGTGATATCATTTTAAGTGCTTTAATCAAACAGAGTAAAGGATCCATATCCTGGGCACCTGTCTGCACATTCTGTATTGGTCCCTGACAACTCTTGAGATAAGAATTGTATTATTTCGCTTCTACGTTCAGCGATATATACTCCCGATATCTTTATCGACGGGTTTGCGGGCTCAATATTTTCTATAATAACGTTTTAAAGCGGCGGCGTGAAAACAACGCGTGACAGTGTGAAAAGCGGAGTCACCAGGATTATCAGCGGAATCTGCAGCTCCAGCTCATCGGGGGGGGGGGGTTTTGGTCTGGCCCACAACTTTTTGTGTTTTTGGTCCAGTCTCATTGCTCTCATGGTGTTGCAGCATCCGTCACAGTGTCTCCCCTCGGGAATCTGGACGTGCACTTCATGCTCGACAGCAAATGTGGCAAACGGGCACAGCTTGCAACTAGCTGGTGGACATGGTCGAACATTTAGGACGCTAAGGAGCCAGATGAGGGGTCGGTTGGTGGAGACCAAAAAAGAGCTTAAACCCTTTTTAAACATCTAAGTTTGAAGCTTGCTAAATATCCGTGAGAGCTGTGGTGGACTCCTACAGGTGCCAGTTGATGAATGAGAAAAGAAATACATAAGAAGTACAAAAAGTTTTTGACATTTGACATTTTCGAGTAAGAGCTTAATCCATAAACGCTGGCGGACGGGAGAGTGGTATCGACCTCCTCCGCCAACTCTTGGCAGGAAAATGAGGGAGAGCGCATTTTTTTAAAAAGCAAAATGTCAATCCATTCCTGCAGCTTGAGATTGAAGCATTAAAAAACGTTTCCCTCGTGAAACTGCATGAGCCAGTAGTTGAGTTCATCTTCTGGACTGGTGCATCAATAGGCCCTGACAGTGTGCCACCGAATCGGCCCCTTGTCATTCATGCAAGTGGATATTTGAGATTTAAAAAAAAAACAAAAAAAACTCTTTCCTCCGTGCAGCTTCAACACTTGAGAGCGGAGGAAGTTACCAAACGTGAAAACAGACACTATTGTGCACGTACGCACACACACACACACACACACACACACACACACCGACACACACACACACACACACCGACACACACACCGACACACACACACCGACACACACACACACACACACTGTCCTGAGAGGTCGTCATCTATCTCCTGTTTCCACTCTTGTTTCCTCATCCTCGTTCCCGTCATGTCGCCACCGGGCAAACCCGACCCACTATTTCTACTCTTTGATCACTGGTGAGGACGTCAGCCTCCAACCGTTGCTCTCTCTCTCTCTCTCTGTCTCTCTCCCTCGCTCTCTCTCTGTCTCTCTCCCTCGCTCTCTCTCTCTCTCTCTCTCTCTCTCTCTCTCTCTGTCTCTCTCCCTCGCTCTCTCTCTCTCTCTCTCTCTCTGTCTCTCTCCCTCGCTCTCTCTCTCTCTCTCTGTCTCTCTCCCTCGCTCTCTCTCTCTGTCTCTCTCTCTCTCTCCCTCGCTCTCTCTCTCTCTCTCTCTCTCTCTCTCTCTCTCTCTCTCTCTCTCTCTCTCTCTCTCTCTCTCTGTCTCTCTCATTTTTGATTCGTGTTTTCTTTTTCTTTCAGAGTAAAGCTGAGCTCAACGTGGTTTTCACGAGAGTAGAAGATTCATGCTCCCGTTAAAAGTTAGAGATTCTTTTCGCCAATGGTAAGTGAAGTGAACCAGTACATTTGTGTAAATCACAACCTTTTATTTGTCACGTTGCTTCGCGTGTGTGTGTGCGCGCGTGTGTACAGATTCCATCCATCCATCCATCCAGTCCTTTGAGAACATGTTCACGCCTGTGTGAGTGTATCAACATCATATCCTCCCCCCCCCCCCCCCCCCCCCCCCCATCCTCCTCGCTTCTCAGAACAGATTATGAGCGTTGGAGCTGACTGAAATGGCTTTGAATTCTCCGACCCCCCCCCCCCCTGACCTCTGGGAACATACCTGTTCTTGCAAGCCTCAAACGTACAGGTGCCTCCATTCAAAAGACTCGGCTGCAACTTTACCCCTCGACTGAACCAGGGGGCCCATTGAAATACCTCCCCCTGGTTCAGTCTGCACTTCAAAGTCGACTTTCACCCTCCGGCCAGATCCGAGGGGGAGAGGGAACAGGGCCCGGCCCCTGCATAGTCTTCAAAGTCTGTGACATTTTACTTATAAAGTAGGAGATTCATGCCGTCGTTTGTCCGCCGTAAAGTTGATACTGTAATTGTGATTGTCTGGCCCCGAACTGCAGTCAGACGTGATTACTTTTGAAAAGCACCTCGTCATCAACACAAGACGTGTTCGTCTGTTCTTCTGTCGAGTGCTCAAATTGTTTGGCCTGTGTATTGTCACACGCTGTACGTTAGGTGAAAATGGAGTATGACAGAAATAAAACGCTGGCAAAGCAAATGTATAATGATTTCATAGTTCCAGCTCCACTGGAGGAGTTCCGAGGACAGAATGCGTTCGGATGAAGTCGACGCTCTCGCGCGGCGTTCGTGCCCAAACCAAGCAGCTTTCACCCGACCACACTCTGCCGGGGACGGTGTTACGCAGGCAAGCTCTGCCGTGGGCGAGCGAATGGTTGACAAGCCCGAAACCTCGAAATTCGTGAAGGAGAGCCTTGTTGCCGCTGCAAAAACTGCACCGAATTTTGGTCAGCGAGGAACAAAAGCCTGCTATGACATCGGAATGAGTGTGAAAAACTCCTCTGGGCTTTTGGAAAGAGGAGAGAGGACATGAAACACACGCAGATGAACATATATTTTTTCTTAATGTGGAACCATCTGATGTTGCCTGACAACACACAACACGACATCGCAGAGCAGCAAAGCGGCGACGGGCTCAGACCTACGTGCAGCAACCTCCCTCCGCTCGATTTCAAGAAGCCGTATGCGCGTCCTGAGGATTTTCCTGAGGTGTACTTCTGTGTTCGGGACAACTGGACGTTTTCAAAAGTGAGCGTTGGAAAAGAATCGCTTCTGCTCACGAGTGACTGACCTACAGCTGGAGAACCAGCTGTGAGTATAGCATCCTCATCACTGCCATCTGACATCAGACGGCCTGCCAAAGACAGGCCATTCAAGACCAATCACGTCACAGAGGGTTTAGTGTGATAATATGTGTTCGATAATTCAGTACGGCCCTGGGTGCATCACGATACCTTTGAAGCGGATATGGCGAAGTAGTTAGCAAACGGTTGCTCATTTACACACCCAGCAGTTGTGGAGCAACTTTAAAGTTGCGCTAAGCAGCAAAGTTACGAGTTGAACAACTACGACGAACTGAAACTTGTTATACAGTAGGGCTCCGTATAAATCCGAGGGGGAACTGCAGACTGATAATAACTGATAACAACCAACTCCTTTCAGATTATCAATGAGATTATGAATATATTGATTTGAGCCTGTTTAAATTCACATCCTCACAAGAGCTCATTTGTTTGTGAATGCATATGAATCTGAATCTAGGTCTATAATTATTGTTGTTATTATTATCAGAAGACATTCCACGATCACTCTGTCAGTGCCGGTATTTCCCCCCCCCCTTGTGTCCTCTCAACGTATAATCCTTTCGCGGAACATTTCATGAGAGTTTCCCACTGGGGTTTGTGCAATGACATCATTGCAAACATGCGACATACTCTGAGCCGGCCGGAGTCAATAGTCATGGGGGGAAGAGCGTTCCCCCCCCATAATCTAGGGGGCTGCGGGGGCCCCCTAATTGCTTTATGTAATAACATGCTGCAGCGATGCACTCTTCTTCTGGGAGCCATGAATGTAAACGCTCCCCGTCCTCATCATCTCCTTCCTTCATTAAAACATAACGTCAGCACCGTGCCAACAAAGGGACAATTCACGGAGGCTGGGAGCCCCGGTTGGTGCACACAGTGCTGCGCCGAAGGACGGATCAAACACATCCAAACGTTCCATCTGGGTGTATTATTAGTCACCCGCGTTCTGGTGTTTATTTCATGTTTATTTATTTATGCAGGCGAGCGTCGTTTAAGGGCAAATCTGTATTCTCAGTTGACACGCTGCGATGGGCATCAACAGAAACTATGAGCATCATTGTAGTTGTATGATAATGACGTGTATATGAATCTCTCAAAAAAAAAGAAGTGAAGTAGCTGAGGACACAGTTAATGGCACGAGCTTGCGGAAACCAGTGAATAAATAAATGACAAATTGTATTTTCATATAAATATGATATGATTGTTTTCCCCCACACACTGCCACATTGAAGGTTCCTCTCCGTTAAATATAAACATCCATGCAATGTCACTTTTGCCCGGTTGAGGGCTGCAGCAAAGCAATTTTTTTCGATATTGATTATTTTGAGGATTTTTTTCTCAACTAATACAATAACTATGTTGAGAATAATGAAAATATACATTACACATTGCCAAAGCCAAGGTGACGTCTTAAAACTGCAAATTTTGTCCAAGTAAGAGTCCAAAACATATACAACGACGAAAAAAACAGTATCTCCTCAAAATTGAAAAAGTTGAATAATGTCTCGACCGAGGAAACAAGAAAGTTAATTGATTGTCAAAATAGTGCGGGATAGTTATTAACGGTCATGTGCAAACAACCGTGAATGCATCTTGAGAAGCGTGCAGTTACCGAAGCTTAGCGTAGCTTTGCTAACGTTAGTTAACGTGGATGTGTGAAAGCTGAACTGGGACCACAACCTGGACGTTTAGGGCCATTTCGACTTTAATCTCGACATTTCTCCCATTTCTCACTCTAATTTTTTTCCCTTATGCCTGACCCTTATACTCTTCCGTAGATAGCCCCCTCCCCCTACTGAGCGGCCATATTGGAAGAGATGGTGCAGTCATGGCAGCAGAGCCAGGCCGCCCATCGTCCAATCATCAAGAGTCACTCCTCATCATCAGCTCTCTCTCTCTCTCTCTCTCTCTCAGCCTGAACAAGCGGACAGCTGATTCTTCTCCGGGTGGCCCCGAGAGTTTTGAACACCGGTGCCGTACGGGAGACTCGAGCGTCGGGAGAGGATCCACAGCTGCTTGTCCGATGAAAAACTCTGTGGGAGTGAACAGTTTGTGAGCGAATGAGGCGTATTCTGATCACAATACGTCTTTCTTTGAAAGCATTCCAAAGGGTCAAAGGTCACCATCAACTATGACCATGCTTGCTTTTTGGAACAATCTGGAGAGTTAATCCTGTCCATGAAAATCGCTCACGGATTGAACAAACGTGCAGTGACCAGCAGAGGGCAGACTTGCAACAAAAAGAGGAGCCGGAGCTTCACTGTGACAGTGTTGCCCTGATGCACTTTGTGGTCCATTACGGCCAAACCGATAAAGTAAATCTAATCTTAATTCCCCTTAAAAGTCCCACGTTTATGGATCTCTTCCCTCCAAGTCGTACGTGTGTCATTGTGTCACGAGAGCGATACGGGACGCGTGGTGCGGATCAGGATCCATAAAAAAAACAGAAGAGACGTCCCGACAGTGTGATCTGTAAATTATTGTCACGCCGCAGGCGCTCGGAGGAACGTCTAAAGTTTCAGCTTTGAATTGTTTTCCACACTGCTTCTTCTTTTTCTTTCTTTCTTTCTTCTTCTCTTTGAGTCAGAAGAAACACATGTTGACCACCGCGCCGGCTCTCCTCCGAGGCGGCTGCATTCTTGACCTTAAAAAAGTCCTCACAGTTGGTTTTCATAATCACACTGCCAACACAGCTGACAGCAAGATGAGACCCTGTAGTTTCTGGGGGCATTTTTTTTTTCCTCTTCTTTTGGGACATGGATCACTATGGCAGCTTTTACGTGAAAGCACCTGAGTGTTTTCTTTGTGAGAGACGCTGCTGTGGTGTCATTCAAGTCATTGAACCGGGAGATTGTACTCAACACTGGGCAACAGCATCACCCTGTACAATGCATTGGTACAGTACCATGAGCTCTTTCCACAAATTGTTGTGGCTGCACAAAGATTCATATTGTCTCCTTTTCCAGGAATGAAAAGATATAGTGTGTGTGTGTTTGTGTGTGTGTGTGTGTGTGTGTGTGTGTGTGTGTGTGTGTGTGTGTCTTTCAATGTCCATTCAGGACACAGTGTGCTTGTTTGCGGACACATAATGAGCCGTCTCACGCGCCGGAAGAAAGAAAAGGCAGATGCTCTCCAGGTTTACACGTGACACTTCTTCCTTTTGTTTCATTTTCTGAGAACAGAGAAGAGAATGGTTGGAGAAATCACCTTTTTTTCACGCCGACGTTCACGCTCTGGAAAGAAACCCAGAAGCCGCACGTGTCAGATTGCTCGTCAACATTTTTCAGGTTTGTGAAAATGTCTGGAATGAGCTACACGACTGTTTTTGGCTCCGTCGGGGCCCCGTCTCCATGACAGAGACTTTGAAGTCCATCGAAAGATAGAAAGATACTGGTCATAGAGAGATAGACAGACAGACAGACAGACAGACAGAAAGATAGAAAGATAGATAGGTAGATAGATAGATAGATAGATATAAAGATAGATAGATAGATAAATGGATAGAAAGATAGATAGATAGTTAGATAAATGGATAGATGGATAGATAGCACCATTTTTGTTTGTTTTTAATTGTATTTTGTATTTTCCTACTTTCTTCCGTCATGTACTTTTTTGACATTGTCTCTTAGATAGATAGAAAGATAGATGGATAGATAGATAGATAGATAGATAGATAGATAGATAGATAGATAGATAGATAGATAGATAGATAGATAGATAGATAGATAGATAGATAGATAGATAGATAGATGGATGGATGGATGGATGGATGGATAGATAGATAGATAGATAGATGGAACGATGGATGGATAGATAGATATAAAGAAAGATAGATAGATGGATGGATGGAACGATGGATGAAAATGTTATTGGACGGTTTTATAGAGTTTATTCAAGTCGAGGTGTTTCGAACACTTCAATCATCACAAACTGAACCTGATCGAAATCTGATTAGACTGGTTTAAATCCCGAGGGCGTCCGGTGTGTTCACTTTAAGGTGGAACGAAGACAGACAGGCGGAAAAGGAGTCACACACTACAGAGAGAGAGAGAGACAGAGAGAGAGAGAGACAGAGAGAGAGGGAAAGAGAGAGAGACAGAGATAGAGAGACACACAGAGATAGAGAGAGAGGGAAAGAGAGAGAGACAGAGATAGAGAGAGAGGGAAAGAGAGAGAGAGACAGAGATAGAGAGACAGAGAGAGAGAGAGACACAGAGAGAGAGAGACAGAGAGAGAGGGAAAGAGAGAGAGACAGAGATAGAGAGAGAGAGAGAGAGAGAGACACACAGAGATAGAGAGAGAGGGAAAGAGAGAGAGAGACAGAGATAGAGAGACAGAGAGAGAGACACAGAGATAGAGAGAGAGAGAAAGAGAGAGAGCGAAAGAGAGAGAGACAGATAGAGAGACAGAGAGAGAGACACAGAAATAGAGAGAGACAGAGAGAGAGAGACATAGAGAGAGAGGGAAAGAGAGAGACAGAGATAGAGAGAGAGAGAAAGAGAGAGAGACACAGAGATAGAGAGAGAGAGAAAGAGAGAGAGACAGAGATAGAGAGAGACATAGAGAGAGAGGGAAAGAGAGAGAGACGGAGAGAGAGAGAGAGAAAAAAGGGGGCCCCCCACAGGCCGCCCCGGGATGTCAGCAGTGAGTGAACTGGACCCCCCCCCTCCCAGGTTTCACAATCCAACAAAACAAAACTGAATTTACTCAAACTTAACCGCGGAAATTCAACTACGCCCCCCCCCCACACACACACACACGGAAAAAAACCCAACAAAAAATCAACAAAAACAAAAAACAATACAAACTCCCTGCCCCATCCACATTATCCTCCTCCCCCCGGCTCGGCTCGGCTCGGCCCGGCTCGGTTCGGCGAAGTCCGCGGTGCCTCCTTAACTGAGTGCTGGCACTTCAGGGGGGGGGGGGGGGGCGGCGGCAGAGAGATTGGTGGGTGGGGATGTAACCCTTTTGAGAGAGAGAGAGAGAGAGAGAGAAAAAAAATCACGTGTTTGGAGATCAAAGGAGATCCGCTTTGTAGAAGAGGAGGAGGGGTGAGAAAGAGAGAGAGAGAGAGAGAGAGAGAGAGAGAGAGAGAGAGAGAGAGAGAGAGTGTATGCAGCCAATGTAATTGACAAGACTCGCAGTGGTGAAATAAACACGCTCGAGCTCAGGCGCAGCTGTTTGTTGCACAATTCTGACTCTTTATTATTTTTTTCTATTTTACGCATCGCGGCGCAGCGCGCGCGCAGGACGGGACAAGGGGTCGGATTTTTTTTCCTTTTTTTTTTTTTTCTCCCCCCTTTTTTTTTTTCTTTCTTTCTGCCAATTTACATTCACCCCCGATTAATCCAAACCCGAGTGTGAAATTATGTCCCGATCGGCGCCGCAGAACCAGCCGGCCAGAAGATGATGATTTCACCGAGGCGAGGCGGCGGCGGCGGCTCCGACCGCGCGCCCGACTCGGTGGCGGCGCTGGTGCTCTCGGTGGTCGCCGCTTCTCTCCTTGGTCCCGCGCTCGCCAAGGACACTGCCTTCGTGGAAGTGGTCCTGTTCGAGTCCAGCCCCAATGGAGATTACACCACGTACACGACGGGCTTGCAGGGGCGCTTCTCCAAGGCAGGGGCCACGCTCAGCGCGGAGGGGGAGATCGTTCAAGTACGTGGAAAGTGTCTTTTCTCTCTCACACACACACACACACACACACACACCGGTGGCTGGTGGAGGAGGAGGGTGACGGGACAGGCAGCAGTCCCGAGTCACACTGCCGGGACCCGGGGTGGAATTATTATTTTATTTTTTTACCAAGATGCCCTCCTTTAAAAACTTGTCGGGGGCCTGGCTTGTATATGGTGTGTGCGTGTGTGTGCGCAGGCAGCGTGTGTGTATGTATGTATGTGTGTGTGTGTGTGTGTGTGTGTGTGAGGATGGTACTAAGCATGCGAGCGTATGCGGTCACAAGATGGCTCCGATCTTGTGGAATTCATTCACAGTGAAAACATGCTCTTGCAGGTTACCGTGTTGATGTGCGGAGCCCGTGCGCCGCTGGGGCTCGAGCTTTTACGCACGCGTTTTGGAAACAGAACGGGAACAAACAAACAAACAAAACGAAAAGAAGTTATGAATCCTCTCTTTCCGCTCGCCCCCCCCCAACAAAAGTTTGTAAACTTGTGCCGGACCGGAGCAGACTTTACGCGTTCTCTTTACAAGCGCAACAAGGCTGCTGCTGCGGCGGCGGTGTTGGGGCCCCTGTCCGGACTCCCGAGTATGATCCTCCTCCTCCTGCGGAGGGTTTTGCTTCAAATTCATGCCTTTTTTTCATATGGAAAACAAAACGTTTGATTTGTTTATCCTGCCCGGGGCAGCGTGTGAACTGACCCACATCAGCCTGTGTCTCTGTAGCTCGTCACCAACACCGCTTTTATTTTGAAGTTGCATGTTTTCGCTTATGATTTTTTTAGAAAGTAAAATGACATGAATTGAACAAGGAGTCATCATGGCACCCCTCAATGAGCCCCCCCCTCAAACATGACAAGTGCACTGGACTGGACTGGAGCTGGTTGGTTGAATTTGAGTCACCCCCCCCCCAAAATGAAGCTTTTCTCTCCAGTGCCATTCTTGCATAATCTACTTGGCCACAGCTTGAAAGGCAGCAGGGGGGGGGGTCATGTGCCAGAGATTTAATGTTTTATTTCCTGATCTGAGTGATAGTGAGTTTGAGATGGAGGAGGGACGACTGGAGGCCACCTGGAGGTAGATGGGAGTGTTTGTATATGGTACTGCCCTTTTTGTATTTTGGACTCATTTGAAAGTAACATTTTGTCCGTGTGGGAGACACTGTTGAACTTCACGAGATCATTGGTTTGTGCAGAGGGTTTAGTTTTTGTGTGTGGCCAAGTTCATCATGTTGCATCAAGTTCCTCCGCGTCGTACGCCCCCATCATCCGTCCCCCCCCCCGCCGCTCTGCAACAAAAGGCCCGTATCAGCCGCGCAGCAGCGTCTTTTCAGTACACAACTGCATTATTTATTTTTTGAGTTTTGGTCCTCCCCTAAAAAAAACTTTTACTTTGAAAGAAAGATGCTACATGGGGAATACAAATTAGGGGATACTCAGCACACCAAAAAATTGGCCCCTGTTTATATACGCAGTCGATGGCCGTTCGGCGCCACTCGGTAACCACACTGCAATGTCGGACCTCGGCTTTACATCGGAAAACCACATCTATTTAGGTTTTTTGCTTTCTCTGCTAACATAGCTCTCTGACCACTTAGAGGCAGCTTATATTTTGTCAGGGCTATAATGAGGGGCAGTTTGTCCGGCGCAGCGCGCGAGCTATATCCCGGCTCTCTCTCGCAGCGTATGTTCAACCCCAGAGATTTATGAACGCTGAAACTGACAACAAATGTATACCGTCCGACCCGAAGGAGTATAATTTAAAACCGGTATCGCATTCCCCCACTTGCAAATTCTAGACTTCTAGACAGCGAAGTGTTGGGAAACTGCTGCGGCGTTGTAACGGATATAGTGTTTTCACTCTGGACTTGGGGTTGAAGAAGGCCCGTGTGCGTTCAGCTGGCCGCGGTGACCTCTGCAACTGTTGCACTAACTTACTTTCCTGCTTTTGAAGGGGCGCAGTGAATGGGGTGCTTGATTTGGTCCGCCTGAGGTTTATGGGGCCTTCCGAGTTCTCACTTCGGCTGTTTGGACAGAGACCTGAGGGGTTTGTCTTTGCCTTGTGTGTACAGTAGTGACCTGGCCTCAGCAGGTACCCCAACCGCAATCTGTGCTCGCAACACTCCCAGCTCGCCTCCGCTAATTCCCTAAAGCTAACACCCGCTTGGCTCTGCCTGAAGAGTGCAAAAAGTGGCACATGCTGCCGGGGGCCAAAAATAATAAATTAAGTTAATTTGCTTCTCGCTCTGCTGTAAGAGAGAGAGAGGGGGGTTATGATGACGAAGATCTGGCCACAGTGCCATACCCCATGTTTCCCAAGCCAGTTCTGTGATTGCCCCAGTTTGACTTTGTAACAGCAAAGTAATCGGCGTGTCCCTTAAATGATTCGGTCAGCAAACAAGAGCGAGTGTGCATCAACAGGCATTCCCCCTTAAGACGACTTTAAGCTTTTTATTTACAGCAGCGGCTGTTGACTCTAAATGATTCCTGGCGACTGCAGGTTGTTCACCCCGCCGGCCTCTTTAACTGTATTCACCTCCTTGTCCTAGATTGAAATACTTCCCTGATTAGACTGTGATGATGAAAATGTGCTGGTTAAAAACGAAACGTGCCCAGAGATGGAAGTGGTGAAACTCCGAGTTTGGAGCGTCTACAGTGAACAAGTCATTGGATGATGCTCCTGCGATACCTTTCCGGGTTTCGGCAGCACTTTGGACTTGAGTTAAGCCTGTTAAGCAGGGCAACGATTGGCACGACCAAGTCACCAAGTCATGCCCTGATTGAGTCACCCGGGGTGTGAACGTGGACACACTGCCTTGGCATTGGGTCTGACAAAGCCAGCTTAGCAGACTGTGGGCGCTCTGCTCCCCAGGTGAGTTGATCATTTAATTTCAGGAATAGCCTCATCGGGCTCAGTCGGATGGCTCGGCGGCGGCGCTCGCGAGAGCTGTCCGCCGATTGAAACGCGAACGATGCGAATTGGGTGAAACGCCATCTGCTCCTCATCATTCTCCATTATCTCTCTCTCTTGCAAATGGTCTTTCCTGTACGGCGAGATGAGCCGCGATGCGCCGCCTGACCGCACATCTGCCTCTGATATCCACAGCGGGCCCACGCTGTCAGCATGCGAGTGAGGAGCGGAGGCAGGGACGTGGCAGGGGCACCCAGAGAGAGAGAGAGAGAGAGGACCAGATGGTACTCATAGCGTAGTCGGGGCCAGATCCAGCGGGGAATAATGTGGCTTTCAGCTACTTCCTCCCTTAAGAGACGCAGAGCAATCGCCTGAATCCAGCGTCAGGAAGAAGAGGCTTACGAGTTTCCGCCAACACCCACGAGCTGTTTAACCTTTGAACTCCCCATCTCCAAGTGCATGAAGCTCCAGTAACCATGGCTGGACGACTTCATGGGATGGTTGTTCGAGGGGCCAGTTTTTTTGGACTGGATGCGCAGGGGGAAAGTGGCGGTTTTGAGCTAAGACAACGATGAGCTTAAATACTGGAGCTCCTACCTTGGAGCTGGCAGCAGTTGTGTCGCTCTGCATTTAGACTATAATGAGAGCTTTAGTGGTTGAAGGCACCCAGCGCGCTTTTCTCACCACAGGCTGGAAACCCCAAGAGGCCATAATGGGCCGGTCCCAGACGGGAGGTGCCAGGGAGCGCGGGCCACTCCCAGCGCCGGAGCAACAGTAGCAGTACACAAACGCTGGTTTAAAAGGTTAAAAGTGCTGCTCCCTACTTTTTTTTTTCTTCTTTTCCATTTATTGGCTTGGCGGTTGCAGCTGTATTTTAAGTGCTATCGTCTCTTTAACCGCCACCCTGTTTCACTTTCATGTCCCGGCCAAAGTAATTTGAGGCTGCGTTTCTCCCCTTTTCGGAATAGAACAGACTAAACTGTTTTTCTCTTTCTCTTGCTTAACACCCCCCTCCCACACACACACACACACACACACACACACACACACACTCTCACCCCCCTCCCCCCCACCACCACCACCACCAGTCTGTGCTTTTGGATGCGGCCAAAATTTAGATGCTCCTTTATTGCACAAGAATGACTTCAAATGATGATTACAACTATTTCTTAACTGGCGTGCACTGATATGAATTGTAACTTTGACCGTTGCGGTGTTCCCTGGCAAAATTTGTTGTTCTCCCCTGAATTCCTCGTGATTACTTTTGTCAATCTGCCATTAAAAATGCATCAAAATGTCCCCAAACTCTATTCAGGGTGATGATTATTTTTTTTTAGTTAACCGTTAAAAGCCTGGGAATAGTCAAAAGAAGACAAATTGCCATATCAGGTCTTCAAATAACAATTAAAAAAACCCAAAAGCATTAAATCTACTGTGATGTCAAATAAGAGAAAGCTGCGAATCTTCACTTTCGAGACGCAGGAACCAGAGAGGAGTGCACTCAAATTTCATTTTAACAGCTGTCCAATGACAACAAAGGCATTTACTCTATTCTATCATATTACAATAACATATGGGATTGTATTTTTAGCCATTTTAGCCGAAAAACACGTGATACACACGGGTGCATTCGGGGTGCGCGCCCTTTGTTAAAGCATGAAACTTCCCGTTCGATAGGCCGGTACTTGTCCAGACTTCTTTTAATTGGGCCGACGCTGTCTCCCCAAATCCAGGAGCCCCCCTCACCCTCTTTCTTCATGCTGCCCCTGGCTCTCTGACGCCTGTCTCCTCTCCCCGAGCCTCCCTGTCATTCCTGCTCGCTGCACAGCTCCACCTGGAGCAAGTGCATGTCGGTACTGGCGGCCCCAGTAGCTACATGCTCGTTTTCCACCGGGGCTGAGAGGCTGAGCCGACCTTTTGATGTTCCACTCCAGGAGAGATTAGCACTCAGCGCTGGTGCTCGCTGCCTCTCCACTATCCAGGCCTCTCCCCGGGGAGGGTGGGGGACGACGACCCTATATTCCCCCGCGTCGCTCTGCTCCTGATCTGCTATTGATTATGTGTCCGAACTCGTTTGTATGAACGTCTTTTGTTTGCCGCCCGCATTTTACACTCCGGCGATGAGGAAATGTTAATTCATCTTCAGCCCCCCCCCCCCGTGATTTTCCTATGACGAGTTCTGGGAAGCGCACCGTCACAGATTGTCACACCCTCACAGGTGAAAAAGTGTCTTCACCCCGGGTTTATTTTTGAGGAGCACATTAGTCACGAGTCAAAGGCGAGGGAGCGTCCGGAGAGGGTATGTTCGCTCTCTGAATGGCCCCTGGTGTGTCCGTCTGCTGTTTGATGAGACGGCGGTGAAAGGGCCCAGTCCATCCCGTCAGCCCACATTTTTATCCACTGACACGGAGGGTCGGCAAAACAAAGGCCGCGGGGTCGAGGGTTATGAAACGACAATGGTCACAGTGGCCCGTCCAGGGAGAGGCATGCTTTGTTGTTTGCGAGGAATGTGCTGACTAACCGCGGAAGGCCACAACGCCAGCCTCCCCCTTTTGTTGTACTTTTTGGGCCAATAGACTATGAAGGTAGCTGTGCAGGGAGTCTATTTCTCTCTCTCGGCGGCCTACGCTCTATCTGCCTCCTCCTCCTCCGCTTCCCACCTCTCAATATACTTACATCCCTGTGTCATCAATCCTCTCAACAAATTGCTTTGTTTTCCTGAAATCAGAGCTCTCTCTAGTCACTCTCACCTCAAGTTCAAGAACACAGGGGTTCAAAGTTCTTTCTTTTGTTTACACCCATACATAATTATAAACCTCATTTGTTAAAAAAAAAAAAAAAAATAGGTGTTTATATGGACCCTTTCCCTCTTGTCATTTTGATTCATGCTAATATGTTTCAGCCCCATAGTTTCAATTTCTCTGTCCATTGTTCAGGGAAGCCATTACCGGTTTTGTGCACATGATCACCCTCGGCCTAATGCATCATATTAACGCGGCGGAGTTCTCTGCTGACAGGCCCTCCTGTCAGAGACCCTGCCATATTTCTTTCTCCCGCTTTTGTTTCCTTTAATGGGTTCCTACACGACCGTGGCAAAGATCATTTACAGCGGTGCCAGATGGGGACAAATCAGTTTCAGGTGGAAGCCTCCGACCCCGTCGCGTTCATCCCCTGCCCTCACCCTCGCATCCCTCGACCTGTTTCTAGAGGCGTGTGTGTGTGTGTATGTATGTGTGTTTGTGTGTGTGTGTGTGTGTGCGTGTGTGTGTGTGCGTGTGCAGGTAGTTGCCCCAGTAATGAGGTACACCCAGGCCGTAACGCAATGGGGCCAAAGCTATGATGGATTGGGCTGGCTGGGTCAGATGACAACAAGCTTGGTTATCTGCACATTCTTTTGTTTTCTGGCAGCGCTGCACGTCGCCTAGCTCCACAGTGAAGATATATTGCTTCGTCTATCCCCACCTCCCACTCCTCCTGTTGCTTAAGATGCGCCCCAGATATTTGAAAATGGATAAAAAAATGGCTTTCTTTTTCATGTTGCCCCGCAGCCGCGGAGGTATATTGAAGATGTCTGGGATTTATTTTTTTATTCTCAGCTCACCGTCTTGTTTGCTGTAAGACAATTCAAGTTGAATATTTATTTTGCTCGTTGTGTAGTTGTCAACCAAGGCTGCGCCGGGTCACTATCCATGTAGTGGAAAGAGCAAAACATTCGCCAACACATTCTGGTTCCGCTCCTAAGGAGAGTACCTTTAACCCAATTTCTGTATATAAAGATGGACGACGACAACAACAAAGCAAAAAAACCACCAACAACCTTGTTGTTTGTCCCCTATCGGCAGACTACAGTATAAGCCACAAACCCGGCCCACTCTGTATAAGTTGGATGGGACATGGGGCCAAAGTAAAAAGTCAAAAAAAAAATTGTGTGTGGTTTAAGCCCGTTCTTATCGAGCTATACAAGTTTTGTTTTCCAATACACATGAAAAATGGTTGGGTCATGTCATGTGGCGACGGCTGAGATCGATCGGTCGGTCGGTCGGGTGTGTTGGCAGGACCTCAATGCCACTGCTCCAAATGACGTCACCAGAGCAAGGTGGCGGCGCCCATATCTGGAGTATTTTGGACAAATGGTCCAGCTTTTATATACAGTCATTGCACAAATCCCCACGGGGTCGGGTGTAAAATTTTTCTCTCATGAATCGACAAACATAGTTCAATCGCTGATGCAGCGGCTGCGCCAATAAAAACTCTATAGCTAAGCCCCGGGGGCTTTTCATAAAAAAGCTCCACAATTCATCCCGTCCTTCCCCCTTGGACCCCTGTCGACAGCTCACGCCATGCCGCCTGCCTCTCCGGACCCTGGACCCTGAACAGGGAGGGGCCTGCAGGGCCGGGTGAATAGCTGCCGGGAGTCGTGCTGCGGGTGTAAACCACATGAATGTGCCGGCTGAGCAGATAGGATCAGGCGAGGCGGGGAGGCCTCGACGCGCAGCACTATTCCACGAGCTCACATCAAAGGCAGTGCCGAAGGGGGTGGTGGTGGTGGAGGGGAGGGGAGAGAGCGAGCGAGTGCGGGCTGGGCCAAACTCTTCAAAGGCCTCTCTGACTAATGCCGGCCCTGATATGCAGCGCTGCAAAACTCGCTGATGATGTAATCGTAGACCTTCGAGCTAAATCCCGCCGCCGTACAAATAAAGGTGGAGGTGTTGCTTTGCACAAGCACAGCGAGAGAGAGAGAGAGAGAGAGAGAGAGAGAGAAAAAAATACTCAGTGTTTGACTGAGAGTTTAGGACGACACATTTTGGCCGCCTCCCGTCCTGACGCTGTGCTAACGTGAAGAAGAAAGAAAAAGTTTTATTTACGCTCTCTGATGGACGATTGGAGCCAGAAAACACACTTTTATCTGATTTCAGCAGATACTTTTTAATCCGCTGGGCATTTTCTAAAGTACACAACAGGTTGACTCTGTTCTCTGTAAAGTTTATACAAGACCTGTGTGTGTGTGTGTGTGTGTGTGTGTGTGTGCGTGTGTGTGTGTGCGTTTGTGTGAGGCAAGGACTGTGCACATGTGCTTCCCTTGTAATGTGAGTTAAACCAAGCACGACCACGGATCCGTTCAAAAGGCCCCCGCGATCACCGCGCTGATAACTCATTGACAGCTCCCATGACAGCTGAGAGGAGCACGCGGCGCAAACGTATCTTACCTCGTTTTTTTGTTTCTTTTTTCAACAATAATTTGCTTTGCCAAAGGTTATTTTGCGTGCCCTTTATTATTTAAGTGCTCTCCTCCTCGCCCCTTGTTTTGTCATTTGCGCGTCCCCATTGATGTTGAATTAGCAGTAAACAGCTGCTACTTTTATTTATTTGGAGTTCATGCGGAGGTCAGTCTTTTTTAACTCCTGCGGTCCTGCGTCGCACTCGGAAGTGGAGGCTGCAGCACAAAGCCTTTGTTGCCGCTTGTAAAAGAAGAGACCTCCTTTTTTCCCCGGGACGTAGACTATAGCAATTTCGTGACTATCACAGGACCGTCCAGCCCCCAATAGCTGTGCTTAAACGGACGGAGACAAAACACGATTCATAACGAAAGTCTCCACTCAGGGCTGCAAATAACAATTCTTATCTTCATCAGTTCACCTCTTGACTCTTGTTTTTCAGAGTTTTAGCCGGTGGAATGTCATTAAATAACGAGAAGTGCTCCAAAACTTCCCCTGAGCACAAAGGGATGTCACACAGTCATGTAACACAGGAGAAGAGTAGCTGGCTGCGTTTGTCACTTTTACTTAATGAAGCATTTAACAATTAAGGGATTATAAGAGCAGTTGAGTAACTCAATATACTGATGAATCCTCTCGTCTCATTTCGGCGTTGTGCCCGCGGCTGTGCAAAGAACATTCTGCAGGTTCTGCTGTCGGCAATTATTTTTAATAGCTACAATTAATATTTTATTGCTGGATTCATTAATTGGTTTGATTATTTCTTTTTGTGTCCTGTTCTTGATCTAGCATGCGTGCTACGAGTAAGCCAGACTTAAAAACAAAAAAACAAAAAACCACAAACACTGGACCCAACCCGATGCAGAGCTTCATCACTGAATCAGATGAACGGCATCGTGAACATAGAAAATCTGAAAAGCAGGGAGGCGCACTGTGAGATAATAATCGTATCGCCTCCATTTCAGGCAGTTTGCAGGTGCACAGCGCTTTTCCAAAGCGTCCAACTGCGGATATTCTACAAAACGCTGTGGGATACTGTACAAAACATAGAAAAACCTTATAGAAAATCCATCTAAATGAGATCTTGACTAATTTTATTGTAGATTTTCTTTAAATGTACGTTTGCACTGTGCGGCTATAATAAAGGAAAATATAGATAAAGGAGTCCATAGAAATAGTAGACGTCATTGGTGGGTGAGATTTGAAAAGTGCAAATGGAGTAGAGATGTCTTGACAACATCCATAAAGACCATATGTCAGATATGACATTTCCCAGCCATGCATTGCAAATTGTGTGCCACTGGCTCAGCGTGAACCTGAGTGTGTACGAAAAGGTCAGGACAATTACTCCTGGCCAGCTGTGTCCGTCCCTGTCCCCCGTGCCATCCGTGTGTCGCCCTCCCGTTGTTTCCACATGTTGCTGTCGGGAAAAGAAAAATGTCAAGGTATCGTTTTTTCCCCGCCGTGCATGTCGTCAAAGCTTGGATTACAGGTCATGATATATGTGTGTGTGTGTGTATGAGATGGAGCGCATCATTATATCGGCCACTTTGTTTTCTCCATCTCCGTTGTTTATCCTGGTTTGTCCTTATTCAAAAGTGGCACTTTAAATTGTTAAGCAATTTTAGATTTTCTTTAAAAAGGCAGCTCCTGGCTATTCTTTGCTCAAACAGCCTTCGGGGCTGTTTGTGCAAAACACACTTGGCCTCGCTAATGATAACGTGCCCTCGGTTTATGTCAAGCGAGTCTCGTTTTCGCACAGTGCTGTTTTGAGAGAGAAACGAGAGATCGGGTGGGAGAAGATGAGAGTGGCGGGGGAAAAGAGGGGCCAGTACAGCCCTTTTCGCTGGTCCGTCTGCAACCCACAGGCATGTGACAAAGTCAAATTGTCACCCCTGGGGTGGCACGCATCCCGCAGGCATTTCGATGGGGCAATGTGGCTCCGAGGATAGTGGCCCCCACCAGCCGGTTTGAGCCAACGTTCTTTCACAAAGAACATACGCAGGAGGATTTAAAATTTGTAGATTTGTTCATCCGAAAGAAACTCATGAAATACATGCTTGATCTAAGCATCATTATATAGGAATAGTTTGTTATTTTGGGGTAAATATGCTTATTTTCTTTCTTGCCCAGAATTAGATGCAGAGATCGATAGCACTCTCATATCTTTTCTTTAAATTTTAAAGCTACAGTCAAATAAAACCACACTATTTGGTATGTTCCTGCTAAAAAACAAAACAAATGATGTGATTTATTTTGCTGTTTGCAAACCTGAGCAGATACAACCTGTCGCACAGAAGGTTCATCCACTGACATAGTTGACTTAAAGGGGCAGTAAGCGATTCTAAAGCAATACACGTTTAGTAAAAATCCGCAAATATTTTGTCACCGTCCATTAGCTGTCGCTTCTGCACTTTTGTCAACATCAGGCGTCGACACCTTAAGAGACGGGCTAGCAGGTGGCGCGGCAACTCCGGGGTTTTGGCCTGGTGGTTAGCGCGTCGGAGGTCGCGGGTTGCGTTCTCCAAAAATCGCTTAGTGCCCCTTTAACAGTGTCACCTGCACATGACATAAGCATATGTCTCCTTTAACAGTCTGCTAACCTAAAAAGGGAAATCAAAACCTGGAAAGGCACCAGACCTCCAGAAAAGGATTTTACAGTAATGGCTGTTTCTATGTCACGATGCTGTGCAAATGCCATCAAGAGCCTGGTGCCACTTTTACGGTAACTAATCTTGCCCGTTGCAACCGTTTGGATTTTTTTGTTTAGATTTTTTGTGATTTGATTCTACACCAGACCGTCCTTTTGCTTGTGAACCACTTCCTATTGGCAGCCGCACGTAGCATATTCGGGAATTGCTTTTTTTCTGCAGCATCGCCCCGAGCTAAACTCGTGGACGGAGGATCTGGTAAGCTACCGATGCATACGTTTGTCATAATTATTGTTTTGCAGAGACTGGAGTTAGAATCGCCCAGGCAACGTGGGGGTGGAAAGCTTCAGAATTCAAATTAGAGTGTAAGGATTGAGCTGTAAGGCTGTGGAGAAGGGCTGGGGATTTTTTGTCTTTCGGTTATTGCGTTTCGCGGCTATTGGTCGTTGTTGGTTTGCCGATGTATTAATAGCTGGAGTTGTCATGGTGCATCTGTTCTCTCCTGAGTGGAGGTGGCAAGGTGAGGAACTCCCCTGATTATACGCCGTGTTCTCTTCCCAAGCACGAAAAAAAAACAAGACGACACGCAAACCTGATGCAATGTCGCGTATAACCGCACCACGATAAATTGCCAATCTTTGAATGCAAGTACATCTCTCTCGCTCTCGTCGTGCCTTCCCTCCCTCTCATGAAGCCTGTCTCGCTGTTTTCTGCTCTCTTTCCCTCCGTGTCTTCTCTCACTCCTTTAAACATGGGAGGGGAAGGAGAGAGCGAGAGAGAGAGTGGGGGGGGGGGCGCGTATAAATGTGAGACCACACATGCTGTGTCAATGTTTGCTGGAATAATTAGAGACAATGTGGGCCAATAACGGGAGGAGTGCAGTAACCTGAACTCACTTTGTTCTGCCCCCGGCAGCAGCACAAAGGCCATTCACAGACGCACACATCCGTGGGCTCCGAGCAGGAGCGACTGCACTTTTTGCAGGCACAGTGCTCGGCCGCCGAGGATCCACGGGGGGAGAAAAAATGGGGTCGGTTGCTATGGAAGCCGGTACTGTCCTCTCTCCCTTTTTGCCGCTTTGTCCCGGCTCAAAGTGATGCTGATGTCAGTCCAAAGGCCTCTGAAGCACTGCCTGTACATCCCTGCCTCCGCCCCCTTTCCCCTTGTCACCCAACACATGGCCCGGGCTTTTTTGAGGGCCCTCTTTAACGAGAGGATATCCGGCCGCTCGGTATGCAAAGAGCCCGCGGATTCCTGACGCGAGTGCTACAGCTGGACTCAGAGGTGACTTTGAGCGCGGACGGACGGACAACTGTTGGATTAGCAGGGCACTTTGCGTTGACTCGGGGCCAACGGGAGGAAGGCCAGGCCAGGAGCGGCGCTTACTTGGTCAAATGCGGGCTAATAGATTCTCTTGAGCTATATATATATATTGGATTACATTTGAAGTATTCCAACTGCCGCCTGTCCCCCCCGCATGATTGAAAGTAAACACAGGAGACAAAAAAAGAGAGTGATTCTGTCCAAAATAATATAGAAAATGAATCATGGGAGAATAAGGCCTTCCAGAAAGAACTTGATCTGAAGATAAGAAATGTTGTCTGTTGCGTGGGAGGGACAGAAATCCGAGTATATGCCCCAAGATCCCCAAACAATGCGCGCTAAATGTCACCTAAGCCGCGGGTGTTTTCCCTGGCTCGCAGCAGGAGTGACCCGTTGCCGTTGCTCACACCCCTGGGTGGACCAACTGGTTTGTCCCCCTCCGGTGTCCATCTTGAAAGGGGACACCGCTATGGGATGCATACATCCCCCTCCCGGAGGTCGCCGGAGTCATTGTGGCACCTGTCCCTTCCACTCTCGGCGCCCGTGTCAACAGCTCAGATTTATTTACATTCACTCTTGTTTTTTCCGGAGAACCGAACTGGAAACCGGCAGACGGTCGCTTTGTGTTTTTATGTCCATGATGGAGGTTGTGAAGTGCCTGGTAGTAGTGCAAAAACAGCATTGTGACTGTATTCATGATTTCAGGGAAAAATGTCACAACACTGGCGCAGATTCTTTGAAGCCTGCAGCAGCTCGAAAGTCTTTCAATCTTACACAAGCTCTTGCAGAAGATTATTATTATTATTATTTTTTGCGTGCATCCTAAAACAAGGAGTCGATACATACAGTATAGAATTAATGCAGGAAAAGGGTATTTTCCTCCAGGACTAACTCGTCCTTGAATTCTTTTCTCTTCTCTGCTTTTTTTTTGTTGCCTTGGGATACACAGCAGCTTTCATTATTTTTTCCCCCCAAATCACTTTCAGACCTTCTCATCTCTCACCCCTTCCTGCCCCCCCCCCCCCTCTCTTCTCCTTCCTTTCCACTGGGCCCGATGTTCTTTTGTGTTCTGTGCTCCTGGTTGCAGTGCGTTCCTCCTCACAGCCTGTTTCCTCTTATCTACAGTTCTTTTATCAGGGGCCGCCACACATGCCCGAGAGAGAGAGAGAGAGAGAGAGGGAGAGAGAGTAGGGGGGGGGGGGGGGTTGGCGGCAGGTGGGGGTGGTGGTGTAGCAGCCGATGCTATCAGCAGGTGGAGATTTCACCACCAAGTTCAGGGGCCCCAGTGTGGCCAGAGGAGGGCCGGGCCGGAAAGGGTCTGACTAGGGAGCGTGCGGTGTGAACTCGGAACAATGCGAACCCCACTGTGGTCTAAACACATGCCGTTTTTTTAAGTTTCTCTTTTCTTGAGTCATAGCAACAAGAATGACATAAGTAGTTTTCCTGCACTGCACTTTTTGTTTTCTCGAGTCAAAGCACCACTCGTGCTGTTCGCCTTGCGCCATGTTCAACAGCAAAATGTTGTGTTTCAGTGTTTTGGAACTACGCGGCTCTTCGTGTCCTGTTTGACCAAGTACCCTTGTGTTTAATGAGCTTTTATAATGTGTTAATTTGAATGGATGTATCGGTCTTCACTGCAGACACACCCAATCGATGGTCGGCAAAGACCTCTCAAAGAAAATTAAGTGTTGGTGTTAAATATACAGCGCCAGTGCATGTTTTCACATGTCAAAAGAAACAGCTGTTAATGCTTTCATTAGTTTACCAAAAAAAAAAGAATCTCACTAATTGGCAACCAATTCCAATGTGTGGTACCTTGCACCAAGGCGGCGCGGTGTCATATGAGGTCCTCGCGCCACCGAACAGACGAATGCTTCACATGGGATGGAGCTAAGAGCAGGGATGGTGGTGAGAGGACGCAGGGTGAACCAAAGCACGGGCTCACAAAAGCCTAAAATGATATCGCGGGTGGATATCTGGATGCCTTGGATGCCTCGGATGGCTGCCGTACACTTTTGGCTTTGTCTTTGCGGGGATGAATGGAGGCCTCTGTGGTAGTGATGACAGCCTCCTCCGGGCTGGGCCCTGGCAGGCTGGCAGATTAGGTGCAGGAGGTCGGGAGACTTCAGCTCTCACATAGGGGTAAGGAGCCCGGCAGGAGATGCTGGTTGTCCTAGTTCTACCCTACAAAAGATGCTCTGTTCTCGGGGCCCTTGTTATTGTGAAGCGCCAGGTACACTTATACACACAGGTTTAGGTGGGAGCCGAGGGTCTTTCACCTGTTCTGACATGACTGAGATGGATAATTTGTTTGTAGATGTAGAAGTTTCTGTTTCTCAATGCTGATGATGGAGGTTAGGATAAGTCTCAAACATGCACTGAAGTCCAGACATCTTTCGGAATACTTCCCAGAGGGTCTGTAGTTGAGAACGCAGATGTTGCTCGGGACATTTTCTGTTAATTGTCCATTAACTTGTTTAAATTTTTTCTGACCTTTTAAGCTTTTTCTCAGCACAGATGTCATGTAATTGACAAGTAAAGAGATAAACACAGCAAAGAACTGTAGGGTTTTGAGGAAGAGAAGAAGCCGGCCCGACAGTTTTCATCATGCTTCACTCGTGTTCTAATATGGCACCACTCGCTGCTAGCAGCATACCCTGGGGACTCTAATGGCAGAGGCTAGCTGTGGTCTTTTCATGTATCCTGAATTATTAACGGAACAAGGAGAAAGCCGCAAATGGTCCCGAGGACAAGGTGGGGGGGACTTCGACACGCGATGCACGAGCAGCAGGAGCATGAGACCCTTCACATGCCCTCCCAAGTTTATCCCGATCGCCCCTCTTGAAGATTCACAGAGCCTCTTTGATCCGCACGCTGTCCTCCCAGCTGGGAGGCCAGGGGATGTGAAGCAGCCCCCTTTGGTCTCCCATTTCAAGTCACACATTCTTTCCTTAAGGACCCAGGGGTCCCGACCCTCGGTTGCAATGGAATTTCATATGCAAAAATAGGCGAGACTCGCTAGGCTATTTGAATATGCGCTCATCCGCTTTTGGCATTCATCATCCTCGGGTCCTCAGAATTGCGTATTCATCTTCAAGGTGTCGTGGCGAGGCGTATGTTAATTTTGGCCGAAGCGGCGACAGACGGACCCTTGCCTGACCTTTCATCTTCCTCCGTCCTTTTGATATTTCCATCACGCCGATTATGAGTTTCAAAAGGCTCTGTGTTGCCTATCAAAGAGACAAAGTCTAGTCTCGTAAATCCTCGCTGTTCAATGCAAACATGGTGGTGGAGGCCCAAAGTAAAACGCACCCCTGCAGACGTTTAAAAAAAAAAAAAAAAAATCACATAATCACACTGCAGTATAAATCAGCTCAAAGCCACAATTTATACGGATAGGATACGCAGCTCTCAAAGAGATGGTCAATTCTGCAGCGCTGCATGTCGTCTTCAATACAATGTCATACAATTTTGAACAGTGTGCAATTTTTGTGACATCCTGTCTCAATTACAGTAACTCTGCATTGGATTCCCTGCTTCTTTTTTGTCTCCAGAAGGCCGTGTTTACCATGGCCATCCGTTTTTTGTTTTTTTTTCAGAGAAAGGCTTGCAACCTGCAATCCTCTTAGATATGGTGCCAAATGCCCCAGAGGTTACAGCCAGCTAAGTGGTTCCTTGTTTCTAATAAAAATCTAATCAAATAACATGGAACCCTGGGGGTTTATAACACTTGAGTCAATGAACTCTTGGGCAGATAAGTCTTTTCCAAATATCCCCATACAAAAGCATCGATGTGGGAGCAACCTGTTGGCTTTGATTGTATAAATTTATATGCCACAACGTGCTGGAAGGAGAGTATTGGAGAGGAGGAGGGAAAAAAGCCCTGACCACTCAGCGATGGAACGCTCCTCTCGGCTGTGAAATGACCTCATCTATAGAAGTTGGTCATTACCTTTTCAGAGTGGCCCCGGTAACGCCGATGGCAGGAAGTCATTGTGTGTGAAGCGGGTTTGATGTTTAACTCCTTCAGGGGCAGTCGCCCCCGAGGTCTGCTTATTCCCAGCCCTCGACCCCGCAAACTCCCATTCTTTCTGTGGCCCTCTCAGCTCCTACCTCTGGCAGCGTGACCAAAGAGGACGGGGAGGAACAATACTGCGTTTGTGCGCGGCTCTGCACTCGGCCTACTGATAAACAAATGTTCGAAGGAATTCTGCTGGATGGCCTTGCCCCCGGGTCCTGGCTGATCCCGCAGCGACTCCATAAACACTCACTTGGGGTGATCAAAAGAACAAATCACCCTTTTTATAAAGGGGCCTATATGGTGATGGAATTATTTCCACACCAATTAAAAGTTAACTTTTCTCTCCCCTTGCCCTCATGCAGACTATTTATTTTGCTCCTGCAGCAGAAAGGGAAGTGTTCTGTTGCCAAGGGCACAAACATGCATTTTTGGAGGTGAAGGCTTTGCAAGGGCTGGAGCAATGAAGGGGATGACGGTCTTGTTTGTGCCACTTTCTCCGTCTGCAATTGCCACTGATGTTTTAGTAATATTTACAGGGTGGTTTACACGCCGTCCTAATTTGTTTTGATGGTGGTTGGAGTATGTTATTTTACCTTTTTTTTTTTTTTTTTACTCCTCAGAGGCAGCTTTGCAAAATCGCATGAAATCCTGGGAATCAAAACATTTCACACACTTAAGTTGGAGAAGCCAAAGCGTATCCCATCCCACAGTGGAATGTACCAAATCCACAGACCCCCAGTCCTCAGGCGGTGGTGCGGTTTGATGGGGGACGGAGAGGAGGGGGATTGAATAGCTTGGTGACATTAATCCACACCCAGACCTTCGGCCCATGTGGCCCTGAGGTGAATAGTAAAAGGATCCACATGCAAGATAACTCTTATGGTCCTGTTTTTTAAGGATTAGCGGAGTTGAAAGTTAAAGGTTGGTTTGTGCGCAAAACAAAACTCCATGTGACCTTGTCTTTCCATAAACACTCCCTATTTCTCTGGACAATCCACAAGGGACTCTTTCTTCAGTAGAAAGTTGTTTCAATCATGTAAAGCATGTTTTACTAAATTTTACCTTATTCCCTCAGGCTTTAGGGATCAATAACATTTGATACATTTTTAACCTTGTATCAGTTCTGCTCATTCCCAGATTCCCTTTCAAACCCCTTTTCAAATCTATTCATGTTTAACTTTTAATGTGGAACTACAAAAACACTAAAAAAGTTGATATCTATTGACAATGACGCAAAGATTGGCATCTAAATAGTCAATACGTTCTGATTCTTTGTGAAGTTCTTAAAGATAAAATACATATTTGCTATTTGGCAAAATTACCACTTGAATTCATTCAGACGTTACTTGTTGATGATAAAACAGAAAGAGGAAGGACTTGATTAGATTTGTTAAACTCTGATTTGAACTGATCTGGGCATTTAACCAACTGGGAGCCGCATCCAAACTGGAATAATCTTATCTGCACCCAAACTCACGCACTCCTTTTCTCTGACCTCGCCTCACCTGCTAACACCTGCCACTGCGAGTCCCATCGTTTTTTCCACCACCTCGGCAAGGCCTCAACTTGGCCCGGCACCTTTCTGCCTTGTGTATCTCCTCCCACTGATGGAGCCGGCTATTGAAGCACCCTTGACGCCACCTCCCACCCCCTCCCTCCCTAACCTTTCTCTCTGTCTCTTTGCCGCGGGCCTGCACAATAGCCTTGCTCGGCAGAGTTCCAATAACAGTGTTTGTCCGATCACCACTGCGGCCCCACCCCCCTTTTATTGCTGTGTGTGAGGGGACAGTGAGTGAGTGAGTGTGTAGGTCTGTGTGTGTGTGTGCACTCTACTTTTCAAACAGCCAGAAGGAGGTGTGGCTGGATCGTTATATACTTAAATAGCATAAAAGAAAAAGGATTCCTGAGCTGGATATCTGCCTTTATAGTAGCTTCTGGAAATGAAATTCTTGACTTGGAGCACTCCCAAGTTTATGATGGGGGGAAATAAACTTGAATCATCAGCACAACAGATGAATAACTGTGATAGAGGATATCTTGGCCTTCCATGAAACAGACCAAGAATGTCATAAAAAGTCAACGACATCTCGCCAGGTTCACATTTGCAGTAAACATCCGCCAGCGAGGCTTACATTTCTCTGCCATTTGCCCCCAGTGGTGATTAGAAGTTAAAGAACACTTTGCAGAATCTTTCAGCAGTTTAAAAAATAAAAAGGTCTTTCAACTTTATGGATCAATTTTGGATGGATTAACCAACTAAAGTGTTGCGATTTAGGCCCAATTGCAGCAATGAGGTGTTCTGAAAGTTTGCAACAGCTCTGATTTGTACCTGTGACCAACTTCCTCTCCATGGCAACACTGACTCAACCTCATGGGTAGGGGAAGTATTTAAAGCCATCTCCCATCCCATACTTCTAGGGAGCACCATTGTTATTTTGTTTCTGGAAGATTAAGATTTTTATTAAAAGAAAACTTTAATATGGGATTTTGCTGTGAGGAAATTCTCGAGCAAGCAGCACCTCATCCTGTGCTTGGTTTCTCTCCTGTACCCCTTCATCCTGTCCCCAAAACACATCGGTCAAACACCTCTTCCCGAGTCCTAAGCTTCTGTACCCAGAGCCCAGCAGCTCGGCAGGAGTGAGGCCGCTCCATTCCCTTTTGTCCGGCATGCCACTGACCTCCAAGTACACTGGGAGTGCACCTCTGCGGGGCCTGGCCTGTAGCCGGACACTTGATGTGGACATTGTTGGAGCAGCGGGTCCCCCTCTCCCGGGCAACCAGGCCCCTTTTGAGCCCATACCCCTCACTGTTTGCCCAGCCACTCTTTCCTCCTCGGGCCCACTCTTCTTCTTTTTCCCCCCTTCGCCGTTTGGACTGGAAGAAAGCTTGGGAGACTGCATGGTGTTTTTGTGCTCACTGCTTGGTTGTGCTGCTGGTGGCCAGTTTCCTACGGTGCATCAAAGCAGTTGTGCCACTTTGACAGCCTCTTTGTGGCGATCAAGTCGGAGGTGGTTCAATATTTTGGCCAATCAGGAGTAGTGCACGCTTGGTGAGAACTGCAATGGTTTCTTCAAAAGCTGAATCACAGCATGGGGGGTTAAGCAATTACTCACTTTTCGTATTGCTTATCAGAATCATTCTGATGGCATGCCCCTCTCCCCCTTTTTGAGCTGTACGGTTTGAGCATATTTGAGAAAGCTTGCATGCTTTTTGGGATGATGGGTACTTAACATTCATTGAGGGCCTTGCTCACAAAGAGGCATAATTTGCAAAAGGGTTAAAGAAGAAGAAGGCCTCAGGAATCTTGTTTTATTTATGCCAAAAATGCCTGGCCACAATTAACCAACCAAAACCTCTCTGAATGTCAATTTAGGTCATTTTCTACCCTCACAAAAGCGCCGGACTTAAAGCCCATGAAGCAGAAAAAAGCTGATGTAATGGGTTTAAGAAAATCTCCAAGGGGAGTCAAACCTCACCCACACACCCCCAAACTCCGACCCTCCCTCCCTTCCCTCCCGCTCCATCCGAGGGTTATTCACCCTTGAAACTCGTGGTCAGCACCAACGTGTGGTCACTTTGAACGTGAAAGTACAGTCGGCTTGAAAGTGCAGGATGAATTTGAGCCTTTCGACGACATGTTTGTGATGGTTAGAAAAGGAGAAAAGGTTTATGATTCACTGACTTAGCGAAGGTTGGGGGGGGGAGGTGTTAAAGAAAAGAAATCCCAGCCTTGGCACTCACACACACAGAGTCTCTGTGCATTGCAAAGCACAAAAGAAACCTGTAACGCCTCCAGATTCCTTCTAGTCGAGTATCAAAGACATGCTTTGCTTTAGAACAAGAGACTAGTGGGCAGGATAGGACTGAGTGAGCCAGTGAACCCAGCACTGGCTCGGTTGGGTGCTGCGAGTTAATCTCCCAGATAGGATTTTTTTTCTCCCCCTTCTTCTTCTTCTTCTTCTTCTTCACCTCCTCCCTCTCTTTGGGGATATCGGTTTTACTGTGTAGCCCTGAATGGAGGGACTTGTCTAACCTGATCACCGGACAGAATAAGCACATAGAGAGAGGCTACGAAAACTCACGCAGAGATTGGCCGCATGCTTTCAAGACCAGAGGTGGGATAAACCTGCCCACTGGTCCTTCCAGATTCCCCTTGAGCTGTTTTTTTTCAGACATTTCGACAGAAAGTCCGGACATTTTCCTGAACTTCTCTGGAGAGGCTGTACGTGAGGACGCAAATGTTGCTCAGTACATCTTCTGGAACTTTTCCCGTAGCCTCACTGAGTAAAATCTCACGAGAATGTCTGACAGCCCATGTGAGAATTCAGCTAGCTAAAACTGTATTTAAATGTCCGGTTTTCAAAAAAGCCAACGTGGCGCTGGTCAAAATGCGAAACTCGAGGCCTCACAAACCAACGGGTGACGTCACGGTGGGTTGGCGCTCTCAGCAAGTGAGTGGGCCTTGTGAACGACGCAATTCTGCCGACATCTTTTCCGGAGTTCAGGTCTGAAAAGCGCTTCAGTGTGACCTCCCTATTGTTTTCAAGAATTACTCTGAAAAGAAGCATTAAAAAGAGGCTTCAAACGAGCCGTATCTCGCCGACTCAAATGTGTCACATTTTGTTAATGACGGTGAAGTTTATATTTAGGGCTTGTGTTGACTTCAAATTGGAATTAAAGTTTAAATAATCATAATCAGTTAATCATTTGGTTGTTTCCCAAAGCCCCATTTGATATATTTAAAGTTCTTGCATTGCCTGAGTCAAATTAGGAGGCAATTGAGAAGTTAGAAGAACGTTTGGCAAAATTATAATTGACTAATCGTTTCATAAATGGCTTATATATATAGTTGATCCTGACCTGATATTGGAGAGTTAAAAGAAAACCTGAGAACATTTCATTTGCTGATACTGTGATACTAATAAACTTAAATAAGGATCACTTAAATGTTTCAAAATGACTGGCTTTGGCTTTACTGTGCTGCGGTTCATTGTTCTTCTGTTAGTCAAATGTGACTAAAAAGTGTGTGTGCAATACAAAGACCGGCTGATGTAGGCCACGCTTGTGCATCACGAGGACTCTAATACGCCTCAAGCACATACTGTATATACATTGTGCTGGCGTGAAAAGCGTTGTATATCTTATCCTCTGAGATGCAACAATGAGAAAGCAATTAGTGGTTTGGAGATCATCCAAATAGCTTCTGGTTCTCCTGTTCTTGCCCTCCAAGGCCGTCACTTGTGGAATACAAGAAGGAAGCACAATCATTATTCCCCCCGTTAGCATCTAACCACCTCTACTTCCATCCCCGATCCACGTTTCTCCATTGCATTATTCCTGGAAAATGGCCCCGGCTTTATTTATCCACATTCTCATTTCCTGTCGAATATCATTAGCTCCTCGGAGGGGCCTTGAGCTCCTGGACGGAGCCTCCCCCCCCCCCCCCCCCAGGTTGTCGTGAAAGGTGATCGTGCAACCATTCACAGAAATGAGAGTGAGCGAATAGAAAGAGAGGAGCAAGGGGGAGGGAAAAAAAGGCCGGCAGAAGTGAGCCAAGAAAAGACTTGGGGGGATTGTCACGGCCCGGTTCTATGTGCGCCAGCTTTCTCAAGGAAAACCAATCCCTCAAATCCCCCTTCACCACTTATCCCTCCGTGTTTTCTTTTTAAGGGTTGATACATTTTGAGACAAAATCATGAGGTTAATCGCTGGTGACGCTAAACGCATTCCACGTGCGGTTTAATGGTGCCCCCCCCCCCCGCGACTTCCCAACTCCCTGCCTCCCGAGTGCGGTGTGACCTTAGCCTTCCGACCCGGATGTGATGTAGGTGAGCACTTCCCCTGGTGTATCGGGAGCCCCAGTAAGTGTTTCCTAAAGAAAACAAGTCGGAGGCGGCCGAAATCTGAAACCAGCGCTAATGCTGGCTGCCTCTCCACCTTGCCTCCCCCCCCTCCCTCCCTCAACCCTGTGGCCGGGGTGAAAGCTGAGGTAAGGACTGGAGGGAGGCGGCGGGGAGGGGGACACCAAGCCCACCGTCTGTGCACACATTCGTTTGACCGCGTGAACATGCGCATGTACTGTAAGTCCTGTTCACATTCCTCGCAGGCTCTCGCTGGCGGCGAGTTACAGTCCTCGGCAAACACTCGCTGCGGCTCAAAGCGAAACGCCCGGGTCGGCCTGCTCTGGTCTCGCCGAGCCCCCAGACAGACACCAGCGTGCGACCGCCGAAGTGGCTTGTTTGTGCAGTTGTTGTGCGGAAGGTCATTCGACGGAATGAACCTGACCTTTACCGAAAGCTCCGTCCCTCTCGCCCAGTGAGCAGTGGCTGGATTGTGACACCATGAAACTATCGCACGTAAACATACTGTATATATCTGTTGCTATTTTGCATCTGCTGTATCGTGTCGTGTTTGCCTTTCCCTTCATCTGATATCTCCGAGCATCAGGGGTTTCAGTCGGTGCAGCTTTCGATCACAGGCAACGCCGCTCGCCTCGGGCGCGTTTTGATCTCCACAGGACTCCTTCCCCCGTGCTGCGAATGTATACGGCTTTTTCATGTGGGGGAAGAAAAAAATCGCTGTACTGAAGGAGCTGGGCAGTTGTTCAGAATATTCATCCACCGTCTTTGTTGGGATAAAACGATCATGTCATCACCCGATCATCTTCCATGCACAACAGTTTGCAACACAGAAGTTTGTGCAACTTTCCCCCCCATCAAAATAAAGGTTGACACCGGATTATTGCCTTTAAGTAAGTAAGTGGTGTATTGAACTATTTAGAGCTGAAACTATTGATTAACTGACAGAAAAGTAATCTGCCTGTCAACTAATAGATCATTTGTCACTTTTTAAGGCAAAACTTTCAATGGTTCAGACTTCTCACTTGTGAAGATGAGCCGCTTTTCATCTTGCGGCGTGTAAAACAAATAAAAAAATTGGCGGCACCACCAACACAGGGAGGCGCAGGAATGAAAATTGCCGCGTCCTCTGGGTTATTATGAAACTGAAGTGAAGACTGAAAAGTATAGGGGAGAGTTAAAAAAACATACACAATTTAGGCAAATCTTCTTGACACCATCAGCCCAATCTCTGGGGTTACGGTTGAGGTTGCCGCCATTGTTGCCCAGTCCAGGGAGCGAGATGAGGGAGGGGGTGGAGAAAGGGCAATATGGGCCTGCGCTCTAATCCCATTCCAGTGGGCCGAGCAGCAGCAGCAGCAGCAGCAGCAGCAGCAGCAGCAGCAGCAGCAGCTTGCGCTGCATTCCACAACCCCGGGGGCTTTTGAGGCGGGGAGGGGGGGAGGGGAGGGGAGGGTGAGCAGCATTCCTCCATCGCCGGGGCCATCAAAGACGCCGCGCAACATCAAAGGCCGCTCAGAGCCTAGGTGTTGATGACTGCAGTCCTCCCCTCGGTCCACTTTTAGCCCACCCCCAACCCCTTCGGCCCGCGAACGCGCACACACACACACACACACACACACACACACACACACACACACACGGCTGGCGAGCCCGACCGCTCCAGGTATGTGCGCCCTCCTTCCTCCCCGGGGCTCGCCAGCCGTTCCGCAGCAGCATTAATCATAGCTCATTAACTGCGCTGCGCAAACATTGACTGTGCTGTTTCAAACGGTGGCAGAAAAACTGTTGTTGGATGAAATATGCTGTGATTAGCGATTACTCAGTCGGACGGTGGGAGAAGAGCATTTGAGAAATGATCAACAAGTCAAAGTTATCCCCTCGAGCGGAGAGGCAGAGCATTTGCTCGTTTCAGCCTCTGCTTTTCTCTTTTCCGTGCGGTTAAAACCTCCATATCTTTGTTGTTGTTGTTTTCAGATAAAGAAGCGTTTTGAAGACAAGTCACCTTCGGCCTCTGGGAACTTGCAAACTTTTGACATTGTTTTGTTTTCATTTGAGAAAGTCAACTCCCTTTTGAGTTTTCAAAAGTCGACAAAGAGGCAATCGACGAGACAGACAACGCTTCGACTCTGCAGTTGGGTTCTCCCGTAGAACTGTTCATTAATGATTCATAATTACTTTGCTTGTTATATTGTTGGCCGTGGTAATTAATTCACAGTGGCACCCTCGGTAAACATCATTAATGCGTGTGTTCACCTATACGTTCCTATTTGTCCTCATAGGGACATCAGCCCTCTTGCTCATATTAGAGACAATATGTTTGTTTGCAGCTGTGCACCCCCCCCCCCCCCCCCCCCACCCCCCCCCACCCCCACCCCCCCGGCCCCTCCTTCTCTTTCCAAAATGGTGGGCACCCAGCTCAACGTTGACCCCTGAACTTTGTCGGCCTGTCCTTTGTTCGTGTCACTCTGGGTTTTTAAAGACTGAAGAGCTGAAAGTGACACCAGAGAGACTTTTGAGAGTGCAGACACACACACACACACACACGCACACATGCACACACACACCCCTTTGACAGTGTTCGGGATGCACTTGCAGAGACTTAATAGAGTCACAAGCTCGGCGTCCTGCTCAGTGTTAAAGCTGTCAACCCCGGGGCCTTGTGCTACATATCAGGACGTTTACATGATATTGGGTGTCTTCTGCCAGCGTCCCCTCTCTCCCACTGAAACCCTGGCACTTGTTTGCTGTGCCCGTTGCTATGAAGATGGCGTGGAGGTGATTTTCGGGGAAGGGATTGGGGGGGGGGGGGGCAAACAGACAAATGACAGACAGTACTACTGTGGCTTGAATCACACAGAATAAAACATAACTGAAGCTCCGGCTTTGAGTATTTTCCTCCTTTTATGTCGGCGCAGACCACCGAGACGGAAGACGGATGCCGGGCGAGACCGGCGAACTGTTCCTCCGGTCCCAGTGGACGAGACAAAAAGGAGGAAGTCTTCATTATTCCAGCGGAGGAGCAGAGGGATCCCTTTACGGGCGATAGTGTTACAGGAGGAGGAGTGTCGGGGGCCCCACCTGTAGGGCCCTCCCAGCTGCTCCGCTGTAACTGGACCCCGCTCCCTCTCTCCTCAAGGCTACCAGCCCGCTTTGAAGTTATTTCTAGTGCTGGGAAAAGAGGGGCAAAGAGCGACTGAGAGGGGCTGGCTGTGTGTGTGTGTGTGTGTGTGTGTGTGTGTGTGTGTGTGTGTGTGTGTGTGTGTGTGTGTGTGTGTGTGTGTGTGTGTGTGTGTGTGTGTGTGTGTGTGTGTGTGTGTGTGTGTGTGTGTGTGTGTGTGTGTGTGTGTGTGTGTGTGTGAGAGAGAGTGTGAGTGTGTGTTGTGAGTATATTAATGCACGCTATACATAGCGGAGTGCAATTCAAAACTCCCTCGCTCATTTTCCTGTGCTGCGATGACGTCGGACGCTGAACAAGAAAAAAAAAAAAACACTTTCATGGTTTTGGAAGAAATTGCTCGACGTATATTCAGAATCAGAATCAGTTTTATTGCCAGGTAAGTAACGGGGTTAGATACCAGGATTTTTCGGGGTGTTCTTAAGGTGCATTTAGCAGTCGACATACAGTATATACACGTAATTAGAAAAATAATATAGAATAAAATAAAATTCACACTTTTTACAATAAATTTACAATAAATAAGTGAACCAACCTCACAATGAACCCGTAACATTTATACATTTTCTTGGCAGAGTTTTTTCAGTGGAAAAAATGGATAGAACAGGTCACAGTGCAGCAAATCCCCTTAAATCTTCATGTGTAAAACAAATTTGGCTTTAAAATATTTCCCGCATTTCTTTCCTCCGCAAGTCTCATTTCGTAAACTATGTGTAATCCCAGACTATACGTGGTCTATTTTGTTGTCAAGACGCAGACAAACGACAAGAGCCCGACTTGACTCGTCCCGTCTTCAGATTGGCAGTAAGGCTACGACCGGCCTTCAGCCAAGGACGCTCGCGTCCCCGGTGAGAGGACACGCACATC
The DNA here is from genome assembly GCF_022379125.1 of Scophthalmus maximus. Taxonomy (NCBI): domain Eukaryota; kingdom Metazoa; phylum Chordata; class Actinopteri; order Pleuronectiformes; family Scophthalmidae; genus Scophthalmus; species Scophthalmus maximus. The sequence goes on along the minus strand of NC_061533.1, from coordinate 4,356,718 downwards.
CCCATCTGCACCGGGGGGGGGGGGGGGCTTAGCCTCACCCATCCTGAACTCAAACCGCTCTCCGTTCCTTGAGGGCTTTTTTTGGGGGGGGGGCGGGTGTGTCATAGTTTGGATTAAGTGTCAGACTTTGATTCCCTTCCCTCGTTCCCGCCGCTGACGTGATGTCAGAGCTCGTCGGGGATCGGGCGGGGGAAAGGTGTGGTAACGGAACGCGGGAGATGTGTGGAGATGAAAGCTCAAAGCAGGGGAAGGAAGAAAAGAAAAAAATTCCACGTGGAACAGATGGCGACGAGGCTTTGGGAAATTTTGACCCCTTTTGACTTATGGCCGTCAATCAGTCACTTCTCAACGTGGTGAAGTTATGAATGGGAATTGCATCTGATGGAGGTCGACTGTGTGTTTTTTCGTTTCTTGTTTTTTGGAGCTTGTGCGAACCTGATCTGGTTCATGGGGTTGTTATTGGCATGTCGCTGTACGTGCGTGGCGGCTGTTGGAGGCTACGTGGCAGACTAGACACTCATTAGTAGGTGTGGAAGAGCGTTTCCCTCCCCGTCCTCTGCGGCTCACGTACAGTAAGCGGCGTCTCACCTCGTCCGTTTGACCTCCCATTATGTTTACCGCAGGTCTGAAGAGGGTTCGCCGCCCGAATGGAGGTCATTCGTGTCCTTATTACCAGTAAACCATCTGCAGAAGATGGGGCCACATTTATCTCTGGGTGTGAACAAGTATACAGTGTTGATTGAAAAGTAACAGATACAGTTGCCAAACACCTTCAACTGACGTGGTTCGTCGACTACACTGCTGTTCGTCTGACATATATTAGTATGTGTGATATATATATGTATATTTCCCTTTTTTGATATACGTATATATGTACTGCCAGGTGGTATAATTCTGTATGAGGCTCAAGGTTGTGAAGTCGTGTGTGTGTGTGTGTGTGTGTGTGTGTGTGTGTGTGTGTGTGTGTGTGTGTGTGTGTGTGTGTGTGTGTGTGTGTGTGTGTGTGTGTGTGTGTGTGTGTGTGTGTGTGTGTGTGTGTGTGTGTGTGTGTGTGTGTGTGTGTGTGTGTGAACATCCTGTTACATACCACCCCATCCTGGCCTGAAGAAGTCCTGCCCCCCTCCTCAGCTCTTTTCTTGTTTCCCAAACAGCCCTGACAAGTTGTGAGTGTGTTACACCACAGGGCCCTGGGGAGACTCGGTCTGCGGGCGGCGACCAGACAGACGCGTCCCACCCTAGTCATCCCATCCGCACACAACCACCTGCCACCTCCGCTGGCAAGACTGGTGTGTTATTCCAGGAAGTTGACAATCCCCCCCCCCCCCCATATGGAGGGAGGTTGAAGCACAGTGCTCGGGGGGGGGGGGCGTCGGAGGAGGAGGTCGGGGTTTGGGGCGGGATGCTTCTTCTGGCGGGGTGAATGAGTTCACGCCGAGCGACGTGAGAGAGATGCCTCTGCCGTCGCCCCTCGGTCACCCATGTTGTGTTGCAGACTGCAGTCTCCCCTCCACACACACACACACACACACACACACACACACACACACACACACTGAGCCTGTGCGCAAACAAGCGAGATGCGTTAAAAAAACAACAACCCACATGCGCGGCGCTGGGGGAAGCAGATGGGTGCGAGGACTGGCGCCGTGCCCGGGTGTTTTTCTTCTTCTTCTTCTAGATTTTTGTGTGCATGTGAAATAGGTGCCAGCTCTTCTCCCCCCACTACGTAGAAAAGAAAACAACCCAATGGACAGCGGATCCGTCTGGTCGGTCATTTAGCCCCGCGCCACAAAGAGCAGCTTGTAGAGATTGTCCTCCGCCGGCACTTGGTTCAGACAACAAGGCGGCTTTGATCGCCGCGGCAGGAACTTGTCCTCGCTGTGACCTAAAATGCCACAAGAACAAGACGCCGGTGGAACTCCGTTTTGGGAAAAGTTTTCGTGCTTTTATATAGATATAATATATACATATATATATATATTATATATATATATATATATATATTCTCCCTTTTTCAGAGTAGATGTTTGAAGGAAGTAGATGCAGGTCTGCGTCTGCATCCCGCGTAGATCCGTGTAGCTCGGGGATCTTTTCTCCCGCCCGCGTGTCTTTAATGTTGCTGAGCCGCCCCGCTGTGTCGCAGCCCCCCCCCCCCCCCCCCCCCCCCCCCCCCCCCCCCCAAATAAAAGTCTCGTTGCGTGAGGTTTTTTCGGCAAGTGCGCGGCTTTAAATAGACGCACACACTCAGCAACTTCTTTGCCTCTTTTTGAATTTCTGATCTGGCTGCACCCCGTGAGCATCACTCACATGTTCGCAAGGGTTCTTCCTGGCCGGTGGTGCTAAAAGAGAGAGAGGGGGGGGGAGAGAGAGGGAGGGAGAGAGGGAGGGAGAGAGGGAGAGAGAGAGGGAGAGAGAGGGAGGAGAAAAAAAAGTCTTTGAAATTTCTGCTTTGTCACAATGAAAGCAATTTTTTCAATTTTTTTCATTTTTCATTTTTTATTTCTTAACCTCAGGGATGTTTCATGTGCCGAAATACAGCCGTTTTTTAAAATGTTTTAATAGTTATATAACGCAAGAAAACAAACTCGCGGATGACTATGACTTCTTCCTTCGGTGGCGAGGAGACGAGTGAGGATAACGGCGAGCTGTTAGGTGCAGGGGCGGTGTAGCATGGCGACCGCTTTTCGGACAGATGAGGGCAAATTGGGGGGCTGTAACCAGGGTTCACCAATAACTCGGAGGGAGAGAGGGGAAAAGGGGGGGGGGGGGGGGTGGGGCAGGAGAAGTGGGTGTTGTGTGATCAAAGGCTCAGCGAATTGTGTCACAGACGGCCGGAGAAGAATGGCGTTGGACGGTGTGACTTGCATTTTGATTTCCTTTGAGAGCCGGGAGGGGAGAGGAGGGGGGAACGGGAGGGGGCGGTGGGCGTGTTGGAGCAGTAGGGCCCTGTTGTGATCCCATTACAGACTGTTGTCAGGTCACTTGTTTGTGGAAGAGACGGACTCGACGGAACGGGAGCGGCGGGAGTTGAAATCAAGTTTTCCGGAAAGGGTGTTAAAGCAAATTGACAGGAAAATGAAATTTGTTGCTACGCCATCAAAGCGGAGGAAGACAGTTTTTAATGGATTAGGCTAATGATTATTTTCATTATCGATTCATCTGTCGATTATTTTCTCGATTAATCGATTCAGTATTTGGTCTAGAACGTGTCATAAAGGGGTGAAATGAAAAATGACGATGGTGTTTCCCAAAACCTCAACATGATGTTTTTGTTTTGTCCCCACACCAAATATATTTAGTTTAATGTCACAGAGGGGCAAAAGAAACCAGAAAATATTCACATCTAAGAAGCTGCAATCAGAGAATTTGGACTTGTTTATTCCTAAAAACGACTTGAATCGATTATCAATTAATTAGTTAATTAGATAGTTGATTAACTGCTCATCATTCTGTAATGTGATATAATAGTGCTGAGAAGATGGCATCCCGCGCGAGCGAGCACTTCCTCTGCAGGTGGTTTTGCAGAGAGAGGGGTTGGGGGCCGGGGGGTTTGGCAGGGGGTGTGTCCAGCTTGAGTGACAGGTGGAGTTCAAATCCCCGGCAGGGTTTCATTGAGAGTGTGGCCTGTGTAACGGGATAGTCATGTGAAAGGCTGCTGCAGGGGGGGCGAGACGGGCAGGGCAGAACAAGAGCCCGCCCCCTCGTGGCACGTCGGGGGGGCGCCCGGACGCCCTTCACCTCCGAACCCTGGGTCCGGAGGAGCCGAGCCGAGTGGAGCGAAGTGGAGCAACCGGGTGTTTCCAGTGGGCTGAGCTAGGGGGGGTTTGGGGCCTCGTGGGGAAACCTAGCAGTCGGAACACAAGGGGGGACAGTCTTTGTCATTTCGTGTGTGTGTGTGTGTGTGTGTGTGTGTGTGTGTGTGTGTGTGTGTGTGTGTGTGTGTGTGTGTGTGTGTGTGTGTGTGTGTGTGTGTGTGTGTGTGTGTGTGTGTGTGTGTGTGTGTGTGTGTGTGTGTGTGTGTGTGTGTGTGTGTGTGTGTGTGTGTGTGTGTGTGTGTGTGTGTGAAGGCACGTTCTCAAATATGTGCTCATTACTGTTTCGTGTGCGCGGCCGGTAGCTCTGACCCACTTCACCGGATTCTCCGTCTCTCTCGCCTCCACGCCGGGCGCTCCTCTTTTTTTTCATCCTTTTTTCCCTCCCCACTCCTCACATCCGTCGACGCCTACGTCAACATCTGACAACAACAAGAAAGAGGGAGAGAGCCCGAGAAAAAGAAAAAGAGAAAGAAAATGCCTGCGGTGGAGATAATGGTGCGATTGCCCGCCTCTAAACTAACAACATGGTCCACAACAACAACAGTGCCCCAGTTGGAGGGCAGGAGCCCCCGCACAATGGCCCAGTGTTCAGGAGCCGGGCGGCAGGCGGGGCTCCCCGCTCGCCCCTCTCCGAGCTGTTGGACGAGAGAGAGAGAGAGAGAGAGAGAGAGAGAGAGAGAGAGAGAGAGAGAGAGAGAGAGAGAGAGAGAGAGAGAGAGAGAGAGAGAGAGAGAGAGAGAGAGAGAGAGAGAGAGAGAGAGGTCACAATCACAGGGCGAACGGTGGTGCTCCACTTCCTGCTCCTCATTTAGACCCGGACGTGGGGGCAGATTCAGACTCTCTCCAGATCCTCCCACACCGACTCTCTCCGCCCGCCGCCCAGCCGCTCATGACGTTACCTTAGCTGACTGGGATGCGTTGGGATGCAGTCCGTCGCAGTCAATGGGTCGGGTCAACGCAGCCTGAATGGAAACCCAACTAGGTTTTTTACGCTCTTTTATCTTCGCCTTCCCCCCCCTGCAATTTTGGTGTCCTCCAAAGGCCGAGAGGGCGAGTGCGCTCTGAAATTATCATACCAACTGTGTGTGTAATGTATACCTGCGCTGCCTCCCCGCTCCTGTCAGCCCGGGGTTGAAATCCATCTTCCTGACAGTCATCCAGAGCGCGGCGGCTCGGCTCATGTGTGTGTGTGTGTGTGTTTGCAAGCGAAGGAAAATCGCGTCCCAAGGTTTTTTCTTTGTGAAGAGGTGTTTTGCGACGGCGTAGCCTTGCTCCGTTGGTTCATTTTCATTGAGTTGTGATTGAAAATCGCAGCAGAAACTCCTCACGGCGTCATCACGCTCACGTCTGGAGGGCCTGCGAGGGAGTGAGGGGTTCAAGGATGAGCCTCCTTTTCTTTAAAGGTGCCATTCAGATGCGTGCCGATCGTATAAGTCTATTAGTATGTTGTTCCGTCTTAGATTCCTTTAAGACTCGCGCACTCTCCAATTCCGCCGCCACCGTTTGGGCCTTCCGCTCGTCTCGGCCTCAGATTTGGTTGCAGCACGGCACACGTTGTCCTCACTGCCTTTTCCTTATGATTCCTCCACACCCGATTTGCATTTGACCCCCTTTACTCTTGAGCCGAGTCCTCCCCAGAAAAAGCCTCCAGGTCGGGGGAGGGAGGGGCTTGACCCCGCGGCACTGAAGTGAGTTAGGCGCCTTCTGAATATCTCTTCTGAATTGGCCCCGCCGCACCTCCAACCTGCTCCCTGCGTGATGAAGTGGGGGGGGGGGGGGGGTTCAAAGGTCACCAGAGGGAGAAAAGGTATCTGGGGTCATCATCGGTGGCCCCCGGGGGGCCAGAGTGGCCGAGGGCCTCGGCGTCACAGTTCTGGCTGATTGGGGTGTTGTGGTCACTGGGTTAATAGGATAAGTGGCCCGCAGGTCAGTCCGGCCCAGTTCTAATGCAGGAGCTTGTCTTTGCACTGTTGGCAGGGTGGGGGCCTGGATCCAGGATCTTTCAGATCTTTACAGTTTAATTTGAGCAGTGCATTATTTCAGGGAACGGCCAAAAGCTGCAGTTTTCCTTTTACCTTTTTTTGCTTTCATTTATTAGATTTTTTTGCTTTGGGAAAGGCCGGTTTGAACGGGGATTCGAGCCCAGAACCTTCTTGCTGTGAGGCGAAAGTGCTAACCACCACGCCACCGTGTAGCCCTTAAGATATTCTGATGGACCTTAATCAGAGCAGTGTGTGCAACTCTTGTGAGACCTGAACATGAACTGCGGTGGCGGTGAAAAGCTTCCGGTCGTCATGCACGTATGCACATGAATCATTCTCAGACATGAGCATGGAAGTAGACTTAATGCACTTTTCCCCAAGAATGAGTTCGGTCAAAATCGACCACGTCGGCGCAAGTTCCACTTTTGCTTATTCGGCCAGGTTCTCTGAGAAGTCAGGTGGGACGCTGCGCTGCACGTTCAGATCCAGCGTGATTGCGCTGCACAGAGCAAATTCCCCGGAGACATGGAGCGCTCGTTAGCTCTCCGTACATTTCATTTTACAAAGTGGGGCACACGTGGATGATAAATCGCCGTAGTCCGTTTGCAGGTCGGTCACGCCTGGAGCAAATACTGAAAAAAGTACATGACATGGTTTCCCCGCAGTGCCCCTTTAAGATTGATGGTGACTCCGCACCTTTGTGATATTAATACTGACTGTGTCGCTTCTGTCTCCTTTCCAGATGCATCCTTTGGGACTATGTAATAACAACGATGAGGAGGACCTGTACGAGTACGGCTGGGTCGGAGTGGTGAAGCTGGAGCAACCCGAGCTGGACCCCAGCTGTCTCACCGTCCTGGGAAAGGTAAAGACCGAGGGGGGTTGTTTTGCTCTTTCCGCTGGCCGTTGAGTGCCAAGTTGATCAATGACTTCATCTTACTTGCACAGGTCAGCGCAACTGTTCACGAGTTAATCTTTGGAAAACCAACACACTGCAGCGTTGTACAGATTTAACTTTGCAATTGGGCTGAAAAAATGTTTTACTCATATGTGCAGCCTGACGTGTGTGAGCGGGGGCAACTGTAAGTCCATCTTAAGGCGGTGAAGGCGACGCGTTGTAAATACTTCCTGTCCGTACCAGTTCCACCTCTTGTCGGTCAAAAAAAAGAAAGAAGTCCCTGATCGTACTTTTGTTGTTTCTCGTCCGTAGTATTTTCCGTAACTAAGTAACCAATTGCAGAGCAGAGCATCATCTTCCTGTTTACCGCAGTACGCACATACTCAGCGTATGAGAATGGTCATGTAATATACATTTTCAGGTGTGTTTATATGGACTGGTATAAATACTAATATGGAGTTAAAACGCTGGTGTGGATGGAGATCGTTTCAGTTTTAAAAAGACGAAACACCTGCTATAGAGGCAACGTTCACGAATACATGGAAAGAATAACAATTGGATTTCTGTTTGCCAGTAAACCCGATCTTATAAAAAAATCAAAAGGGCCACAGATCAACAGGGACATCGACGCCGTCCGGTGCGCTGGATGTTGGTGCGTGATCGCTTCTGGCTCCGCACTGTGCAGACAGCGCCGTGCTGCGTTGTGTGTGTGTACAAACAGTTCCCCCTCTTCGCCAAACTCTACGTAAAGGAATTGTATTTCCCTTTTTCTTAATCAAACCCCTTTTAAGAAATGATCTTTGATCTACCGCGGTCGCGGAGACAATTCCCGGAAGAGATGATTCGTTTTTACTTGCGCGACTTCACTTCCCAACGCCAGGAGAACAAGGCTGAGCCGAATCCCTCTCTCGGCCCTCGCCGCCCCCTCGTCTCCATCCTCCCTCCCTCCCTCCATCTGTGCCCAGACCCCTCTGGAGTCTCCGAGTGGTATTTTATCATGCTTTAATTAAGTGTTCCTCTTAATGGAATGTACCAACATTCCCCGGAGGATGTGGGAGAGGGGGGGGGGGGGGGGGCTATAGTCTCATTTATCCTGTGCATGCCTGGTGACAGAAAGAGAGCAGCCATTCATAATTTAAGGAGCCCTTGTACCGCATAGACATGCTAATGGTGCACTTTCTCCCCGATGGCTGCTGCCGCCGAGATAATGCATACTTACGCCGGGACCTGAAATCTGGCCTAATGTTCTGCACTCAAAACCTTTTTCTCCTCGACCGTAGCTAAGAATATATCAATGGTCCCGGGTGGCTTCGCTTCTTTCGTAAATGGTCTTCGCTGGGGTGACGCATCCGCGTTTGAGGAGCGGTTAACAGGTCCCACGGGGGAAACGGAGGAAACTATAACTGGTTAAAGTCGTTGTTTACCACTTGCCACTACTCAGTTGTCCTGGGAATAGTTCACGTCTGTACGACAAGTCGGGCGGACATGGTTGCAGCTTGTGAGGGGCTGTATTTAGGGTCAGGTATACCTAGTCAAATTTCCAGAAAAAGGTCCAAAGTTTGCAGCGAGCGAGTGGGCGGGTCGCTGACCTTCACCAAAACACTGCGCCGCAGCGGGGTTACCGCCACGTCCTGCCTCCTGCAAGCTCGGACAATCTCCTGCCCGGTTCGTAAAACGCCAAAAGGCAGACTCCAACTCTAGTTCCTGTCTGAAAGCACGTGATGGTACTGGAGGTAACATCTGTTGGAGCGAAAGGGACTCCCGAGTTTGATGATGAGGTCACCAGGCCTCTTTGGCCTGAACTTCAAGTCTGCCTGAGGGTAAAGGCCAGTCGCTACTAATGCAACACACCCAGATCACTGACGGATTATTTTAAATGCATAAACGTGGACGAACACCTCTTCTGCATTGTTTACTCTGTGAAATAAAAGCTTTCACATCGGCGCATATCGGCAAACTTGAATACAGATGCCGAATATGTCTGTGAAAGGCTCAACACCGGCCAATATTTATGGCTAAAACCGATGTTTCGGCCGCGCTCTCGTTCAAGCTGAGCGTACGGGCATGACCCCATGGACCTGTTGGGGCACCGCCGTGAGTACCAGAAACCCACACCTTCCACTCAGTGGAACCAGTCAAAGCAGAGCGCTAATGAGCTGGCCATTTTTTACATACTTTGTGCTTTTGGTGTTTCCCTAAGGGGACACCGTAGTGGGGATGGCAGGAACCTTGGCCTTTGACCCCTTGGCCTCCAGCCAGCCTCCCTAACCTCTACGCCCCTCGGCCTCCTCTGTGTTTATCCAGCCAGGACTATAATTAGAGGAGGGGGAAGCCCATTGTTGCATCTTGACAGACCCTTGCCCGGGGCCCGAACACAGCTGGGTGCTTTGTGTTGGCACTGCCGCTTTCGCCAGGCCAGACAGTGCAGTGTTTACCCCCTGCCAGTCTGCTTACACTGCCCGGCCAGCCGATGGATGCGATGCCCACTTCTACACACTCACCCCGCCTGGTCTGGCCTAATGTTTGGCAGCCCCGCCGCCCGCCCTTACCCGACTGGCCCCTGACTGAACCCAAGAGCCCACTCCACTTTGCTGCCACTTTGCCACCAACAGTGTTGGGGCCTTGTCTGGTCAATTTAGATTCCATTCAATTACAGGATCCCAGAGGACGCAGAAAACAGAATTGGGCGGGGGGGGGGGGGGTGCTGTTTACTCTAATTCATGCCTAAATATAAAGTGGCTGGGAACACGAGGCCCCCCAGCTGTGCTCGGGAGCCGGTCGACACGCTACCGGCTATATTTGATCATTCTATGGCTCAGCTGAGCCTCTCGGTTTTGATGTTTGTCGTTCTGAAAATGCCCTCACTTGACGCAGCCTCTTGGTTTGACCCCCTGCTCCACAGGAAACTGTCCATACATCTACTACTCCTGTCACCAGTGTGATTTTCCTCATTCAGCGGATCAGGCCGCTCACACCGTCGCAGAGAGATGCTCTGACGGCGGCAAATACGAGCAGTAGAGGAAGAGGAGGGGAAAAGGGGGGTCGGTCTGCGCCGGGCCCTCTGAAGTCCACGTGCAGTCCTCAACAAAGCGCTGACCTGTCATGTATATGTACACAGTTTTTCCCCGCACTTCCTGTCTGGGTTCCTGTGCGAGCCTGTGCGGGACTGTTACACCTCCGACCTTTGTGTGCCGCGGCCGTCGCTCGGCCCGGCGAGGGCAGGAAACCCAAGAGTAAATCAGCTGCCGCTGTACTTGTGGCCGACTGTCTTTGAAGTGGTTTCGCCCCGTCTGACTTCTGCGCGTCGCGTCAGGATGACACCGCAAGGTGCCCCGGTGTTAGCGGAACACAGCTGCCTCTCTTCAGTTACAGCTTATCGAGTATCCGCTTTCTGCGCGGCGTTTGTAAAGTGTTGTAAATCATGCTCACACCTCTGCACACATCCGCTCTCAAGTCGGAACTATTTATTGCAGTCCAATAACGCGCCGTGTTCTCGGCCGCTCGACTTTCCCAGAAGCGACCCCCCCCCCCCCCCGCTTTCATCTCCACCCCGTCGTCTTCCACGTCCATACGCTGCGTTTTTTGGCAGCGCCTCTGGAACATGAAATCACGCCACCGGCTCTCGGGCCGGTAGGTGGTAGTTTGTCGCCGGGCCAGTGAGACATCTCTCCTTTCAAGTGCCGCAGTGTCGGCCCAGTGGCCACACGGGGCCTAAGCTCGCCGGCTTTTTCTCCCCCCCCCCTTTTCATCCTGCCCGCGCTCTCATGACATCAGCCCCTAAACCGAGAGGAACAGCGAGAGGGGTGGGGGGCGGAGAGCAGGAGGAGGAGGGGGGGAGTTAGATGGAAGGGAAAGAGATTGGGGGGGGGGGGGGGGGGGGGGGCTTGGCTTTTTTCTAAGAGTTGACGAAGGCTAATGTGTCTGGTTCGGTAAGTCGGCGGCTGGGATTTGAGAAGTATGCGACCCGTCCTCCCACACGGCGCTGCAGCCCGTGTCCGAGCGAGCCTCTTGGCGGGCATCGCATGTAAAACTCCCCGGTATGCGCTTGTTGTGTGTGGCCTGGCGCTGCCCTTGACCAGCTCCGTCTCTGAACTGCGATCAGTTCCACCTTAGACGCCGGCCAAAGACAACATTTCATCGCAGCGGAGCGTAACTGCGCCGCCGCTGCGAGGGCCCCCCCCCCCCCCCCCCCCCCCCCCGTAAAACAACTAGAGCGAACGAGAAAACTCTCAAGCTCCTTTATTGACATATCCTTCCAGGAATAAAAGCTTGCCACTTTCAAGTTTTTGCCAGGGGCGCGCACGCACACCCACACACACACACACACACACACACACGTAGCCACAACAAGTGTATCCTGTGTGGGAAGCTCCAGTCTTCTCACACACATACAAAACACAAGCCCAAAAAACCACAGTTGCCGTTGAACAATGTGAGTGGGCAGAGGAGTGTGTGTGTGTGTGTGTGTGTGTGTGTGTGTGTGTGTGTGTGTGTGTGTGTGTGTGTGTGTGTGTGTGTGTGTGTGTGTGTGTGTGTGTGTGTGTGTGTGTGTGTGTGTGTGTGTGTGTGTGTGTGTGTGTGTGTGTGTGTGTGTGTGCGCGTCTCTTGTGTCCTTTTTTTCTTCAAGTTGGCACCGTGGGTCGGCAGGCCCGGGCAAACAGCTGCTGCGTCTTAGTGCTAAGTGGCTTTTGGACTCCAACCGTGTCTGGCATGTCAGCCAGAGCTGCAAAGAGTGTGTGTGTGTGTGTGTGTGTGTGTGTGTGTGTGTGTGTGTGTGTGTGTGTGTGTGTGTGTGTGTGTGTGTGTGTGTGTGTGTGTGTGTGTGTGTGTGTGTGTGTGTGTGTGTGTGTGTGTGTGTGTGTGTGTGTGTGTGTGTGTGTGTGTGTGTGTGTGTGTGTGTGTGTGTGTGTGTGTGGAATGAAGGGGATGCATAAAGTACGCAAAGCCCTACAGGACGGTGTGTGTGCGCGTCTGAAGAAGAGCCGCTTTAAAAAAAAGAAAGAACGAAAGAAAGACACGGCAACAGACAGAGGAGTGTGATTCTGCGGACGACTGGCTCCGAGGGCCCTTGGCCAGCTTTCGCTGTCCTACACACTCAGGTGCGTGCTAGAGTTCGTCCCGGGGCCACGGCAGTGCCAGTGAGGTGTCATGTGGCGCGGCTTGTTGTAAAGAAGAATCACTGCGCCGGACTCAACTGGCTGCCGCGGGGTTTTTTTTCAGAACACTTCTGACGCAGCCCCCCCCCCCCCTTTTTGGCCCGTCAAAACGCCGTCTGATCTGTGTGTGTGTGTGTGTGTGTGTGTGTGTGTGTGTGTGTGTGTGTGTGTGTGTGTGTGTGTGTGTGTGTGTGTGTGTGTGTGTGTGTGTGTGTGTGTGTGTGTGTGTGTGTGTGTGTGTGTGTGTGTGTGTGTGTGTGTGCGCGCGCGCGAGCTCGTCGGCCTGATGCAGGACGAAGTACAAGGCTGGCAGATGCAGACAGCTGAATGACTCAATGTGCCGCTCTCTTCTCTTTCTCTTTCTGCAAAGACCTTAGTGAAGCACGAGCCTCGACAAAAGAGGGAAAGAAGAAAATTGCGGCACTTTTACACGCCGCGGTCTCGAACACTGTTTTGCTAAATTGCGGTGCGAAGGCCACAATAGCGATTGATTCACTACAGCGGCTTTTGTTCGATACAGGTGAAGCTTTGTGTTGTTTTTAAAGGAAATCTTTTCATAGCGGAGACATGAAGATGCCGAATATTGATAAGGCGATTTTCCCCAACGCTTAATTCTAAAAAAAAAGGAAAGATGGGCCTTCTTGCATCCTTTCACACTGGTTGTGTAAATCAAGGCGGCCGCAGCAGCAGCATAATGGAGGCAAGTGTTTGTGGCAGCTTCATAAAAACGTTGCTCTGCTCTGGGGGATGTGCGCATTTGATCAAATGTAAGGTTTCTAGAAAACGTAAATGTCAAAGGGCTTGGAGAATGAAGTAATTCTCCCAAACTTTCCCAGTTCCGGCTGCAATTTCACATGGTTTCTTGAGCAGCATCCACGATCACGGCACACTCATTGATGCAGAATTGCTGTCACAGTGGCGTCCTCGCGGTGCCGCGTTTGGGAATCAAAAAAAAAAAAAATAGAAATAGGTACAGGACTGAGACAATGAGCTTGTCCAGCTACAGTTTAGCCCTTTGCGGTTTGACGGGGTAAAAAATTGCACGCGCCTCATCACCCCCCCACACACACACACACACACACACACACTCACACACAAACACTTTCAAACACACACACACACACACACACACACACAAACACTTTCAAACACACACACACACACACACACACACACACAAACACTTTCAAACACACACACACACACACACACACACACACACACACAAACACTTTCAAACACACCTCAGCGTGGAGGGACGGACAGAGAGAGAAACTGAAAAAGAAACGAGGAGGAGGAGGAGAGAAGAAAAAAAAAGTGGAGAGAAAAGCTTGTGAAGTGCGCGGCACTCGAGGAGGGGGGGGGATGGGGGGGGGGGCTGCCTTTTGGGCTCTCCTTTCATGTTTGTGTACGCCTCAACTTGCTGATATTATCTTGGCCGCTCTTCCTGGCGGGGTGTCGGCAGAGGTTTCCACTGTCTCCCTCTCTTATCCCCCCCCCCGCCCCCCGCCCGGTCTTTAACGCCGTGCTGGAACCCTCACCCACCTTCCTGCTCCTCCGACCCCCCTCCCCAACCCCCCTGCAAAGAAAAAAAAAAAAGTCCCTCTCTTAAATCACCGCTTCACCACGTTTCACGGCGCTGGGAGGCGCCTGGGATCCGACTGCGCCGGTTTCCATGGTCACTGGGAAGCTCCTTGTGTCATGTGGCTCAAAGTGAGCCGTCCTTGGGCCGAATTACCCGGCTTTCAATTGGAGGCCAAATGACCATTATTAGACTTCACAGCTCGGGCCCCTATTTAGGGAGAGAAGAAAGGAGCCCCCGGGGACTGAAGACGAGGGAGGGAGAGACGGAGGGAGAGGGGAGAAAACAGAGGGAATGAGAGGAACGACAAGAAAGTAGGCACCACTGAGTTGTATCTTTTTATCCCCCTCCCCCCCCCCCCAACCCCATCCACCCCCTTACATCGATTTTTGTCTCTAATCGCAGTTGTTGTTTGACAGTCAGACACCAGCCGCCGTCTGTCAAACATGCTTCCAGAGAAGGACGGGGAGCGGCGCCGGGATCAAAAGATGAGCGGTGGAAAAAGTAAATCTCCGAAAAAGATAGAGGGCCAGACATCCACCCACGTCACCCAAAGCCCCGCGTCTTTTCTCCCTTCATCTCCGCCTAAGCCCAGTTGCTTTGTAAGGGGGGGGGGGGGGGGGGGGGGGGGGGGGGGGGGGGGGGGGGGGGGGGGGGGGGGGGGATGTGCCCCGTGTGAGTGAGGAATCCTCATGTCCCGCGCCCCGCCGCGAATGTCGCGGGCTGTGTTGTCTTTAAGGCCCGGGGCCCACGGCTTGGCACGGAAGCTGGAAACTGAAGCCCCCTGGTCCCCGCGCGGCTAATCTGATGCCTCTCGCGGCCACGGATGATTCCTCCGCGGGAGGGCTAGTGGGGGTGAAAATGGCATCCTGCTCCTGGGGTCCAAACTTTCTTTTATGCCCCGCCAGGGTTAGGCCCCGGCACAAGGGGATGGAGAAGAAGTGGGCCGCGTGTGTGTGTGTGTGTGTGTGTGTGTGTGTGTGTGTGTGTGTGCGTGTGTGTGTTTGCGCGCGTGTGTGTGTGTGTGTGTGTGTGTGTGTGTGTGTGTGTGTGTGCGCGTGACACTGGAGCTGCCCATGCTGTGGGACAGTGAGGTAATGGAAGAAGAGAAAGAGGAACGTGGTGGCGGGCGGGAAGGGTGAGGAGGGGGAATACACCGAACATGACTATTGTTTTTGGGGACCAGCACAACAATAGAATTTCCATGATACTTCTGGACGGTAGTTAGTCGTGGTTAAATGCCCCCTTTAAAATGATAGTTGTTGATTCCTTTAGATGTTCTCAGATGTGTATGGGGAGTGTTTCCATCTGTGATGGATCTAAGTGCTTTAAAACCATATTGAAGGATTTCATGTTGTCACCGTGGGGTATATGACGTGGCAGTGGGCGTATACTTATGGACCAATCCGACGGCCGAAGATACTGCACATGGACGACTTGTCGACTTTGAGGAGACAAACGTTGCGCCATCTTGTTGCCACGTTCTGCTCGAAAACCTGTTTTCAGGCCCGCACACTTCCTGCTGTGTTGTCGTCTCCATCGGGACACGACAAAAGATAAAAAAGAACAAGGTGTGTGTTGTGTTGGATGAAGAGATGGACGTGTACAGACCATTCAGACGGTTCAAACCATCAGAAAGAAAAGAGGATTTGAGGAAGAAGAAAAACACAGTGCGGTTTGTTTGATTCCCTGTTTTCCCGTCGACCCTCTTTTGACTCCTCAGGCTTTGTGTCCTACATTACTCGAAGGGGAACTCCCGCTCGTGGCTGCAGAGGGAGTCTGACGTGCGAAGTCTGGTCAATGTCGCCATCGATTAGGGGGTTTTTAAAAATGAGAAAGGGAAGAAAAAAATACGGAGGTGAGCTCCCCAGAACCTCGGCAGCCTCGGCTCGAGTGCCGCGCGCCCCCAACTATGACCAAACTGCATTGTGGGTAACGGAGTCGGCAGGTGTGCGGGATGAGAAAAAAAAAAGACGATATCGCCATTTCTGCTGCGTCGATTCTAACCGCTGTGTCCATCGTGGATCCTACAATATTAGAGGTGTGCAATGATAAATCAGTACCTTTTTTTTTTTTGAATCCCTGTCTTTTCATGGACCTGTGCTTCTGCTGCGCTCTCAGTCCCTCACTGCGTTCTGTCTCTCCAAACGCCTTGACCTCAGCGGATGTCAGCAAAGGACTGACGGCGAGTCCGAAAGAAATGGACGGAGCCATTCATTCCCCGGCTTCTTGTTTTTTTTTTTTTCTCCCTCCCCCAACACTTTTCTTTCGCCGTGTACATCTGCTGGAAGAAAAAACAAAAAAAACCCAGTAAACACCCAAAGGTTAAATCGGTCTCCTGTGCCGGTCCGCCGCAAGGACGACTGCACAGCGGGAGACAGGAGGTCCGGTAAGAAAGGAGGCGTTATGGAGGGGGGGGGGGGGGGGGGTTATAGGACTGAGTCCTGACCTGCGCTGCCTTGTTTGCCAAGGGAAAAAAAAGACAGGCAGCAGCAGCAGCAGCAACCCCCCCACACCCCCTCCCAGCAGCAGGATAGAGTATTACAAGAGAGAGAGGCAACAACAGCAACTTCTCTTTCATGCAAGCAGCGACACGGTCTGCTGAAGCAGCTTGAAGGCAGAGAGAGATTAGAGAAAAGAGCCGAATGACTGCAGGCGAAATCGAGGGGGGAAGGAGGGAGCGAGAAGTGGCCGCTCAGCAAAGATGCCTCGGCTACATTTGGATTACAGCACACACGCTCGCCCGGGTGAAGGGGGAGCCACTAACGCTGCCGCGTTGTCGAGTTTCACGAAATGTCAGTTAATCCTCGGCTGCACGTCTGGAGCTACGAGATTCGCTTCAGTCCTCCGGTTCCACGAGTGTGTGTCGCGTGGCAGGTAGTGGAAGGGCCGGGATTTACTTTGTTTAGGCCTGAAAAAAATGAGAGCGTTCATGTGGTGGAAAGAGGCAACTTTTCAAAAAAAAGAAAAAAAGAAAGTTTGAGCCCGATTAAAGGGGCAGTAAGCGATTCTAAAGCAATACACGCTTTGTAAAAAAAATCTGCAAATATTTCCTCACCGTCCGTCAGCTGTCGCTTTTGTGTGTGCGCGTTAAAAAGATAAATAAATCCAGGTTTACGGCGCAGCCCAGGTTCTGTAAATCAAAAACAAAAAAAAACATGGTGCGGACCGCACCGCGCAGCACTGCGGTTTGGGCCTTGTGGTTCGTGCGTCGGACTCCCGTCCCGGGGGTCGCGGGGTCGCGGCCCGGCCGGAGCAGTAAAATCACAACAACGACAAAGCGTGAGAGAGACGAGATTTCTCCAAAAGTGGCTTACCGCCCCTTTAACTGTCTCACTGTTGCCGGGTAGAGTTTCCACTCTTCGTCCAATCATCGACCGCCCGCCATTATTGTTTACTAACATATTCCGTGCCTGGCGGCAGACAGAATTGTTGAAAGAGATGTAGTTGCTCGTAAGGAGCCAATCAATTTATTCTCTAGCCATTTTATTGTGCAATCAGCATCGGTTTCATAATCACACGTCTGAAGCAACAATAAAAAAAGTGCGTATTGCCACTTTCATCAATAAATCTGTCGGCGCAGCTTGTGTAACATTTCACTCGCGCATACCTGCATAACTGCAGCCTGAAGCATATTTGTTCGAAACAATTCTCCATTTCATATGATGTATAACCGCAGTCATTGTGCGTCGGGCTCTGACCGCTGCCAAAAAACACCCGTGACCCACACTCCGGAGTGTTACCTGAATGCATCCTGTGACGAAGCGGACGAAAGACCAAAGCTGGATTTAAAAAGTAGCGTTTTCTCCCAACATCTGCTCTTCACTGTTCAGACGTTAGACATTATGGATGGTGCACGACCGTGAAATGATGGTTAGGAGAAAAAAAAATGGAACCTTCTGGTAAAATTTAAAAAATGAAGCATAGCGGAGGATTCAAAATGCATTCTCCTCTACTTCTCGACAGTCAGCGAGACAAAAGTTGAAGAACGAAAGGAAAAGAAAAAAAGTTCAGATTTGATCTTTCATGTGTCAGGAGATTTGCAGCAGACGAGGACACATCCAGCGCTTGTCCTGACTCGTTCCCCACGTTACCGCCCCCCCCCCCCCCCCCCCCCCCCCCCCCCCCCCCCCCCCCCCCCCCCCCCCCCCCCCCCCCCCACGACATCTGACGCCTCTCATCTCCTGAAAAATATGAAAATTCTGAATTTGAAAATGCCAGGCAAAGTTCCCTCTTGCATATCGGGGTGTTCCTCTGAGAGCCCAGGAGCAAAAAAGAGAAGAAGAAAAAAAAAAGGAAATCTTATATAGAAAATATTTTATTTATGTTTATATTTTCATATCAGACAAGTATGCATTCGTGTTTTCTTAACTTAGGGATTTTATCTGTTTCAATATCCACAGAAAAAACCTCCAATCCATCTCACTGCAGATAATCCAATTAACTCCCAGCAGTAATTTGTTTCTTCAAAGTTTTCCCATGGTTCATTTCTGACCAGGACTTCACAACATCACTTAGATCCAAAGCCGGCGCTGATGTTTAGACACCAGCCGGGAGAAGCAGCACTTAAGAACGTGGTATTCTTGTCCCGGGCCAGAGGGCGCTTTGTTTATTTTCCTGCGAATCACAAAGGACCCAGAGCCCGAACAACCGGTAAGAAAACAACATGGGAGGGGACGGAGAGGAAAAGGGGAGGAAATTTAATTAGCGGCTGTCCGTTCCTCCGGGCTCCCAGCGCCTCGGCCTCCGCAGGGCGGCTGGAGGAGGGACGACTCGACGGGCCCTTGATTAGTCTTGAGGCCTGCATCTGTCTTCGTCGTGTGTGTGTGTGTGTGTGTGTGTGTGTGTGTGTGTGTGTGTGTGTGTGTGCGTGTGTGTGTGTGTGTGTGTGTGTGTGTGTGTGTGTGTGTGTGTGTGTGTGTGTGTGTGTGTGTGTGTGTGTGTGTGTGTGTGTGTGTGTGTGTGTGTGTGTGTGTGTGTGTGTGTGTGTGTGTGTGTGTGTGTGTGTGTGCGCTTGCTGCTTATCGCATCAGAAGAAAGATGCTTCATTTTTCTCTTTTTTTTTCTTTCACCGTGAAAGGAATCAAACGAAAAGCTTTTTGAAAATAGCCTTTGTTCGGCGTCTCGGTGTTTCCTCAGAAGTCCTCCTTCGCGGCCACGTGATGACGACAAGCATTTAATTGTCTGGGGAACAATTATCTCTTTGTCTCCCTCGGTGAAGGCTTTCTGCCAGAACGTTTGTTTTCTCTCTTTCTTTCTTTCTTCTTTTTTTTGGGGGGGGGGGGTTCACAGCGTTTCGGCGTTTTGCCAAGAGAAGGTGATTTGGCCTGGCACTCGCGCAAAAGTCTGAGTCACTCTGTGTGTCTCTCTCTCCGGGGCCTTTCTTGAAAATGTGCTGGAGTAACACGTCACTTGAGCCTGAGGACGACGATGTGTAAAGTGTGACATGGGGGAGATGTTCAAAACTCCGACTGTGGGTTCAATCAGTTGAACGCTGTCTTCTGTACCGTCAAGAGGTTGCGGAGGGAATTTTCTGATCTCTCGTCTTGAGAAGGACAAGAAAACCGTCGCTCGGCTCGATCGCCGGCTTGAGTTTGGGCGAGGGGAGCCGGAGGAGCGTGAAGAGTGTGAGTGGGGGAGTGGGCCGCTCATCAAGATTACTAGTCGGATCGCGGGAAAAACGTTGGAATAATTCGGACAGTGTGAAAGTTACGAAGAACAGTATTGAACCCCGACCTCCAAACGTGTGGCACGTACTCAGTGTTCGACAAAGCGATGGACTGTGGAAGCCGTGAGCTTGCTGTTCAATAAAATGGAGATACATAGCGTATCCGGGTCAGGGTTTTTGCCGCAGCAAAGGAGGAAGGTAAACGTGTTTGTGGGCCGGAGACACTGTGTGTCGGCCTCACAATGAGAGAGTGCGAGAGGCTTCCCACCTCCCTGCCCGGGTTCTCTCGACTCTTTAATGGGGACCGGCCCTTTGCCAAGTTCCACTGGCAAGGCCTCCTCCTACACACACACACACACACACACACACGAACACACACACACACACACACACACACACACACACACACACACACACACACACACACACACACACACACACACACACACACACACACACACACACACACACACACACACACACACACACACACTTTGATAACACAATTCACTTGTATAATTCTGGTTATGCAATGGTCGGTGAATGGCCGCCCCACAATGTGCACTGGGGCAGAGACAGAAGTGGAGGGGGGAGGATGATGATGAGGTGAAGAAGAGGAAGAGAACAATGGGGGGTGGGGAGGAAGGGGGGGGGGGGGGGTGAAGATGGCAGACTCAGAATTACTTGAAAGGGGAGTCGACTTTGGGAACGTGGGCAGATGAAGGTAGGAGCTCTTGTGTGTTTTCCCGACTGATGGCAAAGTAAAGGCGTCGACGTGGCGACGCCGTTGTCTTCTACGTCAGAAGAAGACAACTCTCGTCTCCCCTGGCGGGATTAAACCGGTGGAAGGGAAGAGCCTCCGCCCACGGGAGCCGATTTTCCCACAGCGAGACGGAGAATCGAGAGTGCGTTCGTGTGTACGCGCACGCCGGCCCGTCATGAACGTTACACAATATAGATTTTTGTCTTTGCCGGAGAGTGAGGTGATTACATCCACTCTCAAATCTCTCTCTCTCTCTCTCTCTCTCTCTCTCTCGTGAGAGGCACCAACCCGTCGGCCTCTCTGTGAAAACACCGCATATTAATTCTGCTCCTCTTCAGTAGGATGAACGCAGCGACACCTGAGTTTTAGCGCAGAGACCAAAAATACATTTAGTTTTTTCGAAGTATCTGAGAAAGACAAACATGCAGGACCACGTATGTTGTGCTGCTTCAATCAGATATTAATCTGATTTCAACGCTTGAATGTTTGGCATATTTTTTCAACGTTACTATATGTTGTATCATTTACTGTTTACTTACCAATCGGATACAAAATCGCTCACTGCCCCTTTAAGAGCCAGGCGTTTCTCCTAGGAGTTGGTTGAGACCAAAACAAGAGCTGAAAGGTTACACTTGATGAGTCGGGTTAAAGAAACACGACCCCAAATTACTAACAATAATAATAATGTTGCATTGTGTCTGCTGGATGTGCAGCATCTCTTCCGTATCTGTTCCGTGTTCTTCCTCCTGCTTTTGGCCAAATATGCATTCATGATCTCCTGCACGTTCTGTCCGGCGTCCTGACCTAACCTGTTCAAAAGTTTGCGAGGGTGGAGGGAGAAAGAGACGACTTTATGGGACCAAGGTGCACCTGAGGAGGTTTTAATTATTTCTTTTTTACCTTTTGATTCCGAGGCCTAAACCTTGCGCAGGAGAGGAAAGAGGATTCATAAAGAAACGGCAGGATTAATATCAACGAGGTCACGCTGGTTCACGTCGTGCCCTCGATTAAGAAAATGGCGTCAGGACAGTTTCCACGTGCCCGCGGTGACGGGCAGAAAGAAAGTTCCTGTTTCGTGACACACAGCCGAGAGCGAACCGCCGGCGAGTCGGGCGTCGAAAACCAGTTGATTGCGTGTCACGCGGGCCGATGCGAAATGCGTCAGGTATCCGTAAACAAGGGCGACTTGTTGTGACAGATGAACGCTTGCCAGTCCCCAGCCGCCAGCGGAGCGTTTCAAAACATCAAATGGTGGCAGAGCGCGCGGGGTGACGCTTGATGAGCGGGCCAAAGGATTAAATTCCTGCGGAAATATGTCGAGGCCGACACGGAATGACTCCACGAGCGGAGAAAGGTACATTGTGTGCGGCGGGAACGAAGGAGGAGGAGGAGGAGGAGGAGGAGGAGCCTCCAACGTCGCTTTCATTTCTCTCTGCAGGGTGACGCACGCGGGCCACGTTGAGAACACACTTGATTTTATTTTAGCCGAATGTAAATAATGTTTTGGAACACATGCCCCGTCTGAGAGGGAGAGGGGGGGGGGGGCGACCACATATAAGGAAATCAATGGGAGAAAAGTATGCCTTTATCTTTTAATAAACCGTAAAGCCAGGAGGCAACATGAAATTACGGCATAATAGCAGTGGAGAGTCCTCTGAAGACTTAATTGCCTTAATTATAGCACTGCCGAGAGAGGAGGAGGAGGAGAGAGAAAGTATGGGCGCGTAAGAGAGAGAGAGAGAGAGAGAGAGGGAGTGATGGTGCGAGAGCCAAGACGTTGCAGGTGTAACCCGGGCGTGTCTTCTCCTGCTCCAGGCGCGCCGCGCGCCGCTCGCGGTGCCGAGTCCGTCCGAGGAACCCCTGGGTCGCACGCGAAGGGCGGCGCGGAGGGAGAGTCTCGCTGCTCCGGACGGGGTGAAAATGGTCTCTAACCCTCGGATCTCACAAGCTGGCAGGCTTTACTTAGGGATGCTAAACATAGCTTTCATGTCCCTCTGTGTCTAGACTGGATTCTCAGTACTGTGTGGACCTCGGCGTCCAGCTCAGGAGTGTTTGGGAGTTAATGTTGAGCCGTTTTCTTTTCTTCTTTGTCAGCGTGGATGACTGATCAGGCGCTCGTGCCGGGGGACCCCCCGAGATCAAGAATCATGAAACAGACTCTTTGGCCCTTCATGAGATATTCGTCCCCACAAACGGGGGACATTTGGGATGATGATGATGATGATGACGATGATGATGATGATGAGAGTGACATCATGAAAGAACGGAGGACGAGGGACCAACGTTCTCGAATACTTTCCCTTCTTCCCATCTATCTCGTCCCGTTCCTCCGGCCCTCCATCGCGTCCCTCACCCACTTTCCCTTTGTCACTCGAGTTTGTAACCTCGATTTTCTCGTCAGACGAAATGCTCCCTAAAGTTCAGGTCTTATGAAACTCATTCTTGCCGAAACCCCTTCGTGGGAAAAGGAGCGATACGTACAACGACTTGGGATTATTGAACATGGACCATGATGTCAAGTATGAAATAACACCAACAGGAGTAAATGTGCCCAAACTATCAAAAAGTAAAGTGATATGTTATAATAAATGATATCATTAGATCTCCAGGGGTCACCAGTTTAATCTGATGGGTCGCGGGGACAATGACCGAAAGATCAGATAAATGATTGATGATGAACGGCTCGAGGGGTAAATGTCTCTTTGGTGGAACGTGATAAAGGGGGATCATTGGTTTGAGTTTCTAACAATAGGCGAGATTACAGATTGTGACTCTTTAACGCAACAACAACAACAACAACAACAACACACCGCACTGGTCGTCTTTCGTGTCGGCAACCTCACACCGTCCAGTTTAACGGACTTTAGGAGATTTACGTGTCAACTTTGGCTCCACATTGACCAGTGATACAGCTGCATGATCCGATATGACTGTACTGTTACAACGGCAGCCTCTGACACTGGAGAGAAGTTCTGCAGTAATCTACTGTAGATTTGGCTTTTGTCGGCACTGGGGCAACAGTGAAAATTCCTTCCTTGATGGATTCAGGTGCCTCCATATGTCCACTAGGTTTAGTTCTCTTAATAAAGTGATGCAGCGCTCTCCTAGTTCGTGTGTGAGTGTTGTCCACTCCAGGGGACCTGTCTTTACTCGGGTCAAGAACACAATTGACCTCTGACCTTTTCGCCTGGGAGCTGTTCGGTCTCGATACGGAGCGTGCGTTTGCGGCATTTCTGAAAAGTTTGCACTGAGCTCCGTCTCGAAACAATATCTCCTCACACCGGGTGAAATCCAGTAGCCAGTTTGACTCCTCTATTTAGCAACGTGGTAAAAGTCTTTAACATTGTGGGGAACATTGTCATGAAACAAGAAATCTGTATCCGTCCTTTGGAGTCCGAGGTTGTATTTTTATTTCTCATGGGGGTTTGGGAAGGAGATGCGTCATGTGTACTTTATGTTTTATTTCGTCAAGAGAGCCAGTTTGCCTGTGGCTGCATTTTTGTCGTCGCCAGGCAAGTCCCTGCACTGCGGCGTGTAGTAAGGCCTTGCCCGAGTAGGAGATTCTTTAGGAGGAAGATCTCTCTCTCTCTCGCTCTCTCTCTCGCTCTGCTCAAAGCGTCTTAC
The DNA here is from genome assembly GCF_022379125.1 of Scophthalmus maximus. Classification (NCBI taxonomy): domain Eukaryota; kingdom Metazoa; phylum Chordata; class Actinopteri; order Pleuronectiformes; family Scophthalmidae; genus Scophthalmus; species Scophthalmus maximus. The sequence continues at coordinate 4,333,230 of NC_061533.1, read as the reverse complement.
CGAGAGCTATTAATTATTAACTGGGGGAGCCGAACATCAAAGCAGCAGACTTGCGCTGAATCAAATGGGGGCCGGAGCCTGGCGGAGAAGAAGAAGAAGAAGAAGAAGAAGAAGAAAAAAAAGGAAAAAACTGGGTGAGAGGGGAAAAGCCGAGCCGAGATCCGGCTTTTGAACTTTTTTTTTTTTTTATCCGAGGCACAAAAAAAGTAGAAGGAGGGCAAAAAGTAAAAAGTGTAATGTTGGTTTACGTTAGAAAGCAGGCAGGCCGAGGAAGAAAGAAAAGAGGGAGAGAGAAGTTGCGAGAGCTTGGTTTTATGTTCCAGTTTATTAAGATCGATTAGTTAATTAGGAGTTAAAAAAAAAAGAGCTCCGAAAGTCAGATTCATGAACAACTTTAAAAGACCAAAAAGGGGAGAAATCAAATTGACATGTTGCTCGTTCCCTCCCGACGCTGGTTCACATCCAGAGTGGTGTGCCGTGGTACTGTACCATTTGCCCAATTCATATCAAAAGGCCTTTTGTCGCTCCGCTCCTGTTCTCCTCTCCTGCTGAAACTTGTCCGTGCCGCGGTTCGTCCCGCCGGGAAAAGAAATCCAGATGTGTGTTCGTGTCTCAGGGTCACTGTTGACTCCCGTCAGTGACGGACCTCTGCTTGTCTCTCCCTGGTCGAGGGGGGAAGCCGACCGCCGGTTGGTGCAGTCCAGTCCGAAAACTCGCTTGAGCTTCACATGCTACTTCCTGGAAAGTTATATTTAAGCATTAACCCCTTTCTGAGACTGAAAATACACACAGGAAGTAGAAGAGAGAGAGAGGGGGGGGTGCAAGTAAAATCTCAGCTAGAAAACTGGATGTGCCACTTGGTGCTCATCCACCGTGCGAGACTTCAGGGAACCGGCTCTTTGACATGAGGCAGACGGCGGCTGCAGAGTGACGGACTTCAAATCATCCTTTAAAAAGAAAATGTAGAAATAATAACACATTCACACATCAGATTTTAAGCGTGCACGAAAGGAGCAAAGAGGCGCACACATCGGAACGACCGTTCGACTCACAGAGAAGAGTCGTCGCCAGCTGTTTGGATTGTGTCGTTCTTTATTGTAAAGAAAATGTTTTCCTCTTCATATCATAATTTGAATAGCTTATGGGGCTTTTGGAACGGTCGAGAGAAGTAAAGATAGGAATATACAGATTCTGTCATACACAAGTTTATGGGACGTTCAAAGATTTTACGTTATTGAGCAAGTGTAGATAGTTTCTTCTTCTTCTTCTTCTTCTTCTTCTCGTCTCACGGAACCTCTCAGTAGAAGTGTTTGCGATGAAAAAGTCTTTCGTATTCGGACAAAAGATGCAGAGACTTTGCTCGACGTCATAGCAGGGCTGCAGAACTAACGATTGTTTTCATAATCGATGAGTCTGGCGATTGTTTTCTCAGTTAATCGATGAAGTTGTTTGGTCCATGAAATGGACCCAAATCATCAAGAGGATTTTTTTCGTCCGCAAACCAGAGATTTTCAGTTCCCTGTCACAGAGTTGATAGCCGATTCCTCAGAAAGTCAACGTGACGCCACGCACGCCCCCTCCCCGTCCTCTCTGCAGCGGCGACGCTCTCCAGCCACTCGGCAGCCGAGTCGAAGCAACTGTACGCCGTCACTTTCACCCCCCCCCCCCCCTTCCTCTTCCTCCCTCCAGTAATGAAGAGCGCTGGCGAGAACCCAAGGGTCACTTGATGATACCAGGACACGACCCCGGCCACGCTCTCTTTAGATCGCGTGGTGCACACGTCAAAACGTTTGTCTAAAACAGGGGCGGCGTGCATTAAAGTGGGCTGAGAACAGGGGGTCTGAGGGGAGGCAGGAGTTAAGATAAAGGAATCGGGGGGGTGGGGTGTTCTGATGAGGGGGATAACAATTTGGTGGAATGAAACAGACTCTTTGGCCCTTCATGAGATATTCGGCCCCACAAACGGGGGACATTTGGGATGATGATGAGGATGAAGATGATGATGATGATGATGATGATGATGATGAGGATGATGAAGATGATGATGATGATGATGTTGATGATGATTAGAGTGACATCATGAGGAAACGGAGAACCAAGAACCGAGAGACCAACATGTGCGTCCTAACAAAAGTCACCGGTGGCTTGTTTACTTCTCAGCGGCTCATTCCAGATGAGCCGCTCTCGCCGTCACACTCGGGCAGAGAACTCCCTCTAGTGGCCGGAGTTTGAATGTTTAAAAAAAAACAACCTTTTTGTCCTGGGGGGGAAGTTGACAATGTGATCATACTGTGTTGCTGGATAACACGTCTGAAAGGGTCACCGTGTTGTGTGTTTGCAGGCCAAGCGAGCGGTGCAGCGGGGAGCCACGGCCGTCATCTTCGACGTGTCGGAGAATCCGGACGCCATCGACCAGGTTTGTACACACACACACACACATACACACACACATACACACACACACACACAAACACACACATACACACCTGGAATGACCCTGGCGTTCAACTAATCTTTTTGACTTCTGGATAAAGCGCAGCAGCAGGCCCTGTCCTTCTCACTGGCTGTGTGTGTGTGTGTGTGTGTGTGTGTGTGTGTGTGTGTGTGTGTGTGTGTGTGTGTGTGTGTGTGTGTGTGTGTGTGTGTGTGTGTGTGTGTGTGTGTGTGTGTGTGTGTGTGTGTGTGTGTGTGTGTGTGTGTGTGTGTGTGCGCGTGTGTGTGCGCGTGTGCGTGCGCGTGTGCGTGCGCGTGTGCGTGCGTGCCGTTGGTACAGACAACGATCTTTCTATCTTTAGTTCAATGTTCAGACGCTCGCTCAACCGTCCCCGGGGCCTTTTGAGCTCGAGTTGGCGTTACGGAGGAGGAGAGGAGTGCGCTCTCCTCCTCTTCTCGCGCGGACTGAAAATGGATATACAGGTTCAGCTTTCACTAGACCGTGACCCAAACTCTGTTGAGCTCATAATTGCACAGGTAGCGCCGCATTACTTCCACCCCCCCCCCCCCCCCCCCCCCCCCCCCGATCCCCCCCACCCACCTCCCCCCCCCGAGACCGTGAATCTGTCTTTTGAGTAACACATTCTGGAGGCTGCAGCAAAGAACAAAGTGTAGTTCTTGTCACACACACACACACACACACACACACACACACACTCGCATTCCTCCTCCTTCCAGTCTTTCTGGCTCCTTGTGTCTTTGGTGTTTACAGGTATATAATACGCCATAGTTGCTCCTCTGAGCGCCTTTTGTCGCAAGAATTCTCCTGTGGTATTCATCCTCGCCACGCCAGGCCCAGACTTGCAGGTTTTTCCTTTTTTCCCCTCCCTCCCTCTCTCCTCTCCTCTCCTCTCCTCTCCTCTTCTCTCCTCTCCTCTTCTCTCCTCTTCTCCGCTGCCGCTGGGTCGTAAAGCGCGTAGCTGAAGAGATAAAAGCGATTGCGCGGAGACCACATGAAAGGCCAGCGCCGGGCGGTTGTGTTAAATTCCCCCCGAGAGGCATTTCCAGTCGGAGCGGCCCGATCAGCACAGACAAGGACCCACAAGGCCGAGGGGCAGGGAGGGAGGAGCCACGGGAGCGTGGAGTTCCTGCGGCCAAAATTAGGAGCGAGTGGACGCGCTTGACCTCCGTCTGTTTAACGCGAGGCCGGATGCGTCTACGGCGGCTCAGATAGTTTTTGTTGAGGGAAAAATTATTGTTTTTTGACATCCCTCCCAGTTTATGCTTACATTTCTATGTACGGCCTTTTTACTGGTGCATTGTTTGTCAGTGGCCCGGCCAGAGTCTCGGCGGAGTCATTCCTCAAAAAACGGCGGCCCCGACTCGAGCGGCAGATCAAAAAGGGGTTCTGGTTTTTTTCCGCGTCTACACTTTCAAAGCCAGGACATACGATATTTCACTGGGGAACATGACGACAGCAGGAGAAATAGAAAACGCGAATATCCTCGGTATTTCCCCTGGGCTCTTCGAAAATTACAGATTCCGAGCAGCAGGCGACAGGGCACAGAGCGAGAGACGAGGAGGAGGAGGAGGAGGAGGAGGAGGAGGAGGGAGGGAGGGAGGGAGGGAGCCAGGGCCGCACGATTCATCCCACTACTTCCTCCTGCTCCCTCCGGCAAACTGCGACCACAGTTTCCACGTCTCGAGCCTACGGGTCATTTTCCCCCAGTTGGTAAAAGGAGAGAGAGTTCTGCCTTTTGTATGTCCAGACAGTTCACATCCATTAGGTCGGTCGTTCCTAAACTTTCTGCCTGATGTGACCTTAAAGTTGAGCAGAGTCTATTTGCGGAAGTCTCACTTTCACCGAGGAGTGATTTTTAAGAGTTGGACACTTGAATAAGAGAGAATAATAATCCTTTTGCTTATTGGACACGATGTTTCGAAGGCTTCTGATTGAGTTTGCGCTCGTTGTGGCCTATGACTCCGATGGTCAGAGTTGTAAATATGTCTTTATAAGTTTTCAAGTCTTATGGGCCAGGAAAATGGGGATTGAACCCCCGACCCGCTGGTTAGTGGCCGGCTGCCTGTCTGTCTTTACCTCCTGAGCCACAGTCGATCACAACGTGTGTTTATTTTTTACCTTGTATATCAGGTAAATATTAATTTATTTCCTTTTTATGGTCCATACGAGACTTAAAGAGGAAAAAACTTTTTGTATCAGAACTGTTGTTTGTCTTTTTCTCTCACCTTTCATCTGTATTGTATAGGACAAATTATTTGTGTGTGTGTGTGTGTGTGTGTGTGTGTGTGTGTGCGTGTGCGTGTGTGTGTGTCAGAGACTAGGAGCAGTTGTCTACTTGTTGTCAGACTGGTTGTCATAATGACAATGAGAGTAATAGTGACACTTATGGACGCGGTGACGTCTTGAACATCAGCGTTAACGACTGAAGCTCCAGCAACAATGCTAATGATGATGATGATTATGATGATGGTAATTCATAATAGTAATGATAATAGTTGAGTAAGTAGCAGTGGCAGGTCTGGATCCTGCAGCTCTGACAGAGAGGGAGAAGCACAAACGATGGGAAAAGAAAGTGAATGACCTGGAGCAGAGTGATATAAATACATGGGGGGGGGGCCGGGGGCCGGGGGGGTTGGGTACCACCGCTTTATCATAATGTATTTGATAATGAATTTTTTAGCTATTCGCCTTGTTGAATATGAAAACTTGAAAGCCGAGCGGTCAAATGGAAGAAAACTGAACCTAATTGGTGTAACGACCCTTTAACGAAAGGGCCGTTTTATCGAGCAGGTGAACGAGTCCAATGTCGTCCTGTCGCCGGTGTTATGTACACCTGTGTTTGACGCGTGTGCACGTTTTTCTACTCCTCTCCGCAGCTCAACCAGGTTGCCGAGGATCCCCTGAAGCGGCCGGTGGTTTACGTGAAGGGCAACGACGCCGTGAAGCTGATGAACATCGTCAACAAGCAGAAAGTGGCCCGCGCTCGGATCCAACATCGACCACCGAGGGTGAGAGCTCAGACTGAGGAGCGTGAGGGCGAAGCTCGCGCGCTCGGGACAAAGATGCGGGGACAAGCGGGAATAAAATTCCAGCTGCGAAATCCGACCCTTTGCCTCTCTCCTCCTCCTCTTTCGTCCTTCTTCTTCTTCTTCTTCTTCTTCTTCTCAGTGCTGCGAGAGATTAATATCGGCCATTCAAAGAGCTGTTTGTTTGCTCGGAAATATTCGATAAGAGACCAACACGCTTTGAGGTGAAGTAACTTGACATAATGGAAGGCCCCGGAGACGGGGACCTGCGATCAGGGGAGGAGTGGGAACAAGCGGCTCTTCCTCACCGCGCTCTTCTTCAGCACTTGGAGACGTTTTTGATTTGATAGAGGAGATGCTCTAGTCGTGTCTGCAACTGTGCAGTCGGGCGGCGAGGGATCCTCTTCTCTTCTCAATAAAGCCGTCAGCTTGTGAAATATCAAAAGGTTACGAAAAAAGAAACCTCTATCTACTGTCCGACCAGGAGTCCAGAGCCGGAGGAAATTGAATTTTACATTTTACAAATTTTCAGAAACAGGAATCGCGATGGGTCGACTTATCGTTTCAACTCTGCCCAGAGAATCGCCTCGTTTGTGTCAGCGGAGTAGACCACCGACGGTCATGAATCCACACAGCGAGAAAAGAAAAATTAATAATCAGTCGCACGTCCATTCCAGAAAAAGCTTTTTCTCGTTTTATTTGCCACAACGTTTAGAGGGAACAGAGCGGTGACGACGGTCCGCAAACAAGCAAAAGAATATATAATCCAATATCCTGGTTCAGATAAAAACATAACAGACCAACGAGCTGCTTGTGAAAATGATTTTTGACAAATTGTGTGTTTTTCCCTCTGCCCCCCCCCCCCCCCCCCACCACACAGCAGCCCACGGAATATTTTGACATGGGCATCTTCCTGGCCTTCTTCGTGGTGGTGTCGCTCGTCTGCCTCATTCTACTCATCAAGATCAAGCTGAAGCAGAGGCGGAGCCAGGTGAGTGTCCCGAGTACACGCGCGGTTTACTGTAAATCCACTCATTCTCCCAGCGTGAGTCCCGTAGGACCAAGGTTACATGCGCCTCTTACACGGGCAGAAAAGAAAACGCCCAAACGCACGATTTATTTTTCCCGTCAACGCGACCCCCCGGATGGATTAAATATTGTTTTTACATTGCTAATATTTTTTGAATCCAATTTGACTGCAAACATTGGACAAAAGTCGATCATAGAATCAAAGATTTTTGGATTTCTTGAGTCTCCCCTGCACAAGATAAAAGTCCCGTATGTTCCGCGTTTCTTCGAGCCTGCGATGACGGAGACGTCCGTGCCTCTCTCCCGTCGCCGTCTCGCCGACCGGGATTAATCCACCACTATCAATCATCTAGTTGCGAGTCAACACTGAAGAGAAGAACCGCTCCAGTTGAGTTCATCATCGCGACGCACAGCGACGTAGCGGCAGTGGCCGCTATGAATCCCTGAGGCTTGTCACACACGCGTTTGTCGTTTCATTGAATCCCCCAACAAGTAGTTCTGCACGTGTCAATATAATAAGAAAAAAAAGGATGGCAACACGAAACGCACATGATATGGATGAACGGGGCCGGAGGAGCGGAGCCAGGGGACAGTTGTTGCTCAGGCGTCAGTCAAACATTGCAAAATAAAAAGCAGGGCCTTTCAAAAAGGGAAAAGTCGCAAATCACGACAACATCTCGCCAACGCTGTCGTGCACTTTTTGAGGGACGTTGGCTTAAAAAAATCATCATCTTTTAACATCTGGGTTTTGCCGTGCCACCCTCCACTTGCCCATCGGCAGATATTCCCGCTCTGACCCCGCCTCTCCCCCCTCCCCCTCCGCAGAGCTCCATGAACAGAATGGCCATCCAGGCTCTGGAGAAGATGGAGACTCGCAAGTTCAGGGCCAAAGGGAAGGGCCAGCGCGAGAGCAGCTGCGGAGCCTCCGACTCGCTGAGCAGCAGCTCCACCTCCGACTGCGCCATCTGCCTGGAGAAGTACATCGACGGAGAGGTGAGAACCAAAAGCGGCGCCGGCGCTGGTGTGACCGCCAACGTCTGTGGCCTGATAGCCTTAACCTATATATTTGTCATAGAACAGAGTCCAAATCAGCAGAAAATCTAAATCTGTGCATTATTCCCTGAGAAATGATGTTGCGTAGTTAAAGGAAAGTGTTTAAGTTGCCTCAGGATCAGACATTTGAATGGGTTCTTTCCAAGCCCAGGCCTCATCCGTCCACCATGTGTCGGTGGAGGTGGGTCTAGTAGTTTTTGCACAAGCCTGCTAAGAAAATACCCAGACCCAGATGAAATCATAACCTCCAAAAAACCTCCGCTTATGAAAACATAAAGACAGTCCCAAGTATGCATACACATTACGATCGAATCGCGCTCACGTTTTCCGCACATATGTAGCCAGGGAATAACATTTGAAGAAAGTCAACAACGCAAAATCAAGTCGGAAAATAACTTTAATATTTAATGGCACAATGAGCATGTTCAGTTTTTTTTTTTTTTGCCCCCCACTGTAAACTGTGCCAGTAAACAGTGAAGTCCACCAGCAGGTATGGACACATCAAATTTGAGCTGATCCTTTTTTTTTGTAATACAGATCCTCTTAGAAATAATTCAAATGCACGAGTGATAATTTGCTTTAAAGCAAGTGAACCGCGTGGGAGTCGAACGTCTCCGCTCCGGCAGCGCCGCTGCCGCAGTCAATCTTCACCCACTGAGCTTTGTTTTTTTTTTCACGCTCACACTCTGCAGACATGAAACACGAGGCCGCTGACGCGGACAATGGAATGGAAGTTCCCCCGATGTGCTCGGGGGGCTGCGGCCTTTCGGCGACGTTCTTTCCGGCGCCTTTTCTTTTTCCCCGATGTTTAGCTCTAGTCCTAGTCGAGCACCTGGAGAGATAACGGTACCCATGGTGCACCGGCTTCCTGTTTTTCCCCTCCCCCGGTGTGGCTTTCTTTTAATTCTTAAAAGCAGTCATTGTCAAATTATGTGTCCTAATCTTGGGGACTTTTTCAGGGGTTTCCTGTAACAGCGTTGCTCATCCTTGCTCGCGGACACTGTTGGGCAGGGGGGGGGGGGGTAGCTGCTGGTGTGTGTGTGTGTGTGTGCGTGTGTGCGTGTGTGCGTGTGTGCGTGTGTGTGTGTGTGTCTTCGGTAGAAAAACACAACAAAGCCTGGCGCCAGGATTGCACAGAGGAAGTGGCGATGTATAAAAGACTGAATGGCATCAAAGCGTTTTGTTTTTTTTTTTAGCAGTGAACCAGTGAGCAACAAAAACCTCGGGTGGAAAATAGCCCGAAGATGAGTCACAATTATAAACCGCAGAGTCGAGTATTCATGGCGGTGCCGGAGCCCTTGACTGGAAGAGAATATTAAAAATCCATATTCATTGTGCAGCTCCTGCTTTTGTGACTTTGGGGGATTCCTCCCTCGGAGCGCAACCGTGGCATTCTCTTTCAAGTCAACCCCTCGAGAGCGAGAGACTGTTTGTTTTGTTTTGTGGACAAAATTGTGTTTGTATGTAGTGTAGCGTTTTATTTTTGGGCTCGATTTAGACGTCAACACATCATCGCCACCGCACTTGACAGCTCTGCGTTGCTTTGCCGCCACCTGCTGGATATTCGGTCACGCTATTGAGAAATTAAAAACAATGTTAGTTTTTCCATTAGGGGGAAAACATTGAGTTAATTATAAAAAAATGACTCTAATTTACTACATAATGTGCAACTATACCTTTAATTGTTACCCACAGTAGTTGGTGTAAGCGCTGAAACTTAACTGGACTGTTTCATAGAAACGCTGCAGGATTGTTTTTGATAATTGTATTTGATCTGTTGAATAAAATTAAGAAGCTCCAGTTATTTTTTTTATATTGAAACTATAATGTCCTTTTATAAGGTGCTACTGAAGAGGATCAATGATCCTAAATTTCACAAATAAATAAGGTGATCAAATTATCAAGGAGATCTAAATTATTAATCCCCAGTTATTAAGTTTTTTTTTGTCCCTCCCGCTGTAAGAAGACACTGTCGACCTTCTTAAATTGTCTCATTTTCTCTATTTTAAGTACACAAATTACAAATGTTGATTGGAAATTCTTTTTAAAATTCTAATCATAGTAAGGTCATCAAGAAAAACAAAGCACAATAATTTGATATGTTGTCAAATTATGATTCTATTTGCCGTTAATGTATTAACTGATATTGTTACTGTACAGGTAAAATTAATCTTAATTTTTTTTGCTGTCTTTCCCCTACAGGAGCTGCGGGTTATTCCCTGTGCTCACAGATTTCATAAGAAGTGCGTCGACCCCTGGCTGCTCCAGCATCACACCTGTCCGCACTGTAGACACAACATCATCGGTGACTATTTTACTTTATACTATACATATATTTCACTGATGGTTATTAAAGACCTGCTCGTAATGTCACTTTTCATTCGCAAGATTCTGAACGTCACATTATTTCTTTACTTTTTTCACAGAGCAAAAGAAGGGAAATCCAGGAGCCGCATGCATGGAGCCCGGCAACCCAGTCCACAGCCGGCAACGGGTGGTGCTGCCGGTCCATTATCCGGGCAGGGTGCACCGGGCGGGCCAGGTGACCGCCTATCCGACCAGAACCAGCATGGACCCCCACGGCAACGCCATCACGGTGCTCACCGTGGACCAGCACCCGGACCCTCAAGGCCTGTACCCGCCGCAGTCGACGTCCGCCTTCCTCCGGAGCTACCACCCCGCCCTCCACCTGGACCACTCGCTCAACCCCCACCACTGCGGGTTGGAGCACCGCGGACCCCCCGCCTACCCAGCGCAACCGCACCACGCTGCTTTCAAACGGCCCAAGTTCCACGGCCGCAACTTTTCCCGCGCGGCCTGCTTCTCGCAGTACGAAACTATGTACCAGCACTACTATTTTCAGGGCTTGACTTTCCCTCAACAGCCCGAGGGCGGACAAGTGCCTGCGGTGGCAGGACACCTTGGTGGTGGAGGAGGAGGGGCCCACAAGGGCCACCACAGCAGGGCCTTTCAGCAGGGGCTGTTGTACCCCACAGTGGTACACATGGCGCCCGCTTCGTCGTCGAGGATAGGCGACAACGGCAGCACTTCTGGCCTGAGCTGTTACCACGGCCACCGCTCCGTGTGCAGCGGTTACCTTGCCGACTGCCCCGGCAGCGACAGCAGCAGCAGCAGCTCGGGCCAGTGCCACTGCTCCTCCAGCGACTCCATGTTGGACTGTACCGAGGTCAGCAACCAGGGGGTGTACGGCAGCTGCTCCACCTTCCGCAGCTCGCTGAGCAGTGACTACGACCCGTACGTCTACCGGAGTAAGAGTCCGTGTCGGGGCTCCGCGGGGGAAGCGGGCGCTGCAGCTTGCACCGCAGTTCCTGCCGAGGACGCCTCGTCCCACGCCCCCTCGGGACATGACTGCCTACAGCTCCCTCCTGGGGCTTCGGGATATAATTCGGGGGACCACCTCTCCAACTGCAGCTTGGAGCCCAACTACAGCAGTCGCTCATCACTGGAACCCAGGGAGAACAACAACACTAGCACTACCTCAGCCGGGGCTCCGGAGGCCACCGGCGCGGACAGGGGGAAAGGGACACAGGAGGAGTCGGGGGAGATCGGGGCAGCGGCCTGTAGCTGCTGCTTCGAGGTGCTCCCCCCTAATTCGGAGTGCAAAGGGCAGGACTCGGACCAAGCGGGGCCTCTGGCCTCGGGACGGTGTCAAAGGGCGGTGGAGTTTCCGAGCTCCGCCTCCAAGAACTACTTTGCTCCTGAGCACATGTGCCCCCCCTCGGAGCAGGTGAGCTACGAAGGGCTGCCCTGCTGCTTCTACAAAGAGATGAAGGTCCACAGGGCGGCGGCGGGTCGCTACGCCGAGGACTACGCCGTCAATGTGCAGTATGCACACGCAGACTCGGAGATGTGCACCGGACAGGGCTGCTGTGAGCTCAACCAGAGGATACCCATAATTCCCGAGGACACGGACTGTGAATCGGGCACAGGAGCCGCCGAGGCCAAGAACAGTTTACTGCCCGTCAGTGTCACGGTGGAGGCGGAGGTGCGACACGAGCCCGGCGAGGGTTACTTCACCTCGGAACAGTTTAGAGGTCAGCCATACCCTCGGGAGGAGGAGACCAGGGCTTTGTTCCACCCTCGGCTCTCCGCGAGCCCCGCTGCGTTGGGAAGCAGTACATCGACACATGAGGGAAGTCTGGGTATATGAACTTGAAACCCGAAGGGGGGAGGCACAGTCTGAAGTATGTATTTGGTACCGTATCAGTCAGTCAATCATTGAAACCCTCAGTTGCCTTGTTTCTAACCTTGCTCTCTTGAGCGCTGAATGTTATCATCTTAGATTGTGTGGATTTCTACTGAAATGGCCCGTCGTTTCCAGACGTAGCGTATCAAGTTCATTCCTGTGGCCACGAAAAACGTGTGGCGAGGCGATGCCGCGGAGCGAGAAAGGAGGTTGTTAACCGAAACCAGAAGTAGGGTTTGGCGTCGGTGCCGTCAAGGTTTAGCTTCAGCGGGGCCCCATTTCTTGAGAGATCTTTTTTTCCGTCAAGAACGATCTACGTAGACTCCCCGTCTTTTGTGCGAGACCTAGGAATCTGGGATTTTCTTTGTACTCTACGAAAAATAAAAAGTACACTCTTAATTCACCAACATCCGCATCTACATCATGTATACATCTTGTATATGTGCGCACATGAACACTGACTGCCTATAAAAGCTTCAACCACCAACTCAGACAGGTTGTATGGACATAGCTATACCAAAACAGAAAGACATGATTGTTGTTTTTTAAAAAACTTTTTTCAAGAGCAGGGAAATGGGTCTACGTGTTGGTGACCCTCTCTCTTCGCTGTGCAGAAGAAGCTATATATATATATATATATATATATATATATATATATATATATTACAGGAAGAAATAAGAAAATGCATAGAAATGTGAACGCAAGGCTGACACTGGTCTCTTATTCGATAATGATACACAGAATTTGTTTTTATGCATTTGCATTTCTCTGTCCAGTCGTGGCCTAATAAACCTGTGCGAGATGTGCCAGAGCAACATGAAAGCCTTACGCCGGCGGTGAAACTATTTTTGTTGCAATATCTAAAAGACACCACTGCCTTTGGTCGAACTCCAGACCAAAGTGACAAGTGTTGTGTTGTGTCGGGTAAAAAAAAAAGCACGCAGGTTTTTCTTCAGGAGCGAGGAGTGTAGCACTCCAACCTCGCGTTCGGAAGCCCTTAGAAGAGAAAGTGTTGTTGTTTTTTTGCTGTCACTTACCCAATTTCCTCAATGAGGCTAATAGATATCTATTAAAAATAAAATAAAAAAGGTTCTTCTTGCATGTATCAAAAAGGCCAAAGGAAAGTAGCTGGAAAAAGACTCATAATTCATAAAGGGTTCCTTATCGTACTGTGACTTTTTTTTTTTTTTTTTAACAACGATGCAGTTATCCACAACACAATGTATTCGTTTTGAATCCTATCATGCCGTGCATAATACATACTCGCAATATCAATGCTTTGTCATTCATGCCTTTCTGTTTGTCCTACAGACTGTTGTTGTTTTTTTAAATACTGTTTCTATGAAATATACACATTCTCAACGCGGAGGAGGAGGAGGAGACCCTTCAGAAAATAACCCTATTTATAAGTTAACCCAGTGCTGTAATCAAGTGAGAATCTAATCTTTGCCTTTTGCATAGAGATATGTACCTACTGCAAATATAACATTTTGGGGTACTTGAGTCACTATTTAATTTTTTTGTTTTGTTTTTTTGTCATTGTTTCTAGCACTTAAGAAGATTAAAAATGTGTACAAAAATTAATATTTTTTAATTTTCTAAGAGTATAATTATTTTCTGTCATTACCATTACAAATGTTTTTTTTGTTTTTTTTTAAAGGCTAGAAATCAATCTTGTGTATATTTCTGTACCTGTATAGCAAAAACACATTTCATAAATGGAAATATGTTCTCTGAATATTTATTTACTAATATATTTATCTTTTAAGCCATGTCTTATGTTCAGAGTGTATAAAACGTTTTTGACTTATTTGGTTGCTTTTCGTTTTGAGAGAGAGAGAAAAAAAATCACTAACATGAGACTTTGTATATACATGGTAATTGCACACAAGACGATTAAATCTTCTCTGACCAAAAAACTGATTTTAAAAACTTTAGTACCGTACAGTTTTGTAATTAAGGTGTACAAAGATCTGTAAAATATACAGTTTTATTCAAGTAACTAATGTTGTGCTGTTCTCCTTTCCGTTTCTTTGCAGTCTACATTGAGATGTTTTATATCATATAGATACAGATATACGGGGGTGTACCACCAAATCTGGGCCCTATACATAAGCAGTCCCTGTGGGACTGTTTTATTAACATTTATGATACTGTGTGGTCTAATAGTAACTAGCTAGCTAACTCCTACTGTATTCAGGTAGTCAAAGTTGGGACCCAGACTTTACTTTCTTGAGGGAAGACATTACAAAGTCACCGGTCAGTAGATTAGCTGACAGATTCTCATGCTGAGTCGTGATGGTAAGAGGTGAGAGTGCCCCTCAGAGAACCTCCACTAATTTTTGGCATACACAGTTCAGTCTCTCAACCAATGTATTCAGCCAATTTTTAATTGATCTTATGACACGAATTACTTAGAAAACACTAAATACGAACAAAACAGAACGTGCTACGCCCGTGTGTGTGTGTATATATATATACATATATATATATGTATATATATATACATATATATACATATATATATATGTATATATATATACATATATATACGTATATATATGTATATACATATACATATATATGTATATATATATACATATATATGTATATATATACATATACACATACATACATATACACACATACATATATATATATACATATATATATATATACACACACATACATATATATATATATATACACACACACATATATATATATATACACATATATATATATATATATATACACACACATATATATATATACACACATATATACATATATATACATATATATATATATACGTACATATATATAATTAATCGCCATTTGCAGCTTCGGGAAGAATTCATTCAGATACGCAGATCAACATTTGCAGGTTTTATTATCCATTGTGGATAAAATTATATTCAAAACAGATGGACTCAAATGGTTTCACTCACTGGGCTTTCAACAGTAATTCCGCAGTTACCGTGAAAACATTTCTTGTCCTGATGGCGATATTAACAACAATTTTCACAAGCAGAAAAAATATATATAATTAATACGTCCACTGACCTCCGATTTTCTGTCATTGTGCAGTGGAACCTGCAGAGAGAATTTCTCTTGGGCTTCATGCTCCGTCCCGAGAACTCTGCAGACAGTCTGTCAGACAGGCAGTAACACAGCCTGAAACGCAGAGCTAGTCTCTTTTTTTTCCTTTTTAGTGTTTTAGTTTTTCGACGTGAATCTCAAAGCTTGTAACCGGAGTGAAGAGCCACGACTCCGCCGGTCAAGTTGTGGTACCGCACGCAGTAGAAACCCGTGTCCTCGATCATACGTTTGAACTCCTCCTGCAGGAAAAACGCAGCACAGGAAGTGACTCAGACATTTAATCCTACTGAGAAGACACCGCTGCTCAAAGATCAAAGAATTAAAACAGATGAAACTTGGCTAAAGAACATACAATGACAAATATTATTGTAAACAAAAAATAGCAGATTAGTTGATTTATTTACATAGAAAATGAATCCGCAAAAGTCTTGATAGGCGATAAATAATTATCAAGTAAAAAACTGCTGGTTCATGCTTTTACATCTGAGGATTTTTATAGGCTATATCATTTTTTTTCACATTTTATAGACTGAGGAAATAATTAAAACAAGTTTAGCTTGACCAATAATGGGAGAAAAAAAACTAATGCTACATGAAAAATATATGACCTTGAAGTTTATACAGAGATAAAATCATATCCAAAGTAGCACAGATGGAAACGGGCAGACGGAGATGGGGGATATGTTTTTTCTCACCTGGTCCGGGAACCTGCGGATACTTTCCACCAGATACTGGTAGGACTTCCAGTCTCCTGCTATCACCTCTCCCAAAACTGGGATTATCTTGAAACTGTACGTGTCATAAAGCCTGAAAATCAAATAAAAACAAATAAAGGAATAAGATATTAGTTACCTGCAGCCCAAAGCTGCTTTCTCAGAGCCTCAAGAAACCAGAAGAGGGCAGTGTTCGTCCACACCACAGGAAGTAACCAGGCGATGAGTTTCTCGAAAGAATAAACCTCTTTTTTAGGATGTGGCATCTAAATCAACCAATTAAACATGCAACGTGTAACACATTTGCCACCTAAAACGAATGTATGAAAGCAAAAAACCAATCAGTGCCTGCGGAACATGTTGCAACTGGAAAACCCAATTTTTTTCATTAACACCGAGACGCTCGTCCTCACCTCGCCAATACAGGATCTCTCACTTTGCTGAACTCTAGACACATGAACCTGCCGCCGGGCTTCAGGACCCGCAGAGCCTCTTGGAGTGCCTGAAGAAAAAAAGTATTGAAATATTGGGCTTTATAACCACTTAAAGATAAACTGAAGAGATGTTAAGAGATTGATCGATTCCTAAAATGATCATTAGTTGGATCGGTTAAAAAATTGAATGAAGAAGTGACATTTTATGAAAAAAAATGGTTGATCATACTAGTTGAATGAGGTAGGTGGCAGCTCAGTATCCAAAGGAAAATGCATTTTGAAACAAATGGACAAACTGCACGTTACAAATAATTATAACTTGTAGGCTGATGTCACTGAACATAGAGTCTTCATCGGGAGCGTTTGTCCGGTCAGTTACCTGATCTATGTGAGTGACGTTGCGAATGCCAAAGGCGACGGTGTAAATGTCAAACTGCTCGTCATCAAAAGGCAGCTCCTCCGCATCCCCCACCACCCACGACAGCCCTGACACACATCACACACATCAACACACACACAGATGCTCTGGTCAGAAACATCAAACTGGTGTCGTCATTTCAAAAGACTAGGACTGCATGTAAACGTGACTGAAAACCTCTGTGTCGAGAGAAAGAAAACTCCTGTAATCAGATGTTTTCACAGCCCAAAAAACCCCAAAAAACTTACCAGCGCTCATGTCCATGCTGTCGGCTTTCTGCTTGCCTACTTTCAGCATCTCCTTGTTTATGTCGCAGACCACGGCCCTGGACTCCCGGGGCCCGTCCTCGCCCCCCTCCCTTGCGGCGTAGACGTCGGAAATGTCCTTCCACGACAGCGCCTGCATGGACCGCGCCACATGCCGCCTTTGCCGCTCTCGCTGAGAGCGGATGTACTCCAGGAAACGGAAGGCGATGTCTCCTGCAAGGGAGAGGACAATGATCACAATTGAAAGGAAACAATTGAAAAAAAGTGTGACACCAGAGAGGATTTTCAGGCGAACACGAAAACTTGCTTCTCACCTGTTCCACCCGCCACGTCCAGCAGTCGAGCGCCGGGCTGTGGGTTCATGACGTGCAGCAGCGTGTCCTTCCACAGTCGATGGATGCCAAGACTCATGGCGTCGTTCATGACGTCATAGTTCTGGGCCACGTTCTCAAACACCTTATACACTGACAACGAGAAAACAAGCCTCTGATTGGTCAGTTTTATATATTTCATTGAGATGGGTTTTTTTAAACTTTACAAACTTTTTAAACTGATCTCCTCCACACTTGTGCTTAATGTCAATAAAATGTGTTTAGATACAATAATTTGTACATAATTGTATAATTTGAGCGCTTTGGGTTCCTGAAAAGCGCTTTATAAATTCAATATATTATTAATAATAATAATAATTGACTTTGAACCAATTTGGTTCAAGGCTACGTACATGCATAACATAAACGCTAACATTTGAACTGGTACCTGGTTTATGTCTGTATACTTCTAATTCTCTCATGATTTATACTATGACTTGCTTCACTTTGAAAACAAAACGGCAGCAGTCTGATAACAATACACAGTATATTCTGTTTTCTGTTCCGACCAAACTCCGTTCGAAAATTGGCAAATTATTGTATCTCGGTTACCTGGGGGGTGGAAACTTGCTGCTACAATATAGTTAAAACCGTAATACTAATTACTACCTATTACTCATCAATTCGGCATACAAGTAAAACACCAAACACCTTTAACTTTGATGAAATTCCAACAAAACAACGCGGAAGGGACAACCCGTACATTTTACAGCGTTGTAATGTACCATGTAAACGGTCGACAGACGCGTCACATCACGGGGTCGACTTATAGGCCGAATTGTCCAGTAAATCCTCTAGATGCCAAAATGAATCCCGAATTCCGTTTATCAAGTTGTGTGACTTTCCCGAGAGGCATCTAAGTCTCAAATAGCGGGATTTCCGAGTGAAGTTCGTTATCGTGGTCCCTTCGCCGTTCAGCCCCCTCACCTCGCTTCGCCTTCTCGGCCTCCGGCACCGTCTCGAAGCCGAAGTGCGTGTTTCTGTCATCGCTGAAACATCGACACGACGACGGAGCCCAACAACAACGACCCGAGGGACCCGAGGGACCCGAGGGACAGACGGTGACATGTCCGTGGGAGAGACGGGTCACTCTGCGCACCAGCAGTCTCACGGAGGCCGCCATGTTGCCTGAGTGACGACACAATTGTGCGTCACAAAGGACAGTGTGTCGTCATTAACATGCGACGGTGTACTGTTTTTTCCTTCATCTGTTATTAGTTTATCATAAAACTACAGTCACTATGAATATATGGGTCATACAGACCTATCATATAAAAAATAAAATACATTATTATACTATTTTATATTATATTATAATATATTATATTATATTATATTATATGTTCTCTATCGTTGTTTCTTTTCATTTGTTCTTATCATTACTAGCGTATATATGTACAAAAGTCAATTAAATGTTTGTCTAGAATTTAACAATGCGGGACAAAAACTCAATAGAATACAAAGTATGAAAAAAAATATGATTCTTAAAAACAGTAAATAACGGTAGATTATTTTTTCTTATTTTTTTCAGTAGTATTATAACTGTTGTTCTAATGTTGTTCTTTCTCAACAAATGGCATGATTAAGATACAATGATAAATAGGCTAGAGATGCAACTAACATTTATTATCGTTAGTTTAATTAACTTTACATGCACAGGATGAGTCCCTCAGCACTAATATGTATTAATTTTACATATATAAATGTATCCTTTATATATGTTAATTTATCCTTTATTTAACCAGGAAGGTCCCATTGGGATACAACATATCTTCTTCCAGGGGAGTCCTAGTCAAGATGGTATTAAATTAAATTAAAAAGTTTCACACACAGATACAAACAAAGACAGATGACATTGACAAAGCAATGACAATGTTCTATGAAGACTGAGTTTAGAAGATTTCAGATAAGACAATCAAAACACGTCAAACAATCTGCAGCCTGCTGATTAAGTTGTGTTCAGATTTTAGTTTATATTTTGAAAACCTGTATTATCATCGTATATTTAGCCTATTATAATTCTTAAGGCCATGAAATATAAAATATATATATATGTATGTGTGTGTGTGTGAAAAAAACCCCAGACACAAAGCAGTGATATTAAATCTGTGTTTTTTTCTAATTACTGTAACCCAAAGTTTTTATAGATTACATTCAGTTGACATAATATATTTTTTGTGTTAGTTGAAAACATTAATCTGAGGAGCAATTTGTAATTTAACGTCTTGCTCAGGGAAACTTTGGTCTGTAGTCAGTCGGAGCTGAGGACTGACTGTACCATTAATAACACGCAGCTCTACGTCCTGCACTTTCAGATGTCGCTGCATTTACTCCACAATGATATTAAACGGAGAAAAAGAAAAAGAAGAACAACTTCACAGCTTCCAAGAAGCTGAACGCTGGGGATTTTATGATATTTTCTTGCATGGTCTCTCGGTTGCTTTCAACGTTGCTCAACAACCCTGGAGGCACAGGTGGAAGAGCAGTAGCAGACGCTTCAAAGTGCAATAACAGAAGGAAAGTCTGGAGCGTTGAACAGGCCAACGCACGTTCTCTCAAAACCACTGAAGGGCATGAGACTGTCTCTAATCGCACCAGGGTCATCGGCAGTATTACAGATCAAGGCAGATCCGAACAGACAAGTTCCTGCACATCTAGTAAAAACCTCTTTGACGCAGTTCGTTTTTTCTCAAATCCATCATGGGAAACCAGGTTCCCCCCCCCCCCCCCCCCCTTTCTTTTTTATTCTTCTTCTACCTACCATTCCCCTCTCCTAATCTACCTGACTTTCCGTACCCTGAGTGCAGAAAAGTGGCAGGTATTGTCTTCCAATTCTTCCCACTTTCTCGTTCCTAAGGTTACCGGACACTGGCCAGCGCATTGTCCCATTGTTGCCTTGATTGCTGGTCGACCGGGGTTCAGGGCGATCGTCTTACGCCGCTTTCTTTTCCCGTGGCTGTGGGAAGGTTGACTGGAGGAGGAGGAGGAGGAGGAGCGGGGGCCACGAGACGCCATGAAGGCTTCACAGGGAGCCGGAGGAGTGGTGATACAGTAGGTGAGTCAAGGTCAGTGAGAGGGCGTGTGGAGGGCCTCAAAGATGTGGCATGGATGAGAGAAGTTGCACCCAAAGCCCCAGCGAGGCAATTTCGGAATTGGTGCTCACTAGTATTTTTTTGAATGTACCTATTTTTGACTTTGACCTGATAAAAAAATTTGTGGTTGTGAGTGACAATAACAAAGATGATTATATCAGCACAGCGAGTAAAAGCACCGAACACCAAAGGGCCTCTTTGCTGGAAACGTATTCAAGCATCATGTCGCCAGCAGAGGGAGGGAGAGGATCATTTACAATCCGCCGTTTCCAGTCTCCAGTCTCCAGTGTGTGTGTGTGTGTGTGTGTGTGTGACCCTGATAAGAGATGTTACTTGACAGCATCGGCGGGATTATCATATCATAAAAACAAGTTCTTGCATCAAGTTTCTGCAGCGAGAGGCGTTTCAGTCAGAAGCACCTGAGGGTCACAGGTCACTTGATCTGGGATTTCTGGGAGCGTTAAAAGTGTTAAAAGTGCATGTTTTTTTCATTATGTTTTGAATGCATTTCCATAGGAGCCTGTATAGTTTGGGAGCACATGAAGAACCTTTTCTTTTTCGCAGGATTATTCAGAGCTCTTCCAGTCGCCTTTGCCAAGGAAAAACAGGCCGCTGCCGAGAAACACCACCGTCGCCCTCAAACGGTTTCAGAACCTGATGACAGCGACACCTTTCATGTATTAATAAATCATAAGTCCAAACATCCCCCCGAGTGTTCCCGCTTATTACACATCCTTCACATGTTTGCTTTTTTTCTTCTTCTTCTGTTCATGGTGTCCCACTTGTAAAGCTGGACTCCTGCTGTTTCCCTCTAAAGATGTGCAGGTTGCACGCTTGACCTCATCCCGGGGGGGGGGGGGGGGGGGGCGAGGGGGGAGCCAATGGGTTACACATGGCACTTCAAATCCTCCCTTCATGTGTGTGTGTGTGTGTGTGTGTGTGTGTGCATCTCCGAACAGTCTGGGAGTCATTTTACATATCTGATAAGTATTTAGCTTCACAGAGAGAGAGAAGGGGGAGCAGATGTCGCACCACGGGGGAAAAGAAAAAACAAAAACTGGAGCCTGATTCTAGTTAAGCCAAACAGGATTAATACAATCACATTCCACCTTTTGATTCTCACAAACAAAGTCATACGCGACCCTCAACGACTCAAGTGTTTCAATATCATGTGCAGCGGTGAAGTGAATTGTGTTTTTTGCTAAAAAAGGAACGGAGGGAAACAAAAAGGAACGAGCGCGACACGGGCGTAAGAAACATGCATACAGTGTTTATTTTGCAACCAGGACACATTAAATTAAACTACAAAGATACTTCACTTATACAAAAGATAGATTATATCCCATTCACATACAAAAAAAACAACAATAATTTACTGTATAAATTAAACATCTCACTATTTTTCTTCCGCTATTTACAATTCCATGAAGACAATGTTTCTGAAGCCCTTCAGGATCGTTTTCCCCCACGGGGGCTCGTGGTGACATTCACAATCAACGACAGTTTTTTTTTTTGGGGGGGGGGGGGGGGGGGGGGGGGGGGGGGGGGGGGGGGGGGGGGGGTGTTGAAACAAAGACTTGTTTCCATCGCTCAGGAGGAGATGGCGTGGAATTTTTTTACCGATTGACTGGAGGGATGGGACAGAAAAACAAGGGGGGGGGGTGTTGCATAATTCACCAGGGTTATCCAAACAAATATGCCCTTGTAAGATTCAAACTGTCGGATGTCGTTAGCTTGTGTTACATTTGAACGCACTTTCATTTCCCCCATCGCTCTCTCGCCTGCTCTCGCTCCGTCTACGCCTGCACGGCCGGCCCTGCACGTCGCACACAGACCCGGGGGCATGTGCTCTTGTCTTGCCATAATTAACATGAGGAGATCCAGCCCGAGACAGGCAGGCAGCGCGGAGCAGGGGTCGCATTTGGGCGAGAGAAAGGTCGCTGATCTCCAAATGCATCTTTTGACTCCAACCTGACTCCGCTGCTGAATTGTGGGTAAAATATGACCTGTTGTCCCTCAAGTGCTCAGGTTGCTGCTGCTGCTGCTGCAAAAAGGTACGTGTCTCTTTTTTTCCATTCTGAAAACCAACAGCGAATAAGAAGTGTTTCTTATGGCAAGCAGAATCAAATCTAAGTGCATTTGTGGCCTCGGATCTCTTCCGTATTCATCCTGACAGTGTGTTAGGAGATTTCTATCCGGGGGGCGGGGGGGCACCAATCTGCAGGTGCCTGCCCACAGATAACACCCAGTTCCTGGGCGGGAATTGCTACGCCAATGGGGCACCAGTTGGACGTCGACCTTCTCTGCGAGGAGCTTAAAACGCCACCGCCGCGGCTGCAGGTCCGCTTGTCAGCCCGTGCGCAGTACCGCCGAGTGCTTTCGGTCCCCGCTTGTTTACTGCAAAATCTTTTTGGGCCTGAAATTGAGGTGGCAAGCGAAAGCTTCGGGAGGGTCTGCAGCATTTTGTGATTTAAAAAAAAAAAAAAAAATGTAGGCAATTTACGGCTCTCCAAGGAGAGAGAGAGAGAGAGAGAGAGAGAGAGAGAGAGAGAGAGAGAGAGAAGAAAAGAACGCATTCCACTGCGTTGATGAGCAGTTACAGAGAGCACTTTGACAGGATTCTCAAATGCGTTGCCTAGACACAAAATAAAAAGAGCGGACACATAAATATCATCATTCCATTTCCACACTGAATTACATAATGTACAATAATACCCCCCCCCTCCCCTCCCCTCCCCTCCCCCCTCCGCCCTGCAATCAAAAGACAACTTAATGTGAACAATATGTTCAGTAAATGTCCAAGACTACACAGAAAAGGTAAAGACGGGCAGAATTAGAAAGATGTTTTTCTTTTGAAGCCTCGTCGGTTACTACTCGAAGAGCTCTATTCCAAAAGACTATATGTTGGGGGTTATTTTGGGGGGGGGAAGAAAGTACAAAACATCATCAGTAAACAACAACGTAGGAGACCCGGTCTGGAGAGGTGTTCGGTTGAGTGTACCATGGTTTTAAAACATTGAACGCTTTCAAATGGCTGTACAAGATATACAAGATATGGCGTATATCGGTTTTGTTTCCTTTTTTTCTCTTTACATTGAAGTGGCGGAAAACCTGTTTTTTTTTGTTTGGAATGAAACTCCTCACGTCCACACAGATTTACAAAGGGATCACGAGGGGCGGGAGGGGACCCATAAGGCACTTGGACGCCATCGACAAACGACTCCCAACCCCACAAACGAGCAGGAAAAAAAAGAGAGAAAAAGCCCTCAGATCTTCCCCGAGTCTCCCTAAATGGCAGTTTGTCAGCAAGCTGCTGCTGCCCCCCCCCGCCTGCGCCCCTCCACCCCCTCCATCGTCGTCGCTCCACCCAGATCCACACGAGCGCCGAGTGAACCGAGTGGGCGCTCTCTGATCTTTTGGTTTTTCTTTTTTCACGGCTATGCGATTTCAAACCCCCAAAGTGCCGTGAGATCTTCTCTCTGCGTGACACTTCCGCCGCCCCCCGTTCTTTTCCCTCCGCCTCAGAAAGCTGGTTTTCATGTCAAACGCAAAAAAAACAAAAAAAAAACAAAAAACAAAACATCAGCACTTTGCAAACGGGGAAATCAAAAAGTACAGTTGCATACACCACTCTTTGCACGGGAGGATTGTGTGGGGGTGGTGGGGGGGGGTTTGGGCTGCGAGTGTTCAATCGTCCCAGTTGGAAGAAGCTGTGTGGAACTGTTACGCTCATGTGTGTCACCGACTCCGTTTCCTCATCGTGATACTGACGAAGAGTCCGTCGCCACTGTGACTCTGAAAGCACCAGGTTTTTTTCCTAAGCTGTGTCTTCAGCGGCGGGGCCGCGGGCTGGAAGGGATTGCGGAGGTGTGTGCGCGTGTGGATGAAATGGAGCCTCGCCGAACACCAGAATAACTCCCCGCGCGTCTGAAAAAGCATCTTTCGTCAGAGCTGCAGTCCAGTCCTGTCTTCTCCCTTTCCGTCCCACTCCTCTCGGCCCTCCTCTCCCACACCGTGGTGGTCGCTGGAAGCCCCCGCCCGTCCCTCGCCTCTTTGGTGCTGAGCGTGATGGGAGGGCGCGGCCACTCGGGGCCCCTGCGGGGGGGGGGGGGCCGTTTTTAGCAGCAGTCACTGTCATTGTCTTTAGCCACTCGGTCGTTGGCGTTGGCAGCGTGGCGGCGCCTCGTAGAGAGTCATTGTCTTGAGGGGGCCCTGGCATCTGATGACCCCTCGATACGGAATAGTTGTGGGTGGCGGCGGCGGCGGCGGCGTATTTTGGTTAACGGGCGAACGAGCGCAGCGGTGGCGCTAGTTGCCCACCAGGGGGCTGAGGTCGCCGTGGTGGTTCTTTAGCTTCTTCTTGAAGAGGGAGATGGTGGAGGGCCGGTACAGGATGATCCAGGGCTCGGAGGACGCCGTGCTCTGGCTGCAGCTGTCCGACCCGCTGACGGTGGGGATGTTGGGGGACCTGCGAGAGCAAGAGGGACAGCGGCAGAGCGTTAGAAGGCAGGAAACAGTAGAATCACAAAAGGTCATAGTGGCAAGGAGTTTAACAAAAAAGGAAGGGGATATACAGATGGTGTCCCACTGCCCTCTAAATATATATCCCTCACGTCGTGCCTGGCTTATCACAAACACAGACTGATGGCAATTATCATAGTGGGACATATGTTCCAGTTTCAGTTTTTCCATACATATTGCGCCATTTGGCAAAAAAGGATTCAAGCGCCTGCAGGATGTTTAGGAACCGAAAAACAGAGCAAAGGACTCCAGTGGACCGATTTAAAACTTCTCCATGCAAACATTAAACACTCGAGACAAAAATGGAAGGATGAATGAAGACGATTGACAATTTTTATATTCGCTTGCAAAACAGAAAGCAAATGCATTTTTTTTTGATTTGCAGAATTTAAAAGGTTTAGACAAACACCCAGATGTTTCCCGTAGGTCCACAGACACGTTCTGGTGTGTGTGTGTGTGTGTGTGTGTGTGTGTGTGTGTGTAAATCTGACGGTCTCACACTGTCTGAACACTTTGCCAAACTACAGCATGCAACTCAATTACACACTGCTGTGCAGGGATCTCTGAAATTCCCACCTGTGCAGGACGAGAACAATAATCTGTCTCTGGCAACTCAATTCAGTTTGTATCAAAAGATGAAACCGTGCGTGGCTGACTGGAGTACGAGACGATCGCGAAATTGGTAACGCCTGATTCGATTTTCTGAGGAGGGGGAAAACAAAGGTAGCGAGTGGAAACGGCATGTTGTGACCACCAGCTGTATTAATGCAAACAGATTCATCAGATGAGTCTCTTTCCCGATCCGAAGGCGACACACAGGCGTCACTAAGTTGCACGGGGATCGTCTCCACGCACAACAAAAGTTCCGGCATCGGAAGGATCTGCAAAATGCCAAAACTTCTTCCGAGACTGACGTGAGTGTCATCCTGCTTCATTTATCTTCTTTTTTCCCCCTCTTCTTCCCCCCAGTGTGACACGCGTGTAATGAAACGCCACCGCAGATAAGCGCTTTGACATCTGACGCATTGGCCGACCGCCCACGTCGGAACGCCCCTCCTTTACTTACTTGACTGTGATGTGCAGCAGCAGCTTCGCCACCATGGCTACGACGGTGAGGATGAGGAGCGCGGCCAGAGCGTAGATGGTCCACACTGCGGAGAGAGAGAGAGAGACGTCAGGCGTTTTAATGGAAGCCAAAGCAGACTGAAAGCAAGTAAAGAAAGAAATTATTCGAGGTCCCGCCGGGAACACCTGTTGGCGGTGTTGGGCCAGAGAATTGTCAAGGAACGGTGATGCATTATCAGTGCACATCTGTTCGCCGCTGGCGGAGAATTAAATCAGGCGGCCCCCTTCGAGACGGGAGCGCTCGGAGTTTGTAAAAACAATCGTGTTTGAGGGAAGTTTTTAAAAAGCACACGTCAGTCCACCCTGAGTAGCTTTCGACAGGAGGCCTGATTGTGATCAGCAAGGGAAACCCCGAAAAGTCACTGACGGGAATGGAAACAACAAGAGCGTCACACGGCATATTACTTCTATTTATGATCACAGGAAGACCACCTGAGCCAGAGCGTCCACACGCACACAGAGGATCTCAACACGTGCAGAGAAAGCGGGTCGCGCTGAACGGGCGCCCGCGGCAACACGCGCAAAAAAGAGCAAACGTCCCACAACGGCCCAGAACAGGCAGAGACATGGTGCAGTAGTGTATCAGGGGTGTTGACATACTAGCGCTGTGGCCGGTGGTCTCGCCGCGTCCAGCCCACTGACCTGGCATGTTGTGATCCGGTTTGCCGGGGCTGGACGTGATCACGTAGAGGATCTGGGAGGAGCGTCCGTTGGAGGTGCTGTTGGAGCGCTGGGTGACGCCGCGGGCCAGCTGCGGCCCCGCCGTGCTGGGGGCGTCCTCGCCCTCGTCCTCGCCGTCTCCCTCGGCCTCCATCGTCCTGGTGTCTTGGCTTCTCAGTGCTGCGGGGGGGGGGGGGGGGGGACACACGAAGATTTCTTTAACACAGGTTCACGGAGAGATGAGTGTTGTTTTTTTTCGTGCTATGTGGGTGCAGGATATTAGATTAGATCAGAATCGACTGAACTTTAAAAACCAATACCTTTTACTGCCTTGTGGCAGGAGCAGACCTTTTGTCGCTGATCAGGGGGGCCACTGACCCAAACACGACTTTGTCAGGTGCTGAGATTTCTGGCTCCGCTTTAGTGCAAAATTATCTTGAGCCACTGGCATTTTCAAAATACCCCAAACACACACGCATGCAGACGCACGCACGCACGCACACACGCACGCACACACACACGCACACACACACGCAGCATACTGGCATTTCCAACTGCTCAGTGATAGATGATGATGCTATGCTTGAGCAACCAGAACATAATTCAACCTCAACGGTCCAAAAAGACTGATATGAATGAAGCATAATGGCAATAAAAGCGGACTGTGTCATCGAAATGCTGTTTTGTTTTTTTAAATATATGAATTGCCAAAAATAGTTGTATAACCTTTTCAGACACGCTGTGTCGGCAGGCGGCCCCGCCACTTTGAAATTGAAATATCTCCGCGGCTAATTGATGGATTTCCATGAAATTTGGTGCAAACATTAACGCAATCATTCGGATGAGTCGTAGTACCCCCCCCCACCCCACCCCCGCCGCTGACTGTTCACGTAGCGCCATCCGCTCATTGACTCACCATCACATCTACAGTGAGATTTACACCATGTGCATGTGATTATCCATGAGCAGCACAGCTGACAGCAGCAGTGGGAAAATATGGAATGAGTTAACAGAATTTAGGACAAATTTAGGACTTTTTGATTATTCAAGCACAGTAAGTCATTCTTTTTGTCCATCTCACAAAGTATAACTCATATCTCCAGTATTAGTGGTGATTGTTAGACTTTCAATCTTCTGATTAATATTGTAAATATGACTTTATTCAGCCACGTTGCCCAGCCCCCATCAGAATATTACCGCAGTTTCTCTGCAATGAGGCATATGTGAGTCATTTCTCTGGTTTCCATAGCTCTTAGGGAGACGAGCGCTGAGCTGTGGATCCCGTGACTCCGACGCCGAAGAGGAAAAAAGCGGAGTGATCGTCCACGAGATGAGGACGCAGATCACTTAACGCCCCCTTCAATCATTCCTGTGGGGGGTAAACAGGCCGCGTCGCAGGAAGCGCACAGTCATGGGATACACACGAGGAACGCAATAACCTTTACTGTAAATACGACCTCCTCTGCCTTTTTCGTCTACTGCTCCTAAAACAAAGATGTGATTTATTTCGAAATCACCCAAACTCCTACGTCTGAAATGCGGCTCGTGAGAAACAAAAATATAAATCTGTCTATCCATCCATCAGTACCCGCTGCTCTCAGCAGCTTTTTCGTGAACAGGTCTTCAGAGAGAAATATATATCGTAGCCAGGAACTTTGAGTTGCCATTCCGCGGGACTCGCTGTGGTACGATGCGATACTTTGTGTACTCTGCGAATGACTGACTTGACTCTCTAAACCACCCGAAAATGGTAAACTCCAGCCGTATTGTGTCCCCCCCCCCCCCTCACTCTTGCTTGGATGTTTCTTCTCACATAACAGCTCGACCTGACTGCGACGTTCCCAGGAACTTCGCACATGTTCCCCATTTGCAAACGAAAAGCACCGCGCTTCAAAGTCGGCCTCGGCTGAAATGCTCTCCGCCATTGTCATCTGAGAGCACTTACTCTGAAATTGCCATTTCGCCCGCGCACTCCGCCACTGAGTTTATATATATATATATATATATATATATATATATATATATATCGTGCCTGTCCAGAGGTCAAAAGGGTTTTTGGACGCTCCGATATTGTTCTTATACTGTAAGTCACCAGCGGGTGAAAGAGAAAGTGAACAGGATTACAAATGGAAGCAGAGAGGGAGGAGGGAGGACCAGCTTCGATGTCACCTATGCTGAATGACATCCGGTTGTGTATCTATTAAATCATTGTCGGTGCACTGAGAATATTCAGACTCATCGTGAGAGAAGATGATGTAAAAAAAAAACGACAGAGGACAGCTTTCCCTTTTTTCATTCTTCACATTTGTCCGGAGATGATTAAATAATTGACCGCGATGAACTCAACCCTCCGTGGCCCCCGCGGCTCCTCGGGGCCCTCCCGGGGGCACGACGCATGGAATCGCAGTACTTTGTATGTGGGCTGGCGTGGATCAGAACTCGCCGTGCAATGCGCCGAGGAGCACGGCGCGGCCTGCTGCGGCTTGATAAGAGAGCGAGCTCCAGGAAAAGCAAAGCATTATTTAAATGTGCAGTATCACCCGGGGGGGGGGGGGGGGGGGGGGGGGGGGGGGGGGGGGGGGGGGGGGGGGACGCACATTGACTAGCATATGAAAAGGGGAAAGCGCCGGCCGGTGGCGTGACAACCAGCGCACACCCGAGCATGCCAATGTGGCTTTGTGGCCGGTGGTCACTCCGGAGCCCTCAGGTCGCATTGTTAATACCCAATCTGGGGCCGGAGACTTGTTAAAGACTCATTCAAATGCCTCCGAAGCGAGTCGATTACCCACCTTGGTAAAGCAGAGCGAACCCCTGCGCCTGGTTGGTGCGGTCCGAGTAGAAGTAGACTATGACAAAGTCGCCCGTGACGTTCACCAGCTCCCGCGGCCGGCTGCGCCAGTCGAAGCGGGCCACCACCTGGTTGGTGTAGCCGTCCAGCAGCTCCACCATGTCCGTCTGGTGGGAAATGTCGAAGAAGGTGAAGTTGAAGAGGAGGGCGTGCGCCCCGGGCACCTGGACGGTCCAGTAGCAGACGCGGCCCGGCCCGTACTTGTCGGGGAAGTCGGGCGAGTAGATCACCCCCGATGGAGCGGAGTAGTTCCCGCCGCAGGCCCCGACCCGGGCTGGAGGGGAGAGAGCACGGAGACAGAGGAGAAAAGGAATGAACCCAGATAAGGGGTAAGGTTGATTAAATATAACTAATACACAGACTTTTTTTTCTTTCTTTTTTTAATCTCAGAGAAATAGACGACAAATTTAACACCCGCAAAAAAAAAGTTGGATTAGTCCTTGATTCATTTCAAAGTTCTTACAAAAGTTTACTGAGAACATCTCAAATTGAAAGTATTTAAAGGGGCAGTTCAGTGATTTTGAAGTGGGGTTTAAATTAAAAAGGGGCAAACTTAAACGGCTGTCTGGCGGCAAACTAAAACAGTGGGAAAAAAAAACATCCTTCTCCTCCAAACTCCGTTAGATGACATCCATGATCACCATCTCCATAAGGTAACATATTAACTATGCATAAGTAACACATACAACCCCACTTCAAAATCACTGAACGCTCCCTTTTATATGCAAAGGATTGCAAGATATAAAGTTTACGTATGATATGGTGAAATGACAGACCTGCAGAAAGGGTTATTACCACGGACACAGACGTATTTGTAAAAGTGCATTCTGACATTACTTTGGTTATCTTAAACTTTTTAATTTGTTCTATTCATTTAAATTAATTTATTTCAGACACTCACTGTCGAAGATGATGACCCAGCCGTCTCCGCCGCAGGGCTGCGTGTGGTCGCCGAAGCACACGTGGTTGCACTCCATGCTCGGCGACTCGCCGCCGTGGTGGTCGGGCAGGTCCACCTCGTTGCCGCAGAAACAGGCGTATCCTGACTCCATACCGGCGAGCTGCAAGACACAGAGAGGAGGCACACGCAGATCAGCGACGCTGCTTTTCATGAATCCATAATTCGGGGGAACATCGGCGCCACAAAGGGGGAACGCTAAGGGAGTCGTTCTGATGACTGAGGGGATTAAGATTAAAAGTCAGATTCAAATAATAGTCTTATGGATTGTTTTCTCACATGACCTTGATGTGAAATTGTGATCACACTTTTGAACTTCTTGACGACACGCAGCTCCATTCCCTCTTTGGGAGTGAAACGAGCCCTAATTGCTCCGTCTCTCGCGACTACGCGACGCAGTGACCCGGACGACCACATCCTCTCGGCCTCCTTCCAAAAACACACGGCCACACGCGAGGGTGCAGAGGATCAACCGTTCTACAGCGGGAGCACCTAGCCACGTTTTTGTCGAAATCCAAACGGTTTCGAAGACTGTTCCTGAACGCATGGCCATCCGCAGGAATGTGAACCGCCAACCTTCACACGTCTTGACCCCTCGCCACCACTGGCTGCCGGTTCTCAAAAGAACTACTGTCCTGCATTCGAAAGGACGCCATTGTCCAATTCTTTCAGGCCCCTCGATGAATTCGCACAAGCGAAGGTACTGCAAATCCCACTTCCCACTCTTGCGTCTCATGGAATAGGAATTGAATGCAGCGTCTGCCCTCGTCACCTCGTATCAAGCTTCGTCCTTTGTTGCACTGTTCTGATCTGATGACTGAATGAATCAACGCGTGCGGGAAGGGGGGGGGGGGGGGGGGGGCACCGGCGTGAATGATTCCGACGGAGCACATAGGCGGCGGATCGCTCGTCTCGCTCATCAGACATGCTCTTTGTCCTCAAAAGTCACATGGGATCTGATGCTTCCGAGGCACCGACGTCGCACATGGGGCGAGTAGCGGACGGCGTCGGTCCGGGGGTACAGGCAGAAGGATGCCGCCGCAATCCTGCGACATCTGTCGAAAGTGAGAGGGGGGCAGGGACGAGCCGTCAGTACCTGTCAACGCTGACGGAGCTGAGCGCGGATCTGCTGGGACCGAAAACCCCCCCCAAAAAAATCACCTGAACACCTGGCCCTGTTTACAGCTGGGACAATGGCATGATGGGAAGGACGCCATTGGAGAGGGGGAGGCGGCCAATGGCGGGCTCATAACCATTCATTTCCAGCTGTCAAGCCTCGACCGGCGTGACGGTCCATCACGCGCCGGTCGGTTTGAAACAAAGGGGGTTTGGCGGCTGAATGAAGGGCGGCACGGGCCGACTGCTGTCGGCAACACGGGCGATAATTGTCAGTTGGCCGCTTGCGAATGCGGACGGTTTAGATAAAAAGCTTCATTGTCGAAATGACGCGGGCAATTCACAGGGACATTTTCTTTCTATCGGATATGAGCAGATTTTTATTTGGGTTTTTTTGGGAAACTGTTCGGAAAATGCTTTTTAATGCAACGGGCAGGCCGCAGAGCAGGAAAGGACTGAATTAGTCGCCTATTATTAATAATCGATTAATCGGTTCAAGTATTTTTTATGAAAAAAAAGTAAAAATTCCCTTGTTTCAGCTTCTCAAACGTGAATATTTTTCTGGTTTCTCTGCTCCTCTGTGACAGGGAACTGAATATCTTTGGTGTGTGGACGAAAAAAAAACATCATCTTGGTGGTTTTGCGAAACACGATCGCCATTTTATGGACCAAACAAGTTGCAGCCCCGAAGGACACATTCAAATTAAGATGGAGACGGAGAGGGAAGACGTGTGTGAGCAAACGGGTCTTCATGTAGATGTCTCCTGTGAGATAATCTGATCATTTGAGGACACGCGACTTACATCTCCCCGTTTTATTCCTGCACAAACCTCATTTCCCCTCTCAACGTACCTTGTATCGCTGCTTCCTGCAGAAGCTGATACAGTTTTGGATGGTGAGTTTGTTGGAGGTCTCGCTGGTGCCCGACAGCGTGGGCGGGTCGCCGCTGTCCCTGAAGCAGCCCAAGTTCCCCGGCACTGCGCAGAGATAAGGAGAGAGAAACCGTCAGTGACACAGCTCAGATGCAATCGGTATCACATTCTGGCTATTGGCATTTCCCTGCACAATTACAATGGGAGGATTTATTTTCATTTTTTAACACGATTTTTTTCTCGATCCAGCTTTCCCCGCCGGATCATTTTCAAGATCCGTCCCCTAACGGGTGTTGGATATGACGACAGTGTTTCTCCCTGTCAGAACGTCCCCTAAGATGTCCATGTTTTATCATCATGTTTGTGCCTCGCAGATGTCCCCCCCCGAAGACCAATCTGGGCTGACACACTCCACAAACATTCAGTTGTGTGTTTGGATGTTTCGGCGTGAATTTCCAACAGGCAAGCCAACATTTTGGCCCCAGAAGAAAAGAGACGAGGAGGAGGAGGAGGAGGAGGAGGAGGAGGAGGGAGAGCGGACTGGAGAGGGGGACGAGTGGAACAGAGATGTCGGAGTCATTGTGAGAGAACGAGAGAGAGAGCTGGAATCTGGGAAATGTACCCCGTCAGATGTGAGAACAAGTTGCATCAGGTTGCTGGGAAATAAAAAAGAAAAAAATTGTAGGGGGATCATCAAACAAATGGCAACATCCAAAAGTCCAACACCTCAAAGCTACAGTGCGTAATTTTGGTAATTTTCTGGCGGCATCTGGTGGTAAAGTTGCAAACCGCAGCCAACTGAGCGCCCGACGGGGGTCACTTTACGGTGGCGCACCGCTGATTCCATTTCCGGTTTTCCCGGCGGCGCTGAAAATTTTACGCGAACGCAACTTATTCTGGAACCGTTTTGTTCAACAACCGTATTCAACAGGACGTAGCAAACACGGCGACTCACACGGAGGTCAGGTCCACCTCATGTAACGCTATTTAACTCGTTCACAGTTGATACAAAATTCACTGATTATTATACGTAGATGAACACATAGTTATGGACAATATATCGAATTTCAAGTTCTTCTAAATATTACACACTGTAGCTTTAAGTCTGCGTTAAACACAGGTTCAATTTTAGCCACTAAAGCACAAAGGTGACACCGGATCATGAGTAAAACTCATTGTTAACAGCGTATTTTTATTTGGACTGAAAAGTTCTCATGAAAGGATAAACAAGCTGCATATTCATTTGTCCTTTTTAAAAACACTCTTGGTTTTGTCCATCGTGGCAGCCGATTACATCGACGACTGCTGAACATTGGACATGTCACGCACGGGGGATGTATGACACAAATAGGCCGACAACCGCAGATGGATGGATCACAGGCAGACAGGCGGACGCTCGACACCTTACAAGATCACACTCAAGTGAGACAGCTCACCTCCATCACATCCGCCGTGGATTCATCGAATGTAATTCACTCTTTCAGTGCGCTACAACCAGAAAACACTCTTCAAAGTCAAACACAACATCTCAGGAAGTGCCGACGAAGCCTCCGGCACTCTTGCAGCCCGCTTGCAAGATTTGTCTCTCGTTGCCATTCAAACAGGCCAACTCTTGTTTCACGACAACCCTGACGAGCGGAAGTGTTTTCCACAGTCTGAAAGTCACGTCTCACTGCATGTTTCGCTAAATTCCTCCCACACGGCTCCTTCCGTCTGACCGGAATCGGTGCCGTCCAAACACGGGGGCGACAAAAGAGCTCATAACGGCGGAGACGGGAAAAAGACAAGGGCAAAGACTGTGTGCCGGAGAAAATTGCGGTCAGCGCCGCTTTTGACTCACACAACGGACGCAAAGAAATCAAGAGCATGTGATATTACAGCGTGTTCTTGTTCCTTGTCGGGGCATCTGTGTGCAAATTCAATTGCAAATTAAATGAGCCACAAACCATCTTTAATACAAAGTGTGATTGATGCTTTCCGGTTGGAAATGGAGTTTCGTGCAGAAAGTCTCGTAAAAAAAAAAAAACGGGGGGGGGGAGAAAAATGACTGGAAATTAAAAACATACAGTGATAATAAAAGACGGACCATTTCTTCTAAGTGGAGCCGCCGCAGCTCGTCGTTTCGCCGAATACAAATATGAATGCGGCGATGCACTGTCATTCGGTTCGCACATGTAACAGAGAGCAATGCGTTACTGTACATTTGCGTTGTTCCACACAGGTTTTTGATATCACACAGAAGCATGTCCTGTCTGACAATGTGCCGCTCTGTGGATGCGGCAGAGTCTGACAACAAGCTGGGAGACTGTGGGGCCGTTTGTCGTCCCCCCCCCCCGTCCCCCCGTCCCCTCGTCCCCCAACTCTGTGTAACAGCCACTGTCCTAGAACCAAAAGTCTCTGGAGCCTCTACGGTTCTTTGAATGTTGAAAAGCTTCCCGCTCGACGGCGAGTTCCACCCAGCAGTTGGCAGGCTTGTATGATTCAATGTTGAATGAATATTGGAAGTCTGCACAACGTATCGATTCATAAACAACCCAATTTGACTATGGATAACATCTGAGTCGAGGAGCGTCGCTCAGAAGTGCCTTCATGAACTGGAGTAACCTTGCTGAAGACCACACACACACACACACACACACACACACACACACACACACACACAGGGGCAGCGGGGGTGGGGGGGGGGTGTGACATGTTTCAAATTCCGCGCACAAGAAATGTCCACCACAGTTGGGGGAGAGGAGGGGGGTGGGGGGGGTTAGGGTGGGGGTTCACCCATGTTTGCCGGCCGTGAAGTGACTGGCGAGTTTTTGGCTTTGCAGTGTCCCCATTTTTTTGGGGGTGGGGGAAACGCTGAGTAATCTCAGGTATTTTTTCCGTTTTTGCTCAAGTGGATTAATCCCATGAGCGAATGTGTGTGGGAGGGGGGAGCAGCAGAGAAGAGAGGGGCGAGATAAACACCTGGTTGGGAACCAGCAACCAGCCCTCCGAGCAAGGCAGGTACCACTTCAATGGAGCTTTTGAAAAAAGCGGAGGAGGAGAAAAAAAAAAAATGCCTCTGCAGGGCTCAGCAGCCAAGATTAAAGGCAGCAGTGCTTCTTTTCTTTTCTTTTTCATTTCTGCTTTGACAGGAAGATTGCAGACTACGGTCAATTTATCTGTCTTTGTCGTTGTCCCGGGGGGGGGGGGGGCCGTGAGGCCCTGGCTGAAGAGCAGCAGGTGGTGGGATCGTATCTCACCAGAAGCGTTGGGAGGTTGGTACGGAACTGGAGACAGAGAAGGCAGCGCTGCATGTACAGGACCCCCCCCCCCCCAAAAAAAAATTAAATTGCCCTTGCATGAAACAAGGCCTGAACGCAAAGCATTGTTCCTTTTTGAGAAGAACATCTGCTTTGCAGGTGCAACAAGTGCAAATATATCCATGTACAATAAAGGACCAAAAGAAACACACACACACAAACACACTCTGAAACACTTCAAAGCTGCTGCTAGAATTTAGACTTTTACAAGCCAGAGGGGAGAAATGGAGGAAACACAAGGTGCATAAATTCTCCGAGTCGGCCCCGGACCAGACCTCTGATCCCCTCCCGCGGAGGGACGGGACTCCCACAAAGTTTTCAAAAGAGTGTAGCAAAAAAAAAAGAAAAAGGGAAACTAAACAAGGCCCGACCGCAGCCAGACTCATCACAAGCTGGCAGCCGGCTGCCTCGCCTCACCCCGGGATTAATAAAAGAGAGCAGTTAGTTAGCCTTCCCACAATGCAACGGGGCGCGATGCCGACGGGAGGCGGCGGCGGCGGGGCGAAACAACAGAGTTGCATGGGATGTCTTGTTTGGCACGGAACAGGAGACACCGCTGTCGACGCGAAAGACACAACAACAAACGCCGCCGCCGACCCAAAGCACATCAGTGAGAAAGAAAGAAAGACAGAGAGAGAGAGAGAGAGAGAGAGAGAGAGAGAGAGAGAGAGAGAGAGAGAGAGGGGGAAAAAAACAATACACGGGAATATAACAAACAACGTCAAACATGTGCTGCACATGGCGGGAGAGCATGCATGTAGGTTGATGAGCTGGGGGGGGGGGTTAACATGTTATCAAGGAAACATAATTATAGATTTAAAATTCCTATGACATCTGGAGGCAGAGGAGCAAGAAGAAGAAGAAGAAGAAGAAGAAGAAAAAGAAGAAGAAGAAGAAGAAGAAGAAGAAAAAACCCAGGGCAGACATAGAGAGCAGGGCAGGGTCAAAGAAGAGTTGTTGTTGTTGTTGTTGTTGTTGTTGTTGTTGTTGTTGTTTTAATGGGAGTCTGGATGTCTCTCTCTCTCTCTCTCTCTCTTTTCTTTTTTACAAAATAGATTTACTCTTTTACAGCCAGACTCTGCTCGTTTTGCATCCGCCCGCCACAGTGCGCCAGATAATATCACTTAAAAAGATGAGGTAAGAGAGAGAGAGAGAGAGAGAGAGAGAGAGAGTCCTTCAGGAACGATGAACCTTTTCAAAGTCTCTACTTCGTAATCACTGTTAGAACTCGAGAGGGTTCCAGGTCCTCTCATCATCTGAGAAGATGCGATGACACAGGGTACGATGGTTTTATTATTAATGTTTGACAGTAGACTGAACAGCTTCGTGATCTTACAAGCAAAACAATAAATCGGACATAAAATCTGCAGAGTCATTGGTAGTTAAAGTAGTAGCTGGTTGTACTACATACAGTACAGACAGCTGAGAGGCTCGACAAGAATAAATAATAATGACGATAAACTTTATCTTCATGCAGCTTAAGGTGCTTAGATCAAAAGAAAACAGAACGGGAGCAGAACATAATAAGATAATAATGTGTGCTAGATAGGTAGGTAGGCAGGTAGGTAGGGAGGTACATGTAGGCAAGTAGGCAGGTAGGTAGGTAGGCGGAGGTAGGCAAGTAGACAGGTAGGTAGGGAGGTACATGTAAGCAAGTAGGCAGGTAGGTAGGTAGGCAGGCAAGTAGGTAGGTACATGTAAGTAGGTAGGCACATGTAGGCAGGAAGGTAGGCAGGTAGGTGCATGTAGGTAGACAGGTAGGTAGGTGTACTTTATTGACCCAAAGCTGGGAAATTGCGGTATCAGGCACAAAACACACTTTACAAAATCTAAGAAATATATATTTTTTAAACATAAACCTAATCATAATCATAATCTTATATGAATAAAAGAAACTAAACGAAAAGACATAGTTAAATCAATTAAATGCGAGACCATACAAATAAGTTTCAAGCAGTATTTTCAACGTGCCGACGGAGGATGCGTGTCTAACACGTAGTGGGAGTTCGTTCCGCATCCTCGGTGCATGATTACAGAAAGCTGCTTCACCATATATCTTTCTGCAGAGTGTGTGTGTGTGTGTGTGTGTGCGTGCGCGTGTGTGACATGAGGGCGACTGAACACCTGAAGATGTTGACGCAGCGGGGGCGAGATGTTCTGTCAAAGGTGTGACCTTGAAATACCAGAACAACATATATAAGCACATTGCAGCTGCGTGGACGAAAACGACGTCACGGACCGACGAGGCCAAGGCACCGCTTCCAAAAACCCGCCGCTATCGCCTCCCTCATCTTTCCATGTTTGCATTTTTTTCACATGCTTCGTCTTCTGACAAGCGATGTGAATGTATAAACATTTAACTGTTTTCCTTTTCACGCCTCATCGAGCTGGTAGCATCCCCCCCCCCCCCACTGATTATTTTCCCATATTGAGTTTGGCATCTCGAGAGATTTGGAAAGAGAGTAAACTACATCGGGAGACGTGTGAATCTGCGATGAGTATCTCCGATAACAGATTGGAGAAAAAGAATCCACAGGAATTCCCCCCCCCCCCCCCCCCCCCCCCCGGCCGCTGTTTGGCCAAAAATTAACCTTTACATTCATCGAATGCCTTACGCAGCACACACTGCTTCATTAACATCCGATTACACCGCGGCCGGGAACAAACAAAACCAAGAGGCTTTCCACATTAGAGAAAGTACGTTAGAGCCGCGGGGTCAAACGAGGAGAAGCGGGGGTTGGTTATTTTATTTTTTTGTAAAAGCGCATTCCTCCAGTGCTCAAAGGCTGGATTCGTGTAATTTAAAACACAGGTATGTTAAAGCCTCGGGAACACGCCCACTATTCCCCGGCCTGCCGAATCTGACGCTGAGCGTGCACCGCCTACCCAGGAATTTGGACTGCAACACCGCGAGGGAACAACGCTTATTACACTTGGTGTTGGTGCGATTTTTCTCCCTCTCCCTCTTTGCCCCTGCCCTTTCCTCCTCGCCCTGTCTCCCTCTCATTGTGTCTCCACCGGCCCCATGTATTACGCCTTTTGCAGTACGGTACACTCGATGCATAAACAAATACAGCTGCCGCATTTTCATGCGGGGCCTGTGATTAGTCGCGTCGACCCGCGCCACAGCTTATGAGAACACGAGAGAAACAGAAGAAAAAATAAAATAATGCCACCAACTCCCCCCGGGACCAAAAAAAAAAAAAGCATTTCTGGACGCACTGTGTTGTTCTTTTTATTTATTTATTTGCGAGGAGGTGGGAGTTTGCTTTCATGTGGGTCTGTTGGGTTCATGCTTTGCAGATCATAAATTGTTCAGTACATGAGAAACTGTTGAGTTTACAGTTGGACAATAAGGAACTTATTATCGGACGGAATGACAGAAGTATTTGTATCTAACAGACGGACTTTGCCTCTGGGACTTTCTTCTTCTTTCTTTTTGTTGTAAACACACTGCCGGGCCCTTTGTGTGTGTGTGTGTGTGTGTGTGTGTGTGTGTGTGTGTGTGTGTGTGTGTTACAACCAGATTGAGATGGAGGAGATCAATTTCCCTGCCCAGGGCCCCGGGAGAGTGACTAACCATCTAATTAGAGGGAAGAGTCAGAGCCTGAAATGAATAATTAGTGCCTTTCTCGACGAGCGATGCTGAACAATGCAGGGAAGAGAGGTGAAAAATGGCCGCCACACCGCATCAGTCTGCCCCCCCACCCCCTGAAAAAAACACCCCAAAGGGTCCGATCTGTGCGTCCCGAGGAGTCGCGGAGGACCTGATATCCGCAGATGAAACGATGAGCGCCGACGCTCTGGGACCACCTGAGGCGGTAGATAAGCGCTGGCGGTGGTGCACGTCCATTCATCAGCATTCGCTTTCAAAGAGGTCGACTTCTTCCGGCTCGTCCGGACGTCAACAACAGTCCCCAGGAAAGTGCAAGAGAGAGAGAGAATAGAACCGAATAGAGATCGAGCATACGGAGAATAGCATTACGATGACTCTCCCCCGTACGTCACATTGATGTGTTTGGTTTGGAAAAAAGTTGAATACATAATTTTATTTTTTTTAAATTTTTTTTACAATACCATTATGCGATTTTTATATTATATATTTACTTGATTGGAAAGATGCAAGTTGCGTGTTTGTGAGCTGCAAAGTAAAAGTGCATCATTCTTACGTCACTCAACTGGGACCACTGACATTGAAACAGCGCTGCTGATGCAGTGTTGCCAGCAAGAGGGGGGAAAAGTATTGTTCCAGACATCGTCTAAAACAAGAAGAACAAGAAGAAGAAGAAGAAGCGGTAATGGCCCCTCGAAGGCGCTTTTAGCCAATTACACCTCGACAATATGAAAGTAAAGAAGCCTATAAACAGCGTTCCAATTATTTTCTCAGCACCTAATCAGCCCTGGTACTAAACCAAGGAATGTTTGGTTCTAAAGCTGGAGCCGGCGAAGAAAAAAAAAAAGGAAGATGTGGTCATTAACCAATGGGGCTCGGGGGGTAGTTTTAATGCCCTCTTTAATTTTTGTGGCCAATCAGATAATTACACACTGCATCTTGTGTGTTACAGTTGACGTTTCCGTTCGAGGGGCGGAACAAAACAATGATCGATATCGAGTCACATCAGACAGAAATATTCCTAAGGACCATCCTGTGGGGCAACACTGTGCATAGTAAATTCCACGGCAGGTTAC
Source organism: Scophthalmus maximus (assembly GCF_022379125.1). Taxonomy (NCBI): domain Eukaryota; kingdom Metazoa; phylum Chordata; class Actinopteri; order Pleuronectiformes; family Scophthalmidae; genus Scophthalmus; species Scophthalmus maximus. The sequence goes on along the minus strand of NC_061533.1, from coordinate 4,292,975 downwards.
CAGATGTATATCGATCCTCAGGTTGTCTTGTGTGGAACTCTTCAGATGGTCGCCGAAAACATTCATCATCTGCTGCTTCAGATGTTGGTCAAGATAAGTTATTAGAGGGATGACACAAAGGTACATAAGTGCACATGTTGTGTGTGTGTACAGTTCACAGTATATGTGCACATATGCATTACCTTCATTTTCTAAATTTTGTTCATTTGTTTCCAATTTTTTATAAAAAAACACATATCTTATGTAGTTCACTGTATTTCTTAGCCTTATTCTTGCCTTTAGTTTCTATTACCGGTGCTGTCTTAGTTTTCATATTGCTTTTATCCTGCTGCCTTCTTTCACTTTTGCTTGTTTTCACTTAGCAAATGTCGTCGTTCTCTGTAAGTTTGTGCCATTTGAAAAAAAATCTCACAAGGGAACTGTGGGAAAAAAGAGATGAAAGTCATCAAAATCATTAGGAGTCAATCTGAAATATTAAAAAAAGTTGAAGGGCACATTTCATGGTTCCCACAGGATGAACCACAAGAATTTCCCTTAAGTCCGCTCGACGTTGTCTTCAGTGCAAATGTTTGCATTCTTAAATGCTAGATTAAGATTGTGAACACAATTACCATTTTAATATAACAAAATATCAGCACCATTATACTAGTTTTACTGTTGTTGTTGTTGTTGTTGTTGTTAACATTTGTCTCAAAGCAGTGCTATGACAAAGCACAGCCACAGGGAGCCTCTATTGCTGCTACAGGTCATATAGAATATGATAATACATTTTTGATCAGATTTAGCCAAACAGCAGAGCACACACAACAAACACACGCACTGTGACCTGGAACGGCACCGGCTTCAATATTATCTGACCACATAATAACATGTATTGCACTCGTGCAGAGCCCTGCTTTTCTGCATTTGAGCCCTCGCTCCAGGGCCGCTACATTGGTTGACCAGGTATTCACCCCCCCCCCCCCCCCCCCCCCCCCCCCACACACACACACACACACACACACAAGACAACCACTACACAATGGCCGTCTACTTGTTCTCATTAGCAAACATTCTACGCAACCAGCTCGCCTTCGTAATCAATACCTTTAATTCCCTAATGGCCCCTGGCTGATTTAACCCCGGCCACGTTGAGCGTAGGGAAGGAGCCAGGCAGAGAGGGAGAGATTAAATCTACCTGGTGTCCCCTGGCTTGCTATTGTGAGAGTTGTCTCGACGCTTCTAGTTTCTGTCTGAGAGTTTCCCCTCGCGCCGCTGCAGGCAGGTATTTCACCTGAGGGCAGCTGTGTGGGTGGAGCTAAAGGAGGTCAGAGGTCAGCGTGAGATAACAATGATGCATGCTCAAAGCTCCCCCACCCTCTTCTTCACCAGGTAATGACAGATCTAATGTTGGTTGAGGGGTTAAGAGAAACAGATGCCAGTGCCTTTTTTTTTTAAAGTGAAACATCTCTGTGTCTCCCCTTTTTCTCCAGTTTGAAGATGTGAACGAGTCGAATGTGAGCAGAAAGTTAACTTCATCCCCATGAGGAGGCCATGCTGCAAGAAGAAGAAAAAACTACGAGCGTGCAGATTTTAAATTTGTTTTCTTAAATCTACTCACACAGCACTTGTGGTAATTCTACACAACAAAAATTACTTTTCAAAAGAGGATGTTGGTGTATATCTATGAAACATTTATAATGATTCATTTGGTCGGTAGATATATTAAGTTTTTTGTTTTTTTTCTTTAATTCTCCAACCCAGGGCAGTGAGGCCAAAAAAAGGACTTTTCAGACATTTCCGTGAGATTGAGGAGGCAGGGGGCAGGAGGTAGGAAGCAGGGGGCAGGAGGTAGGAGGCAGGAGGTAGGAGGCAGGAGGTAGGAGGCAGGAGGCAGGAGGCAGGAGGTAGGAGGTAGGAGGCAGGAGGTAGGAGGCAGGAGGCAGGAGGCAGGAGGTAGGAAGCAGGGGGCAGGAGGTAGGAGGCAGGGGGCAGGAGGTAGGAGGCAGGAGGTAGGAGGCAGGAGGTAGGAGGCAGGAGGCAGGAGGTAGGAGGTAGGAGGCAGGAGGTAGGAGGCAGGAGGTAGGAAGCAGGGGGCAGGAGGTAGGAGGCAGGGGGCAGGAGGTAGGAGGCAGGAGGTAGGAGGCAGGAGGTAGGAGGCAGGAGGCAGGAGGTAGGAGGTAGGAGGCAGGAGGTAGGAGGCAGGAGGCAGGAGGCAGGAGGAAGGAGGTAGGAGGTAGGAGGTAGGAGGTAGGAGGCAGGAGGTAGGAGGCAGGAGGCAGGAGGTAGGAGGCAGGGGGCAGGAGGCAGGAGGTAGGGGGCATGAGGCAGGAGGTAGGTGGTAGGAGGCAGGAGGCAGGAGGTAGGAGGTAGGAGGTAGGAGGCAGGAGGTAGGAGGTAGGAGGCAGGAGGCAGGGGGCAGGAGGCAGGAGGTAGGTGGTAGGAGGCAGGAGGTAGGAGGTAGGGGGCAGGAGGCAGGAGGTAGGTGGTAGGAGGCAGGAGGAAGGGGAAAGGAGGAAGGAGGAAGGAGGAAGGAGGAAGGAGGCAGGAGGCAGGAGGAAGGAGGAAGGAGGAAGGAGGAAGGAGGCAGGAGGCAGGAGGTAGGAGGAAGGAGGAAGGAGGCAGGCTAAGGTTCCTGAGTCCAACATGTCCCGCTCGGCATCGTGCTTTTTTGAATTGTATTTGTTCTCCGCTCCTAGGTTCATTCAGCCGTTTGTTTTTCTTTCCTGCCAATAATAAAATCTTCAAAGATGTTTCTTAAAATGTTTTTTATTTTCTTCCCAGCACTGTAATTTTCAACAAACTAAGTGTGCAGGTGTGTGTATTATATAATTACTGACTGTATCAGTCGGTTGGCATGAGTTCTGCCTCTTCATCTTTACGAGGCTCACAAATCAATATTCTTACATGTGATGGGTTTCTTCTCCTTGGCTCTGATCTCACTGTCTATTCTTTATAACTAGTTCTTTTTACTTTTCTCATCTGTGGCCCTTTTATTTCTGTATTTACGTGCCAATGGTGGAAGATGATGATGTGAAATTCAAATTTTGACCCGAGGTCGGCTCTTTGCGGAAAAAGTCAGAGGAACAACAAAGTTGTTACAAATCATCCTGCGGGGGCCATGAATGTCTTCATCAGATTTAATGTCATTTAAAACCAATAAAATAAAAACGTTTCACTCAACAACAGATGTGATCGTTCTGGTGGTGAAAAAACAAGAAGTCTGGTGATCTCTATAGAGATTAGTATTTATCATCTGGGGCCTGTGAATGCCTGAATATATATATAATTATCTTTTTGCCAATTCCTGGTGAGATATTGAAGATAATTGGAGGCTGTGACCCGCAGGTGCAGCAACATGAAACATCAGAGGATCACTAGCATCATTAGAGTGTATCCTCTGGGGAACATGCTTGTTAGGAATTCCATGGCCATGCATCCAATGGTTGTGGAATAGTTGTTTAACGGAAAATAAAAGTCAACCTCAGAGTGACACTAGCGGAACAGTGAGGTCATCATCGCTGAAGTCAGTGTCAACTGCCCGAGCTTGAATTTGAGTAAAGAAATTGAGCAACTGAGGTTAAAACGATTTGGTCATACTTGGGAGTTTGCGCCATAAATCATTCTTAATTAAGGCGGTGTCTCATCACTGCATATTCCGATTAATGCTTGGAAATAAAAGCTTGAACACGTAAAGGAACAACATTGTTTTTTTTAAATGTCTTTGAGGTGTGGCTGCGAGCTTGCCAAACTGCTGTGTTGCCTGGATGGAAACTAGTGTCTCTTGGTGACAGACGAGGTTCATCAGACATTCCCTCAGTTGTTCGAAGAGATCAAAGTGTAACCTACTGTAAGTCACACATCAAGTCGGTTAATTAGTCAAGAGCAAACACACTGACAGCTCTGTTTCAAAAAACATCAAAGTCGTTTACGGGAATTCTGTCTCGGAGATAATGAGTGTCATTATCCAAGATGGTGTTGTAATTGCAAGTATTGTCAGCGACAATAACAATGTGATATAATTTATAAAAAAATGTATGAAGAAGGAAAATGATTTCCATCCTGTCAACAGGCTCTATTATAATTTTGTCGACTTTTTGAAATGGGTAACAATCAACTTCATCAAACCCCCAGAGATTTTCATTTTGTGACTTTTTATTCCCGGGTTTTCCTTAAATTCTTATAATTATCCTCCCCGTTATATGCATTGTAAATTAGCATTTAACTGCACTGGAACACGGGGGAAACCTCGCCGGCGCTGCACGTCTCCTCGCTGCAGGATAAACACAGTTGCACAACAAGTTTTTCTTGGTTTTATTGCTGTTGAGAGACGAGCTTCCAACGCTTCCAGATGAAAGTGTCTTTGTCTTGGCAAACGCCTCCAAAGACTTTCAGCCCGACAAGTTTCGCTTCGTGTCAATCGAATTCAGCCAGGACGTATCATCGGGCGAAATGCTTGGCAACTCCAAGGAGCCAAAACAAAACAAAACGTCCTTCCAGTGTGGAACACCCTGCGAGCCTCTTCGCATGTTCCGCACTGGAAGGACATTCCGCGGAAGCTTTGAACAAAATTAGTATTTTTATATTAGCTGCAGACGCCCAAAATAACGCAGCATAAAGCAGCGCTATTGCTAATATTTGCGTAGTCTTCTCAACGCTTGACTGAATCATGCAACTTTTCATTCAAATCTTTCGATTCGCCATCACTATTGAACTTTCGACTTGAGCTTATCATCGTCCGTCGTCTCTTTTGTAAAACTAAAAACTAGGGTGTCTTAATTATATTTTTTTGCTCTGGCTTGCATCTGGTGAACCTACTTGGCCACAGGCCCCACGAGAAAACACCTCACACCTCATTAGAAATACAGTACTACACCTCATTGCTGAGCCAGACAACATTGAGGCTCCTCTGCCCGACACAATGCATCAGCGCCGAACTGCCCTGCAGTACAGAGAACCACTTCGATTCATAATCAATGGAAGGAGGAGGAATACGGAGGACACCCAGTTCGAGTTGGTTGTTGTAGGAAAGTTTTAGATTTTAAGAGTCTGCAGTCTGCAGGGCAAGGCTGATCCGCTACACAGGAACTGGCCTTCAATAAATAACAGAGCTCGTGACATGTCTATGCTTAGCTGAGCGTTTAGTGGCCTCGGAAGGAAAAGGGCCCCGAAACCAGTGTCCATTGTTGCAGGACATACATGGAAATGTCAATTTGTACAGTAGATGATGTGCCTTGACAGTTGAAGTGTTTAGATAACTCCACCACATGATAGCTGCTTCCACGAGGGATTTTGCGAAGATCAACAAATGTCGTGACCTACCCTGTGATCCACGTTGTCATGAGAGCGTGTTTCTGGCCTCGAGTGACCCGCCTGGCAGTGTGCACTTCGCCAGGGTGTGTCACCCCTCACCGGGGGTGGCATGACCCCAGATGACAGGGAGCCCAGCTGGATGACAGACTTGACCGTTGGCAGGCTCCAGGTGCCTCAGCCAGCGGCCACCAGCCACTCGACATCAAGCGTAAGCAGAAAAGTAGACAAAACGAAGGCACAGACAAAACAAAAAAGCCAGACGAAAGGAAAACAGAGACCACTGTTGCCCTTTCTCTGGCACACCACAGTGTTTTTCGGCCTTTTGTCGCCAGCGGCAGACTGAGAACACAGAGCATCGGCATTTTCTCACTTGGGAGCTGAAAGCATTCAAATGCGGCATGTCGACAACAGGCACCGCCAGAAGGTGAGGCACCACGTGGCGATTGTGGTTCCACAATGGATGAGACGGAGCGTTCGTGTCTGAAAGCGCCACGGTATCCCTGCAGGGAGAAACCGTCTCCACTGAGCACAGGCATGTCTTCGTGACACTGGCTCACAGCGAACCTCGACTCCTTTTGTTGCATTACAAGGCTTTGAATAACTTTCAATTCCCAAACAGAAAAGGGATCGCTCATGTAAGACAGCATCTGATACGGGCGAATCTCTCAGCCGTCAGAAATGGGCCACATGTCACAAGGATGGGTTACATGCTGTGAAGTACCGGATCCCAGACAAAAACAAGGCTGAACCAGCACACGGCAAGCCCATCTGGAACAAAGGCTGGCCTAATTTTCACTGGAGATAAGAGACGAGCCCTGCGACAAACAGAGACGGTGTGGGCCGCCCTCTCCTCCCGGTCCACAAAGGTTCGGGACGATCGCCTAGACACGCAGAGCCAAAATCGACATTTGTCTGAAATAGGTCAGTCAAAAGTCTAATGTGATGCACACAACCTACTAGACACAATCATTCACATGCACACAAACACACACAAAAAAAAGTACCATGGATACACACAGGCCATCCAGCCAACAGGCATTATTAGTTAGGTTAATGGATACTGAGCCTTTCAAACAGCAGGCTTCAGTAAAGCACGCCACGGAGACACGATAATGGTGGGGTAGCTCGAGGGGCTGGGAGGATCTCAAAACCTGGTTGCACCTTCATTTATTTTGCACTTCACACTGTCTGATAACTACAGTCCTCGAGTTTACCTCAAGTTCAAATCCTGTATATTATCCTTTAGGCTTAAAGTTTACAGCGTGTAATATATAATAAGAACTTGTTCACAGAAATTGAATATGTTGTCCATAACTATGTGTTCACATATGTATAATCACCTGCAACAAAGAACCAATGTTTTTCCGTCAACTCTGAACGAGTTAAATATAGTTACGTGAGGTGGACCCGACCTCCGTCTGAGTCGCCATGTTTGCTACGTTGTGTTGAATACGGTTGTTGCACAGAACGGTCCAGAATACGTCGCGTTCACACAGAAACCGGAAATGCAATCAGTGGTGCGCCACCACAAAGTGTCCCCTGTCGGGTGCTCAGTTGGTTCGGGTTTGCAACTTTACCACCACATGGTGCCAAAAAATTATAAAAATTACACACTGGGGCTTTGACTTTACTTAGGTTGGACTTTGTCAGACACAGAGATAATAGAGGAATGATACAGTAGAGGTTAATTTCATGAGAAAAGCGAATGTAATTCGTGACTGAAGAGGCCGAAGAGAAGTTTCAAAATACAAGCGCTTGTAGACTGGATTTGTGAACCTGTAGAAAACAATGTGAGAACTTGTAGAAGTCGATTTGAAGTCGAAAAAAAAAAATTCACATATGTGTAAATTGATATTTACATGAATATATTGGCAGCTGCAAACTTGTAATCTCAACATACAGGTTCAAATGTTTTCTACAAGTTCTCACATTGTTTTCTAAAGGTTCACAAATCCAGTCTACAAGCGCTTGCATTTTGCAACATTTTTACCTTCATAAGGCTGAAGTGAATTATTGAATCTATTTTCCGTTAAAAAGTATATTTGAGTTCTGCTTGGCTAAATTTCAGCGGCAGACTTTAACTTTTACATTCTTATAGTTACTAAATATACGCAACAACAATTCTGACTGTAATCTGCCTCGCAAAGTGAAGCACACATCAAATATGAAATATTTGCAGGAAATTACAATATGTGAACCTCGTCTAGAGGAAATCCTGACCTTTTGGCTTTGTTTTCAACAGCAGCGTGTTTAAAAAGAGAAGTGGGCGGGTAAAAGTACTGGGATTAAACCAGGCGGCTCTTTGTACATGTGTGCCAGACTGCTAGAGAAGATACACAGAAGCACAAAATCCCCTAAAGCAAACATTCTCACATTCATCCAGGAGTCAGAGGACAGGGTCGAGGACTTTCTCACGTCCACATGTGAACAGCACGTACAAATACATCCAACAGGTAGATGCATATAGTCACTAACATTAAAAAAAACAGCATGTCAATACAGGCTACTAAGCCAAAGGGGGAACTTTATGGACACACACACACACACACACACACACACACACACAGGCAGTGATTGACAGCTCGCATTAAAGCGAGGACAGGCCCGGGCACGGCTGGAGGAGGGCTGATGGGAGGCAATTAGAGGCATTTTTTAGATGGTAATAGCTGTGTACAAGGCATACAGTCTATAAAAGCTATTCACAGCGCGCAAGCAGATGAGCATAGCAATGAAAATCACTGGTCCGTGTGCCCGTGATATGGCCCCGAGGGCATGGAAGGGCAGAGAAGGCGGATATAGAGAGAGAGAGAGAGGCAGAAAGAATGATAAAGGAGTGGCGATGATTGCTTACTCTGGCACGAAGGGATGTCACAGTATCTCCAGTAGATCCCGTCTTCGTTATCAGCGATGTAGCACCAAGGCTGGACGTCCCCATCTGGATTCCTGCCGACAGAGAGAGGCGTGAAAGTTAGCCAGGGTAAATCTTGCATGCCACGGGTGTGGCACTGTGGGACGACGACCCCTAGGGCCCAAGTGTGTTTTCTAAGTAATTGTCTTGACATAAATAAAAAATTGACTGAATACATTGCTTGAGAGACTGAACTATTTATTTTAAAAAAATAGTGGAGGTTCTCTGAGGGCCCTCTCGGCCCTTAGCATCACGACTCAGCATGAGAATCTGTCAGCTGATCTACCGACCGGTGACTTCGTCATGTCGTCCCTCAAGAAAGTGAAGTCTGGGTCCCAGAAGAGGAAAGAGAGGAAAATCTAACCAAGGAGAAACAACTGTTAATTTCTTTCAAAAGAAAGGTGAGCTAGCTATTAGCAAACTCCTACTACGGCAGCTAGCTAGTAGCTACCTAGCTGAGATCGACACAGCTGCTATTGCTAGCTAGCTAGCTAACTGTAACTTTTACTAGCTGAATACAGTAGGAGTTAGCTAGCTAGTTAATATTAGAACACACACACACACACACACACACACACACACACACACACACACACACACACACACACACACACACACACACAGTATCATAAGTTTATCAGCATCATAGCTGTGGGGGCCCCACAGAGACTGCTCATGTATAGGGCCCAGAATTTGGTGCTACACCCCTGCCTGCAGCCAAAATTGAGCTTTTCAAAAATGGAAATGCTTTTGGCCTTATCTTATTGTGGATGTATTTTTAAAAAAAAGGGTCTGTTGGGGGAGGTGACGGAGGTCACGAAGAAAGACAAGGTAGAGGAAGGTCGGAGGGCGTAAGGAAGGAAAGAAGGGACGATGGCAGGGATGTGAAAACAGCAACACAAAGACCGTCCATCAACTGAAAACCCCGCTGTCGAGAGCCCAATACTACTACTACTAAATAATGCTTCAGAGGGAGATTATCTTGGGCTGTGTCAATCATTCTCAGCAGCCCCCCGCTGGCGCTTGTTGGTTAAGCCTCTTCCTCTGCGCTATGTGAAGGCTTGACCGTGCGTGTCAGTCAAGGGCCAGTCCAAAGGGGTCTTTGATGGGGGGATGGGGGGTGGGGGGGGGGGGGGTGGTTGGAGGTTAAGGCTCTTTTGTTCTGGGCCAGATACAAACCCCCGAACAAAAAAAAAAACAGAATGAGTTATGGGGCCATAGCTTTTGTCTGGGCCTCTTTTGAAACTCATCAAGGCACTTTTAACACAACGTATAAGGCTGATAGGCCCCTTGGCGTTTTCTACTTCACGACCGAAAGCAATAAAGACTGGGGGTCGAAGACGGAAGGAAAGAAAAAAACTAAAATCTTGGTGCAGGCTCCCATATCTCCGGGGTGCAACTTTTTTTGCAAATCACGACCATTATGGGAACTCTCTAAATTTCTGATAAATGAAATCAAATCACTTAGTATTCCGAGGGGAGGGGGTCGCGATGGTGCTATTTCAGCTCTTTAAGCTCTATTTCAGTATGACCGTGAACTGTAAAAAAACAAAAACACTCACCTTGTTGACTCAAAAAAAGCCTTCTAAGATGACACTGCTATTTTTTTTTGTTTTGTTCTTCAGCCCCGACCGTGATGCCAGAGACCTTTTCTCTCTGACACACCCCATTGTAGCATCTTGAAATAGCCCTACGGCGCTACACGATCCCGTTTCACCTTTTGTCCGCAAAGTTGTGAAGGGCGTTTCCATTCCTTTTCTTCTCCTATCAAAAAACACTATCCTGAGTTTCCTCCTCTCTTTTCACCCTGAGAATGAGGTATTGACAAAGATGTCGTTGTAAAGCCCTTTTTTTTTTTCTGGGTTGAACTCAAGTTTAAGTGCCTCAGAGCTTCGCACTCTCAACGTCTGACAAACAGTTAGTGGACTTGTTTTTTTTGGAACAGCCTTTTGCCGATGGGGACGTGTGAATAATCTAGTAACATTTGATTATTTATTCTTTATTCTATCATTCTGCCATCAAAACAACCACAAATGTGTGGGTTTTTTTTTCCCATGCTCACAAAAAACCAGCCCTGTTTCTCAGAAGGTTTCAACAGCGTATCATGAGCACAGACCTGTTTGTGGCTCCACCCAGAGCGGAAGGCAGACACCTGTTTGTTTAGCCCGAGGCCGCTGCTGAAATAGTTGAAAAGAGCAAAAACTGGGTCCGACCACCAAAAGATTGGATTATGTGCCCTTTCTGCGGCTCTCTCTCCCCCGTCTCTTTTTTCATGCCTGTCAACGTGTAATGGGCCCATTTGAAATAAGACTCCCCAGAACTCATCTATAGCCACTTATGTAATTTACTGCACTCTCTTAATCAGCCCCCGAGGAGGCAGACATGAATTACAACAATCAGCTTTAAAAAAAAAGAAAGAAAAAAGAAAGAAATCTCTGTAATGTAGATCACTCGTCCCATGTCTGACCCACCGACATCTTTGATCGGTAAATGATGTGGTGTGTGTGCCCCGTCTGAGCTTTCTGCCTAACCCCAGCCGTTTAGTTTTATCTCTCTCTTTCTCTCTCTCACACACACACACACACACACACACACACACACACACACGCACACCAACATCTGCACACACCCTTTAAGCAGAAGCATGTACAAATCACCCACAGGGCGACGGTGAACAGGCCACATGATTGAGAAATCACCCTGCCCCAGGTACCAGTGTGTGTGTGTGTGTGTGTGTGTGTGTGTGTGTGTGGAGTGAGGTTGGTACAGAAGTTGGAAAGCAGAAAACTTCAGTTTAGCTGGGGTGCCACAGAGCAGATAAGAGCAGACCTCGATGAAGGGAAATCCATTCGTTAAACCCGGCGGCAGAGGAAAACGTATACACATATATTTATATAAATATATATACGAGTGCGTCAGAGGTGGCCCCCCTGGCTCCGAGCAGAAGAGCCGGTTGGAACACTCCCATACCCAGAGGTAGATCTCTGAAGATGTTTGGACACCTAATTGGCACGATTACGCTGATTGACTCACTCCGCTCGCAGAGAGCCACACACTTTTGGTACAGGGCCAATTACAGCCACACTGCGTTTTTCCGCCTCACAGGCCCTCCGCTTCTTGCATTCGGAGGCGAGTGTGTGTGGCTCACATCTGAGCGCTGGGGGAAAAACAGCTGTCGCTGGCTGGCTGTTCAAAAGGTTTCCTTTAATAACCATTTTCCATGTACCTTAATGAGTAAACTTACGAGCCTCTTTAAAATACCTGGCACGGATAAGCTACGTATAAAGAAAAATCGTGAAAATTCTTTACTATCAAACCACGTGCGCAAATGCTGGGAATGACATGCTTCCAGTTGTACAGTCCAGTCTTTTGTTTTGTTAAACTGGTGGACAGTAAAAAAGATATATCAGCATCAGTTGGCCCCTTGGAGCAAACGCGCAAGCAGATCATCTTGGGAACGTGAAAGCACGCGCTGCTTTGTTTGGAAACGACGCCAACGTAACGCTTCCAGGACCAGAGGCGTGTACAACGTGATTTGCGTATTGCGCTCAGGGATAGCCGTGAACACCACGCACACGTCGTTATTCTTATGACGCTACTGTCTACTATGTTTGGATTCTGCGGCGACCATGTGCAGTTGGTAGCCCTGCAGCGTAGTGGCCGGGTCGCGCAATTGGACGGCACACGGACGCCACCCACAGAACCTCCGATAAAAAAGCCTCTTCGATGGTGAGATTTCTGTCTCTCCAACCCCGACGTGGAAAGTATGAAACTAGCCGTTGTGTTGACGCCTGTCCCGCCATGCCTGCGCTGCCTTTCTGTGTTTGTACCTGAAGCGGAATAAAGAACCAAACACATCCCGTCTTGAACATGCCGTATGAAAGGGGCCTAAAGAAACGGCTGAAACCGCAAACGGGACCGGTGCAATTTCCACCCAACACGAACGTGGTTTGGGTTTAAAATAGTCCAGAGTCGAGCGGAAAGCGTCGAACAACAGCGGCTGCAGTTGTTTTAAGGAAAAACAAATATACCGTGATACCGTTACCATCCGTAATTCCGATTGGCCCTGGGCCCCTAGTAGACATGTCAAAATAGACAAAAGCTAAACTTCCTGTCGTTTCGCGGAACTGCGATGAGGAAAAATGCTGATTGGAAAGTGGTGGCGAGGGGCCTGTCTGGATCGGGGGTTTGAGGTCAACAGCAGATCACAGTCTGGCAATTTACTGCCGGAGAGAAGACTCTTTAATTGACTTGGATGATTTAGCATGCAAACCGCTGCCTGCTGCTGCTGCTGCTGCATGAATGCATGTATTGAGGACGAGGGGCCCGATATGTATAGTCTACTGTCCATTGTTGATCCCTCACGGGTCACTCTGTGCAAAATACGCGGCCGTGTCATGTGAGCCTCCGTTCCCTAATATCTCTAAAAGGGTCGATTTCACCTAAACCTATTAGTATCCAGCCATGTTTGGTTTTTTGGTGCCCAAGGTTTAAGATTTAAATCTGTTTTCTGAGACTCTCTTCCACCGCCACAATACGACAGAGACGAATGGAATTTTCATTCGCAGTGCTTCAGAGCATTGGGACTTTTATTTTTTCGTCCGCAAGCGTAATCTTTCCAGAAAAACAATCCCCGGCACTTTGGATAATCCACAGAAGTCCCGGTCAGCGGTTTGTCTTTGAAACTCCAGCAGACGGCGTTTCCAACGATAACGTTGACACGGAGGACTGAGGATTACTATCCCCAGTTAGCGGGGCCACTGTCTACGGGAAGAGAGGACAACATTGACTTGAATCGAGGTGGGAGGAATTATTTCAGGTGCCCTTGCTTCCCACGGGGAATGTTTCGTGCAGTGCGGAGCATAAAACTATCTACTATGAAATCAACAACAAAAAAAGAAGGAACGAGTGGTTTCTTGGAGAAAGAATCCAAGGTACGAGCCTGTGTACATAAAAAAAATCTGGGGCGTTTGCAACTGGGTAGTTAAACCAGGCCGCTGCCTGGGGCCGCGACCTGAGACCCCGAGAACGGCTGATTACAAGTAAGTTAGTCCACAGCAACGACAACTTTGTGAAAATCCCCTTTAATTCTATGATTCGCCTTTGTACGGGAGACTGCAACGACACCATGGCTGGACGTCTCCTGCCGAGGCCCTGGTTCGATATCGGGCCCACCAGGCCCCTTTTGGCCGAGGGCACCCGAAGTCCCTTGAGACGCTAAAATTTGAGGGCATGAAGTTAACTAGGAGTTAATTCACTCAGCCAATCCATCAAAAAGTCGGGCGACGTGTGCTACAATCTGCGGTGGAAGTTTGAGACTCTCTCAATGCACGGAACTGGATCTGACTTCTCTTCTGCGATGACTATGACGACGACGGCGCCACACAGTGCGTCTCCTCGCGGGACACCTCTATTAACCTGCTCAATTGACCAGAAGCAGCGGCAGCAGCGGCAGCACGGGGACTGCGATTCGGTCGTCGAGCGGCTGGACAAGTGGGCTGCAGTCTTCCCCCTTGACCTCGGATTTGCACCTGACATCACGGAGACGCAATTACAATCAACGCGGGGACACTATTCACTCTGGCATTTCCATTATCTCATCTGTGTTCAGGAAAAGCATTAGAAGCCATAGTGGACTCTCATAAATTCTACAGTACACACACACACACACACACAGGCACACACACACCTGCATATAAATAGCCAGGGAATGGCTGGCGGAGCTATTCAACCGCCCGCCGAACTGCTGTGCGTGACACACTCTGAACTAATGCACCGGGCACAGGCTCCAACATCAGCCTATAACAGCAGATTAGAGGGAGGAATAAGCGAAATGGGAGTCGGAACTTCGATGAGTGCGATGTTGTTCTTATGAAAAGGGTCAGAGAGGAACGTAAGAACTGGGAAAGACAAAAAGGGACGTGGTTTAAATGTGAGTGCGGCGTACGACCGCAAAAGTTGAGGCCTGAGCTCGACACCAGACTTGAGAGTAGATCATTTACTTCCACTCCGAGATATGAAATGAGTTCGAAATGAATCTCAGCTGAGACACGAGAGCTCTTGTCCTTGAGGCTTTGTGCTCTTTCTCTTTTTCTCTCTCTTTTTCTTTTTTTTCCAGGGGGAATAATGTGACATTTCCCTCTGCCCAGTTTCTCCCAGTTTTCACTGGGCTATTTTATAGCAGGCTATAAAGATGAAATGTGTGTGTGTGTGGGGGGTGTGTGTGTGTGTGTGTGTGTGTGTGTGGGGGGGGGGCTGTTAGGCCTCTCTCTCGCGACCTAAATCACCAGCGCGAAAAAGGAAAAAAAGCTCAGTGATCATGGGACGGGGAAGTGAGTTTGTAATCCTCCACTCCTCAACATCTGATACACGATGCGTTCATAGAGTCGAGTGTTCAAGTTGAGAACGCGGTGATTCTTCCCGCTCTGCATTTTCCACCTGTGCATCCGGCCGCAGCTCTCAGCTCATAAAACCACAGCTTTTGCCTCGGGGGGGGGGGGGGGGGGGGGGGGGGGGTCAGACATGCCAACACTGCTCGGGCTCTCCTCTTTACCCCCTCCCCACCTCTCACTTTCATGCTGTTATCACCGCCCTGTTGTCTGAGAACGATACCGCCGAGAATTCCATCCAGAAAAGTTTAAGCCTCAGACGAAAGACAAACAGAGATAGGACAAAGTGTGTGTGTGTGTGTGTGTGGGGGGGGTAAGGGAGAGAGTGCGACTGAGGGCTAAAGGTGGTTAACGAAATATTGAAAAGGGAATTTGAATTGCAAAATGCACTCCATGTAGATGCGGGTGATTTGCCACCCAAATTGTGCGACAACCTCGCCGGCAGTTCTCCACATAGACAAAAATAATTCCATCAAACAAATCACACACATCTCACATCTCACACAAAACACTCTGCCCAGCGGACACGTACATGCTAAACACGCGTGCACACAGCAGCGCTCACGCGTGACGGCCGCGCGGACAAAAAGTCTTGACCTCGTGCAGACATGCCACGAAGTGGCCGCTTGCTGACTGGCGACTGTTTGGCGAGTTTGGTTCTGTTTCTTATGGTTTGGCGATCTGGGCCAAGCCACTGTTCTGGCCGTCTTGGTGAATTTGAGCTGACTCACGAAACAGTGTGGCTCCCTGCAAATACACAAATTGTACACGGACTTGGGAGTGTGACTGATGGTTAGAAATGGTTTCACTGGACACAACCCCCCCCCTCTCCACGAAACCACCGCGTCCCTTTGCATCCCAGGGATGAGGGATGCAGATTCGCCTCCACAGACTCATCAGGTGTGTGTGTGTCCCCGTCGTGACAAGGCTGAACTCTCTGTGTGGGTGTCGCCAGTCAAATATTCACCAGGCAGATCTCTGAACAGGTCCCGTGTGCTCGAAGCCTTCGCGAAAAAAAAACGACCCAGGTTCTAAATTATAAGGGGAAGTCACATGTCTTGTCTGGGAAGTTCAAAAGCTCTGTCAAACATCGCAATTTCAGAAAGACAGATTTTAAACGTGCGAGTCTAAACATTTTTCTTTTTAACATCAGCCTCACACTGCGAGCATGTTTTTGTGGAAGATCTACTGAATATCCAGCGCTGATTCAAATGAACTCTCACCCATATAGTTTTATGCATGGGCAGTTTGATTTGCTCTCAGGAATGAATGTGCCAGAAGAAAATGTGCGGTAAAAAGCAGCGCTGTATGAATATGTGTGTGTGTGTGTGTGTGTGTGTGTGTGTGTGTGTGTGTGTGAGACGGGTGGATGTGACTATAAAAGCTCTATATAAATACAGTCCGCATCAAAGCTTATTGTCTTGCTCCTCGAACCCACAGAGAATGTATGGGTCATGAGGATATTAACAGAGATTAAAACTCAGGTAACAGTTGGTTTTTCTCGACTTCTGGAGTGGTCGTTTTTTGGTACGACATTTTAAAAAACGATGAAGAGGAGCGACTCGCCTGCAGTAGTTGTGGCTGCCCAAGCCGCCCTCTCCGTTGGGGTATTTGAGGGTGTTGTACGGGTGCTGGAAGGTCTCATTCCAGAAGAGACAGGGCTTCCCGCCGTGGAGGCTGGTCTGGTTCTGGAGGCCCCTGTAGTCCTCGCCGTTGGCCGTGTAACACTCTGTGAGCAGAAGAAGGGAATGGAAGAGGGTTGAAGGAGAATGGGATTAGACGTCTAGGAAAAAGAGGGAAATCTAGAAGAGCTTAGAGAACATAGGCATGTTAAAGGCAGCCACATATGCTGCGGTGCTTTATGGAGGAATCTGGATTCTGTGAAATACTCTAGTGTTTTAATTTGGAGTTTGGAATGTTCCTAGACCATAAGTTTGGAATAACTGTCTTCTTTGCCCAGGCACAATTCATTTTCAAGCTCCGGCCAAACGTGTTACGGCAACATCAGTCGCTGCATTGTTCCAATTAATGTCAACACACATGGAACACGGCGGGGGGGGGGGCATGCCCCTCAGATATACAACAAAAGCAAACATGGCTTGAATTTCCAGGAAACGGACGACAACCATATGGCCCAAGTCAGAGAGAGAGAGAGAGAGAGGGAGAGGAAGAATGAGAACGAGAGAGAGCCGGGTTCCCAACAGAGGCGAGCTTCTCTTCCCCGAAAAGAGGGAATTCAAATAAACAATGGCTGATGGGAGCCTGATGAGCCATCATCAGCGCTCATCGCACTGGACCTCAGGGCAGGGGGGCCGGGGGGAGGGGGGGGGGGGGGGGGGGGGGGGGGGGGGGGATGCTGCTCCTGTCAAGAGATTTTAACAGCTGCAACCGAATTCTTCTTTTAAATGTATCACAAACAGAAATATTAATTAATTGTGGCATCGTTATGATGACTCGTAGTTGCTACGGATACTCATATATATATATATATATATATATATATATGTATAGCTCACATAACACACCCCAGTTCTAACGTTGAGCAAGAGCAGAGCACATGAAAGTATTGAGACTATTTTACATCATAACCTGTCAATCAGAAACCCCCCCCCCCCCCCCCCCCCCAAAAAAACCCCCCCAATACTCTTACTCAATACGCTTGTTTGGCCCGTCTCCACAGCGTCTAGTTGCTATGTGCGCGGTTAGCCAATGACCGGCCCCTCTCATCAAGTCAAGCTGTCTGGGCCGAGCATGAGCTAATGCACTGCAATATGACAGTCATCACACCCCTCGGTGAACCAGCTGTGCTCCGAGGCGCTCTTCTCATTTTCTTCTTCCGAGTTCGGGGTTCCCCAACTTCCTCCCCCCCTCCCTCTATTGCTATCATCTTATGATCCCGCTCAACTCTCTCTCTCTCTCGCTCTCACTCTCGACCCTTTCCTCCTCTTCTGCTTTTGACTTTTCTGTCATCCCCTTTCAACTCATGTACAAGCAGACACCTCTGTTTGGCGGGATTGCTTCGTCTCTCGGAGCCTCGCGGCGCAACTGCAGTGGTCTGTTGCCAGGTCCGTCCCCCAGGGGGCGACCTCTGTCGGTCGCTCCACAGGTATAGTGAAGATCATGAGCAACGTCGATAATTCAACGTTGGGAGGAAATGTTTTCTCATTTGTGGAGCTCAGTCATCCCGCAAATCAATGTTGCGTTTCCTGCTTACGTTAGTCCCAGCTCCGACGTTGTTTAGTCATTTCAAAAGATACTTTTTACGAATGCAAGTCAGTTGCCATGGAAACATGCAATCTACCACCGCAAAATGCACATGCTAACACTTAGCGTAAATCAGGGGCCCGGGCCGCTCTGTGTCGGCCAAAGTCGCGTTTAATTAAAGCATTTTTTCGGCTACGATGCTCAGTCAGGCTTACCAGCCATACATCGTGTGGCTGACAGGAGTTCAACGGCGGCAACGGGGAGCCACGGGGGTGTCGGGTTCCTGCAATTATGATGCCCCTCCATTGTCTGTAAAAGGGCTCCCCGCTCTCTTTAGCAAATTAATACCACCTTCGCCACGCAAGGGGATCAACCAGCGGGGTCGTAAATCCCCCTCGAGAGTGGCTGAGGGCTGAACGCGGCGCCATAAAGTTGGAAAAACAGCTTAACGGCGTTACAACAGGGGTCGCGCCTCCTCCCACCCTTGGGAGGGGCGGACGACGCCCAGGGGACAGGTGAGGCGTGTTAAATAATGCACATGTGTGTAGAAGAGGGTGTTCTGATACCAAGGTAGGGTTCAAGAGGGATGGCATTTGGATATGCGTTGTATAAAAAATGATTCATACTAATCTGTGTAGACGGGACTCGACCATGATGAATTTTCAGTGCATTTACATTTTTTTTTTCCTGGTTTGCCGCCAGCCACGGCAACAGCAAGAGAGAGGGAGAGAGAGGGAAACACTGCTACCGAGAGTTTGGCAGCGGCACAAGCACAATCATGAGTCACTGCTCCCCAAAAGCAATCACGACTGTTAGTGCCCCAGTCAGAGAGGATAACATCAGGCAGGGACAGGGCAAACCGACTGCATCCCAAATGAGCTCACATCCTTCAAATATCTTCCCCCCTCAGAAAGAACGAGTATTAAAATGACTGAACTTGGCAGCGCGCGACGCCGCTCAACGCACTGTGTCAAAAATGAAAGAAAGAAAAGGGGCGGATGACTTTGTGAACGTCTCCTCGCCTCCTTCGGGAAACTTTGCTCTGGAGTTTCAGGATCCGCGGCGACCTGCACATGGTCGGCTTGGAACAAGGCCGTCGCTGGCGACCGTCCCGCCCTGCCGCGGCCAAGTTAGCTTTCCAGGATGAGATGGTAAATACATGGCAGCGTTTTTGCCACCAGGAGGAGGATGGGGAGGAGGAGGAGGAGGTGTTCCGTGCGGTTTCAAGGCACCATTTGCTTGTGGCGGGAATGGGAAGTAGCAGATCTGCAAGGACTCAGAGATAAGTGAGGCCATCGTAAAAGATGAATGGGCCATTTAAGAGCCCTGTGGACCGCCACACATCTATTACGCTAAAGAGAAAATTTAACGCTGGGACGTTTGGATATGGGCATTTTATCCTTGTCCTGTGACAGAGGAAGAGCTCATCCGCTGATTGGACCATCACCACTTCCACACCCCTCCGAACACGCCCCCCCCCCCCCCCCCCCCCCCCCCCCCCCCCCCCCCCCCCCCCCCCCCCCCCCCCCCCCCCCCCCCATTCCTTGTCACCAAGCAACTGTTGCGCTCTCGTCACACGGGGGAAAGCGGGCTTTCGTGTGGTTTCATCATAGGCCATGATGGGAAACAGAACCACCACCGCATGAAAGACCGGGAGAAAAGGGGGGGTGGGGGGGGGGTAGAAGCCTCGTATAAAATACATGCAGATCTACAAATAGAAAAAGTCCGGGAAAAGAAGGGAAGAAGGAGAGGACTCGCCCTTGACCGAGCCCTGCGCTCGCAGAACACTGCACCGCCCGGGCGGCGGGAGATGAAAAAGGGAAGAAAAAAAACAGAACAGCAGAGGATGGATGAGAGAGACCTAATCGCCCTGTCATTATATTTGTTGGGATTTGTGGCTAATGATTTCCACATTGCAACTTCAAATGCACTTGATGCTCCGAGGAAAAACGGGGCGAGGGGATGGGGGGCGGGCGGTGTACAGTATGTGCTGGCTGGGGCCTGGTCACGTGACGGCGGGAACATAAACAACATGAACCCCTCAAGCCGACAAACAAATGGTTTCTCTGAAACGCGTTGCCAGGTCACACAAGAGCTCCTATTTGTTGTGTTTTCCCGCGAGGGATGAAACGCAGTGATAATTACAGACGACTGCTTCCCTCGCGGAGGGCTGACATGAAGAGCTTCCTTCCATCGTTATTATACGCTTCCAGCTTTCGGGGGACGGCGACGCAGACGTGGTGCGTGAGCGATCCTTCCACTATTACAAATTGACACTGAGCGAGTTTTTTTATTTTTAACGACAGGAACATAAATGCACAGCGCGACACGCCTAGAACCGGAAGTTTTGAGAGGATCTCAGAGTACAAAGCCCAAAATGACAGACGATATGTTTCCCCTCCAAAGTGTCCTGGTAACCATTAGGGCTGTAATGTCGGTGTAGTAAGAGCAGAGGCCAGGGCCGGGCCAAACCGGGCCAGATGTAGCGGGTTACAGAGTTCTTTTCTGGGAGGGGGGGGGGGGGTGCAGCTGGCTGCAACACAAGTCTGGTTTCCCTTCTCCCCCAACAGCATCCATTTCCACATCAAAACCGCATCAGACTTCAGAGAATCGCGGGAAGACTGCTTCACATTTCTCCTCCACGTCTCACAGATAGCTATGGATTCAGTGAGGCTCTTGTTAATGGAACCGGCCATTGCCACGGAGAAGCCGGCGACCGCTCACTTGGCAGCTGGTGGGCCACACCTTGCGTCCTCTGATCTCTCAGCTGCCTTTTTTTTTGTTTTCAAAAGAAGCACCCTCATGCCAGAGGGGGTCAGTGAAAGTGTTGCCTCCAGCGCGATGAGAACGGATGCCTCTAAATCTGCGAGACGGCGACTTCTCAATGGGACTTGACACTCCTCCTCCTCTTCACTTCATGGGCTTGTCATAGGTTGTGGCCCCGGATCAGCAGGCCATAAACCAAAAAAGACCTCATTCACTCCCAAAATAGCTTCCATCACCACCATTCTCCCTGCGAGAAAACCCTCCACTGCCCCGCCCCCTGAGTTCCCCACCGCAGTGGCCGCAGCTTCACAAGGCCGCTGCCCTGCCAGAGAGTCGCTGGGTAGCACCTATAAAACACGGCCCCATCTCGTTCTAGCGTGGCCCCTCTATTATTTGGGCTCGGTAAATGAAAAGGGTCTGATCTTCTGGAGCCAGCGGTGGGCTTCACGAGCTGCCAAAATCCCCTCTTTTTGATGGCGCAAAAAAACGGAAACCATCCGAGTTTTTTGGGGTTGTTATTTTTTTTTGTTGCCACAAGCTTCTCTCTCTGGACCCAAATTTACGTGTTGTGTCACTAGCGATTTTGCGGAAATCAATCAGCGGACATACTGACGCAGATAAAAACATCCAGAGAGGTTGAGACGATATCTGACAGCGCGGGGAGCTTTTGGCTTAGTTGGTGGACAAGGATGGAGCGGGATTGGTACGGTTTGGAGTTTTGCTTGGCAGACGCTCAGGGAGGGAGACTGATGGGCTGCAGGCGCTTCACATCGACGTAAAGGACATCCAGGCACTTGCTGAAACCGCTGGCAGAAAAAAGAAGGGACGACTAAGGGACCTGCCAGCCAGCCTGACATGAGGGGCGGACGGGGTGTCGTGTTCAATTACCACCCTCTGGCAACCTCTTCACGGTTTCTTCAAGTCGTGCAACTCGACATCTGCCAAAAAACGAGGCCGTATTTCCAAACAAGATTGCAAAAGCTTGTTCGCCTCGAGCGCTACATCCTCGGTTCTCGTAACACACGCAACTCTCTACTACGACGGGGTGGGGTGGGGTGGGGGGGGGCCGGGGGGGTTAAAGGGGTTAAACAAACAAAAGGGGGGAATCTCCTGCATGCTCAACGCACGCCACTGAACCTGCTCTAAACCAACTCTGACACCAGAGTAAACAAGACTTGAGAGAGGGGAGCGGGCGGCAGAGGAGCCCAGATGAGCCCAAGGGGGGCGGGGGGGGGGGCGCTCGGTTCAGAAGCTTTCCGGGGTGCACAAATTAGCGCCTTCGGGGAATCGATCCGTCTTAGATTAAAGCCCAAACTGCGAATCAGAGCAGAGCGTTCGAGAATTCAGCGAAAAGGATTGTGACAGACGGAGCGACGGCACGGGGGGGAAGGCAGAATTAAGCAGAAAAGAAAGAAGAGAGGGGAAAACAGAGCGGCACACACACACACACACACACACACACACACACACACACACACACACCCTCACACACAGAGTGAGTCAGGGTGGGACAAAGACCGTTTTTATGATCCTGCAGATTGTTAACCCGGCCTCTAATTTTCTCCGTCTTGTGCGTAGCAAGCAATGAAGTTGAAGTGAACACTTTGTTTTTGTCACGTTTCCCCGCGTTATAGACGTGGCCCCAGGTTTGTAAAATTAACAGCCATCACACACACACACACACACAAACACACACACACACACACACACACACACATTCTCACACACACACACACACACACACACACACACACACACACATTTTGCATCCCTAACAAGAGAAGGTCTGACTTTGAAAAGTACCGCTCTCATTCCACAGGGGCTCTGTGGCGCAGCTGCGCGCTGGGGCCCCTTCAACCAGCAAACACAACTGCCCGGGCTTTGGAGGAAGGAAAGAAGAAAAAAAAAATGTGTCTGGCTAATGCGTGTGTCTTCTGCGAGGGAAAGAAAACAACACATCTCCATATGGGCTTCACGCAGCGCGCGGCCTTTTGATAACCGGCGGCTCTGTGGCGTGCGATACCAGACGTGACGGCTCACACTGTCGCTAATGGCACGCAGGGGTTTTAAAGGGTTGCTCGACTCTTCCCTTTTTGTTTTCCCCGTATGTGAACGGTAAAACGAGCCCTCCGACGACAAACAAACTCAGTGACAGGACATGTATTAATCTGCGCTCCTGCCCACATCATTCCAGCTTTTCCTTTTTTTTTTTTTTTATTATTCTCCCTCACCCCTCCTCTCATAAACCCCCCCCCCCCCCCTCCCACACCCCGCACCCCCTCCCTCCTCCCACCAAGATGCATTTACAGTAAGAATGGAAGGGAGCAATTTTCATCAGCAGAGCAGCCGCAGTATTTCTAAGATGAATCCAATGTGGAGGGAAGACACGCACACGCGCGCGCGTGCACACACACACACGTGCACACACGTCCAAATATGCACACAGGCCTCCTTTGTTCCCCCGGTGGTATGGGGCCGCCGGTGTCATTGTGGCGATACCATTCTCACCCACTCATCACTGTGCTGTACAGTGAGTGTGTGAGCTAACGTGTGTGTGTGTGTGTGTGTGTGTGTTTAGGCGCACACGTCTGTCATTTCCCACGACGTTCCAAACCTGCCATGTAGGCTGGTGGAGGATGATTTCCACGATTCATACTTCTCCAATGATAATATTTAGATTCATATCGTGATGGAGTTCAGGTCCACATATGTGTGTGTGTGTGTGTGTGTGTGTGTGTGTGTGTGTGTGTATATAGGCTGGCTGCCACCACCACAGCATGTGAAAGAAAGGTGAGCCATGGAAAAAAAAAACGAAAAGAAAAACAGAAGAAGAGAAGGGATTGTTGCTAAACACACCTGTTTTCGATCGTGCTGTTTGTGCTCAGGTTAGCTGGTATCTGAGGAATGTAAATTATACGTGGTTTCGTTCGGTCTGAAGCTCCGTCAGTGCTGTTGCAGCGGATTGAGTGTATAACTCTTACACCCCCCCCCCCCCCCCCCCCCCCCCCCCCCCCCCCCCCCCCCCCCCCCCCCCCCCCTCCGTGCACCTCCTCTGTCTCTTCCCTCTCTCCCTCAGACGTCCCGTGTGATTACAGGGTCCCGGGAAGATGAAGTGACTTGGATAAATAAAGGTCTCGGGTCGAGGGGGAGGGATGATGTGACCTGCAATGCTAATGTGGAAAGAAAAACTAAAAACTAAAAAAGCCGCCGCACCAGATCAACAGCTCAGCTCTTGTTGCCGTCGCCTCTTCTCGACAGAAGGATGCCGCATCTCTTTCTCTAGGTGTCTTCCATGTAGAGTGAATCACAATGACATCAGGGGCCATTGAGCAGCGCGGCGGAATAGCTGCTCTAAGAGGACGTGATTTTCAAAGGTTAATAGTTGTCAGGATGTGAACATTATGTCAGTCGACTGCAAAACCCTCCATCCTGAATTTCTTCCTCCAGCGAGGGCGCAGGTGCTGCTCACAATCTTTTGGGGGTGGGGGGGTGGGGGGTTTTCGCAGAACTTTTTCGACAGCATCCAACTTTCCACTGGCTGCGCTGCTCTCCTCTGCTGCCGTTTTGGAGGACGGTTTTACACTTTGTCCCTGCAGCTTTGATGAGTTATTTCCTATTGTGGATTTCCTGCCAGGAGTCAAAAGGTGACACCAGAATCTAATTTGGCGAATGAGTAAATCAGTGGCATTTCATCAAGGCCGGGGGGGCCGGCTCTCCTCTGCTTCAGCCTCAACTCACATCTGTCTCCTGCTTGCAGTAGTTGCATATGTATACTGACAACGTCACTGTTGATATCTGTCAAATTAAGAGGAGGAGTATACAGGTATAGGTCATTGGAAACGGCAGATTTTGAACGTTTTTAATCTCACCTGCGCAATGTGCCCGTTTGCTGTGATTTAAGGACGGAGTAACAACTATTTTCCCTATTAATTACTGTACGCTGCGGATTATATCCTCCATCGATCAATTATTATACACTGTAAAATGTCAATATTTTTGTGACTCCTTGTTCTTGTCTGACAAACAGTCCAAAACACAAAGACATTTATTCTATAATGACATAAAACAAACCCCCAAAATATCTGAAATGTCATCCTCCGACAGTCAATGCCGGTTCTCTGGGGTTTATACCCCTTAATGTCTATTTTAACAAAACTCAAACTCAAACTTAAAAAAACTCAATATGTCTGTACTGTATGTGTGTCTCTATGTTCTCTACAATCCGACCACCAAGGTCACGTTAGCCTGGGAATCCTGGGCCTTTATTATGCAGCTTTGAGGCCCCTTCCCAGTAATTGTTCCCTTCAGAAGTGGAACAACATGGTTACTGGAAATTGGGCTTAAGTCGATCAAATGTCTGAGTGAGGCTTAGAGCCATGTGTTGTGATTAAACGTAACTAAAGCGGACTGTTTGGGCGGATTTGGTCCGCCCTCCGGGCAGCGCTGGGGATTAGATGGACACGGAGGGGTCAGCATCAAAAGAGCAGTTACGGACGCGGACCGAAAGAATTTCTATGGTTTCATCAACTTTTGCTTCTCGCTCGCTCGCAGTGGTGGATTAACACGGCCCATGTGTGGAGCACAAACATGCACCCATCTGCATCCAATGAATCTCCAGCATGCTCATTTGGAGCGAGTGGCAAACACATCAGAAAAGAGCGAAGAAAAAAAAAAAAGGCCCCAGTATATTTGTTTTGTCTGTCTTGTAAACTACAGACGGAGGCATTGGTCTGTTTCCCTCGGCGTTCCTTGGCATGTTTAGATATTTTTTCTTTTACACTTGAAATCCATACACGCTGTGGAGATATTCTTTGCCCCAATCGCCTGCCACATTTTGGTTTTGGAACAATCCGCGATTGCATATTCTGGATTGCATTCCCTTGTTTCTTAATTTTCTAATATTTCTTCTCATTTTTTTAAAATCGTCTTGCCTGAGCGCCCTGGTCAGACCACTGAAAGAGCCCACATTTCCACCGTTTCAAATCGCGAGAGGCCGCCAGATAAACTGCAACCGAGCGCACTTCAACGGAATGAGCTGCCACAGAGGGGGACCGCAACATTCAGACCCCTCTTTAACCAGCTACGTCTCCGGTTCCTGATCTTGACGAGGAAAGTGATCCTCTTTCGCTGTGGTTCGTGCGGCTGTGGGAAGAGCAGCAAAACCAGGAACCAGATGGCCCCGGTAAAAAGACAGGGGGGCATCCCAATGGCCTCCCCGAGAAAGGGGATCCGTTACGGAGGATCCATTGAGGGCCAGCAGATTCTGTTTCATGGCACCGGCCGAGTGTGACCACACCTCCGGCGGTGCTGGTCAAGGGCTGGTGCCACATAGGCTGCAGCAGACCCGGCCTGTTTTGTGTTCACCTTGGGGAGCTGCGTTCACCTTCAATGCAGGACAGACAACTGAATCAGGGCCTCTCGGTGACTTGGGTTTCATCCCCTCAGTTCAAGCCTCTTACAAAGGGCCTGGCGTTGCAATGGGATATCAGTGGCTCCGCGGCTTCGGGGGACAAAGCTTTGTTTGTGCCCGAGATGTTCCTGTGCACTTGTAAAGTCGGGTCTCTGGACTGTTTAAGCTCGGTTAACTGTCCCCAAGGTATCGCCGCTCGAGGTAATGGATGTCAATTTCCATATTCTTTTGAAAGAAAGGCCGACCGCATGGAAACACGTTGTCCAACTTTTGCTGTGCACTCTCTCATCCGTAGCACTTCATCCAGACCACATTTCACCGTCACGGCATCTTAGCTCTGTCCACTGGCTTTGTTCCTTTGTTTGCGATCCACTTAGCTTCGTCTGCTCCCTTCACTTGTCCAAATGTTTGCTCTGTCCACTTAGCCATGTCCACTTGCTTGTCCTTGTCAAATCAGTCTCGTCTGTAGGCGTTTCCGGCGAGGAGCAAAAGGCGACAATTTGCCTCTTCGGCCGCAAACTGCTGCAACTGGACACAAACCAGACCCCGGGGCTCAGCAGCAGAATTGCTCTCCATTTATTTAAAGTGGTTGCCATTTCCCTACCGCAGAGGAGTACAGACCTCAGTGGCCCTGGCCCAACCATAACGGCAGTATAAAAAGAACTGAAGTTCGTCGGACAGGTCATGTCTCATACGGCAGCAATTCAATATCCTCCTGTCATGTTGTCGGTTACGCTTCTCAAAACTCAGAATTGCATGTGACACCACAAAAATACATGGTTGCTTTGGAACTCGGCCCGGGGAGATTTTTTTTGTTGCCCCCAACCAATCACCGGCGGGATGTTTGGAACACGTCGCTTGTTTGAATCAAAGGAAGAATAACAGCTAATTTACCTCAATCAGACTACGTCAAAAGATGTATTAATAGTGTGTTCGAAAGGAGAAACACGGAGACGGGAAGCCAGAGTGGTTTCCACCGCAACAAATCAAGCCATAGTCTAATAGTTTGTTCCTGTCCTCTTTGAAACGAGGAAACAATTCACCAGCCAACGAGTGTTTTCAGGGAGCAGCAAGGCAGCACTTCCCTTTACCGACAAACCCGGTGCCGACAACGCTCTGTTTGGATTTCACGTCGCTCTGTAAATCCATCGTTGAGGCCCAAACTTTTATTTTCATGTATCAGCCACTTTCTGCCTGGGGCCTTAAGACCTCCTATGAAATAATTCCAGTCTCTGCGAATTAAATTGAGTTTTGATAATGAAAACAGTTGTTTGTTTGGGAGTTAATAGAATTCATAGAGGAACACAGGGCTCTACGGTATTTCATTGCTGTTCTCCGAGTATTGGATTTTCCCCCTGGCCCTCCAGTGGGTTTCCAGCTGATGGGCTCACAGAGAGAGAGAGAGAGAAAGCACCGGAGTGTCGGCGATTGGCGTGGTGCAATCTTAGACAGTCTGAGAAGAAGCTTTAAAGAAATGACGTCGCTTTGCAGCGCTCCATCCAAAACCCACATGTCACAGCTCACTCATTCAGAGGGAATGAGGTCTTGACTGACCTTTGAGCAACAAAACCTCACAAACCACTATTCTGGCCACATGAGTACACGCTCCCACCTAAACATTGTTTATCTCTTCCAAGCCTGACAGTTGTGTACAGCCAGCAGTGGCCTTGACAGCTTAATTCCATGTTGTCTTATGAGACCGCCTCCGTGGATCACGGACCAGAGTGACACACTGAGCCTTGAACTGGTCTGTTTGGGGACGCCGCCCCCCCCCCCCCCCCCCCCTTCCTTCGCCACTCTGTGCTTTACATGACTATCGCACCCGTCATGCATCGTCACATCCGAGGGGGTTAGGTGCACCACCTGCACCATCATAGATCCCGAAACTGGATCTGGCCTGGCTGCTTTGCATGCTGGGTCGCCCGACGGAAAGACCGAGCAGGTGGTGATTTGCACAAGGTGAGAGAAACATGAAAGAGTTGCACTCGGAGTTGCTGAAGTAAAAAAAAAAAGGAGACATGGGGAGAGCTGGGGACCGACACACACAGGGAGCGAGAGCGATGATCAAACGAACGCAGGCCTTTGAACACGACAGGACGAGAGTCACCGTGGCATGATAATAAGCACGATTGTGTTTATAATAACTAGGTCTGTTTCGCCATCTTTGTGGTCGGTGGTTTTTACGGGCGGTCCAACCCCCTTGGCACGGAGGGGCAAGGGCGTCGCCCCCTGCCACTTGACCTGCGACGGGGCACCACCCAGAGGTCAACGGGAAGTGAATCGGCAGGAAATGGGAAGTCCTCTCCAGTTGCCAACTGGGAGCCTGCATCGACCAACTTTCAGTAAATGAGGGAATTCTTCCAAACGTTGGCCTGCCCTCACAAGTCAAGACAGGCGGAGGATCGGAATATGCAAAAAAAGGATGATGCTTTGCTATATATATATTTTTTTTTATACTTCATGTCTGGCTTCTCAGTGACTGCAGCTCTCGCTGTGTGTCTTCTCTGCTATCGCCGCTACAGGCGGTTACTAGAGCTAACTAGCATTTCAGCATCACCCCTTCACAATAACACCAGGACCTGCTGCCGGGTCTCCTCGTGCGCCCAGTGGCGGTTGAGGGTTGATACGCGCAGTTGGTTTTTGTTGGTGTGTCCCTGTTGTCTCGCTCGGCTTAACCCCTTCTGGCATTCCGCTCGGAGATTGACGAGGGAGGCTCCATGTGGGCTCTCGCGCGACCTACAACAGGGCATTCGACAGCGGTACAGAGATTTAGGGAGATAAGCCAATTCATCAGTTTGCCCATCGTGCCAACGGGCGACGAGAGGACAGACAGTGAAAGCAACCCTTTGTGCGCGGTAGATTGCTCTGTCCCGTGATCGATGCCGACACGTCTGCGTGCCCTTGAGAGCGAAGAGCAAGCGACTGGCATTATCTCAAAAGTTGGGGGAAAAGAGAGCAGCTCCCATAAAACTTGTGTTTCCTCTTTCCGCCAGAGTTATGGAAATTGTTTTGGAGTGATGTGCCGAGGTATGAAGATAATGGCCGAAGCCCTTTTCCCACTGCAGTGGTAATGAATGGCACATGGCACGAGGCAGTCAAAGGGCCAGAAAACTGACACTGTTTCCCATGATAACCCCTCAGACTAATCCACATCTCGTGAAACGGCACTGAACGAGCACAATGAGCCCAACCCATGTGATTTCCTCCCGCGTTTCTCCAGCGCCATTTCTGCCACCAACTCTGTCTGCTGTTTGGTACAGAACCCCGACGCGAAAGTGAACCAAGAGCGCGAGGAACCGAAACGAGGAGCCGAAAGATGCTGAACCAGTTTGCAGAGCTGTGGAGAACAGCGACCGTTGCGACCTCTTGCACACGACATTTAATCGCCCCAAGGGGCAGTGAGCGATTTTCGAGGAAGATTGTACGTTGTTGATTTTTTTGAGACACTGGCCCGTCAGTCGGCCATAGTTGAGACCTCTGCGCGAGAGCGGCGGACCAGACGCGTGTCCGAGCGTCGCCGGTCCACGGCGAGCTCCCGCTTCCGACTTCAGCCTTCTCTGATTTGTCATAAAAAGGTCAAGAAGCTCGTTGAAAAACCCCTTTGGCGGGATATTCGGCTCTACACATTAACGTATGCGCAGGATATACGAAGCGGTTTGTTTGCTCAAAAGAAAAAGGTGACTATTCATATTCATCACCGATAGATGAGAGTGAAAAATCGAATTCTACATCAAACTCTGACTTAGAAACAAAGTCCTGAGCCTGAATTCAACACAAACCACAACCCAGGAAGAAGTTATCCGACTTTGTAAGAATGTCTCCACTCTAAAAACTCCCACTGGTTCCTATCGTCACATCCTTAACAGCTACTTGGACTTCTATCACACACACACACACACACACACACACTACAGTACAGTACGCCAACCTACCCCAGTGGTTTGTCTGAACTTGTTTCTGCTACACAGAAGCTCGCCAAGAAGAGGAGAGGCTTCCATCTCCGTGAACCGGAAAGCAAAGGGAGGAGGGGGCGGGGACCGCAGGGCCCACATCTGAAACGCGGGCCCCATGCGCCCTCTTCCCACAATGCCCTCTGACACTCGCCACAGTCAGCACGGAGGGGTTTTTTTTTACCCGCACACCAAAAAGCCCTTATGTTAAACTCTTTAAGAACCCACTGTCTCTCCTCAAACCAACGCTCCATCGCGATTACCTCTGCCAACACAAGCTAGTGTTTCTTCAAACGGCAAAAGGCGGCCTGTCATTATCTTCCAAGGCAGACGTTTCAGAGTTTATCTCTCCCTCTCTCACACACACACACACACACACAAACAGGCGCACACACACACACACACACACACACACAAAGAAACACTCTGTCTCGGGGGGTTAAAAGAGCTCAGGGAAACGAATCATAAACTTCACCGTGTGATCTGTGTTTACAAGTTCGGAGAGGATCAAATCGAGACAGATATGATGACATGGAAGGGGGCGGGGCTTGAGGTAGAAGAAGTTTGACACTTGACATGATGGGCCCCATTAAAATCTCAAAGTTTATAGAGAGTGCAGATGCTCACAGCTGCTTCACTTTTGACCTTTGCCCAAGCGCACAAGTGCTGCAACTGTCGGCTGGTTGAGTGACAGAATGATTAATCCTCATGAAAATGGATTAATGTCAAGACGTCTGTTGGATTCCGATTTTCCCGCTTTTCATTTCATATCAATTTTTTATTGTTTGGGTTTAGGAGGAGTTGCTTGGTGACAACAAGCCATTTGATGACGCAAAAGACATAAATAATCCACAGAATCAACTCTGAAGATTTCGTGTCAACATTTACATCTCCATGACGACCGGCAGCTCTATCTGCCGTTGCAGATCACACGCTATTATCCGGAAGGCAACGGGCAGTTTTTTTTCTCTCAGCTGCTGTTACAAAGGACCCAAAATCACTTTGAACTTCCAACAGTAATTGACAATCACAGTAATTGTTAGCTGCAGCCCGACACGCGCACACGTGTAGGGTCGATCCGCACAAAAAATGCACAAGAATCCCGGACTTGCAAAACGTGGAGACGTTGACAGGCCTCTGGCATTGTTTCCCTTGACAGGTGAGCACATACGTGCACAAAGGCGCCCTCCGCTCTGACTTGATGTTAAGCCAAACAGCTAAAAATAAAATAAAAAGGAATCCGTGCGCCAACTCCTATCATTCAGAAGTCAACCTGCAGCGAACACCGAAGCTGCGCAAACGTGTGTGTGCGAGCTGCCGTTCGGGATATTGTACAATGTTTTTTTCCGACCACGCTCCGTCCGGCCACCTCGCCTCGTCCGCCGCGCCGCACAGAAACGCCCAGTTCCGTCTGCGGCGGCGGCGAGCGCGCTGGATCTGACGGAGTCCAGGCCGACAATCGTGCCCCGCTGGACCGCGATCAGACGGGGAGAGCAGGGGGGAAAAAAAAGCCCCGAGAGCTGCCAGACCAAACACAGGGGTTTTGCCAGTTTACGCGGCGGCTTATGAGCATGTCGGCGCTCTGCGAAGAAGAGCGAAATCAAAACACATGCCGTCATCCGTCCGACCATCGCTCCACTCGGTGCCTGCGCTGCTTCGAGGCGGAGAGGAGAGCGCCGGTGTTGAATGAGGGCAGAGGGCTCGTATGTCTCCGGGTCCGGGGTCTGGAGAGAGTCAAGCTGCTCCACCTGTGGCAACTTAGTTTGATAAGATGCCCTCGTAAGCTCGGCCTTACAAGTTGTTTCATGCGGGTCTAGATAAATTCAGCCTCGGCAAAGACTTAGCAGGGAAAAAGAAAGAGCCCAGGAGGCAATCCCCGCCCCGTCTCGTCCGATCAGTCCAAAGATTCAGTCGGTATTATTAAACCTGATGTTTCCCTCCATCCGGACCCTATTTCTGACAGCTCTGTATCCTGCGATCACATAAGGAGCATGCATTCCATGGTGCCAAAAATGTCACAGCCTGCCCCCCTTTCAAGCCTCAGCTCGACGCAGCCAAAAAAAACACACGGCTTTCCTTCTAAAGGTAAAAGAAAGTCCAGCGATACGCAGGTCGCCCTTGTGGCAGATCGTGACCTCGGTCGTGGCTGCAACAAGCAGGAAAGAGCTACAGTGGCACGGTGGCGCCCCAAAGGTATCACGACCTGCCTATACCAGCATGCCTGGAGCTCACACAAAAAGACCAAATATCACAATGACAAACAATCATCTAATTCTCCTCTCGCCAACAAAAAGCAAACGGTCATATTCCCGGCAAAAAAATGTCGAACTACTCCTTTATTGGTCCCCTGACCGCCAGGTGGAGAACCGCTGGAAACGGATTACAGGTATATCCCTGCGCGTACTAGCAGGTCAACGGCCTGTTTGATTTACACCAACCATCCATTTCCAAAACACATTACACATATTTCAGACATCCACGCAGGTGCGTGATGCATTGTGGGTCACCACCAATGTCCCCCCCCCCCCCCCCCCCGGCCCACTTGGCCCACGACGCCAACACCATCGGCGGCGGCGTCATTGTTACCGACTTGCACAGCGACTCATCTCGACAGCACCGACGGCGTTCGCTTGTACGCTTGTGCGAAGGGGCCTCAGCGGCCGACTGCCAAGAGTGAGCGAAGGCAGACACAACGGCACGCGGGGGAGTCTGGACGAGTGTGCTCATGAAAGGGCCTTCTGAGTTCAGGTGGAGGAGAAAAATCGTAAACATAACGGATCCGAGTCTGCGCGGACCTTTGTAACGCTCTACAGGGAAGGAAGAAGTGCGCCGCATTGTCATATCACAGGTTGCACCAAGGCACTTATCTGCTCCCCAACGACATGTTCACCCTTTTATTCTTCAAGCACATATATAAATATATATATATATATATATTTGTCTGCGTGTGCGTGCATATCACTGAGCACGATTATCCATCAACGCAAAATATAAAAAGTGCCGCAGTCGACCGTGACAGTGAAAGCACTCCGGTGAAATTGATTCCGACGCTCCGTCACCAACGCTACAGTGGCTGGCTTCTCTGCGGAGCATTAATAAGCCGCCGCGTGACCTAGCGGTGGCAGTTGAAAGGAATATTCAGCCCTTCAATAATTCAAAGAAATCTTTTACTTCTTAATAGCATCACAGACTTTGTCCTGGATTCTTTTTGGACGGAGACGCTCGAAATTCATGTGACGCCAAAAACCCAAAAGAATAACACGAGGTGTATTTCTAAGTAGTTCAGGAGTTGTTCTGCAGCTTTCCGCATCCCCCCCCCCCCCCCAGCGTGGACATGAAAACGCAAACAGACATCAGCATCATCTCCTCCGACTGATTTGTTCCGCCGGACGCGAACAGAAAAAGTTGTTGTCCTACGATTCACAGCGTGACACTTGAAATCAGCTTTCGCAGATCACCGTCATTGCGTTTGACACGTGCTTTTTATTTCCCATAATTCACTTTGTTTTGCATGTTTCTGTGCCTTTTCTTGCTTTGGACTATTCATTCTGTCTTAGTATGTTTGATTTTGTTTGGGGAACTTTTTTCATATGATTTGCTGCCCATTTTTTTTCCTGGAGAAGAGATACTGTGTCTCAATGGGACATGTCCTGGTTACAGTAAATAAAGGAGGAATTAATGTCACATTTGAAATTGGATATCTATAAACCTGTAGGGAAAACACACATCTGAACAACTATAAAAAGCCGGACGAGCAACCGTGTGTAACTGCAGAAGGGTTTTTAAGGTGGATCTTTCCTAATGTTCCAATTCCTTGTTGTTGTGATTCACATTCGGTCCAAACATATTAGGAGCATGTGGCCAAAACAGAGCAAAGAGAGCATGACACAGTTACTCACAACAAGAGGGGCCGACTTCTTATAGACGCACGAAATTATTGTTTTGCTGAACAGTAAATATGGCACACAGGGGACTTAACCTAAACTCTTTCTTCTTCTTCTTCTACTTCTCCCCAGTGTTATGAGGGGGAATACCATCGCTTTAAATACTTTTGTTAATACATAGGTACACATGGGAGTAGTTACGCACCAGCCCAGATGGCGGACCCTCTAATTTGAAAAAAACCAAGGGGTATAATTAAGAGACAAAAAAATTAAAAAGGAAAGCGCGGACGGATTCGCCGCTTCGACATGAAACGCAAAAGAAACCTGGGGTTTGTGCGGTCATCACTATTAGATATTCCCATTTAAAACTGACTATTCTCAGGGAGGGCGGCGTCGAGAGGAGGATGGGGAGGGGGGTGGTATAACTTTGGAGCTCTGCAGATATATAGACGCAGGCACATGCGTGTTAGCCTGAAACTTGATGGTGAATTAAAGTGGATGATACCAGATGATTGAGATGAAAGTCTGAAGTTCATCTGGAGGAGGAGGGTGGGGGGGGGGGAGCAGTGGGGACCTGCTTATCTCATAGTGTGGTTCACATAAGGACACAACAGGCAGGCAGTCAAGTGGCATAAAACAACCGTGATATTATTACCACGAGGAACATATTCTACCAGGACCGTTGAGGAATCCATAAATCAAAAATATGTTACAGTGTGATTGATAAGCTGGTGCAGGAGAGAGAGGTAAACACAGCGGGGACTGGTTGCGCAGCAGCCGCAGCCGCAGCCGCTGGATGAGTCTGGTGCGTAAAAGCTCATCCAATTCCCTTGATCAGGTCGAAACGTCACTTTCAGGAAAGCGTTACAAGGGTTCAGGGGTTGTTGTTGTTGTTGTTGTTATTGTTTTAAAATGCAAAATTAAACCTCCCCCCGTTTTGCCGACTCTTTCAATCAGATGCAACAGTGACAGATGTGATCAGGCCGGTCTCTGTGCACACATTAGCCCACTGGCTCGTCTTTAAACGACATGACAACACTCTGTTAGCCACACACACACACACACACACACACACAGTTTTGGGGGAAACAGTGCCGTGTAGTGGGATTCGGACCAACGCGATGAAACCATGAATGGAGTACAAAAAAAAAACTGCGACTGGAAAACTACACCGATGCTCGGTTCCGAACCAAGAGCGCACGAGGGCGCGCGCACAAGACTCAACTTTGGGATGACGTTGCCGACAAGTACGCACGTTATCTATAGGGGGAACACACATCCTCAGAGGAGAAGGAGCAGAGAAGTTGTTGTTTTGTTGTTGTTGTTGTTGTTGGTGGTGGTGGTGCTTACCGGTCTCGAAGTGACTGAAGGCTGCGGAGGAAAGAAACCCGGCGAGCAGGAGCGCAGAGGTGGACGTCCAGGAATCCATCGTGTGATTACAGAGTGTGAAGACTGGTGTTCTCTCTCTCTCTCTGTCTCTCTGTCTCTCTCTCTCTCTCTCTCTGTGTCTCTCTGTCTCTCTCTCTCTCTGTCTCTCTCAGGTGAAGCGCAGCTTGACGGACGGATGCGCGCACCGGCGGCGGGACGGTGGACTGACTGGTGGACTGACTGACTGACTGACTGGATGACTGGATGACTGACTGGATGACTGGATGTCCCGGTCTGCGCAGGGAGTCGCTCCTTTGGCCCCCGCGTTTCAAGAAAGTCCCTCCTCCCCTGAACTTCGAGACGGGTCTCGTTGCAGCGCCACCACGACACTGACACTACACCGCGGAGACGCGCGCAGATAGTGGAACGCAGGGATCCTGTTTCCAGCCCATGTGACAGGAAACAGGGGCAATAGATTCAACCTGCAGCGGGGGGGGGGGGAAGCAGCGGACAGAACAGAGGAGGGAGGGAGGAAGGGAGGAAGGGAAGGAGGGAGTGGGGGGGGGGGGGGGGGGGGACTCTGTGGTGCAATAAACAGCAGGTTAGAAAAGGGTAAACAGATTCCCTCTCTTGCTTTTAATAACTTATATCCCAGGAAAACAAACTATTAGAATAACATATTTCAGAGGATATAAATAAATAAATACATAAATATATAAATATATATATATTTATATGTCTGTAATATATATATATATATATATATATATATATATATATATATATATATATATATATATATATATATATATATATAGATATATATATATTACAGACATAGAGGTCAGGGCGACCATAAAGTGTGACAGTGAACATCCTAAGGAGGAGAGACCCCAACACAATACGAGGTTGTTGTTGTTGTTTTTATGTTGGGGTCTAAATCTAATTGGGGGGGGCAATTAAGTTTGGAAACCCCCAGGGGCTTTGTCATGCACAATACTCCTGCAGACAGAGGTCAAGTCCAAGCACCTCGGCAGTGCATCATTTTCAATAGCAGCTACAGTATAAAAGAAAGGGGGGGGGGGGGGGGGGGCAGCAGTACTGTATCTCAATACCAATTATGATTTAATCACATTTCTTGGACGAGGCCGAGGAAATGATTTCACTTGTTGAGTGTTTTCTTACTCTCAGTGGAGCTGTGATCCCAAAAAAAAAAATTGTTGTGATTAAGAAAAATAAAGTACTTTCATCTGTATGCCTTTTTTTGCTTCTTTTAAATGTAAGAGACAACCATAATGTTGGGTAATAAATCCCTGAGCGCAGTTTGTAGGGAATCAAAGAGTTCTTGGTGTTACGGTTGTTGTTGTGGTTTTTTCTTATCAGCAAAATGCGTGTAGCATTAACAAACAGGAGTGGACAATGTTTGGATTATTTAATTTGCAGGCATGAACTGTAAGGCTGGTGGTGCTTGTGCAGGAATGTCTCTTTCTTTAGGACAGTCAACAGAAGACAGCAATCAGGATGTGAGTCAATGTAAATGCATCTCTGGATGGAAGCAGGTGCAGGTCCACACTGTCTCTCGCCTCTTGTGCCATGTGTCCGACAGGCGTCTGGTGATGGAGGCGTGAAGCAGCACCCTCTTGTGTTCCACTGCAGCCGTCGTGCGTCTGCCAGGAGGCGTCCAAGCAGCCAGCTCGCCCCTAAAAATAGAAGAAGAAGAAAAAAAACACCACAGTATGATCTCACAACTCTCGAAAAAGGAGGAAAGGCCCAACGTTTTTATTTTGCCAAGGCCGACTGGGTTGAGATGGGGTGCGCGCTGGGAAAGTCATCAAGAGTCATCCAGCATGACGTGTGCCCTTTTGAGAAATGTTACTGTGGCCTGCAGATGGCTGGCTGGTAAAAAAAAAAAAAAAATAAAGGAAGAACTTCACTTATATTAAAGGGAAAAACTGAGACTGAGCGAGAGGAAGAGAATTATTATGATTTATCAATACTGACAGTTTTCTACGGATGTGACTGAGACGTCCAACTTCTTTAACAACGCTGAGTGGCCACTAGTATAACCACCAATCAGTGGTGGAAAATATCAGACATATACACATATACATACATATATATATATGCATGTAACAAGAACAATTACTCTGCTCATGTACTTCAGGAGCATTTAAGTACTTTACGAGAGTTTATTCATTTTTATTCCACCACTGGACCTTTATTTTGAAGTTTTAGTTACCTCACCGATTAACATTTGACATGAAAGCATATGAGATTGAGAAATATGAGAAAATGTTATATGTTATGTCTCCCCTGTGCAATATTAAAATGTATTATTAATATTATTAATTCGATTGATCATAATAGAATTAATAATGTTGCCCCATTTATCACACCGCTCAAATACACTGTACGAGATTCATATTATTGATATCATTTATCGCGCTACTGGACTGTACTGTCATACTTCTCTTGGCACCCTCGTTACCTCGACCCCTGTTCACCTATATTTCATTGAAGACCCTTTTCTTAATACTTCTTTTGATTATTTCTATATTTCTATCATATAGTTTGCTTATTTCCATTTTCTTTTGGAGCCACTGATCTGCTGATCGGTTGATAATGACTATCTACCTACTGTAGGTTCACTTAGGTACAGTGAGCCTTTTTATTTATCCTGCGTATTGTTGTCATTATTGAGTGTGTGATGTGTTATGAGTATGGGCCTAACTGGAATGGCACTCCTCCCATCCCTTTGTCTTCTTTGTCTCCCCTACTGTGTGTGTGTGTGTGTGTGTGTGTGTGTGTGCGCGTGTGTGCGCGTGTGTGCGTGCGTGTGTGCGTGCGTGCGTGCGTGGGTGGGTGTATGTTTGTGTGTGTGTGTACGTGCGTTTGATCACATGTTGTACTCGTCTGTACACGCTGCCTGGCCACATTCCTCGTGGTCTGCTGGAGTTATTGTAATTCTTTTTTTCTTTTATTTTCCCCCAACCCGCCGCTTCTCTCCAGATAAAAGTTCCACACCTGACATTCTCACTTTGATCCTTGGCAATTTTGCCACTGGGACACTTTTCCACCGATTTATGAATTGGTTCACAACTAGTGGCCAAAGTTCCCCCCCACGGTGCCTCACTGCCCAACGCCGTGCCGGTGCGTCCGGCCCGTTGAGCTATGCAGGACGGAGAGACTCGAGGTCACCGCAAGAATAATCCACGGAGACGTAGTAGAGCGTACTTCTGGCAAAAAACCCCGACCTCCTCCCGGCGAATTGGAAGCGCACGCGTGGCTGAATCAGACGTTGGCCCAGATATACTTTGAATTCAAAAAATCCGGGAGCCCCGTCTGTGTCGTGTCCTTGTTCTCTCTGTGGTAAACACGAGCGCCTGGCCCTGAATCTTAATGCCACATTTTTTTCTCTCCTTTGGTTTTTTGTTCTTGGCTTGCCAGATAATCAGTCATTGTGTTAGTACACGAGGGCTCTCAAGTCTTTTTCTTCTTCTTTTATGAGCATGAGAAATGCGGCTGTTTTCCACTCGTCAAGGGCGCGAGAACAAAATTTGAGGCGTCGCTCGAACAACTTTAAAAAAAAAAAATCAAAATAGATTTTCCTCATTGTCCTTTTGTTTCATCGGAATTCGCACGCGCAGCGTTAAAATAATATTTAGAAAGCACGTCCTTCCAGGAGGAACGTCGCGGTTACTCGAGATGATCCGCAGGCCTCACTGTGACCAACGTGTTCACGGGAAGCGTTTGAGTCACATTTGAAATAAATCAAAATGAAAAAAAAACACCAAAGCTTCTGCTTTTGGAACGTGACCATGTCTGCCTTTCTCCGTCTCATACACTGTTTACTGGACATCGTTGGGGTCGGACACGATGAGAAATCGGAACACGTGGCTTCGCTCTCGAGGAAAACACATTTGGCATTTTGCACAACTTTCTGACAAAACACTCACGAGAAAATGTTCATCAGAAGTCCCACAGTCCGCTGCTCTGTGGATTATTGAGAGAAATCTGCGTATTGTCATGGAAAGATCGTCGAAGACAAGTCAATCGTCTGCAGCAATGTTCGGACGGCATAAAAAATAAAAAAAAAAAACGGTCTGGAGAAGCGATCCTTTGAAACCAGCGCGTTCCAGTGGCCACACACCTCATTTCCGAGGCTACACTCAGAGGATCGAGGAAACCCACCCGCTCAATGTTCTTTTTTCTTTCCTGGTTTTGGCAGCGACAAGTAGCAAGAGAGACGATGATCCGCGCCTCCCCCTTGGACATTGCCGACGAAGGAACCACTCCCTTCAGAGCCACACTGACCTCCAACAGTCACTTGGCTCTCCGCGTTAATTAGAAGCTAAAGACACCGGTGACACACATTGACGCACAGCTCCTCGCGTCCGCTCAACTGGTGGGGGGCGGGGGGGGGACACACACCGCGTGAGTCAAATACGACGATTACTCAAGAAGAGCATCTGGTTTGCTGGTCCAAAGTGTGTGTCACAGCGAGTGTCTGTGTGATCAGCGTCATTAGTGGTCGCACGCACACAACACGCCGCACATTACTGGGTCGCCCTCTGACCCCCAGCGAAGTTCCACTGAAGTGGGCCCCCCTTGACAAATGACTGCCTGTGGCCCTGTCTATACCAGGAAACCTCGCCCTCAGCCACAACACACACACGCGCACACACACGCGCACACACACACACACACACGCACGCACGCACGCACGCACGCACACACACACACACACGCACGCACGCACGCACGCACGCACGCACGCACGCGCACACACACACACACACACACACACACACACACACGCCCATGTTCAAAGCCAAGATAAAAACAAAGTCAAGGACAGTACAGTACCACTGTACCCACCGAGCAATGTCAGGGAGCTGGGAACACGGTGACAAAGCGCCGACAAAACGGGAAAGAACCACAAGCAGTGAAATGATCAGACAGGTAGTAATAAATCAGTTGATCCAGATTATCCACAGGGAGCGCATCTGTCTACAAATGATGACTTCTATTTAGAAACGTCACTGTACGATGGCCTCTTAGCAAGAAAGACCAAAACTGCAATAACTCATCGTGTTAAATTATTTTATACTGCAAAAGAAACATAATGAAAATTAAACCCAGACGCATCTCTAGATTATTTTGTACATCTGATTTGAAAAGGGGGGGAAGAGTAGGTTTAGACTTTCAGCCCAGAGTGAGAATGGCTATTAGAACGCAAAAAACCCGGTAGCCATGTTTTTCATTTTATTTTTGAAACCACAGCAGTCACCGTCCCAAACCAGAACAAACCAGACCTGAGGCGACGTCGCCCCTCATGAACCAACCGGAGGCTGGCCCCTGCGCGAGTGATCATTCCATTTTTCCGGGAAATCCTATAAAATGTATTTGCGAAAAAAGGGCGTCGGCAGCAGTGCGGAGTTACTGTAGAAAAACAGGGATTCAATATGACAAACGTCCCTCATTGGTTGGGATTTAATCAATTAGACTTCAATGACTGTTTAAGTCAATCTTACTTGATACTAATATTTTCCAACAAAAGGAGCGATTCTTTTTTGTTTGTCCTTGAGGACTTCGACGTCAGTTATATCTTTGCAATTAACTCCCCACGGATCAGCGGGTTGAAGCCAGAGGCCAGGCGGTTGTGTGCCAGCGATGCTGCACCTCCCGCCGTGAAGCAATGTCCCCGGGTTGGTGGGAACACTTCTGAGGCGCGTCGCTGACGACGACGTCACATCTGACTCAAACAGAGAATTGCACGTCCACAAAGGGAAGGGCCCGCCGGAAATCACACGTTCTCTCTACTAGGCTGCAATTGCACGCGTTGCGACGTTGATCGTGAATTCTCGAACTTGAAAATGGGAAATGTTGCTGTAAAACACGTATTTGAACATGGTGTTTACATTCGGAAGTTCTCGCTCTTTCTTGCGACAGTCTGGTTTTTCAAAGGGAGCGTAGAAAGTGGTCCCCACGCCGTCGCAAACTCAAAGGCTCCTTTCCTTAAAGTGCCATCACACAACTCCAGGGGGTTTAAACATTGCGGGGTATATTGAGGCCAGACGCTGAAGCTTTTTTCTTCTTCTTCTTCTTCTTCTTCTTCTTCTTCTTCTTCCCCGTGTCTAATTGGACAACATTGCAAACATCCTCTGGTCGGTGTCCCTTTTCGTTTCATCCGCTCAAGGGAGCGGAACCACAATCCACCATGTGCACAGTGTAAACCGCTGACGAGAAACACACTCCCAGGACGGGGAGAAAAAAAACAAAAACCCGTTGCCACGGTCACGTTATTGTTTGACGCACAAAAGAAGATGGAGACCGCCCTTGACCTCACATTTCATTTCAGCAGATAAACATTTTGTGTTGCGAGTGAGAATGGTGTCCAACGCATCCATAGCGACGCAAGCGGGTTCCAGGTCGCAGAACGCATGAGGAGCATGTGTCTGTTTGCAGGTTTGTGGTTTCAGGATGTAAACAAGGCGAGGCCTTTGCACAGACGCCGCTGAAACACCACGTCGTTGCCGACGGTTGGTCGACCTCCCACTACCTCTCAGTCCCGGATGACATGAAGCTTCCATGCCGTCTTTTTTCTAAGGCTCAGTTCAGGGAGCATGACAGAGTCTGGCAACGGCGAAGACAAGTCGGATCACCGCCCGTCGTGTTTGAATTCGTCACATTTGCTGACAAATGTCAGCGAACTCGGTGAACTTGAGAAGCAAACGAACAAAGCCGTTCACCGGCCATGATGTAACAGAATAATCTCTGGTGGAGTTGGTCGACATCTTGATTCGCCTTTGTTGACGAGACGTGAGAAGATTGACGAAATCCATTATCAGGACTTCATCAACTTGTTCTTTTCTCAAAACGCCAATGTAAAGATGCTGATGTGCAGATCACATGCTGCAACGGTTCCTGGTCGGGGCCAGTAACTTCCTGGTTTCCTTCGCAAGTGTTCGCGGCTAAGAACAGTGCGTTGTTGTTCACTTTGGTTTGGCTCCTCCTTCCCCCGGACTCCAGTCTTTGTGCTAAGCTACGCTAACCAGCGATTAGCTCCAGCTACATATCAATCATACACAGACATGAGTGATATCAATTTTCTCATATACAAAAAAAGAAGTGAGCTAGCTTGATTAGTGTTCGCCCGCTGCTAGCATGCTTAGGAGTAGCGGTTGGAAGCTAAATCAGTTTTGCTTATGAGATGTTTGACCTTGTGGGGTTCAGACACGCCGAGGGGGGAGAGAACAAACGATGAATCACCGCGTCGAGAATTCATAATAAGACTGGGAGAGAAATATATGAGGAAACATCAATGCCAACCTCTGTGATATGAATTGCACATTCACAAGCAGGTACATATGCATATGCACACACACACACACACACACACACACACACACACACACACACACACACACACACACACACACACACGAGAACATTCAGAGATACCAAGTGTGTCTGAGACAGTATCTCTGCCACTATACGGAACAAGGAATGTAGGCTAACTTCATTCAAAGCTGAGCGCAAAAGTCATAGACGGGTACTGAATTTGTCATCTCATGCATATTGAACGATTCAAGGAGAGTGAGAAAGCACTGTACGTTGTTGTCACGGAATATTATGATGCTGTTAATCAGGAGCACAATGACAGTAAGAGACGAGAGGCAAGTCCGGGCCTGTTGTCCACCATTATGGGGTATTTTTAAAAAAAAAAGAAGACGTGTACACTGTACGCGTGTGGAGTCCGTGCGCCACCGCTGACGAGGCTTCAGACACAACCAGCGAATCCTCACGACGACGAAACCCCCACGTACACAGAGATTTCATCCCTCCTTTATCCTTTATCATCGCATCTGTGCATCGCTCAAGTTCCATAGTGGATGATAAGGAGGGGGAAAAATACACACACACACACACACACACACACACACACACACACACACACACACACACACACACACACACACCCCGAGCGTGGAGGAAAACGTGCCTTTTGAAGTCGTCTTTCTTCTCGGAACCAGCTTTGGCGTAACGCGGCCAGTTAAGAAGATCATTAAGCGTAATGGCTGGGGGGAGGATTGCGAGGCTTTATCGCTGATGGCGAGAACAAAGTTGCCGATGATCTGGGGGGATTGTGGCGCTGGATTTGACGGGAATTCCCAGGGCCTGCTGGAGCATTTCTCTTTGAAAGATTTTTCATCCGTACTAACAAGACAGGTGCTATCATACATCTACAGTCGGGGAGTAGCTGACTCGGGGTTTACACACTTGAGACTTTAAGGTGTGTGTGGGGGATTAAGTTCCCCTTTGACAGATTGTATCTGGCGACTTAAGGGGGTTCTCATCTGGACGGATGCCGTTAT
This sequence comes from Scophthalmus maximus, assembly GCF_022379125.1. Lineage (NCBI taxonomy): Eukaryota > Metazoa > Chordata > Actinopteri > Pleuronectiformes > Scophthalmidae > Scophthalmus > Scophthalmus maximus. Next base: position 4,249,426 of record NC_061533.1, on the reverse strand, counting down.
TGGCGGCGTAGCGTGCGAGGATAAATGAATGATTTCAAACAATGCTTTTGAAACCTGTAGCTAAAAAATTCAAGAGATGTTGTATCCATTCCCGTTTCCAGCTCCGTACTTGGTGAAATCAAAGGCCGCACAACAGTAAAACATGTGGCTGTGAATGGGACGTGACTGAAGGTTGGCAGGTCCTGGTCACTGTTTTGGTTAATACATGGAGATATACAGAGAGCAGTGAAGCCAGATCACATGAAAAATCGGTCGGTGTGTTGTGCGGGCCGCACTTTCCTTTAAAAAGGGAAAATAAACAACCAGCACAGAGCACAACTTTATCTTTCCCTGCCACGAAGAAGATGCAAATCTTTATTTACGAGGACCGTTTTATCTGTGCACAAGAAAAACGGGTCTGTGTCCTTTTCCAGTGGCAGAGATCCGAAGGGGGGAATGTTGTTTGAGGATCGTCGCCGCTAAGATGATTTAGAGGATGAGAATGAGCTTTGAAAATACCCCCCCCCCCCCCCCCCCCCCCTCCAGGCGAATAAAAAAAAAATGTCAGATGCCGACAAATCTATATTTGTTTTCTCCTCTCGCTCCGCTTTTGTCAGCGCCCTCCACTCTTTTGCATTTGAATCGCTCCCGATCGGGGAAAATCGCTTCCACCCGGTTCTCATGTTTACGAAAAACACTAAGTTTCCAAGAGCCTACAGTGAATTTATATTTGGTACAGGCCGTGCAGTGCATCTCGCTCCCCTGGCAGTGTGCCTCTCCACAAGCTTTCCACGGAGGTTTGTCTCTCCCCCCCCCCCCCCCCCCCACACTTTCCACAGTGCTGACTGATTGATTCGCTCTTTAATGGCTTCCTGTGTTGGGCATGGTATAGGATGAACATCTGTAAGGGTGGGTCGGGCCATGCCGGGGCTGCGTTGCTCTGCTACGCTCATCTGCGGCGTAGTAAAGTGAGGTATCTGCCTTTTTTCTGCGGCCTGGGAGAATGACGTGCGCCATTATAAAAAGAACTGACTCCAATGAAAAATGAGCCGCGGGTCCCAACGGCTGCCGGTTGCTGAGTGGATTACAGAGCCTCGGGGGATGAAGGTCGGCCTCTGATGTTGATGACTGAGAAATGGGGGGAGGGGGGGGGGGGACTAGTAGCCGGCCTGTGAGTGATAAAGTGATATTGTTAATGTCACCAGAAGTTTGTGTTAGTCCGCCACAGAAGCTGCGGGTTCGGCTCCGGGTCGCACAGTGGACGGCGGATTCTGCCTCGACTGGCCCCCGGCCAAAAGGTGGGCAGGGGAAGAAAGAAATGTCAGCTTTGCCTCGTATCTGAGTGAATCAGCCTTGTGAAATGTTCAATTGTGATCTTTGCCAAATCGTAGCGTTGAAGCAAAAGGCAGGAAAATTGGAAAACGTCGACACGTCGCGGCCAATTCGGTGGAAAAATTCCATTCAGGGAGTCCAGTTATGAAGAAATTTCATGCATCACATCGAAGACGTGTTAGAAAAATGCGGATCTCAGGCGATGTGAAATCATTACATCTTTTACACAGAGGGTTCAAATTGGTTTATCTCTAAAGTGTATAGCTATGCTGCACATTGATGTGTGAGAGCGGGTCACATCTTTCATTGGATTTTGACTTCGTGCCATGAGTTGATGTTCATTTCTTTTAGGATTGTTCTATGTTTGTAAAAAAAAAAAACCTGAATGTTAAAATATAAACAGGAGGATTTGAGGATTAGCTGACTTTGCTAAAAAAAACAAAAAAACAAACATCTCGCCAACGCCAAAGTGTTCCACGTCGCCGCTGACGAACCTCAACCACCAAACCCTGTTTGGGCAAACACCTTTAATCCCGAAATCAATCTTTGTTTCAACTTACGCCTTCCAAAATTTGGAGGCAACATCAGACGGCGCTGCTCCACCACGGGGCATTAAGGAGATAAGGGACAAAGCGCACCTGCAAAAGCTGGAGCCGACATGAAACAACAAAAGAAGAAGAAGAAGAAGAAGAAAATAGCGCACCCAAAACAAAAGGCTCATCCAAAAAGCCACTTCAGAAGCCTTTCTTCCTAATCCAGGGACGTAGCGCAGGGCTGCGAAATGAGGGGGGAAAAGTCCCGCGTGAGAGCAACAGGTCCGCACAGATTCCATTAGCATTTACTCGTGTTTGAATTTGACTGAACTAATTACGCCGGCTTGTTGGGATGATAAGCCGACGTCGGGGGCTGGAAACGGAGATGGAAAAAAAAACAAACTTCCACTTTCATCCACTCGCAATTAATCAGCATCTGACTCTGCAAACAGACCCAGGCAGCGTTTCGCTTGCGTGGCCCCTCTTGTGCGCACGCCGACACATGAGAGTGGGGGGGGGGGGGGGGGTTAGCGATCAGTAAGGAGAGAACACCCTGAGAACGAGTCCAATCTGAGCTCCGGGCCTCGGGAGGGCGACGCGCAAAAGAGGGGCCTACTCGTCCCTTTTTGTGAGGTCGCGAGGAGGCGTTGGATCGCCAGGTGGCGACGCGGCGGCGGCCGCATGCGATTGCGAATTCCTGCCCGTGGAGAACGGTCGTGTTTTATAAAAAAGGTCCCCGAGGTCCTTGAAGTCCCCGAGGTCCCTGAGGCGTGACAGGGCAGCAGCAGCGTCTGCGGGAGCTGGTAATGGATACGAGCGTTGCACAGCGGCTAGTTAGGCAACAGTGTTCAGATGCTAATGCTGCTGCTGCTGCAAAAAAACAACAACTTCAAAGCCTTCTAAAGCCAGCAGGACAGGTTATTTCAATTAGTCTCAAACAAGAGCCCTCCTTCTTCTTCTCCTCCTTCTTCTTCTTCTTCTTCTTCTTCTTCTTCTTCTTCCCCAGCGAGACCCCCAGCTATCACTCGCAGGGATCAGCCACAAGGGACCCTCTATCACTCTGCCTCCTCTTACCGCCCCTGGGGCTTTGTTTTTGGGAAAAAGGAGAAGTGAGTCAGGTTCAAAGTGGAAGAAGAAGGCCGCCGGGTAACGTGAGATGGCCGTCTGTCCGAGGGGGGGGGGGGTCTGCGCCAGACGATGCGTGCCTGCTGGCTCGGGGTGGGGGTGATCCTTAAGCACGCACACACGGACGCACAAGAACACACCAATACTCGACTCTGCAACACCATTCATTGTTTCCCCTCGCAGACCTTTTAATTAAAATGTTCAGATATCGCTCTCAGTCATCGCTTTCAGACACAGACACGTAACGATGGCAGTAAAAAAAACAATACAGGAATGTGTAGATATGGTGCAGAAGGTGATGCTTACGTAGCACTTGTGGACACTCGGCAGAGCCCTCCGTGTGAGTGAAGGGCGTGAACCAAAGACCGATCAGGTTCGCTTGCGCAACTGAAACACGAGTATGAAAACATCTGTGCTGATCGCAATGGTGATATCTCCCGTGTAGTATTTATGCAACTGTCTATCGGGCGAGGACCGGACGTTCAGTCATGCACAACGGGAATATAAAAACAACCACGGCTTTTTTTTCTTCTCCTTTCTCCCCCACCTTTAATTCAATACGCTCAATCCTCTATCCCGTGTGCCGATTACCACGAACTGGAGGTTTTCCAAACTAAACAAGGGGAAAAAACACGTGGCCGAAAGGCTGACGAGCGCCGGAGGTTTTCCTACGGGGTCAGCGGGTCGAGAGGAGATCGTCCGGCCCTAATGAACAACGCGACTTAGCATACGATTTCCGAACGCTCGTCTGAACATATCTGTCGCCGTGGGCCACGTAGAAGAAGGTTTCAGTGTGTCACCTGAGAAAGTGCAAGAATCAGGCGAGGGCATTTATTAAAATAGATCCATGATCCGAGAAAGGACCGCCGATGGTTTAGCAAGTCTGTTCTTGGGTCGCCGTCTGGTCCGGTTTCTCTTTTCTGTCTCTGGAAACACAAATGAAAGAAGACTCACTAAAACAAGTTTAAAAATTCAAGGATTAAAACAATCAAAAAGCAGCCAACTAATAATAATAATAACAATAATAACAATCATAAAAATAATACTAATAATAATAAAAAATTATGATAATAGAATACACTTTTCACCCCCGTTCCCTAAAATCGTAGATTCTTATCCTCACCTCCCCAAAGTTGTTTTGGGGAAATAGCCGAGTCCCGCCGCTCGATGGGGATTGAGTAAGTGAAGTAATGAGGAACGGTTCATTAATCAAACCTGACCGCGGGAAAACGGTCTGGTGTCCTTGCAGCGGGGCAGGGATCATTGTCAAACATCGGTTTTTAAAAACAGCACCTTAACTGTTTGAATTAATACGTGTGTTATTGACGGTGCACATAAAACAGCTGCACAAGGGGGACATAAAAGTTGGAGGACAGTTGTGCTAAACCCTCCAGGGATTTGAGGTAATACACCGTTAGTTACGGCCATTATATTTACTGTTATACACTGAAGGATTACAGGGGACCTACTATGCTTTAGCTTATTTTCTATGTTTTCTGTATTGAAGCTGATTTAAAAATAAATACGGACAGTAAAAATAATACCAAGCGATTGATGAAGGTCACAGCATATATATAGATATATCATTCAGTAGCTAACACGCTGTTGGGAACAACAACTTTTATAACATGGGACTTAAAAAGTCACCTCCCATTGTAATATGAATTGAATATAATAATTCCCTTGTGACATCAACCAAACTATGGTGCTAAAACTCTGTCTCTACTCAGACACCATTGATTCAAGAGATGAGAGGTCGACAAACTCGGCACAATAATCCTTGATTGATTTATTGATTCAATTACAAAATAATTTTTTCAAATTCTGAATGGTTAATTTGTAATGTCGTACTGTCCCGTTGCATTTTTTTTGTTAACCTTTTTGTTTTATGTGATCTTATCACTTTGCCAAACGCCCGTCTTCCCTCTCTCCTTCAATCAATTCTGAACCCCAGACAAACCCCCCCCGACCACCCTTCTCTGCCTTTTTGATGTGTCATAGAGCAGAAGTGGAGTAGACATGATGGTACACACACACACACACACACACACACACACACACACACACACACACACACACACACACACACACACACACACACACACACACACACACACACACACAGACAGACCCACATCTTATGGTGTAATGACTTTCTTACTGCTGTGGTGAGCTGCCAGGAGGCCTGTCGAAGCCTGCAGCGTAACCCTAGATGTGGAAAGTACCCCTGCAAGTCTGAGTCTGAGACGCAGGGAACTGAGGCACAGGAGGCCGTCGCTGCACTATCTACCTGCCATGCGTACACACACACACACACACACACACACACAAACACACGAAACCCAGACGTGATCTGAAACACAGTAAGACCCCCACTACTCCCTTCCTGCTAAGCTTCTGATGTTGAGGAGGAATCGTTGTCTGCACTTGTTGGTACGGGGAGTGTGTGTGTGTGTGTGTGTGTGTGTGTGTGTCTGATGGTGTTTGTGTGTTCATGCATGTCGGCAACACCACTCACACTCAAAGAATGTGTAAGATTTCATTTCAAACATTAAGGCTACTGTACGCAGAGTATGTTTCCCAACTGTGTGTGTGTGTGTGTGTGTGTGTGTGTTCTGGGTTCCCTACACTAGCATGTGCACCAGCATGTCTTGTCTGAGGCCTCAGCCACATCACCCTCCTCTCATCTGCAGACCCTCTGACACTCTTGCTGTCTTCTTACACCTGGCCTCCCGTGATCAAGGCTTCTAAGCGAGGACAGGTGTGCTCGCCTTCTTGCCCCCATGACTTGAAAACACGGCAATTTCCCCGCCTGCTTGCCCCCGAGTGCTGCTGGGAGCGGGGGGTGACTCTCAAGTTCCGACATCCATCTTATGGTGGGGGGGGGGGGGGGGGGGGGAAGCCCAGACGAAGTCTATGAGCCCATAAAACAGGCCTTTAATTTTCCCTGTATACGCCCCAGGAGCTAGTGCTCCCATTAGTCCCTTGTTTCCCTGGACTGCAATCATGAGTATGATCCCACAGGGTATATCTGGGTTTCTCCGGATTGTCAGATCAGACAGAGAAATTATGAGTAACGGCCATGAGGCCGGGACATCTTGGATATCAAACGGGGGCTGGTGGGATCCATTGCCTTTGTGCGTGCGCGTTTCTTTGTTGGTGCAGCACAAAGGTTTTGACTGGACTGGAAGGAAATGGGTGGGAGAGAAGACCTCTAGCTATAGATAACAAGTGCCTCCGGTTTTCAGCATATAATCTATATATATTCAAAGGCACAATGAAAGATATATGGGCGTAATATATCCGCAAACCTCCGACTTTCGCCACACACACACACACACACACACACACACACAAAAGCCACAGCTAGTGGAACGGTGAGAAAATGTTTGCACATGTTTACAAAACGTGTATTGCTTAAGAATCGCTTACTGCCCCCTTTAAAGTTACAATCCAAGATTTGCAGGAGATCAAATGTTTGGTTTGATGCTTTGGGATGTGCGTGATCAGAACTCCCCCACGACTGTATCCAAGCTCGTGCCATTATTATTATTATTATTCGTTTGCAGTGGTTTCAGGGAGACCAGTTGCTCCTCTGTTGCATTTCTGACAAAGAAGCTGCTCCAGGAGTTCACTGCCCCCAGAGGATTATGGGACCTGAAGTGTTAGACCACACGTGTTGTTACCAATTCAACCCTGACTGGAGGATTATTACCTTAAGTGACGTGCAGTGCAATGATTTGTAAAAAAAATCCCAAGCTAAACTACAGTAGAATGTTTCCAGAGTGATTAAGTCCAAACATTACTTTAATATGAACTTGTTTGGAAAAGAGAAACGGATTTCCCATCGCGCTCCATGGTGTGTGTGACCCACCTGTCTTGTTTCCTGTTGTGCAGTCTGATCATCACTCCCATCGTGACCAGTGCTGACACGGAACCGACGGCGCCAAGCGCGAACCGCACGTTGTCGTCTGAAACATCACGCCAACAACGCAGAGTTAGCGATCAATTTTCTACATCTTTCATATCTGGATCAATACGGCGTCAAAGGGCTGGTATTACACGTACAATGCACAAGGGGGGAAAAAAACTAAAACAAAGATCAAGCGACACCCGTGGTTCCTTTGAACCGTAGCCAGCGGAGGACTTTGAGTGGGCGCACCGAATTAAGGATGGGTGAAATAGTGATGGTGCAGCTACTGTAGGTGTGGCTGACATGTACCAATCCCTGTTCAGTCAGACACATCTAAGAAAATAAAGGATTAAGGTGCAAAAAAAACTGGCTAAACCACTTGAGGGTTTCGCTGTGGTGGCCACAGTGTAGCTGTAGAAACCATGTGGGTAACCACAACCATTTATTTCTGCAGGTTGAACAGTTGCCATTTTTCATTAATGTAACTAGGAGGCTAGCCAGCTAGTTGCAGTATTATTACTACTGCACTATTTCCACTGTTAATATTTCATGTAAATTCTTTATATTTGTTATGCTTAGTCTCTATATTTTTTGCAATTGTATATTTTACATTCATTTGTGTAGATATTGTATATATTTTCAAAGTGTGCTGTGTGAAACGTGCTGCTGTTACAGCGGAATTGCCCAACTTGGGATAAATAAAGTAACAATCTATCTATCTATCTATTAGGGGAAACAAACCAGGCTAGTGCCAAGCTGGCTATATCACTTTTTTATATATATATCTGGTTGGATTAATAGGCAAATTTGGGCAATCTTACAAATTACTGATCAACGACTGCTTAGTCACGAAATAGATTTTCTATCAGTTTTGCATCAAGTGCCTTGATTGGTTGTCATCGTCTGGCGGAAACTGGCCAAAAGCAAATACATTCATAAGGCAATTGCACATCACCCAATTCTACATTCAATATAATCCTAAAATGTATCGGTGCTTGACCTGTGATTGATCAAAGACCACATTTTACATCAATAAAGATTTTTTTTTTTTAATCTGTGAGCAGCACTCGATCCCTCTGTGGGTTTTTCCAGGAGGTCAAGCGCTGCTTTCTCACAAAGAGCCGTCGTGTTCTGCCAGAATATCCATTTTTCTAATTAGCAAAGGGATCAAGCAAAACAAAAAAATGATACGCTGGCTTCAAACAGACATAGTGAGTGGATGGACTGATGTAACCTCCATTCGCTGGGTTTTCCCAGATGTCGCCTTCACCTTGTTTGCACTTGCTCAGGAAATATCGCTATCAAATCGGAACATCTGAGACGCTCCTCGGGGTCTTTGGCAATTTCAGAGAAGCAATCCCGACTCCATTAGACCAGTTACACAGAATGCTGAGGCGGGAGTTAGTTATTTCTAAAGGGTTCACGTTATGGGGGAAGATATTTATCGACGCGTAGCGCGATTCCTCCGACGCGCGAACGCGTCAACATGTGTCAAGTGTGGCAGACGTTTGTCAGGCGAGCGCTGCAATGTCTGGTCGTTTTTTCAGAATGCCACCAGGTTTCTGAACCAATCGGTGCGGCCACACATGGTCAGGCCCTGGATGCGGCAGCACTGGCATCAAAACCGTTTGCTGGTGGCTGAAGCCTTCCCCAAAGCTATCTCGCACTCCACTGAACCGATCGTACCAAAGCTCCAGAGACTCGGGATCACTCGGTTTGGGCCGTTGTGTTTCCAGCGAGCGGGGGGGATTAACACATCACAGGGTCGGACTGAAAAAAGCTGAAGATAACGAAGTATGGAAAAAAAAAGAAGAAATTAAGGGTTGTTTTCTATAGAACAAACCCGGTGGTGGTGTATATCACGCCTCGCCATCATCTCCACTCGAGTTCAAGCAGACAGAAGGGATTTCATTTGAATTCAAACTAAAACTAAAATTCAGAAACTTGTAGTGTTCAGAATGTCATCACAACATCATCGTTCAATCCCCCCCCCATTTCTTTATCTCACAAAGAAATGGCAAACACAGACTGTTTTCATAACCCTCCCTATGCCCATACACCCTGAGCTACACTCTTATCACGCAAAGCAATTCTAAGATAGAGATGTTTTGGGTTTTTTTTAATCACAGAGCTGATATCATCTTAAAATAATTCTGTTGACTTCCCCCCCCCCCCCCCTGGTAACGGTGCGTCTCCATACAAAGCTACTGTTGTCATCTGATATGTGTCATCTCACGCCGTCTGACTTAATGCCATGCGTGGAAGTATTCGTGGAATTCAAACAGGCTCATCGGGCGGCAAACTTCATCGCACATTTCCTTCAGGTGCAAACTTCTGACAGGCCCGGTAGAAGCCAGCTGGAATACTTCTGCTCTCTTAACCTGCATTTGGATTCTACCCTCGGTCAAAGACTCCATGCCCAGACGCTCTCGGAGGAGTTCGTTGATATAAAGTCTGCGCGCAGCAGCATCAGCAGCAGCGGCTCTGGAAGACAAAGGAGTAGGACTCAACAGCTAGCTTTGATGAAAGGTGTGTGTGTGTGTGTGTGTGTGTGTGTGTGTGTGTGTGTGTGTGTGTGTCTGTCTGTCAGGGTTCGTACACACTTGTACCGATACGTTTCCATGACTTCTCCGTGTCCAAAACTCAGTCAAAAAATGCGGCGCTAATGTCTCACGAGTCTTGTGAGCAGCCGACTAGTCATTCAGACTCAGACCTCGCTTGTAATTCATGTTGCGACCTCACCACGGCACAGAAACAGCCCCCCCCCGCCATCAGATATGTCAATAATCTGTGCACAGGCACAGACTCGAAAGAAAAGCTTTCTCCTCCACCTCCGAACGATGGAACTACTAGTATTATAATACCACGAAAGGTGCGGTGATGATCACGCTATTGGTATGCATCTTGATGCTCATCCAAGGGGCCCTTGTTTTTCAGGAGCCGGCGACAAGGTGCATCCAAGCTCGCAAACTCTGTGATCTTCCACTTCTCAAGTCTCCCGTGGCCCCGTCTGCGCTTCGATCAAACACTCCAAGGACGTTCAGCCCGAACCGCCGCCCTCGCCCCTCGCATCCTTCCAGCAGAAGATATTAGCATTCATCATCACAAATACACCACACGACCCCCCCCCCCCCTGTCTGCAGCCTAAAGTGGTTGAAGGGCTCATTGGCAGGTACAGCAGCAGGTTTGTCATCCATCTCACATGTAGGTGGGGCCTTCATTGACGGGAGGCACATTCATACCGAGATCCACTTTTGATGGACGTGACTGTAATGTCACCTCTGCTGACAGGCACTGCTGTTTTCAAACAGCGGCTCATTAAGGTGACCCCCGGGAGAACAAGTCAAACCGGATGCTGCGGCGTCTGTTTTTCCAGCAGCGCGTCGTTCATCTCGACTACGACGACAATTCCGTGGCCGTTCCAGGCAACGCGTCATGCTGCAGTAATGCCTGCCGGGGGTGGGGGTGGGGGGCAGAGATCAGCCAGGGCCGCTCTTCGCTAAAGTCTGTGTTGAGCATTGTTTGTATGGCCGGCGGTCACATTTGAGTGGCCCAGGTATAGCAGCTCGTGCAACACCTGCCCGCGAAGCACCTAGGGTCATGTCGACAGTTGTTGGCGCTGATTTGCGTAATGAGGGCGTCATGAGGATGAAGTAACTAAAAAAGGCCCTGCTTTGACACACGACACGGCTGCAGGCCGGACGTTCGCATGAAGGCGACGCAAAAACAAACAGAGGTCGGCGTGAACGTGACACAGAAACGTGGCGCGGGAAAAGGACTCTGGCCAGCCGAGGCAGCCCGAGGAGCAGAACGTACCCTAAAATAGGGGGCCGCTTACTCACTGACGCACACGGACGTGGTTTGGGTGTGAAAAGTGGCGACACGGATCAGAAAGCTGTACTTTGCAATTTCCGATCGGTCGGCCTCTCCACAGCAGGCTCCAAAAACACCGCAGACCCTCTTTTCCCACCCACGCAAGACTTCATGTCAAACGGTACGGAGAGGAGAGTCTCCGGACGAGAGCCCAAAACTTTGGCAGGCGCTGCGAGAGGCTTTTTGCCCACGACGAGCCGACGGCGGAAGGAGACGACGACCGCCGCTGCAACTTGTCACCTGCAAAGACAGAACACGAAGGTGTGACGGAATGTCATCGGTATCTGGATATGAAGTGACAACTTCCTTAAACACATTCAGATCACCTGTACATTTACTCGGATGCTTTCTCAGCTTCCAGTCTGATGCTAGAATAATTCCGCAGAAATCAGATCAGCAGGCGCTGTTCCAAGATCAGAGGTGTGTCGTGCATTGTATTAGAGCTGCAACTAACGTTTAGTTTCATTATCGATTTAATCTGTCGATTATTTTCTCGACTAATCGATTAGTTGTTTGGTCCATTAAAATGTCATAAAATGGTGAAAAATGTTGATCGTGTTTCCCAAAACCTGGGATGACCAAAGATATTTAGTTTACTGTCACAGAGGGGCAAAGAACCAGAAAATATTCAATTAGATATCCAATTAAGAACCTGAAATCATAGAATTTTTTCTTTTTTTTTCGATTAATCGATTATGAAAATAGTTGGCCGTTAATTTAGCAGTCAATTATGAATTGATAATCGATGAACTGTTGCAGCTCTAGATTGTATGAGAATAAGTGACCTTAGCAACACAGCCAGACAGCGTGTCTCTGTAAGAGGGAAGCAAAATGAAAAATGAAAAAGAAAGAACTAAATAAATCACCTGGCTTCATATAAAAAAAACATCTTCTACACAGCTCTGCGCTGGATAATCGAGTTATGAAAACTGGTAAATTGGCCATAATGAAATAGTGGGGGATCGATTGTGTCCAGCTGTGACCCCGGCCATTTGTTTTCCACGGGCCTCCAAATCTGACATATGAGGTCCATTCATCCCTGATCGCTATCGCGAGGAAGTCTCTGTTTGCATGGTTAACAAGGAAAGACTGGGGGAGGGAGTGTGGTGACGCCATGAAGAGGATGAAAGTCAAGTCAAGGGGGGGGGGGGGTTTCGTTTCGCCGCTTCCTCTCGCTTCACTTTATCTGAAAGGTGGATGAAGAAAAAAAAGGCCTTTTAAGGTGCCACTAAGCGATCAAAGATCTAATTGAATCGAATCTTTATGTCATCGCAATAAAGATGACGATCTACAGAGTCGATAGCCGTTGTTTTTCGAGGATTTTCTTAAAAACTGCACGCAGGGACAAGAGGAGGAATTAGAACCTGCACCGTCACCGTCAACGGTTCAGTGGGAAACACTGCCACCCGATGGCAACGGCCGGCCACTACACCCGAGAGTTCACAGTCGGGGTGATGAATGAAACCATTAGCGGGAGCCAGGTGGTTCCAATTTTTTACAAACACAAAGCCAAGCTAAGCTGAAGCAGGTTCAGAAGTTTACAGCTCTGCAGCTAATGGGGGCAGCGTGAACAGCCCCCCGAGGGCCGTGACCATCTTTGCTTTTTCAAAGGGACTGAATGAGGAGAGGGTTTTTATAATAGTCCCCTCTCAGTTTTTCCCCCTGGAGGATGCATGAGGATCACACTGAACGTACAACGTGCGGGGAGTTTATTTGTGTAGCGTCTTTTCTAGAGCAATAACAGCAAACTGTTTCACAAGGGAATAAAATGAGAAGAAAACCTATGTAAGGAACCTCACACAGTGATGAGAATGATGGAAGACAAAACCAGAAAACGTTCATTCAATCGATTATATTTTTAACAACGCACGAGACTCAACTTTCATTAGAGTTAACATTTTTGAAAATAAGTATTCACAGAGAACTCTTTTTACAGAGAGTTCATTGTTGTGGTTATAATGTTGCTGCGAGAAGGGACTAATTTAAAATGTTTTGACAAAATCCACACGTGCTAAGTTGTTGTTTGCCCCCTGAGTTTGATTTCTGAGAGAACAGCTCATGAACGCAACACATTGCCGCAGCCAACTCTCAGAGCTCTGATGCCAAAGTATCACTGAAAGTGGCAGGAAGCGATTTGAATCCAATACATTTTCAATCGTGAAAATAAGCGAATGTTTCCTCACAGCCCGCTTGCTGTCGGTTCTGTGTGTGTGCGTGCCGGAGAAAAAAAAACAGTTTTTTTAAAGGCTCTGTGAATTGAAAACAACAACAAAAAATGGTGCGGCCTGCACCACACAACACTGTGTGTAGTTTGTAAACATCACTCTCCGACAGCCTATGAGACGTGCTCACGGACTCAGGGGTTTTGGCCTCGTGGTTAGCGCGTCCGTCCCCCGTACCCGGGGCTGCGGGTTCGAGCCCCGACCAGTGCAGTCAAAAAAATTTGCTTACTGCCCCTTTAATGTACGGCAAGGAAGAAATTGGTAGTGTAGTGTTTGGAATATTCATAGTAGACTCTATCATATATGTTCAAAATATTGCTGACATAAATTGCAGGATAGTTCACATTACTCGACACAAACGGCCAATACCAGAACCCACCTGTTATACAGTAGGGCTGCTCTCCTGTCCAGGCGCCATCCTCCCGACACGTGCGCCGTGTTGAACCGTACAGTGTGAAGCCTTCATCGCAGGAGAAGCTCAGCGTGTTCTCCTGTAGGTAACTTGTCCCGTTCTTCTTTCCATTCCTTGGAGTGGGGAGCCAGCCGCAAGACACCACTAGGGAACAATAACGCATTAATAATTGATAATTAATAATGAAACCATTTTTACTATCTTAAAATAGTAAACGCCTTCTTTTTTATGGCATTATATTACTGTGGAGTAAGCCAAAAAAAAGAAATATAAGTTATATTATATATATATTATGTAATTTGACTGCACCTGCATGTTGCATTTTCAGATAGAACAAGCTATAAATAGACATGTAATCAACCACCAATTATACTGTTGCCCTTTAAAGAACCCTCCAGTCATGTTGTAAAGTATATAAAAATAATTTGCTATGCCTAATATTTTGTTTAATATTGTTTACACCCAAAAAAACTTTTAAAAAACACTCTGAAATGGGACTGGAAACCATCCACTCTCTTTCTCTCACTGAGGAATTCTGAGACTATGAATATTCATGATACGCAACACAACACAGGCCCCGCCCACCACCGCTGCTCGCGCTATGTTGACCGGTGGAAGAATGTGGGCAACAAGATAGCTAGCAGCCATATCGGCGAGATTCAGCCATAAAACTTTCACGAACTGCTAACGTCCTCTCGTGGATGCTAACCACTAATGCTAACGCTAACGGTCTGCTGACACACCTGTCGTTGTCTCTTGGATGCTAATTGCAAATGCTAACGCTAACTGTCTGCTGACACACCCGTCATCTTCTGGTGAATGCCAACCGCAAATGCTAACGCTAACGTCTGCTGACACACCTGTCGTCCTCTGGTGGATGCTAACTGCTAATGCTACCGCTAACTGTCTGCTGACACACCTGTCGTCCTCTTGTGAATGCTAACTGCAAATGCTAACGCTAACTGTCTGCTGACACACCTGTCGTCCTCTCGTGAATGCTAACTGCTAATGCTGCACTGGAAGTTTCCAGGTTTCTTTGCCTCACATTTGCGTATTCGACAGCGATTGCTTTTCTGTATTTGTGACGTACCAAATCTAGCTTACCCAGGATTTCAAATTGCAAAGAAGTGACACAGACATCTCCTCCTCCAGGAGAGGAATGTGAAAACACCTCTATAGTGACAACATGTGCTCAGATACGAAGTCCCTATAGTCAATATCAGTCAATGTCATTAATCTTGTGTCACAGTACCTGGCTGCAGGGCGTCCATTAGCAACTGGAAGTTTTGGAAGGCCCTGAGTGTGGCGTTTCCCACTGCGAGGCTCCCTGTGGTCAAGGTGTCGTGTTTACAGAACGCCGCCCCTTCTCCGAAACACGTCGTCAACATGTCTGCCACCAGAGGGTCGTCGGGTGGCTCGGGGGGAGCAAAGGCTGGGCCGAGAGCAGGGTCATCCAAAAGGTTCCTTGGGTCGTATGTGAAAAGGGAGGCCTTCTCTGAAACATTCCCTGTGGGTGAAAAATAAGAGACGGCACCAGTTAAGTTCCTGCAGGCATTGTGTGTTTCTGGTTTAGAACAACAAATTACACGTTAAAGACTTGAATTTTAAAACCGAGAGAAACGAACACACACACGCCGCATGTGTTTCGTATCCGAGAGGTTCTGAGGAAAACCTTCAAGATATATAGAAGAAGGGCTAATTAGAGAGACGGGGAACTTTAATGGGATTTATGACCAAAGCAATGTGTGTTTGACCAATTACATGTTATTTTGAAAACACAAGCACATACTGTAACTCTAAAGCTGCTTTTAGACATCAACTCCGGAAAATGTCTTTCAAGCAGTTTACACAGGGTTCCTACACATTTCCTTTTCAACGTTCCAGACTTGAATTTGAATGTTTCCGACCATATTGGACATCCGAGTAGTACAAATAGCTAGATGTTTATTGAGTTAATATCATTAACTAAATGGATATTATAAGTTATTTCATATATTATTATATCAGTAAATGTTATTTTCTAAATAAATCATTGGAAAAATCCAACTGTTAACATGTTACATTCTGACCTGTGTATTCTCTGATGTTGCACTTCAGAGGATTGTTATCGAAATATTAACCCTAACCCAAGACTGATTCTCATATTAAAAGATTGATATTTTAACTCACTAACAACTCCCTAACAACATTACAATGTGACTAGCTATCACCAGGATCATCTAAACAATGCCCCGGTTGATAGGAACTGCTTTTCCCTGCGCCAGTCGTAGTCACCTGTGAACTACGGTTCTGTAGATACCGTAGTGGTAGTGGCAGGTACAGAGAATGCGTTGCTATGGCGAAAAATGATTCACTAGACTAGAGAGATTGAGACGCATCGTTAGTATTCAAACAATCTTTGGATCCACTGTCTGTTTAGACTTCAGTCTTTTCTTTTCTTCCATACTTATCCAGACCTGGAAATGACTAAAATCAAATTCCTTACTTTTCCATACATGCGTAGGAGACCCTGTCTGCAGACACCAATGCGCCCACTCACTCCCTGTGCATCTTACGGATATTTCCCTGCTGCATTCTCACATGCGCTCACTCGGGATATTTTCCCGAAATTTTTTGCTGGAGGGAAACAAAGGTGTCCGACAGCAGCGACAGAGATCAGTGCAGGACACACAAATAAATGAGTTCCTACGGGCTTAAATTCATTTCAATGAGTTGTTTTTTTTGCTGCAATTAGACCGAAGTGGATAATTTCAGTCAAAAGGCCCGAGCGCATGAAAAGTCAGCTCCTCGTAAGTCGCGCGGGATGAAATGTGCTGTAATTACAGCGGAGACATGATCTCGTGTGTATGCGGTCTGGCTCCGACTGTGCTACAGAGATGTGGTTTCACTTGCACCGCGTGGTCACAAACGACCCGCTGATATCTCCCTGTGACCCATTAGTGCTAACTCTGAACATGTGCCTTGTTTTTCTTTTCCCTGTGAACTCGACAAAACATCTGTCAAAGTTTTCAGCCCAACGTGGCTCGAATACGGAAATCTTTGCAAAGACACAACAACAATGGGTAATTTATTAGCAATATCCCAGAACCCGCTAATCAGATCATGTCCTTCTGAACATGCAACGTTGTGCTCGACCGCGACTCGTTCACACTCACAGCCCGTTGCAAAGATGAAGATTTCCTCCGGCGTGGCGCCGTCCGAGGAGACGCCCTCACCCCGTCGGGTCGACGGGTCGTCCGACGGGTCCGAGTTCATCGGGCCAAGGAGACCCCGGGTGTGGTGGGCGAACTCCGACGGCAGCAGGACGGTCACCGCCATGACTCCGTCGTGCAGGCGAGCCTCGACGGCCGCACCGGAGAGGAGCATCACCGTCACGCTCTGAGGACTGCGGACGAACACACAAACTCCTGCGAAAGAGGAGATTTGGTTGAAATGCTGAAGGACCACATTCTTTCATGTTAATAAAGATGATAAAAAAAAAACCACTGTGGCCACAACTTCACAACTCTCCTGGGACTAATACTGTAGATGGCAATTCTGTTAATGCTGCCCAGAATTAAGTTTAATGTGAAAGACACTGATTAGGAAACTCAGCAGATGATGTCAATCAATCAATCAATCTTTATTTGTATAGCCCATATTCACAAATCACAATTTGCCTCACAGGGCTTAAAGGAGACATATTTTGCTCATATCCAGGTTCATAATTCCTGCAGCATCTCTTTTCAGCCTCGGTCTAAAAACACTCGGTTTTAGCTCCTGTCTCTTTAAGGCCGTGAGATGGTGACATCACCATATTACAGACGACCTGTTTCAGGAGTGTCACCAGCAGTGTATTCAGGACATACTTTGGGCGTTTTTTAAACTTTGCAGACATTTCACATGCATAAAAAAACCTATAAACACACTACAGGAAATGAGTGAGGAAAAACTACCAAAAAAAAGGCTTTTAACAGGGGTAAAAAAGGCCAAAAGCGCAGGATCCTAAGACGGACACGAGTGCAATAGATGTTGCGTGTAACAGAGCACGTCAGCAAAATAAAATAAAAATATTTAAAACATTTATTAGTACAGCCAGTGTCTGTTCCCTCCAATAAACGCTGTAAAATAAAATAATCACTAACTTTGCCGTTCAAACATTTCTCCTCCTAATCTCCAAGAGCAGATGAAAAAAAAAACAATTGAGGAGGCCAAACACTGGCTTATTTCATTAATTTCCCGATCATGAAGATATAAAACTCCCATCAAGTGCAGAATAAACCCCAGTCGAGAGCGTCCGAAGCATCTCACCCTGCAGGTCCGTCCACCTCTGCTCGGTGAAAGGAAGGACCTTGTGGTTCCTCAGCACCTGAAGACCGCCGCCTGCCGCCAGGCGCACCTCGATGACATCGGAGCTCTCCTCCTTCACGGCCACTGACGACAGCCATGTGGCTCTGGCGAAGGTACCTTGGTGGTGAACACACATCGAGGTTGTTTTAATCGATGCAGCATAGATGTAAATAGATGCAGTAAGTATTCTGAGGTCAGGGAGGGTTGTTTTTTTTTCATCGCAGCTCGAGTCTCCGCAGAATCAAATGTCCAGATGTTTGACTTCGCTGATCTAATGAGGAGGAAAAAATATAAACGACATTTGGCTCCACATCTGTATTCACTTGGCTGTTGTGCAATGGCTTGGAGGAACTTCTAAAAAAAAAATTAAAATTAAAATAACAAAGACGCTGACATCTGTTATTCTTCACTGCGTCTGATTCCTGAGAGAGGCTGAGCGAAAACAGGAGGGACCCAGGGAAGGAGGCCGTCATTGTTCCAGCGGCCACGTTTCACTCTTGCACTAGGACCTCAGGATCAATACTGTGTGCCTGAGCAAACTCTTCAGGGCAGGCAGTCAATCAGTCAATCAGTCAATCGTGTGACTGACAGGAAGAAGTCAAACCATGAAAAGGAGTTCTGAAGCCAGTTTCATCCCAAACACAGCTGATTGATGCCATGGTGCCATGGGGATGAAAGAGAGAGAGAGGAGGCCGACGACGAGGGGATTCACGTCGAGTGTGTGTGTGTGTGTGTGTGTGTGCGTGTGTGTGTGCGTGTGTGTGCGTGTGTGTGGGGCCTCACCGTTCTTCAGTTTCACCCGCTCTGCTCGGGCCTGAACGCTCAGCTCTCTGTGCGGCGAGGGGGACACGAGGTGGTACTCCCCTTGGCCGTTGAAAGTGTAGCCGAGGCCGTCGAACGTCATGAAATGCGGGTCCCCGAAGACGGCGCCTGTGAGCCAGTAAGAAGACGTCAGATACATGCTCACCATGAGGATGAGATCACCCGAGTACAGTAACTAATGAACCAGGAAGCTGACATCAGAAAAACAAAGATACGATTAAATAAACCCTGTAACATCTTCTAAGAATGTTCTGTCTGATAGTTTCAATATATTTGCAAAACAGTCTTTTAGTACATTTTAATTTGACTTGACTTGAGATTGTTCTCACCGGCTTTTGGGGGCCGGTAGTTGCGACAACCGCTGGAGGGTCGACGGCGGAAGTAGACGTGGCAGTGGTCGGACCAGAGGCAGCAGAAGTAGAAGCTGGCGACATTGTGGAGCCAGTGGGAGTAGCCCGGCAGCCGAGGCGGCTCCCCGTATGGAGGCGAGCCCCAGTCGTGAGGCCGGTCTGGGGTGCTGCCGCCGATCGAGTCTCCCGTCAGCACCAGAGCCCCGGTGCCGTCGTAGCAACACTGCTGCCCTGAGCCCTGCGTACTGGAAATATAATATATATATATATTTTAAATCACTTCATAAAGGAAGAAAAAAGGGTGAAAGTTGGTCTTTGCTCTGGTCACTCCTACCTGGCCTGAAGTGCTCTGACGCAGTGGACGCTGCCTGGGTGATACGTGCACACGCTGCCCGTCTCAACGTCACAACTATAATCAGCCTGAAACAACACAGACGCACAAATATCAAGTCGATTCAACCACTCCTCATTATCCATCGACGATTATTATCAAACAATTTTTCCAGCTTCTTAGATGTGAGGATTTGTGTCATGGTTTTACATGATAATCAGTGATATATATATATATATATATATATATATATATATATATATATATATTTGGGTTTGGGGATTTTTTTCCCCGTTAGTTTTTGACATTCCTAGACGAAACAATGAATCAATTGATTGTGACAATAAACAGCAGTAAATTAAATCATCCAAACCCCCCTAACCACAAGGAAACATAAAAATCAAATCAATACGAATTTAGGGAACAAGCTTTGTAATAAATCAAAGATCGTAGCAATGTTAAAGCGACTTTTGTAAAGTTCTGTATTGCCAAATTCTATAGAATTATCTTTATTTAAGGCAGCACGTAATGATTATTTTCATCATCAATGAATCTTTGCATCAACAATCACTGTGAGTGCCTTTGTGTACTTGCTAAAACTCAGACTAACAGGATAGAGACCAAGCACTTATTTTTTATTAACCTTCTTTATTGTCCTTTTTTTCTGATGTAATTTCACGTAGCAGCCTCTCACTCCCGTTACACTCGGGACAATATTCGCTGATGATCCTTCTCCACAGTCATTAATATGAATTGAATTGTTGAGTACAGTGCCACTGTTGGCCTGCTGAAAAGCCGTAGTTCGACAAGCTGATTAAATTCTTTTTCAACAATCAAACATCAACCAATTACGTGTCAGACAGTTTTATAATTACGACAAACAAAAAGCTGTACAAGCAGCTATTGCTTGTTCCTGAACGCAAGCAAATCACAGAGTTTTCAGTTCCGAGACAAATTCAGTCAACTCTGGGTATGTTTGCACTGAGCTAAGTGTGTGTATAGTGATTGGAGAAAAAAAAATCTGTCATCAATGAAGCTCCTGATAATACTTGATACCATAAATTTGAATCAAGTTGAGCTGAAAGCTGATCACCTGATCCGCCGACATAAATTTGTGCAAATGAATGCGATCCGATATGCACTTTGTTGTCAACTGCACACATGAGGAAGTGGAATGGCATCTCAGACAGAGATAAAACTCAGGGTTTGTTTGGGTTACCTTGGTAACTGACTCTGAGTTAAAAGACTCAGGAGAAGGAAACTCAAGCCTTTCACATTACAGCTACTACTAGGACTTAATATTTGACTATAACAAAAACTAAAAATTGAAATAATAACGGTGGTGCGTGTACTCACATGGAACCTGCCTGTGTCGGCTCGGGCCTGTGCCAGAGTGCAAGGGCAGTCGATGAGTTCATGGAGGAAGCTCGGCTGATTCTCTTCCAGGACGTCCCACTGCAGACACTTGTTCTTGGCCCAGGCAGCGGAGTCGTCTCTGAACGTCTGCCCTAAGTGCCACGCGAGGACATGACCACTACTCCAGAGAGCCTGTACGTCCCTGTGTGTAAAAAGATTATAATAATTACCATTCAAAGTTACTTTAAATTTACATTTTCTAATTTATGCACATAAAGGAAAAAGTAGTACTAACAATTAATTGGATGATTGTTAAATAAAAAAATAATTTATATTTCAGTCTAAATAATGTTAAATAATAATGGAAAAAATTACCAAAAGTATAAACCCAAAATATACAATTTGCATATATGCAGAACTGAAAAAGCAAAAAAATAAACTACAAAATATTTCAGAGCTGAATCCTCCAAATGTTCCTCCATTTTTTGCTCTTTGATTGTGGTTTATTGTTTATCAATTTATCATTCTGTTGATTAATCTTCAGTCAATCATCTAATTGTTTAGTCGATGAACGGTGTCAGCTGTCTGTGGTGTGATCAACACTGCCAATACTGAACTCTGGAATCTACGTGTCAAACTTTACATACATTCCAGGCTTATTACTTATTATATTTGTGTTGGTTATCAACTCCATGAAGCATTTTCATGTATTTTTTAGGTTTTACAGTGGGCAGATATAAAAATATGATTGAATCACCTCTCCACTTTATAAGAAAACAGCACTGACTTTCTGAAACTTCATAGATATAAACTAAATATACTTTCAAATCCTTTCCTAGCTGTAAATGTAGTCTGTGGTCTGTTTTTCCTAGGACCGTGCCAAGTCACGTTTGTCAGATATGGACAGATCACAGACTGTTTAAAAAATATGGACGACATGGAAGCTCCACCAAAGTGAAACAACTCAATCGCCCCCTGGTGGCTGGCTGCGGTACATGACATACAGCCCACCTCCTCCATGTCAGTGGATGGGACGTGGACCAAATTAAAAAGGTCAAAGGACACTTCAAATAATGTTTGAGTGATAAGTAAAGACAGATTCTGGCTCCAAATAACGTCACCAGTATTTTAGCTTCATTTTTTTTTTTTTTTTTACAGTGGGAGGAAGTGTAGACGTGTTGTCCATCTTTATATACAGTCCTTGGATAGGTTTAAGCGTTATATGTAGAAGACGGCTGATATGTTTTTTGGATACCTCGCTCCATCTGACTGAGAGCTGGCAGTTATGCGGATATTCCCGAGCACCCAGTCAGAGTGGTCCTTCGAGCTCTCGGGCACGAAGCTGAAGGCCCCGCTGTTGACCACGTTCCTGTCGAGAGAGTACAGGTAGCTGAGCTCAGCACGCGGAGAGGACGGCCCGTTCATCCCTGCCTCTGTGCTGCTGCTTCTGCTGCTGAACTCCCTGTAGCCCCACAACTCTACGTTGACCTTATCCGCTGCAATCAAAGAGCCGTTCCACGTCATCTTCAGCCGCCCTGCCACGTTTGGTGTGCCGTAGTTCTGCCACCGCGTCGCGTTCACCAGGGTGACTTGGAAAGCAGGGTCCGCTTCACTGGGGTGGACTGACAGGAGAAAGAAGAAGACGCAAACACAATAAGTCAAATTCAGAGGTGGAACATCCTCATTTTCATATTTCAGCACACTTACCTGACAGGTATTCTCCAGATCGGTCAAACTGAATCCCGTCAGTTGAGATCTCAAACTGTATCCAACCGGTCTCATACAGTAAAGGAGAGATGCAGTGGGGACGGCCGTCAGCGTCGATATAACCTTCGAGTACGACCTCACTTTTGAACCTGCAACATGAGACAGACTAATTTGAATTTATTATTAGCTCTTTTGTCGGCCACGGAACACTTTTTTTCTTCACACCATTAATCTATAAATAATCTGCTGTGTTGGATTATGTACACCTGTACCTAATAAAGTGGGCAGTGAGTGTATTTCCCCACATTGCGGACCTGTAACAGAAATAATAACCCCATGATGAGTGTGTGTATGCAACGACCATTGTGCGTTCGTGTGCATAACCTGCAGAGAAGGCGCCCACTGGGATGGAGGAGCAGGCCGAGGATCCTGAGAGCTCTCCCGCCAAGCATGGAGCTGGAGTGAGGCTTCAGCTGAAGACAGGCCCGGGTGTAGTCTGCACAGCAGCTCAGCAAAGACACACAGGTCGCACGGCAGGAGCATCCGTCCTGTACGACTCCACACTTTCCCCTGCATGTTTGACCTTGTACAGAACAGACAGATAAATACAGACAGATAGTGAGAGATAGATAGGTAGATAGATAGACAGACAGTTAGTTAGATAGATAGACAGACAGACAGACAGACAGACAGACAGATAGATAGATAGACAGACAGACAGACAGTTAGACAGACAGAGAGACAGATAGAAAGACAGAGAGACAGACAGACAGATAGATAGATAGACAGACAGACAGTTAGACAGACAGACAGACAGAGAGACAGATAGACAGTTAGACAGACAGAGAGACAGAGAGACAGATAGACAGACAGAGAGACAGACAGAAAGATAGATAGACAGATAGATAGACAGACAGATAGATAGACAGACAGTTAGACAGACAGACAGATAGATAGATAGACAGACAGTTAGATAGATAGGTAGATAGACAGACAGACAGACAGTTAGTTAGTTAGACAGACAGACAGACAGACAGACAGACAGATAGATAGATAGACAGACAGACAGTTAGACAGACAGAGAGACAGAGAGACAGATAGACAGACAGAGAGACAGACAGAAAGATAGATAGGTAGATAGATAGACAGACAGACATATAGATAGACAGACAGTTAGACAGACCAAGAGACGGAGAGACAGACAGAGAGACAGACAGAGAGACAGATAGATAGACAGATAGATAGACAGACAGTTAGACAGACCAAGAGACGGAGAGACAGATAGACAGACAGAGAAACAGACAGAAAGATAGATAGATAGACAGACAGACAGACAGACAGAGAGACAGACAGATAGGCATCACATAAAACACAACGTAGGTAGTAGAAAAAAATGAAAAGAATAAAATGGATTAATAGACTGATAGATACATTTCTTTTGATCTTGAAGGACATTTAATTATTCATGAAAAAAGCTGCCTGATGCTCTGAAAATCATCAAGCATCAGATTTTAGTTTTTAAAAAGCGTCTTACCCGTTGTTGTCTCAGACGAGCACAACAGAATAATCCCACAGAGAAGAGAAACGGTCGCTCTCAAGTTTGCTCTCATGTTTTTCTTGACACAACCGGAATGGACGGAGACCCACACCAGCACCACTTCCCTCCCCTGGAACTTTAACTTTGGAGCTGTTACCCTTTCACAAAGGTCATTTAAACATCAAACCAAACTAGCTTAAAGATTCCCCAGTGTCAAGTCATTCAAGTTACAAATTAACAGACGTCAATTGTTAACGTTTGGTGGTGTGTTTAAAAACAACAACAACATTATTCTTCTGTCATACTGATAAGTAGAGTATATCTTTAACAATACGCAGGTTATCATGCTTATGAGTTATATTTTTTTGAGTGATATCAACGAAGAGTTGTGACGTCGACGTTTAAAGCGCCTGTGGCTTTAATTTTGGCGGTGAAATAATAAACTCTCACGAGATTGTAGGAGAACGTGAGATTGTCTATTCGGCGCATGCGCACTTCATGTAGCTAGCTTTAACATCTGGCCAAGAATGAATTGACGAGCTAAAGTAAATCTATATTATGACCTATTCAAATAAATATCTTTCATTCTGTCTAGTCTGGATATCATCTCCGCCAAGTTCAACGCGACGAGAACCGTAATGGACGAATATCGGGGGTAGAAATAAACATACGTTATCCTTAGTGAGCTAGCAAGCTAACAAGCTAACAAGCTAGCTGACGTTAGCTCCGGGGCTAACACACGCACACAGCTGTTGGCTCTCAGGTGGTCGTACTCACGGGGGGAGATGTATTTACTCTACACCATCATCGCGTCTTTGGTTTCTTTTTTCATTCTGAAGTGCATGAAGAAGAGGAGGTACTGCACCGACCTGAAGAGACTTGATGGCAAAACAGTTCTGATCACAGGTAAATAATGAGCACGTCTCTTCCTTGTTTCCTCTTCATCCCAGGAGCTAACCTAAGTTTGCGAGTGGAGATGAGTGTGGTTTCAACAGCTGTTTAAAAAAAAAGAAGCTGTACACCAAACAGCCTGATGCTTTACATAACAATTTATATCAAATTATTAAAGGTGTGTCACTCTTCGCGTTATTTGGCCTCACATGCATTAACAAACACATGTTTCTATGTCTCTTTTCTTTTTTTTCCTGTCCACTGCAGGTGGGAATTCCGGCGTTGGCAAGGAGGCAGCGGTTGCCCTGGCGATGAGGGGCGCCCGTGTCATCATCGCCTGCAGGGACCCGGACAGGGCGGAGAAGGCCGTGAGGGAGATCAAGTCCAGGAGTCACAGTCTCAACGTCCTCCACATGGAGCTGGACCTGGCCAACCTGCGCTCCGTTCGGGAATTCTGCAAGAGCTTCCTCCAGAGGGAGAAGCGGCTGGACGTCCTGGTCAACAATGCGGGTGAGGGGCGGTCGAAGAACACGTCAAACAATACCACCGAAGGAATAAAGAACAGAATAGAAGGCCTTTATTGTCATTGTACCATTAAAACACGTACAACGGATTTCGGAGTGCTACTCGCCGTAAGGTGCCACTTGTTAAAAACACATTCTCCACACGATTCATTCGTACATACAAGCAGAGGAAATGTGTTCCTTCGACTCCATAGTCTAGAAGTTTGGTTCGCAAGGTGTTAACAATGCTTAACAAGTTGTAGGGAGTTTTTCCTCTTGTTTGAATCAAGTAGGGCTGCAACTATCTATTAATCTGCCGATTACTCTCTCGATTAAGCGATTAGTTGTTTTGTCCATAAAATGCCGAAAAATGAAGCTTAGTTTTGTCAATACACAAAAGTTATTTAGTTTACTGTCATACAGGAGCAAGGAAACCAGAAAAGGCCAGTTTAGTGGCCTTTGACATTAAATAACCTCAAGATTTAAGATTAAATGATGATTATGATTGAACGCGTGTTGCTGTTTTTTAACTTTTAACATACGTAACCATCGACACCGTACATTTCTGATTACGACGATATTTAACAAAACAAAAGGATAAGCCTGTTGTTGGTTGGACACTTTATTATCATTGTTCTGACCTTTTTCTCCTCCCCCCTCCGCTGTGCTCCGTCAGCCATGCCCAGTGTCCTCGACTGGACGGACGACGGCTTCAGCATGTGCTTCGGCGTCAACCACCTGGGCCACTTCCTGCTCACCAATCTGCTCCTGTCCCGCCTGAAGGAGTGCGCCCCCAGCCGCGTGCTCACCCTCACGTGCTCCACCTACAAGTACCAGAAGCTGGACTTCCAGGACCTCAACTACAACCTGCTGCCCTTCTTCACCTACTGCCGCAGCAAGCTGGCCAACATCTACTTCAGCCAGGAGCTGGCCCGCGTCGCGGAGGGCAAAGATGTGACCACCTACGCTGTGCACCCTGGTAGGAGAACTAACGAGACTTGTAAATTAAAATCTCAGTCTCTCAGTAAGACATTTGAAAAAAGACATCATCTTTCAAAGTGGGAAAGTATGAAAAGCAATTTTTATAATTATATTCTGACATTTCAGGTTTCGTCCAAAGCGACTGGACGTGCCACTACTCCTTCCTGTTCCGGATGCTGACGCAGGTGATCATGTGGATGTTCTTCGTGCCGTGCGAGGTCGGAGCGCAGACGGTCGTCTACTGCGCCGTGTCGGACGAGGCGGCCAAACACAGCGGGGGCTACTTCGTGGACTGCCGGCCCTCCACCCTGCGACCGTTCGCCCGAGACGCCGGCGTCGCCAAGAAATTGTGGGAGGCCAGTGAGAGACTGGTGAAACTGGTTTGATGGTAGACGCCGGGGAGACTGGTGCTTTGTGTTTTATTTATTTAAAATGTCATATTTATTCATATTATTTTTTTGTTATTTATAATGCAGATGCAAAGGTTTATTGTTCCCTTTAGGTGCTCGGGTATTTTAAGATGTAATTATATTGTGGATTATCCGTTTTTCTATGCACAAATAAAAAGGTTTACAGAGTTTTGATTTTTTTCCTTCATACACTCGGGTGATTATTTCCGAAAAACCTGTTATACACAAAAAGTATGAAATTCACGGTTTATCCTGGGAATTGAAAAGCAGCGACACAATCACAGCCAGCGGGGTTTTTTCCCACTAAAAAGTAAATCATTGTTTTCTAATTAATGATTATCATCTGATTTCAGCTTCTTAAATGTGAATATGCTCTGCTTTCTTTGCTCCTCTGTGACAGTAAACTGAATATCTTTGTGTGTGTGTGTGTGTGTGCGGACAAAACAAAACATCTTATGACAATTTCATGGACCAGACAGCTGATCGATTAATCGAGAAAATAATCGACAGATTTATCGATAGTGCAAATAATCGTTAGTCGCATGTCCTACTGGAGTTCTGTTGTCTCAGTATACCTACAACCAGCTATGACCCTGGCATGTACTTTTACATCATGTCTTTGTGCAATAACACGGCAGTTAACATGCAATGTAACTCATAATAACTAATATATTTTTTTATAATACCACTGTATAGTGGCGTGTGTCTCTCCACAGCCCAACAAGCATAGTCTGTTGCTGCTGGGATGTCTTGGAAATTTCAATGTCTTTTCTAAAATGAAGTGCAGGGTCAATGTGACAGATAAAAGTGTGTTAAACGAGTCTCCTGGTCCAAATGAAACTCTCCAGGCGCATTCACTTCGCACATGGCGGCGCGTTTTTTCTCTCTCTCTCTCTCTCGTCTCTCTCTCATATTTGCCCCTATTTGGAGATAAGGCACCGTGCAGGACGGGAGGTGTGTTCGATCGCGTCGCTCGTTCCTCTCTTTGTCCACCAGGGCGCGGCAGAGAGACGCTCTCCCAACCCAAATCAAACGGTCTGGTCAAGTTGGAGGAATTTCGCAGCACAGTACGAGACGATTTGTGATTAGTATAATGTGTTTGCCTTCAAAATAAAGTGCAAGTTTGTCGCTTTAAAAAAAAAAGTATGAAATAAAAAATAATCCCTGTCAACTGTATATATATAAATATGTGTGTGTGTATTTGTGGTCTTGCTCATGGGTGTAGCGGTGTGGAGGGGACAGACTACCCAGGGCCCAAGGGCGGGACTCAGTGGGACTGGGAGTTAAGCTACTTCCATTTCTCCTCCAAACTACCGTTTAATGACATCGCTGATCACCATCTCCATGAGGTAACACATGAACTATGCACACAACCCCACTTCACAATCACTGAACCATCCCTTTAATATGACACACTGTAGCTTTAACCATAGTTTTTTTGGGGGGGTTTTGTGTTCAGGAAGCCCAGGGGACTCTTTTTAAATTTTTAAATCTTTTTTTTATTGAACAAAGATCATATACAGAATATTTGTTATCAAGATCTTAATAATAAACCTTACAAAATGTTCAAGGCACATAAAGATACGTTAAACAAGGGTCAAAAAATAACAAATAAATAAAACCACAGTAAAGTACTTGTGTGTGGGTTCCGGGTTGTGGTGGGGTGAATAATACCACCCGGAACCGCTGGGGGGCGCGACGACGTTTGTCTGTTGCCTCTTTAATATATATATATATATATATATATATATATATATATATTTTTTTTTAAAAAAAAGAAGAAGACGAAGAAGAAGACGAAGAAGAAGAAGAAGAAAAAGCGGGGTTTTATTGCGGAAGTCGTTGCCGGAAGTGGCTTCCCCTCTGCTCCGGTGGCTTGTTAACGGGTCGGCCGAGCGCGGTAGCTGTCAGATAGTGGAGAGAGAGAGAGAGAGAGAGAGAGAGAGAGAGAGAGAGAGAGAGAGACGGAGAGAGAGAGAGAGAGAGAGAGAAGGAGGAGGACACTCGCCGACCCACCCATCCTGGTCGCTTCGTCCGTCCACATCGAACCCCTCCCGTCACTCCGAGCGCCTGCTTGTGGGCATTTCACCGCTCCAACGGCCGTCCAGCTGCGGGGCGGAGCTGCACTTTTGAAACGAACAAACAAAAAGCCCTCATTTGTTTTTCGCTTGTTTCTCTCTCTTCTTTTTCCTCCTCTGCGAGCTGAGTGAATAAGGAGAAGAAGACCCAGACATGGCCACTACAACCTGTACGCGATTCACAGACGAGTACCAGCTGTACGAGGAGCTGGGCAAGTGAGTATCAGCTGTTGTTGTTGTTGTTGTTGTTGTTGTTGTTGTGTGTGTGTGTGTGTGTGTGTGTGTGTGTGTGTGTGTGGAAGGCTGGTTTCCAGAAGGCAGTGCAGAGCCGAGGCTAGCTGTGTGTGTGTGTGTGTGTGTGTGTGCGCGCGCGTGCGTGTGTGTGTGTGTGTGTTGCTTTTTCGGGATGACAGCTCTCAAAATACGCTGCTCTCTCTCTCTCTCTCTCTCTCTCTCTCTCTCTCTCTCTCGCTGTCTCTCACTGTCTCTCTCTCGTCATGTTTATTACAGTTATTGAAATATTATGCCATATGCATTTACGGCATATGACATAATAAGACAAACTGTACTTTACCCCCCCCCACACACACCTTTATTTTGAAATTCCCCCCAAAAAAAGTTTATTGGATTATTATTTTGTTTACTTTAGAAGTATATGGCAGCTCTGACTTTTTGTTTTTGCTGTAAAAAAAAAAGATGAACATCTCTCCAGCGCAAAATTAATATATCAATAAGACCATGTGCTTTCCGCCCCCCACGATCATCAATTTCTTCAATTTATGAGTGAAACAATATTCAAGCAGATAGGTCAATTTCCCTGTGGTGTAAACATCTAACCAATGCTCTTATAGTAGGGATCAGTCTTCTACCAGTCTCTTGTTATCGCCCTCATGCTCGTTAGAGAGGAATAATTCATATCCTCAGGTAGGGAGAATGTGCTTGAATATTTGAAGTCTTGTGTGCGGTGTGATCTGATTCATTGATTGTCTCCTGCAAAGCTGGAAAACAAAGATCTGCTCGAACACCCCCCCTCTCCTCTCTATTCTCTCTCATTTAAAGTTATGAATTCATGCCATCTGCATCAACACAAATATAGTTTTAGCAGCTGAACTGCATGTGACGACTCTCGTTCCCTGCTCATGTGGCTCTTTTGCTGCGTTGTGGTGGCAGATCACACGAGATAAAGACATTCCGCTCTGGCGACCAGGCAACTCCAGTCCGACTCCCGTTCATGAAGCCATATCAGCAGCACATGCTCACAGTGACTTCAATAGACACCACCAGAGCCCGACCGATATTGATTTTTGGGGGCCGATGCTGATATCGATATAATGGAGTACAACATTCCCGATACTGATACACTGGCCGATATGTATATTTTTATATATATATATTAGAGCTGCAGCAGTTAGTCGATAAGTAATCGATTACTAAATTATTCACCAACTATTTTGATAATAATGGTCAAAATTTCTTTGATTTCAGCTTCTTAAATGGGAATATTTTCTGGTTTCTTTGCTCCTCTGTGACAGTGAACTTAATATCTTTGCTACTGTGGACAAAACAAAACATCATATTGTAGTTTGGGAAACACGATCGACATTTTTCACTATTTTATGACATTTTATGGACCAAACAACTAGTCGATTACTCGAGAAATAAAAATGAATCGATGATGTAAATAATTGTTAGTTGCAGGCCTAATGTATATACATGAATATTTATATATTATGATTAAGATGTTGTTATCAAACCTTTATGACAAAGAAATGTAATTGAGGCTTGAGTTTTAACCATAAACTTGATCATAAATGACTATAAATTTAAAATATAACCAAATGAATAGACCTTGAATTAAGAAAATAAACCTTTATTTTACATAAAATGTAAAACAAAAATGCACATTTAAAGGGCTCATATCAGTTGCCCAATAATATCGGTCCGGCCCTGAACATCGGCCGATACCGACATGTCTGTGAAGGGCTAATATCGGCCAATATTATTGGCCAAACCGATATATCGGTCGGGCTCTAGAAACCACAACCGTATCCTTCGTAATTTAAAAGGAAACACACAAATATATATATATATATTAATACCGGCATCCGCCCCCAAAATTCCATATCGGTCCGGCTCTAATTTCACAATCATTGTGTTTGTAATTATGCCACCAAAAAGTAATGTGCCGTAGGACATAGGAAAAAAATGCATTTGATTGTTCGTCTTTTCTGTTATTCTTGATAAACGAACAAAAGACACGAAAGACAAAATGAGTTCATAAATTCCACTTAAAAAGTACATTTTGAGCCTCACATAAAAAGTGCAGCATATTTATAGCGATCGCAGAAAAGAGATACAAATGAATACACAGGTCAGTCGGATCCACTAATTCTCCTCAATGCAACCTCATCGTCATTCCGTACGTAGAACAGGAGCAGAGGAGTAAAACTGCGTCGACTGAGAAATCACTCCTCATCAGGGGCACGTTGTATACACTGCTGCTGCAGAATGTCATGCGTCATGCTGCTGTCGTTTGATTATCATGCATATTTATTTATGATCGCTTGATTGGCCCCCCACCGTTCAGCCGTTCACCAACGAGGAGGAGTCAAACGTGTTCTGGAGAACAGAGCAACAGCACGAGTTGTATTTATTTCTGGGCTCCATTCAAGGTTGGCACAAATTTAGGAACTTTGAGTGTGTAAAAAAAAAGTGCTGTTGTTGTTTTGTTTATGGAAATATATGGTAATCGTGTAAATGTTTGATTGACAAACCAAACACTTAAATAAATTAAAGACTTGACTTTTTAACAACACAGTGGTGAAGTTTGCCCAAAAGTTCCTCACTCGCATATTCACATCAAACGGCAGGTTATGAAGAGTCAAACGTCAGGGTTTTTGTCATAGGATCAGCGGCCGATATTAGCCTTTCGCAGACACGTCGGTATCGGCCGATATTTTAAGAAGCCCGACCGATATTATTGGCCAACTGATTTGAGCCTTTAAATGTGCATTTATGTTTTTACATTTTATGTAAAAATGAATGTTTGTTATAACTTCTATGTATTTGGTTTGTAATTGACGTATATAAATTCATTGTTATTTCTGATAAAGTTCGTGGTTAAACTAATATGTCAAGCCTCAATTACACGTCTTTGTCACAAAGGTTTGATAATGACACTTTAGGAATCATTGACCGATTTGGGAAAAAAAAGTATGCGCGTGTTGGTGCCTTCAACCCGTCTTGTGTATATTACTCCCAGAATACCGGAAAAAAAAAATTGCTTGATTTATTATCAAGTTAAAACTCTCAATAGAAAACCTTTAGTAAGTATGTAAATGGAGAGGGCTAGTAAAAACAAATAAAATTTGATATTAATAAATATATCAAAAAGGATATAAATCGCCCCCTGCTGGCTGGCTTCAATGCCGGTCTTAAACCCCGCCTCCTCCGCAGATGGGACCAAAGTAATAAGTCAAAGGTTTCTATCACTTGAGATGTTTCTTATCCGGCTGATGTATGTTCAAATGTTGTGTTTTTCAATTTTTTTCCAATAAACAATCCAGGCTCCTGTTTAAATCTCCCCACATCCACTTGCTGGCTGCCGAAAGCAGACTTTGATTCATGACTTGTTAACCGGTTTTAACTGTGTATGTGTGTTAAAAGCATATTTAGCCCCAATGACATAGACTCTCACCTCGGGGGAGTGTGAACTGTCCAGGCACAGCTGTGGAGTTCGGTGTCAGGGACACAGGCGTTTTTGTTTGTGTGCATGCGTGGCCGCTGTCGCCCACGCACCACCGGGTTTTTTTTGCGTTTGGTTCGTATTTCGAGGTCGACACACCAACCGGAGCATGGCCGACCTCTGAGATGAGACATTTCGGCTCAAGGCGGGAAAAAGCTGAGGCTTTATTACGCCTCGTTGTTCTGGGGAATGGGTGGCGTGGTTGTTCCTTCAATGCCGGCACAGACCCGACTCGATGTCTGTGTAAAAATGTCGAGCCACAGTGGCAGGACAAACAAACACACACACACACACACACACACACACACACACACACACGCTGTGAACGATGCTCGTATCTAAAATCTCTGCAGCATCGTTTGGTTCAGTGTGAAAGAGTAAACGTCTGACTGTGGATCTCTGTATAAAAGAGGGGCCTCGAGTCTGAGGTCAGCCGGCCTCTCAACTTTTCACCTTTGACCCCTAAACCTCGTCGGCCGTCTGTAAAAGTCTTGGTTGCGAAGGCAGACCGGTGGCTCCAGTCGACCTTTCACCGTCAACGCTGGCGATGAGACCTTTGGTGGCAGATTTATCTAAAACGCTGTGGGGCCACTGTCAGAGCGGGACATAATTTCGCCGTCGTGACGTTTGTCTGCTGCCGATTTTGGAGATAGATATTAGGGCTGCAACTAATCGATTATTTTCACTATTAATTAATCTGTCGATTAGTTTCTCGATTAATTGATTAGTTGTTGGTCCATAAAATGGTGAAAAATGAGGATCGCGTTTCCCAAACCCCAAGACGATGTTTTGTTCTGTCCGCACACCAAAGATATTTAGTTCACTGTGGCAGAGGAGCAAAGAAACCAGAAAATATTCACACTTAAGAAGCTGAAATCAGAGAATTTTGACCTATTTGCCCATAAAAACTACTTTAACCGATTAATCGATTATCAAAATTGTTGGCGATTAATTTAGTAGTCGATTACTAATCGATTAATCTCTTAACTGTTGCAGCTTTAATAGATATTGATATTTTTTTGTGCTAAAAAAGTTGCAATAAAACCAATAAAACAAAGTGCACAAATGAAAAAAATAAATACAACTAGATGAAATGTATTAAAAGACGGTGACAAATGAAAGACTCGTGCCAGAGGACCCGAGTGGCCCGTGGATGCATCTCAGAATCTCGTAGAGCTCGAAGGTCAATACAAATTTTTTTAACGTTAATATGTTGAAATTGTGACCAAATAATCCAGAATTTCACAATTTTATCAAAAATTTAAATGATGATTTGTGGAGTCAGATTCCAGCGTCGTCACACGCTAAGTTTTATTGGAAGTGGCAGGTGAGACCTCATGCTTTGTTCTCAGGTTTTTTTTTTCACACTTACTCTGGGTTAGTGTTTTTTTGTGCGAGCCCATTAGAGCGATCTCGCTCACGCGCCCAACACGCGTGTGCATGTTTATAAAATCTGCTGACCGTGCATGCGGAACCTCCTGGGAGCCTATTAAGCAGACAGGATCCCGGCAGCGCCGTCTTTTAAATAAAGCTACAGTTACTGTTGAAACGTGAGAAAGTGCCACATGGCTTATTCTGCGCTCGGACCTGGGGGCAAAAAATGCTGCCTGTGCAGAAAATGTTCCTCGGCAAATATTTTTCGCCAGCCCGTTGTCGTGATGCTGATGATAAGTTTCCCCCTTAAACAGTGATGAATACCTTCATTAGCGAAGCAGCTGAAGCCCAGAGTGAGTGTGTGAGTGTGTGAGTGTGTGTGTGTGTGTGTGTGTGTGTGTCACACAGAGTCGTCCACTTACAGAGTTGTGTGGAAGCTCAACAAATGTCCTTTCTTTCTGTGTTTTTTTTTTTTCAGGGGAGCCTTTTCAGTGGTGCGCAGGTGTGTTAAGCTGTGCACAGGACAGGAGTATGCCGCCAAAATAATCAACACCAAAAAGTTATCTGCAAGAGGTAATAAGTGAGTTTTTTTTTCCCATGGTTCCTCTGTCCCAGCGGTCACCGCTCCACCTACCGTGTAGACGGTTATATAAGTGATATGTCTAACAGCACTCAGATGGTGCTGCGTAGGACAAAAAGGTTTGTTTTATCACACGGGGGGGGGGGGGTCTTGTGTATGAGAAATAAGCAGGACAAAACGGAACAAGCTCGTGGCAGAAATTTTAAAAAGTCAAAATGCAGTTGCACTGTGACGACGGGCCATCAAACTACAATACTAAACGTGGGCTTTTTTCTTCTTCTTTTTTTAGAATACCAGGGTTTCACACCGCTGCATTTCTGAGTTACACTCATCGTCGTGATTGATTCCCATTTTCAAATGGGGACACATGGGTGACACGGGGCGGACAGCAGGGCAGTAGGCAGCAGTGATGCCTTCCCCGGGTAGAGTGAGCAATAGTTAACGACTGAAACTGGCCAAATCAGCAAAAGATTCATAGAAAAAAAATGACTAAAAAGATTAAAAGAATAAAGCTTATGGAGTTTCACATGGCGGTTTCATAGTTAGACCTGCGTCAGACACTGCAGATGAGCGAAAGGAAATAGTATTTACTGAAAAAAAAACCTCATAAGAAACAATTTTGAGAATTATTTGTTTTAAAAAGTATTTTTTCTAAAGCATAAGTGTGTTTTGGGGGTTTTGACGATGTGATATTTGGTTCTAATTGTCATTCTTTTCTTTAACTTTCTTTTGTTGTCGTCATTATATAGACATTATAAAAGTGATGGATAACGAAAAAAGGTGGAGGGTGAAAATAGTTGTTGACTAAAGAAAGATGGTGGAAGTGATTTTTTTTAATGAATCATTTTTTTTAGTTCATACGGTTTGAGTCAATACAATGAACTGTTTAATTTCTCCCACATTTAATTCGATATATTACATTATATTGTATTGTAAAAGCATATTGAGTTCTTTAGAAAGCCACAAAGACCAGTCCAGCACCACACTGGTCGTCTCTTTAAATCTCCTGCTGCCCCTGCAGCCTCGTAACTGGAGACCCCACTGCTGGGGCCCTGCCAGGTGACACCACGCTCACACACACACACACACACACACACACACACACACACACACACACACACACACACACACACACACACATACACACGGCCACTGCTTGTGGTTTGTGTAACAGGAATTTATCGGAGGGCATCATCAACCAAGAATATTGTCCTTATCCAGGAATCGTCCTTATCCAGGAATTATTTATTATTTCATGGGAAAATCTATTCAAATGTAAAAAAAAACACCCCATCTCCCAGGAAAGTGGGGGGGGGGAGAGAATCCTGGATCCGCCCCTTTGTCAAAACATCCTCTGAGGGTTTTGCAAACACGATCGAAATTTTACGACATATTATGACATTTTATGGACCAAACAACGAATTGATTATGAAAATAATTGTTAGTTGCAGCCCCTCATGGACACTACTAGGTCTCACGTATTTTTAACGTTTACTGAACGTTTTATTCCGAGGCGGCTCGAAACTAACTGTAGTGGTTGCATTTAGGTTAAAAAAGAATTTGGTGTAAACAGCAGGTTGAATATATAAACTTCTACACAACCAATCTCATCTTAAAGAACGGTGAGTGAACTTGTCTGTGTTCGGACGCTCACTTCAACTTTGCACCTAACACTTCTGAAAACATCAGAATTTTAATATTTCAATAAGTTTTTGTGTAAATATGGGGTTAAAATGACCCAGTAAGCAGTGTACCAATGATTAATTTAGGCTACTTAGGTGGAGATCAGTGATTGGTTGAATAGTTGGTTCAATTTCAGTGGATGATAATATTTTTCATTTGGTTGCTTACAGCCCTATAATATTAGACAGTATGTTTGTTCGAAGTTTGTTCTCTTCTTCTCCCTCAGCGTCCAGACACTTTTAAACCGTTGATAAATAAATTAGACGATGTTTATAGCAACATTAAATTTCAGCATATAGCTTTTCCAGCGAGACATTGTGGAAAAATGAATAATGCATTTTAAAGTGGGAAAAAAAGTAAGTTTTTTCTGATTTATTTAATATTTTTTTGTCGTTCAAAGGTTTATATAGAGGAGACGTATACACTGGTATTTTTCAGCTTTTTTTAACCAAAAGTGAAATGCTCAACTTATTTTCAACATGATTCGTTAAGCTTTTATTTGTGCAACGGAAAAAAAAGTACGACAGGAAGAGATTATACCATAATGTTTTGTTTCTATCAAATCAGATAGTGAAATAAAAAATAAAAATTTGATAAAAAAAAAAGATGGAAAGCAACCATCTGCTTAATGGACATTGTAAATCAGGGGCTTTGTCCCGTTACACTTGGCAGCAGTTGTGTCACTCTTGTCACATTTCCACTACGACAGTGCAGCCAGCCTTTGGATGAGATTAAACTCATCTTGGATTATCCTGCCGCTATAAGCAGGAGGTTAACAGTTAATCCCTGAGATTGGCTTGATGAGACCTGAACACACACACACACACACACACACACACAGAATAAATAAATCATCTGTAGTTTGTGCTATCGTTGGACCTATACATTTCAGTCCAGCTGCTTGCAGCTTCCCATCAGATTTCAGAGCCGCAGCACAATCTCCCTGCGTCAACATTTGATAGGAGGACCGATCTGACCCGACTGGCTGGTGCGCGAGGAGGCTTGTGCGCTGCGCTCCTCACTAATGGATGAGCCATGTTCTGTGAAACGGCAGAGCCCACTGCATGCTACTTTCTGCCCCGGGTCCTATATATAGCTCCATGACCTATCTAACATGGGCTGCCACCGCCGGGTTTCATGGCCGTCGTGACCACTTGACGCTATGCTTCTCTGAAAGTGGGATTCGGTTTTGGGGGTCGTTTTGATGTGGCGATATCTGGCTGGCTGGCTGCAGGTAAAGGTCGGCGCGTGAGCGTCGAAGGCCCCCTCGGCTGCAGCGACTCGAGAGAGAGGAGCGCTCGTTTAGTGCTGGCAGATGGAGATGGTAGCAGAGAGGAGGGAGGGGTCATGTGAGAGAAGGCACCCCAGGCACTTGGCAGCTGAGGGCCATGCGCCTGTACGCCTACATGCCTTCAGCATGGGACTCTCATCTGACTCTCTCTCTCTCTCTCTCTCTCTCTCTCTCTCTCTCTCTCTTTGACAAACACACACACACACATACACACACACACACACTTTATTGGTTATAAAAAGAAAAAAGACCAATGATCGCTTTATTGTAGTCTAGATACGAGGCGCCGCGGTGACTCACCGAGTCAAAAGTCACACAGTAGCACTTGGGTTATGATATTTCAACGTTGTGAATAATAAACGTGGCTCGGAGCCCGTGGTTGCGCCGACGAATGTGAGGAAGTACAGGAGTTTACAATGGGGATTGTAGATCAGCACACGTGACCGTCCTCACCCACTCCAGCAGCCGTTCCAACGGTTCCTGGCAATCCAACGGGTCTGCAGGAAAATGTAGGGCGGGGTCTGTCGGGCAAGGCTTCCGGCCAATCACAGATGTTTGTTTATTGGCATTGATCTCTTGGCAGAGGTTGGATATACGGCCTTGCAATTCACCAATGACGGAGAGTGGTTGTGCTTGACTATAGAGGTGTGTGTGTGTGTGTGTGTGTGTGTGTGTGTGTGTGTGTGTGTGTGTGTGTGTGTGTGTGTGTGTGTGTGTGTGTGTGTGTGTGTGTGTGTGTGTGTGTGTGTGTGTGTGTGTGTGTGTGTGTGTGTGTTGTGTGTGAGAGATTCACCTGCAATGCAGTAGCGATGGACTGACCTGCTTTCGGGGCGAGTCAGCTCAGTTCAAGTCAAATAACCAGGACAGATGTGGTCACCTCATGCGAGTGCACATTAATAACCTTTTAAGATCCCCTCCAGTCACGTTTTACAGTATATAAAAATAATATGCTGTGCCTAATATTGTGTTTAACATTGTTAACCCCCAAATAAGTTTTTATAAAACACTCTGAAATGGGGCTGGAAACCATCCACTCTCTCTCCCTCATTGGGAATCGGAGACAATGAATATTCATGATATGCAAATAACACAGGCCCCGCCCACCACAGCTGCTTGCGCTATGTTGACCGGTGGAACAATGTGCGCAACAAGACGGCTAGAGGCAACATCAGCGAGATTCAGCAATAAAACCCTCACCAACTGCTAATGCTAACGCTAACTGTCTGCTGACACACCTGCCGTCCTCTCGAGGATGCTAAATGCTCATGCTAATGCTAACGTCTGCTGGCACACCTGTCGTCCTCTCGTGGATGCTAACTGCTCATGCTAACGCTAACCGTCTGCTGACACGCCTGCCGTCCTCTCGTGGATGCGCTGCCTCTGCTGCACTGGAAGTTTCCAGGTTTCTCTGCCTCACATTTGCGTATTCGACAAGCGATTGGTTTTCTGTATTTGTGACGTACCGAAACCTGGCTTTGCCCAGGATTCGTTTGAATTCCAAATTGCAGAGAAGCGGCACAGAAATCTCCTCCTCCAGGAGAGGAATGTGAAAACACCTCTATAGTGAGAGAATGTGCTCAGATACAAGTCCCTATAGTCAATGTCAGACATTTTAGAGGACTGGAACAGAAGGAAAACACTTTTTTTGAGTGGAGGGGGACTTTAAACATGACTGTCGCTCCCCGACCTCCCCTGACCACTGTGCCGTTTTCCAGCCAACATTTCCCAGCTGACGAGAGTCCTGCTCGTGCTGCGTGCCCAATGTTCTGGACAGTGGTTATATCTGTCCGTCTTTGGGGGCTGTCTTTTCTACTCCTCCTGCCCTCCTTGGGACTTCAATCCTCACTGGTGGCGATTGACCTGTATTCAATCCTCTCCACCACACTGTCCTTGTGTTATCTCGCTCAGTGAACGCCGCTCAGTGCTTCTATACTCTCTTCTCCGCCGCCCATCTCCTCCTGCTTGTCCTCTTTCTTTTCCCTTCTTCTTCTTCCCCCCACTTTCTCCTCTTCTCATTCCCCTCAGGACCAGTCCTCATCCTCCTTGCTCCCCCCCCCCCCCCGCCATCTCCTCTCATTTCTTATTTACCATGCTGCTTCGGAAACACTGGGTTTTGGTATCTGACTGCTTCGACATGTCGCATTACCGCTGCTACACGCCGGCGGCCGCAGACAGTAAATCAATTACAGTAAGCAACACACCATGCAGGTTTGGTTTTTTTTTTTATTCCAAATGTGTTTTGCCATCCAAAAATAAAAAAGAAACAGTGTCTACATTTGAAAGAATCTCTTTTAAACAAATGGGGCCTGTCCATTTATTTGGCCAACCCAGCCACAGTCCGTCCTTCCTTGTACCGTCCATCCAGTCGAACATAAACCCATTTTATTTTTATTTCAAACGCTGTCGATTAGCCAATTAGCTTTCTGATTAGCTGTCTATCAGTATTCAGAACTATGGCTGTGGCAATGTCAGATAAGACCACGAAGCCCTGGAGACCAATCTTGACAATTCATCCAATGCCATCACTGCCCAACCCCCCAACTCTGACCTCTGACCCCCCCCCGCCAGCCATTACAGAACCTTGTGTGAATGGTCGGCCATCGCCAGGTCATCTGTCTTTCACAGTGTTGGCCGTAGGTTTATCTGCCATTGACCCAGCCAGCCAAAGGATGTGAATAGAGACGTTTTGTTGTTACAGATGAGGCTGTTTATCTCATCTCCAGTCATCTCCAGCTGTAAATCCCAATGCAAGTGCTCCCTGACTGATACGGTGTTTCCAATCCTGACTTACATAAATGTATTTGTGTGTATAGACAATTTTTACCTGTAGAGTCCACACTTATTTATGACCAAATGTCTGTCAGCAAAGGATCAAGACGACCGCTTACCTCCTACAATGGATGTTATGGATTCAAGCCGTTAAAAGGCTTTTACCGTCACATCTCGCAAAACAAATGATTTCCACTTGAGCCTTTAGAGAGACAGTCACCACAAGGACATGTGTCGATGACAAAGTCTCAGTCTGGCCATCTGTTGGACTAAGCCAAGACGAACCGCAGCTCTCGCTCTGAGCCAGTTCTGCGCTCGCGGAGTGATGTCAGCAGATGCCACCGGCGGAGTGAAATGCGATGCGCAATGCTCGCGGCATGTTTTCCACCATTGGCTGAAGTACAGTGGATAACTTCGTTGCGCGGCGTTTGTGAAAGCGTGGCCGTGCTTTGTGGAGATGATGATGATGATAATGATGATGACCACCACATGTCCTATTCAGTGAGTGTCTGAAAACGGAGTAATTTAAACAAGTAGCAGGTGCCGGAACAACAGCAACAGGAAGACAACGACATCGGCTTCGTCTATGTTAATCGCCCCCTTGCATTTTTTTTTCTTTTTCCGCTCCTCCCCTGTCGCCCGCTTCAACGCTCCTCCACTCGTTTCTCCGCCTCGCTCCTCTCATCTTCTAAGACTATAATCACTGGGCTTACACTTCACTGTCAACTCCTCAGTGCCGGCGCAAGTTCGTGTGTGTGTGTGTGTGTGTGTGTGTGTGTGTTTTTTTTTAAGCCCATGCTACTTGGATACATGCGGGTGTGGGGTGAACATGTGCATTTCCACGTGTTTCTGAAAGGCCGACACATACAGGGTGGTCCACCGCCCCCCTCCAGTGTGTGTGTGTGTGTGTGTGTGTGTGTGTGTGTGTGTGTGTGTGGACTCGGAGGGATGCTTGCTTGATAAACAATAATTCCATGTTCGTAGAGAATATTAGAATAAAGTTGTTTTGGCAATCTGTTAATTCCCTTCAAGGTTACGTCATGGTTAATGAAGACATCAACATTTAACCACGAGTCCACTTGAATGAGTTAGAGAAAATAGTTTTTATAGCATAACCTGTCAAATATATATTTTGGTACCGTATGAGAGAAAGAAGATGAAAGAAGTTGAAAGAAGTTGAACAGTGTGAATTTTGGAAAAACAAAACTTTGTATCTACTTTTGTAGATACATAGTATTTATCAGCAGCAATGCACCAGCTAACGCGGGAGGAATATGATACGTACCAGTTAATTAACATGGATGTCAAAATGAAATGCGCGTTTTATCCAGCTGTCCACACAGGCTGCTCACGTTTCGTATCCGTGTATTCTTTTTTTACTCTTCAAGTCTATTTTCCTTCATCTGGATTTAGGGGGGGGAAATCTTTTTGAGATTGAAATAGCACAGTGACTATTATGACATTATGAAAGGTTGAAAGACTGGCAAAAACCTGTGCCTTGTTCTGGTCATACATTTGTTGATTTCTGCCGCCCACGTTTAACTCTCCAACAATCGTCTCGGTAGACGTGTTGAATTAACTTTAAAACCCTTGAATCTGATCGTCTATTCATCCAATCGGGGAAGAGGCTCTACCACACTGGTGGTCGAGTCAAAACCTGGAGATGCACCACAAATCTGCTATTTTAGATTCACAGCAACTGGGTGTATCTGCTGTACGTACAACACTCTGTCAGTGTGTGTGTCTTATCGCAGACAAATGAGGCGGCTTCCTACAACATTTTGTCATAAAGAAACTGTGTATTTCAAGATTTCAAGAATAGCTCCTCATTATTTTTCTTTCTCTCTTGTCTCCATCACCCTTCAGATCACCAGAAGCTGGAACGAGAGGCTCGGATCTGCCGCCTGTTGAAACACCCCAACATCGGTGAGGAAACGCCCTTCTCTATCTTTGCTCCTCTTTTCCACCAGCCCCCGTTTCACAAAGTTCAACTCCTGAGTTGGTTTATTTGCTTCCTGTCACATAATAAATGCATTTCCACTGACTTAAAAAAAAAAAAAAAAAGTTTTGCAATTGCAAGCACCTAGAAAGATACTGGATATCACAGTGATTTATGAAGTTATTGCCATAAAAGTATGAAAAAAATCAAATAATGAGATATGTAAAAGTAGCAATATTCAGTGAGTGTAATTCACATATTTAGCTTGATATCCATCTATTTCTGTGATTGGTTAGATCCCACTACTGCCAGAACCCCCTACCATACTGTACATATACATTATATGATGTAAGACTCAATTATCACGACTCCCTGTGGCTTCTACCCCCCACACACACTCCCTCTCCCTCTCCTTTCTTTTGCTTTGAAAAAACAAAATCACTTAGCATCGTTATTGTTACTCAGGAACGGTTTGTGGATTTTTCTTCATGCCATCAAATAGTTTACAGGTTCCAGCAAATAGCATGAAGAACGCATGAAAAAAAAAAACGATAAACAGACGAAACTCATCTCTCAATCTGTTCAATCTTTCTCTTCCAGTTCGTCTCCACGACAGCATATCAGAGGAGGGCTTCCACTACCTCCTGTTTGACTTGTAAGTCATCCTCCTCCTCTCCCCTCCCATTTCCTCTCTTCTCCTCGCCTCTTCTCTCCTGTCCTCTCTCCTCTCCTCTCCCATTTCCTCTCCCCTTTCATCGCTTCTCTCCCCTCCCCACCTTGCTTTTCCTCTCCTCTCCTCTCTCCACCTCTCCTCTCCTATCACCTCCTCGCCTCTCCTCTCCTCTGCCCTCCTCTCTCCTCTTCATCTCTCCTCACCTCTCCTCTCCTCTCTCCACCTCTCCTCTCCTCTGCCCTCCTCTCTCCTCTTCACCTCTCCTCACCTCTCCTCGCCTCTCCTCTCTCCTCTTCATCTCACCTCTCCTCACCTCTCCTCTCCTCTGCCCTCCTCTCTCCTCCTCACCTCTCCTCACCTCTCCTCTCCTCTCTCCTCCTCTCTCCTCCTCACCTCTCCTCACCTCTCCTCTCCTTGCTTCTCCTCTCCTCTGCCCTCCTCTCTCCTCTCCTCTTCTCTCCCGTTTCCTCTCCCCTTTCCTCTCCCCTCTTCTCTTCTCCACTCCACTCCCCTCCTCTCTTCTCTTCTCTTCTCTCCCTTCCTCT
The DNA here is from genome assembly GCF_022379125.1 of Scophthalmus maximus. Taxonomy (NCBI): domain Eukaryota; kingdom Metazoa; phylum Chordata; class Actinopteri; order Pleuronectiformes; family Scophthalmidae; genus Scophthalmus; species Scophthalmus maximus. The sequence goes on along the minus strand of NC_061533.1, from coordinate 4,206,143 downwards.
CCCCCTTTCCTCTCCCCTCTTCTCTTCTTTACTCCCCTCCCTACACATACAATTACATAACTCTCTCCTATATTTGCTCCCCCCAACACCACCACCGCCCACGCACTCCACATCCATCTCTCTGCAATTCCCTCTAGTTCCCATGGTAACGGTGTTGTGGGGAGGGGGTGGAAGGAAAGATGGGGGGGGACACGAGATGAAGATGAACTCGTTGTTTTGTAGACTTTACACCCAACCCCTTCCGAACCAACTATTCCACTTTTACTAAACGTGCTTGTGTGTGTGTGTGTGCGCGTGCATGCGTGCGTGCGTGTGTGCGTGCGTGTGTGTGTGTGTGTGTGTGTGTGTGTTGGTGTGTGCTCACAGGGTGACCGGAGGTGAACTGTTTGAGGACATCGTAGCCAGAGAGTATTACAGCGAGGCCGACGCCAGGTAGGAAACGCAGCCCTCCTTCCTGTTCTCCTCGTCCTCCAATTGGCCCTGTGTCCTCTGTTGTCTTTTCTCTTGTCTGTTGTCTTGTTTTAGTTGTTTGTACTTCTTTCTTTCTTTTTCTTTATGACTCTCTATTATTCTACTCCTCTTTTTTATCTTCTCCTCTCTTTCCTCCTTTACCTTTTTTGCATTCCCGCTGTCCTCTGTACTTTTCGCCGCATGTTTCCTCATTCTTTGCTCATTTCTCCTACAGATCTTTTTCCTCTTATCTTTTTTCTTTTCACATTTGTTTTTCCGCTTCTTCTCCTCTCTCCCGATAGCCGTTTTCCTAATTTCACCAACTTGACCTTCTCTTTTCATCGCCGTACTACAACATTCACAACTCTTCTTTTTCACCCCTCATCCTCTGCCCTTTGCTTCTTCCTTTCACATCAATGCCACAGTACTTCCCCTCTCACACTGACACAGGAGATAACTTTATGTCCATTCCAAGGTTTGACCAATATGGATTTTTCTCTTGACCTAATCAGGTTTTTTTTTTTAAAAAAACCTGCTTTACAGTCAGGTTTGGGCCCCTTTAGGCGATAAAAAGCCCAATTTAGGTTAAAATTGACGATGAACGTGGGTGAAGATGCAACTTTTTGCCATCAACGAGTTTTGTTTGTAATAAATGGCCAAGTGATAACTGCAAGTGCGAAACACACCCCGGCGAGCGGCACAAGGAAAACGGGTTTCGACCCACAAATATGCATTTATTTTGGTCTCGGAAAGAAATGTAAGAATTTGCGATTGTTTTCATATCTCACTCCCACCACTCATGCTGACTCATCGACACACACACACCGCTGTCTCTCTGGCGGAAGAGGAAACGGCGCAGTGCGGGGTGGACAGACGACGGGCTCGAGAGAAGAGTGAGAGAGATACTTGAACATGACGAGTTGCGATGATGTGGGCGTTCGTCCGCTCAGCGTCATTTCAAAGTGGAAACGGAAACAGAGTCTGAGGAAATTCACGTCGGCGGCCGCTTGACTGTTGTTCTACCTTGGTGACACGTGCAATGAGTGGGAAATGTATAATATAGAAATCTGACTTTCAGTCGCTCTCTGTCCTGACGAGTGACTCGGGCTGTTTAGGAAATGATCAAACTGACATGCTGCAGCAAAGCCAGAGTAAAATCATTTTACGCACAAACACGTCTTCCTCCCAAATGAAACTGTAAAACACAAAGTATGTGTGTTTCTGACGCAACAGAGCAACGGCAGGATATCAGTTTTGTCAGTTGTAGCCCTGTTTTGCTGTTTACATGTGAGTTTCACACTCATGATAAGGATCTTCGCGTCATACTGACGCAGCATTGCTGCAACACACTTCCCATCGTTACAGACTGCCTCCTGCCGTCCCTGCAAATTTAAAAAAGAAAAGAAATATGCATTCGTCTCTTATCGCCAAAAGCTCTGGGATGTCGTTTCTCTTTTTCCAAGTCGCAAATCTTGGCCGGCGTCCTCTGCACGTGCTGCCACGTTTGCATCCTGAAGTATTTGTGTTCTCCCAGTTCCGCGTCCGTCACGGCTGGCGGGAAAATGTCCAGGAAAATGTCCGGCCTCCAGCGCGCGTTCTGAAAGCAGCTTTACTGAATACAATATCAAAACACTGCGTTTGACACGCGAGATGATGCGAGATGAGTACCCACCTGTCCTACTTTTTCCCTGTAAGCACATCTTGAGAGTTTTAATATTAAAGCTCCGTTAATCCTCGAGGGGTCCGGGGTCTTTCAGACCCGCTCAGCTGCGACAGGATTTCTTTATTTATTTTTTTTACCCTTCAACGCAGGCGGATCAAGTTTCAGCGCTCAAATCTTGATTGACAGTTTAAATGTATTCATCGGTAGAATTACTCTGTTGTTGCTCTTTATTCGCCGTCGTTGATTAGCTAAAATTTCGACCGAGAGGGTAAGGCAAAGGATTTCCCCGTGCAAATTATCTGGGATTTTGTTTTTTTGCCTGTTCATCTCCGGTGCATCAAGGACAGTTGTGTTTTTCCCAAGCGGCATATTTATTTAGCAGTCTCCAACAACTGCCAGTGAACTTCTCCATGTGCCTGATGTTGTTCTGGCTTCGGTTCAGTCATTTCGTTTCAGCCGATGCGATGCAAAGACATGAATCATGGACGACTGGCTGTCTTCTTTTTTTTACCCTCTCTTTTCCTATTTGAGAACTTACACCTACAGTTTCTTTGTGTGGACCAGTTTGAGTTTTGAGATCTTGCGACTGAGGATAGTTTTGGAAAGTGAGGAGACTTTGTCCGGTCCTCGCTTTGGGACCGACGGTGAAAAAAGAAGAGGCTATTTCTGGGTTAAGAGGTTCTATTTCTGATATCAAGGTTTTTTTATGTTAGAATTAGGTTTAGGTTAGAGTAAGGCTGAGTTTAGGCATTTAGTTATGATGGTACTGCGTGCGTGCGTGCGTGCGTGCGTGCGTGCGTGCGTGCGTGCGTGCGTGTGTGTGTGTGGTGTGTGTGCGTGTGTGCTAGGACTGAGCACTGATAGGTCGTATGGGATAGGCAACAATCAGTGGGGGGGCTTAGATAGACATTTATTAGAACCGCAGCACATGGCAGGTACATGTCAGCAACACACACACACACACATGCCTTTCCCGTCTCTTCTGAATGTCAGTCATCCAGGCCAGCAAACCCCCCAACACACACACACACACACACACACACACACACACCCACTCCCTTGGAGACCAGCAAGAAATGGGACTTTAATTAGCTACAGTAATTAGACACACACACACACACACTAACACACGCAGATCAAACCTTGTCACCCTCTGTCACAGTGACGAGAGTTTCTCTACAGTGGTGTCTGAGTGAATGACACCTGAAGCCTTATCCAGGAAGTTCTCCTGGCTATGATTCAGTAATGAAGTTGGCAGACAACATCCAAATATTCTCTCACACCTTTTTAGCTCAAGTCTGTACCTGGTTGCTGCATTTAGAGGTTCTATGATGCGCGGCCGTGAGTAGTTTATGCTCCGGGTTTCCCCCGATGAAGTATTTTTACGACATTACGTTTGGTATTGTTGTACTCGGTATATTTTCATCCTCACATTCATTTTAAGCGCCGACGACGACGTGGCAGGAAACGTAGTTTTTTCTGTTCCGACTGTTGTGTAGAAAAGTTATGGATGATGGACATTTTTTGGGGGTCAGGAAGTGAATCGAAGGTCCTCACAAGACGAAGGTGCTCTTGATGTTGACGAGTGTCACATTTTTTAGCTGCGCGTGTGATATTTTTCCAGATTTTTATTATTATGAGCAAGCGTGCGTGTATATATATATATATATATCATTCTCTCTCTCGGTCCTCCCACTCATTAGACGCTGTGTGGGTGTGGATCCTGCAGGCTGCCCGTCTCCCTGTGCCTGCCATTAGTCACACACTCATGCACATTTTACACTGAGCCCACATTTAAATCCACACACACACACACACACACACACATGTGCGTATCTCTTCATAGTGTACACACTCGATGGGGAAAATAGCCTGGCGTCAGCCCACCAGTCTTCTATGATTCAGTCTCATCCTATACATAAGTGTTCCATTTCTTTCATGTCTCTCGCTGCTCTTCAAAAAACCCTTCTCTTTCACAATCTGTCAATTTTTTATTTGGATTTTTTTCCTTCCTCTCCTCTCCTCTCCCCTCCTTCCTCTCCTCTCGGTGTTGTTATGATTTTTTGGTCTGGCAGATTGCTCTGCCGTGGCTGCTCTTGTCTCGCATATGAAAAGAACACAAAACAAAACGTTTTTTGTCTCCTCCACCCGCATTCACCCTCCCACCACTCCCCTCCCAACATCTCTATCTGCATCGATCTCCCTCTCCTCCTCCTCCTCCTCCTCTTCCTCCGGCTCCTTCTGTCTTCTGCCTCCTCTAATCTAAACCTGTCATCTTTAATTTTGTCCTGTTCACCTGGCGTTGGCCTCGCTCGTCACTCTGTTCACCTCTTCACCCTGTCTCTTCCCCTTCACCCCCCCCCCCCCTCTCTGTGTATCCCTGTGGTCCATCCACCTACCCCCCCTCCCCTCCACTCCACCCCCACTGTCCCTCCTATCTCTGTTTTGTCTTCACAGTCACTGTATCCATCAGATTCTAGACAGTGTCCATCACATTCACCAACATGACATAGTGCACAGGGACTTGAAGGTTAGTATGTGTAGAGGAGCATCTGCACCCCCCCCCCCCCCCCACCTCTCCCTTCCCCAAAACCCTTTGCCTGCTTCCTTTCCCTCCTCCTCCTTTCTTCCTTCCTTACTTCTTTCCTACCTCCACCGTCTCGTCTGTTCGTTCGTGTCGTTCCCATGTCCGTTGCTCGTCTGATGTCCGCCTGTCCGCCTTGTCTCTTGGTATGCTCTCATGTTTCCCTTTTTTAAATGAAATTCTATTGTATTTTAATGATAATTGGAGGTACCCCTGGCCTGCCTCACCCAGCCACCCTCCCTCCCTTCTCCACCTGCCCTCCCACTCGTCCTGTTGTCATTTGTCATTACACAGACAAACACGTGACAAAAGCTCCTGTTGCACTGGCTGACAATCAATCACAACCAAAGAATGAGCCTTGTACACACACACACACACACACATACACACACACACACAACCCCCAGTGAGCAAACAACCTTCTGTTATAAATATCCAGTGTTTACACTTGTACATGCAACTGTCCGTTTCCCCCATGAGGCTAATATTTAAAAAATATAAACAATTTATTTATTTACTGTCGTTCATTGATTTTTGTTTCTCCCCCTCCCCGCTCCTCCTTCCTCTCTGGCTTTGATGCATTTTATTTTATTGTATTGATCCTTGTATTTTTTAAACGGCCTCATTTAACGTCACTACATCTTGGAAGGTGTAACACAGCAACGAAAAAAAATCCTTCTTGAAAATGTTACAATTCTCCAAACTGGTTGAACATATATATTTAATTGTTGCATAAGCTGTTGTCACCGAGTGAAAAGCGTTGTGCCTTTGAGGCAGTAATCTGTAGCCCTAATTATCCAGCTCCTCTTTGAAGAATACTGTAAGAAAGAAAGAAATGGGGGCAACTTTCTAGTTTTCATGAACAAAAAGACTTTATAACAGATGACACATGCACACTGCTTATACATAAAGTTTGGAAAAAGCATTAAAACACGAGTGTTGATAAAAGATTGTAGCCGCGTATGATACTTCTATACATGACCGCGAGAAGTAATTAAACCACAGAATGGAACTGAAAATAATACAGGAAACGTTTGGGATGATCTTTAATCGAGAGCTCAACAGCTGAAAAACTTGGAGAGGATCGGCACACGCGCACGCGCGCACACACACACACACAGACACACACACACACACACACACACACACACTGAACTGCATACCTACAAACAGGATCACATTTACCAATTAACGAGGGAGAGAGAGAGAGACAGAGAACAAACACACACACACACACACACACACACACACATTTTATAGATGGAAGTTGTTTCAGCCTCGACCGCGCACACACACACACACACACACACACACACACACACACACATGCTCGTGTTGTCTTTTAAGCGATCACTCAAAACCCCCGCGGCTCCTCGGTATCTTGGCCGCAGACGTGACCTGCCCAGTATTTATTCATCGGGAGACCTTTGGAAACAAGACACAGTATTCTGATTTATAGCCCTGAACTTTACAGCCATGCCAGTCCGTCTCTCTCTCTCTCTCTCTGTTTCTCACTTTCTGTCTCCCCCCCTCTCCCTTGTTTCTGTCACGTTATGATGTTTCATTAGATTATAACTGCCCCCTGTTGGCAGCTCAGTACCCTACATTTTTAATAAGTCTTAGCGAAACCTGTCCCGCAAATCCCAAACAACTATTATTCCAGACCTCCCAGAGTTATTTTCTAATCGGTTATTCAATTCTTCCCTACATTTTCTGCAGCTTATCCAGGTTCTGCTCATGTTTAATGATTAATTCATTATGATACATTTTTTGATTGATTATTAAATGAACGGAAAAATATGGGTAGAATATTTGTGACAGTCAGTTCAAAAGTTACACGTCCTTCGGTTTTGAACTGTCGTTTCGGACAAAACCAGATATATTTCCTAAAGTTTTTTCAAAAGTAAACAACTACGGTTTGTACAATTACGTTAAAAAACGTTCACCGTCGTTTATCCAGACGTTTTTTAACAAAAGTCCAAAGGTCATGATGGACGGAGCGTTTTTCTGCGAAGAAAATCAAGACGACCAATTCAAACTTCAAGGCTGCAGACAAGAAATGAACCATTGCTATGGCAACCTGTGAACTATAAAGGTTAAAAAAAATAATCAAACAAACATCAACTGTATGCTGACGGTTGAGGCTTTGCTTGGAGCTGTAGTTACATTTAATTTTTTTTATGTAAGCATATAACATTCCCATCAATCCCAAACATTCAAGTTTTAAAAGTTTCACACGTATCTTACGTGTATCTGTTTCACAGTGACTGTGGCCTCGTTCAAAATTCTGCATGTTGTGAGGCTACATTGCGGTTTTATCGATCACGCTTCCATTCCTGTGCGAAATCTGCCTTCTCTGATGAGGATTTTTTATTGTGAATGATTGAACAAAGATGTCTTTTTGTTAACAGTTAAGATTTTGGGAAAAAAATTATATGTATTCACCAAAAACACAAACAACCTAACTCTCGCTGAACTTTTGATAAATTTTGACCTTATAGTCAGTGCACAGGAAGCAGACGTGTGTGTGTGTGTGTGTGTGTGTGTGTGTGTGTGTGTGTGTGTGTGTGTGTGTGTGTGTGTGTGTGTGTGTGTGTGTGTGTGTGTGTGTGTGTGTGTGTGTGTGTGTGCGTGCGTGCGTGCGTGCGTGTGTTCATGCTGTCACGGAGTCCACACCTCCCACAAGCTACGTTCATGGCCCCACCTACACATGAACATGTTGTCTGTCTCATTATATTCACATTCATACACGTTATGCCTTATTATCCTCTACTCTCTGGATAAACTAACACACACACACATCAGGAGGCCTACTGACATCCCAGTGATTGACAGCTCTCGTCAGTAGAGGCAGCAGACACGTCATCGGTCCCACGTACATCTTTTAAACGTTAATTATTACACGATGACTCACTCCTTCCCTTTTCCCTCCTCCATCCACGCCTTCTGTGCCCCCCCCCCCCTGTGGCCAGCCACATTCTCACACTGGCTTTCATCGCCGGGTGTCGTATCTAGAATCCACCTGCAGCCAACTGAACAGTACAGTGTGAACTTAGAGTGCATAGTTACGTAGAGAACGTAGAGTTGGTAAGTTGTAGAATGAATTGACTCAAAGGGATCTTCTGTTGCACAGCGCCCACAGCTGTGTCCTTCTGGGAAACTTGTGCGTAGCTGCAGCCAACGGGCGGAATAAAACCCTCACTGATGAAGGTCATTGACGACATCTGCCTACTTGGATGGGAAGCTCGGCATGGAAGAGCAAGAAAGCACACAGCCCATAGCTGTAGAAAATGTTGGTAGTCTAAAGCTGTTTTTTCAGACATGAACTCTGGAAAATGGGATCCAGACATTTTGGGCTCACTTCCTGGAACTTCAACACGGGTGCTGGCAGGAGAAGTTTTCCGGACAATGTCTGGAGTAACGTTTGCGTTCTCACATGCGGCACCTCCGCAAAAATGTCAAGAAAACGTCTGGACCTCGGTGCGGCTTATGAGAGGAATGTTACACCGGGGCTCGAATCGGGGCTAGAGTTGTTTGCTAACCTCATCTGTGCAGCCAAAAAGTCACAAATTAATTTCGGAGCAATTTTAGCGAAAACTTCCTTTTCATAATCGTGAAAAGCATGTCGTTTAGCTGTGGGTCAGCCGAATGCAATAAAAGGTGACGCAACAGAAGAGCCCTTTGAACCCGGTTCTACCCGTCATACCCCCCCCCCACCAAACCCACACCTCTGGCCTGTGCACGGGATTGTAGCGCTGCTCAGACTAACATGCGCCCCCCTCGCCCCCCCCCCCCCCCCCCCCCCCCCCCCCCCCCCCCCCCCCCCTCCCCTTGGTGTTTGCATGCAGTCATTGCATCCAGCAGATCCTGGAGGCGGTGCTTCACTGCCATCAAATGGGCGTGGTGCACCGGGACCTGAAGGTGAGTGAAAGGGGGCATCACCCCCTTGCTGTCCCTTTGTAAAAAAAATGTGTGTCTATATTTGTGTGATGTGTTTTGTGGGTGTTGTTATTTATGTTGTCTGTGTATGTCTGATAAGTCGATGCAAGACTGTCTGTGATCTTGCTGACACTTTCGGAGCTTGAGGAATCAAGTTGGAAGTTGGGTTTTTTTCTGACCAACACATTCCCCCTGAATTGTGATCAAAATACAGATTCTGTATCGGTCTACTCTAGATGATACAGTGTGGGTTCCACACACACACACACACACGCACAATAGTTGGTTGTACAATTAGGGTCAGGCCAGATCAGAGCTCCTCTCCCCTACTCACAGCCAGTCGAACAACACCTCCGACCTTTCTCCGGCTCTGTTCGACCTCCAGCTCGGTGCAGTCACCTTCTCTTCCTGTTGTGTAAACAACCCTTCCACCGGTCTGGGGAGATCGTGAACATGCACTGCTGGTCATGCTTAATTTTCTGGAACAGCTTTTTTGTCGATAGATCAAGGAGGATACTACTTAATCTGACCTCTGGTCCATTAACTGGTCAGAGAGAGACTAGTAATTGAGGCTATTGATTAACCGACACCGTGTGTGTGTGTGTGTGTGTGTGTGTGTGTGTGTGTGTGTTTCCCTTGCCTCTGTCATTGAAGTAATTTAATGACTCGCAGTGCTTCAAACGTGACGGCTCATTTCCCATAAAACGAGAGCAATTAAACTCACGCTGTCGGGACATTTGTTTATATTGTCCGACTGGCTGGTAACAGTTGGTCTTTTTCAAGGTTGGAAAAACTGAGAGCCAGTTGCTCATTCTGTAAAATTGTGGGATTGCTTAATAGATGTCTTCAGTAGACTTCTGTACAATACATAGGTCATATGGTTCGTATTACATCTTGCCCTCAAAGATTATTTTTTTTTACTGTCCAGTGTAAAAACGTCTCCTCCAAACCACAGATTCCGTATGAGTATGTGTATGAATCGGCGTCTGCCAACAATATGTCTTGTACCCAATGTGAGTGGTTTGTCTGTGTGCATGTGGTGTGTCTGTCGCGTCGTCCGTGGTGCACCTCCTTCTATGCAAATGTCAGTCCCGGCATTCCAGCAGAGGCGCGTTGTGTTTATCAGAACTGTTGTGGCCCTTTTCTTTATTTAGCCCCGACACGCCTATCTGGTTTCACACCCAAGCATCGCGGAGCATTTCGTGCAATAGGTCATAGTGTGATGACTGAGGACAGCCTGGGTGACAAGATCCCTCAGTTTAGGATCTAGGCTATGACAAACGGGATGACAACACGGTGAACAGATTCATATGCGAACGCCATATAGCTCCCCGCACTGTGCAGACTATATACAACGTGCAAGTTGTTTTGCATATCAGAAATGAAGAGAGTTTTGCCTTTCAAGTAATTGTATGCTGATACAAGGATGCAATGAAAACAGAAGGAATTGAAAGGATCACAGTACTTTCAATTAATGCTGCGTATTAATAAACTCATGTCATGAAACGTGCCCATAACAGAGTCTCTATTTGCTTTAATTTCTTTTTTAAATCAAACGTTTTTCAACTTCAAGCTGCATTTTATGCTACCAACCATAGTAGGGCTGCGACTGACGATAATTTTCATTATCGATTAATCTGTTGATTATTTTCTCGATGAATCGATCAGTTGTTTGGTAATGTCATAAAATTGGTGAAAAATTTCGATCGTGATTCCAAAACCCCCAAGATGATGTTTTGTTTTGTCCACACACAAAACATATTCAGTTTGCTGTCGATGTGAGGAGCAAAGAAACCAGAAAATATTCACACTTAAGAAGCTGAAATCATAGAAATTTGCCTTCCCCCCCCCCATAAAAACTACTGGAATAAATGAATCGATTATCAAAATAGTTGGCGACTCCACTTCTATAGAAGTCTATGAGAGAACGACTCTACTCAAATTCATAACGTCAAGGCTTCAAAGACGGCAGCTCTCAAACCAACGGGTGACGTCGCGCTGGGTTGCCGACATGGCAACACGTCACATAGAGAAAACACTTATAGAAACGTTGCTTTCAGCTGTCTGGTTAGGAACAGTCATCATAAAATGTTAGATAATTCTTTGACTTCAAATCTCTATGCACAAAATTTCTTTCAAGCGCCATTGACGCCAAAGTAAAGTGAGCCAGGTTTGACTCGGCACACTGCAGCAACCAGCGGCGTTTCGGACAAGGAATTAGCCAGGAATGCCGCTGCAAGCTCTAGTTCCCCTAAAGTCAGAGACGTTGAAAGGAAAGCAAAGAGAGAAAGCTGGGCATCATTCCATTACAGACTCCCACTCGCGACCCGCTCCCTCCCTCGTCTACGCACCGCAGCAGTTGCCAGTCTTCTGGGCTGCGTGTTCGCGCCTCAAGTGAACGCGAGTGCCGAGGAGATGGAGAGGGAAGCGGCGCCTAACTGTGTGTCAAAAGAAACAAAGTGTCGGTGGTCGCAGCTGCTATGTCGTGCTCCTGGATGTTTCCCATTGTGTCTGTGCACCTCTGTGATGGAAGCGCACGCTTCATCGGAATTTCCTCCAACATCCCGTTTTTGTTTTTTTTGTTTTTTTTTCAGGGATTATCTTACCGCTGCGGTGTTGCCAAGTTCTAACTCTCCCCGTTTACAAAAGAGTTAAGCCTTACCAAGCGGTGGAGCTCGGAGAATGTGACGACACGAGGCGGCCACAGAGCCTCAGGATTACCTAATCTCTCTCTCTCTCTCTCTCTTGATCGTTCCCTTCTCTTTTGGACTCACTTTTAAGTATCCGAGCTTTAAACACACAGTGTTCCCCTGCCCTCTAAACAAATTGGCCGAGGGTAGAGGGCACAGGGAGGAAGGCATGGAGGATGAATGCTGCAGTGCAGACGAGGCAGCGGCGGAAATGCGGCCTAAGTATGCCGCGCGCACGCTCTCTCTCCCTCCACGTACGCTGTACGCGCGCACTTGTTTTGCCGTTCTCAGCCGTGCGCTTCAGCAAACGGCTACGCCGAGCTGATTGGAAGAGGGGAAGGAGTTGTTCGGGGGAAACTGAAGAGATGGAGTCAAAGCCCCCGCACAAAGCGGTTGTGCCACCTCGCTCAATTCGAGTCAGACGAATATTTTCGGGGGAAAAAATTGCGTCACGTTTGGTGTTAACGCACCACACCGCACATTGGCAGACGTATCCCTAATTTCAGTAACGGCCACTTGGAAATCCGTATCAGTCGGGCTCTACTGGAAGATGGAGGGTCGCTCAGCCGCCCGGCCCTCGACGTACACACATATTGATGTATGTGTTACCACGTGAGCCTTAATGTCTTCCTACATACAAACTCAGGTGTAGCTAGCCCCGAGTCATTTTCCCAACATCCTCAATACCATGGAGGTGGACGAATGAACGAAATATATCTTCTTATCATATTCATTCTTTTAGCAATGAAAAGTGCTCTATAAATGAAATGTATTATTATTATTATTATTCCCACCAGTCATTCAGAATTGCCAGCTGCTGTGACAGAGGCCACGACGCAGTGAGAGAGAGAGAGAGAGAGAGAGAGAAAGGGAGGGCAGGGACCAGTGGGGATTTGCAAACCCATTATTAGAGTCCTCCTCTGGCAGAGAATAATGAGGCTGTTACGCATTATCTGGGCCACAGAGATGGAGCCTATAGACCAGAGCGCACAGCGCCGTGAGGGCCAGGACAAGAAAAGCTCCGTGGACTGACTGCGGTTTAACACGCTGCTGAAATGTGGACTCACTTTTGTCGTATAGCTTTTATGTGTCCAAGTCTATGTTCACCTGTTTGTGTGTGTGTGTGTGTGTGTGTGTGTGTGTGTGTGCGCTTTGAATATACGTTCAAAAAGTATGTTCTGTTTTGTTTCCCCGTTCACTTGCAGACGTGCATGAATAGCTGTCTAGTTCACCTCACTAGTACCGCCACTCGCTGACCTCCCCCCCCCCCCCCCCCCCCCCATCTCCTCTTCCCACACTTCAGCCAGAGAACCTGCTGCTGGCGAGCAAGTGTAAGAACGCCGCCGTGAAGCTGGCCGACTTCGGCCTGGCCATCGAGGTGCAGGGAGATCAGCAGGCCTGGTTCGGTAGGTACAGCAGCATACGGGAGGCGGCCGTTTACCCCAAAGCTACGACGGGGCGTTCACAATGACTGCTCTAAGAGAATATGATTCACGTGCAGACGGTGGAAAGGTTTACAAAGATCCAAACTCTTTAGCGACTTCAATTACTTTAATAATTACGCACTCAGACCCTAAAGTTACCAACTTCGGGTCTATGCTTTGTTACTCTTTGTGTGGTTATAGATGTGGAACTGTATAGATGCTCCATATTATAAACTGTTGGAAATGTAAACTGACGTCGCCGGTGCTACTTAGCTTGCAAGTTTGCCCACTTCCTAACGATCATCACTGTGCCAAGTCCCTCACAGTGGACTCGCCCTAATGCCTCAAATCTTTTAAAATCTGTCTTCAAGATCTCAGTCCTTACTGAAGATCATCTTGCCGTCCATACAAGCTGAGCCGAGGATAGCGGCTCCGCGATCTGTTTCCTCGAACTTGTCAATCAATAGTGTGTGTGTGTGTGTGGGGGTTTTTTGCCGCAGGATTTGCCGGCACACCGGGGTACCTGTCCCCCGAGGTGTTGAGGAAGGAGGCATATGGCAAACCTGTGGACATCTGGGCCTGCGGTGAGTTGTACAGAGAGACACACACACATTCATGCACTTCACACACAATACCCATGCGTCTTTTCCTAGATACTGCAATTGAACATACACACACGCACACACACACGCACAAAAATGAGATGCAAAGAAGCATATTTTCTGACAAATAATGTGTGTGTTTGTGTTTCAGGGGTGATCCTCTACATCCTGCTGGTGGGTTACCCTCCTTTCTGGGACGAGGACCAGCACAAGCTGTACCAGCAGATCAAGGCGGGGGCCTACGACGTGAGTTTCCTCCTCTCCTCTCCTCTCACCTCCCACTGGCCTTGTTCCTTTTTCGGGAGCGGTTGACGTTACGTAACCGAGTCGCCTCGTTCAAATTTCAGTGGGGTGCTGGAGAAGGGAGCCTCAACTTCCATCACGTTCAGCGCCGCGCCAAACAGAGAGTCAGTTTAGGTTTATTTTATTCCCTAGGCACATTGAAAAACAGACACAGCTACATTAATCAAAAAGGACAACATCTCACGCGATCAATGAGCAATAATGTGGAAAAACACAAGGAGGCGGGCTCGAATGCTGAAGTGTAAAGGGGGCGGGTCTGACCCAAAGGGGAAAGCAGCTCCACAGGTGGAGGTGTCACCTCCGAGAGAAGAGGGCGACGGACTCTCCGGCAGTGATTCTGGTCTCATGGGGCACAGCCCTCGACACATTGACAAAGTTTGTTGGGCTGTTTCTCGCACTGGGTTTTCTGATATTGTCGGGAAACGCGCCCGCAGGGCGACTAAGAGGCTAAAATGTCGAAGGCACGCGCACCGGCAACACGCTGGGCTCACATCTGGCCTTTCAGTGGCTCAGTAAGTCGTTTGTTGTCCTCTCCCTCCCTCCCTCTCTCCCTCCGCCCGTTTGATGTGGGTTCACTGAAGTGAAATTCACAGAGATTCAGAAAGAGGAATGAAATCGCTAATAAAGCTCAGCTCCAATATGAGAGATGTTTAAAAACTCAGCAGACATCGTTGCCATCAGGGAAGTCAGTTCACAGTTTCGGTGAAGGCGGCGCAGCATCATCAGTTCTTTTATTGGATGGAAAAAATGTCAGATTCAAAATGTCCCATATCTCATGATGCATGTTTTCAAGATACGCACAGACATATGTAGTCTTCAAAATGCAGGGCTCTTGGTGGTATTTGACAAGTTTCACACGCTACTGTACATGATACTTATGTATGATACATTCAAAGACAAACCGAAGCAAAAATCACAGTGACAAGACTTTCGAAAGCTGTAAAACCCTAACTAACAAGGGAATTAAATACATTACATTGTGTAAATGCAAAAATTTATCAATGGATTTCAGTCGGTAAATTTTTTAGGCTTATTTTAAATCTGCAACCAAGTGACAACATACATTGCATGGATTGTGCTACTTGAAGGAGTATGTGTCACAGAACTTAGTTGAGTTCGAAATGCTGTAATACGCTATCACCTGATTTCTTCTTCTTTTTTTTTTGCATGGAAAATGCTTTAATGCTTAAATTACAGCATTTACGTCTGTGCGGCGAGTGAATGTGAAGATGTGCGATTCTGTTTGTCCCCTCAGTTCCCGTCCCCAGAGTGGGACACAGTCACCCCGGAGGCCAAAAACCTGATCAACCAGATGCTCACTATCAACCCCGCCAAGAGGATCACCGCCCAGGAGGCCCTGAAGCACCCGTGGGTCTGCGTAAGTGTCCCGCTGCCCGAGACAGATGTTGTGACATCTTGTACAACTCTGCCGCACTTGTAGAGAAAAAGCACATCTTATTTTGGACTCAACAAAGCGGTTGGGTCACGGCAGACACAAAAAAAAAAATCATCCTTCTCCTCCTGCTTTTCCCTTTTCTCATTTTCCCTTCTCCTTCTTCTTCTCCTTCTTCTTTTTCCCATAGCAACGATCCACAGTGGCGTCCATGATGCACCGACAGGAGACCGTGGAGTGCCTGAAGAAATTCAACGCCAGGAGGAAACTCAAGGTCTGACTGCATGCTCACCCTCGCTCCTCTGCTCTAATACGGGATAAGTCGCTCCTTTCCTCTCGGAAGCGTTTACTCCCTTCCTATAATATATGTGATCTGTAAAATTGTCACGCGCGGCATCAGCTGCTGTGAAACTTTAATTGAACGCAGACGGCATATGTATTTCCTTCACGCATAGTTTCCTCTCTGGCACTGATTTATTGCTGACACTGATACAACAGCTTTAGCCATTTGAGCACGTCGCTGTTCCCCCTGCTGCATTTGGCCAGTCTCGGTGTGGCTCGAATACCAGCACACGGCCAACGTGGAAGGCAGAAACACAGGTGGCCGCAGGCAAATGTTGGAGCATTCCGTCAACATGCCACCAGCAGGAACCAGTTGTCACCTCACGCTCCTTAAAGGAAATCCAGCGCCGGCGAGGTTTTTCGACGTTCAATTACGTGGTAAACAAAGTGAGGTTAAAAAAAAAAAAATTGAAGGAGGGAAATCATGATGAAAATCTTTAAAACATAAGAGTAAATCAAGCAATGCAGACAGGAGATTGGGTAATTCCACGTTGTCGACGGTGTGTTTTGCACACAGGTTATCTTTCCAAACAAATAAAACAATTAAAAATGTTTTATTGAACACTGAGCACATACTGTAATATCAGCTGGAGGCCTCGTGCGGGCCCAACCTTTTTCGAAAATGTTTTTAAAAAAATCATAAATAACGACGAGAGAACGTCAAAAACACCGTTTGACAAAGCAACCCGAACAATATTGAGTGTCACAATCTAGAGCTGCAACACTTCATCGATCAGTAATCGACTACTGAATTGATCGCCAACTATTTTGATCATCAATTTATCCGGTTCAAGTTGTTTTTAATGAAAGAAAAAAGTCAAAATTCTCTGATTGCAGCTTCTCGAATGTGAATATTCTCTGGTTTCTTTGCTCCCCTGCGACAGTAAAACTAAATATCTTTGGTGTTTGGACAAAACCAAACGTCCTCTTGAGGTTTTGGGAAAAACACGCTCGACATTTTTTCCACCATGTTATGGACCAAACAACTAATCGACTAACTGGGAAAATAACCGTTCTGACGTCTCTGAAACTGTAAAGATATTGGTTGGTATTGTTTTTAGTTTTTTTTCTTCTGCTTCTTGACAAGATGATCTGCCTGGAGCT
The DNA here is from genome assembly GCF_022379125.1 of Scophthalmus maximus. Taxonomy (NCBI): domain Eukaryota; kingdom Metazoa; phylum Chordata; class Actinopteri; order Pleuronectiformes; family Scophthalmidae; genus Scophthalmus; species Scophthalmus maximus. The sequence goes on along the minus strand of NC_061533.1, from coordinate 4,189,649 downwards.
GCCGTGTCGCTGTAGTCAGACTTTCGGGGTGTTTGGTCTCTGCAGCTAAGTAATACGAGTACATGTGTTCCAAACAGATATCTGCCACTGACGCAAATTTACACCCACAGTCATTAGATACTGGCTGTGCTGTGGTTATTGTAGAGCGAGATCCGCTAATGAGATGAGAAGTTCATCGGCCTCCGGCAACTCTGGTCTATTGGCAACTCTGTGCCATTTTATAGCACCATAAAAAAAGACAAAGAAAATAATCAGCTCCAGTTTCAAATGATCTCTGCGCCGCTTTACTCGTCTCTTCCTGTCCCTTTATTTCTTTGTGCCTTCGTCATGTGGTTGCGTGTCTCTTTTCACTCTGTGAGTTGAGCCCGCACATTTTCTTAGCTCATCGCTGACTCCGTTTTATAACCGTGCTAAATTTTTAAAATTCCGTTTGTCCTCACCTTGCCTTCCTCTCTGCCTGCCTGGCCCCATTTTTTCTTTTTTCTTTTCGCTACATTAATAATCCAATTGATTGAGACTTGATTATTTTTACAGCTCGGTTTTCTTTCTCCTCCTAGAGGGGAAAGTTTATGCCGTCGCAAAACACATTTTGTGTTTTAATTAGCGGTGACTTTACATGTCGATGAACATCTCGCACTCCGTATTTCAGAGGCGGCACTTCTTCAGCGGCTGTTGATGAAGTTCAAGTTTTTCTTGTTCTGTCGTGGGTCAGGTCTTTGTTTTGAGTTTCGGAACAGCTTAAAAAACTTCGCGGCGCATCAGTCGGTGACCGAGAGAGTAGTGAAATTGATGTTTTTTTGTAAAGAAATGTCAAAAGTATTATGTTCATTTGTCCATCATTTGTTTTTCTCCGCAGGGGGCCATTCTTACTACCATGCTGGTGTCTCGAAATTTCTCTGGTAAGTGTTGCCTGGACTTAATTCCCCCCAACAACATCCCCCATTGTTGTAAATCTACCTTCCCGTATCTGGGACCCAACATAAGTCGACATGTAATTCATGTTTTTATTGTCTGCATGCCAATTTTATTGATATACGCTAGTACTTCAGTGCTGAGCATAAAAGAAAATCCCTTACAGTCAGTTTAGTTTGAGGAACATGTCACCATGACGGAGGATTCAGGCTCTTAAAAGTGATACTTCACCTAAAACCTGACTTATCCACTGAGTATTTCAGAAGTTAAGAGGAGCATCAATTTAACGCAGAAAATACACAAAAGAAAAGACTTTTCGATGATCTGTTCCGTTACACTGGTAACGGTAAACACCGAGGGACATGTTTGATCGTAAAGCTAAGCGAGCATGCTTTCAAAAGCACAATCTTCACTTCGCCTCAGTGCAACTTCAGCGTTTCCCTCATTTTGATTTGAGTCGTTTCATTTTTTCTAACGGAGCCCGTGAGACGAAACTCCGATGCGGTACTACACTAAAGTACTACAACATCTCTACAACATTTACACGTTGAGAAGCGTATTCAGTTCAGTAAGATATTTGACCCTAAAAGTGTTAACATTCACACTCACTACACAGCAAAGGTCAGCTGTCAGGTTTTTCTTTTGGTAGCTCTGTTCGGGGCCCGTTCTGCGGATTCAGATTCAGAGCTCCGCGCTGACAGTAGTTACGCCGCACTTTCACACTTTGGCCATTTGCTGTAAGTTTGCCACTTTTTGGAACTCGAACCAATGGAAAATAGCGTCGAAAGACAATTAACCACTGTAGCCACGCGTATCTGACAATGTGCCAAACACTGGGGGAAACACTGAATTTGATCAGCAAGCTGTGGACATGTTTCTGTGTGTGTCTTTTCATCTGTGTATATCTATGTGCTATATTAACTGACTCAAAGGTTTAAGAATCTAGATGAGCTAAACTTCAACAATTTCTGTTCCTCGGAGACTGTTTCACAGATGATTTTCGCCAGTCAGCAATGGAACCTCTTTTCCCCCACATTCGACATATAGACGGCGAGATCCGCACATTGCAGCATTTAGCATCAGAGGCGATTCGTCAGTTTGTCTTCATGAGACATTTTCAGCACTGTTGTGGCGTCTGACACGAGAGCTCGTCGCCCGCACCATTTCGCAGGTGAACGAGAAATCGGAATTTCTACGCAAGAACGTCTAAACGCAGCGAAGACAATTGAGTAAAAATGACCGATATTCATCTTTGAAAGGGATTTTATTTGTTTCCGGGGAGGGGGGGGGGGGGATGATGAGGTATCGGAAGAATCCATAGTGGTTTCTTGGTCACGGTTGAACTTGAGCACTCTGTTTTTATTGAAACACAACCACTGAGTCTGTGTTCATGTACAGTACATCTGTATTTCGCATATACAGTATAGATGTATGCCTCTGTCTTGAGTGATATTTGTGTGTGTGTGTGTGTGTGTGTGTGTGTGTGTGTGTGTGTGTGTGTGTGTTCGCAAGCATGCAGCTTCAGAAAACATGACTCACAGCGGCAGCTCTGACACTGTGAGCTCCGCGATGGGAAATGGAAACACACACACACACATATTGACAAGTGTGTGTCACCGCTCTGAATCACCCTTTTTTCTCGCTCGCGCCTCCTTTATTCAAGTGCGAGGTCAGATCAGTCTATGATGTCAAATAATAAGAGACAGACCTTCAGTAATAAATTGCCAGGGCGCGTTACATCAACGTCGAAAGCCGAGACGAGTGCATTACACAATGTCTTAGTGTGTTATCATTATATATCACGAATCATCTGTCCAATCGAACACTTTCGCCCCTTCCAGACATTTTCCTGAGAGTTTTGCTTCCTCGGCGAAAAAATTTCGCTTTGTTTTCATGTCCAACAGCTTTAATAACACTGACTAGATGTCGTACCATCATCCCCATCACCGTCCTAACAATGAGACTGTTTTCAGGCAAACCTCACAGACAAATAATGCCGGCGGTTTGTGTATACAATCTAAATTAATGAGCCCCCTCCCCTCACCCTTGTTCCTGTTGACCTCTTCTTCTCCTTCCGTTCCTCCTCGCCCTTGTAACCCTTTTGCTTTTGTCTTGTGTGTGACTTTGGTATACGACTCTTTGAACAGTGGGCAGCAGGCAGACCACAGCTCCGGCCTCTGTCACTGCGGCCGCGGCGGCAGTGGCCGCAGCCGCCGGCACCACCGCCGGGCTGGTGGAACAAGGTAGCACGGTGGCTAACCCAGGGGCATGCCGACCCCCCCCCCCCCCCCCCCCCCCCAACCCCCCTTCTCTGCCCTTGTATCTTTACTCTTTATTCTTATTCTTCCTCTTCCTCTCTTTCCCCTCTGACGTTTTTCTCGGGCCTCCTCTACCTCCCTCCTTCCTCAGCATGGGAACTCAGAGCATGATGGCCGAACACTTTGCTAACTCCCATCAACTCATCATCATCATCATCAGCAGCAGCAGCAGCAGCAGTAGTGATGTTTCCATTAACCCATTGAGAAGATTTTAGATGCAAACAAAAAATAAACTACTGCGAAGTGTTTGGAAAGAGGGCGTGGCTTTTCTAGGACGCCGTTATGGAAAAATATTTTGAGACAGTTTTTATTAGCTGTGTGAAGCACACAGCAGCTGTTGCTATTTCTTCCCTTGAATTTCTTTGTAAATCAGAAATTCATTTGTGTAGTGACGGAGAGATTTTAATGTTTCATAAATGACTTGAAGGACGAAACCCCAGCTGCTGCTATCATTTCCCATGTCAGCACATCTGTCACCTCCTGCCTTCCATCTGATTGGCTGGCTGCAGTGCTCCCGTCACTGACCCGTGTTCGTCCACTCGTCTTCATCTCTAGAAAGAGCCACAGAGCATGACCTCGACCCAGCCAAACTGCTGTCCTGTCTTCTCTGCTCCTCCTCCCGCCTCACCTCCCTCACATCACCACTCCATTTTACCCCATTTTTCTTTCCTGTATTCCGTCATGTCACTCAGGTCACCTACTTTTTCTACAGCTCCACCAGCATCGCTCACAGTCCCCCGTCTTCCCACCATGATTTCATATCTCACTCCTTTCTCTCTCTCTCTCTCTCTCTCTGTGTCTCTCGTCTTTTCTCTTTCTCTCCTTTTGCTCTGTCTGACAATGACACTGGGAAAGTTCACCCCCGTCACTTTAAGGATGGAACTGCCCGGGAGCTGCCGGTGAATGCTGCATGGGGGCCACAGGACGGGTGCATGCGCTGCAACGCTGAGCGACTGTGGTGCATGGTGAACACTGTGGAAGATGCAAGATTGGGCTGATTCCCCCTTGAGTCAGATTTTTTTAATATATTTTTTACTATTTACAGCACACAGACTGAGCTGTATCTCCCACATAGTCCACACACTGTATATACAGCACATACTGTGTCTACCAATTTTAACTAGTTGTTATACCAGTGTGTGCACTGCCCACAAGATAGAGTCGGCAGTCTAAACGCGGTCTTGCCGTGTTTACAGACAGTATCCAAGAAGTCAATGGAAATGCAGGATTAGGTGCCAAAAATTGCCCAGGGTGCTGCCACCGTTGCCAAAATAAAAATGTCTGAACAAGTTGAAAATGTTTCGGCTGGAGCGAAAATCATTTCTTCTTTTGCGGAGGCGTTAAGACTCTTAAACGCACTGAGACCAGGGAGAGGTAGAGAGAGAGAGACTGAGCACAAATTACAGAAAGAACCGGGAAGAAAAAAAAAACGCCGACACACACAGACACACGGTCAGTGCGTCTGTTCCTGGCTGGCTCGCGGCTGTCGTCCGTGCAGCAGGTACATCAGTTTTCTTTGCGGTGAATCAACACGCGCTCCACAAACTGTACCCCCCCCCCCCAGTGACTCTTATTTACTTGTCTGAGTCCTTTAGCTGTTGTTTGGTCAGAGAAATATCTGGCGTCCTGCATCGCCGGCTGCCTCCACCAATCGGCTCCGCTTCCCTGACCTCCGTTTTGCTGTTAAACCCGAACGTTAAGCTTCACAAGCATTCGGTCCGGGGACCCGCGGTGATGCAGCGCGGCGGATTTCTGAGGGCGTCTCCGTGAACGGGACCCCCCCCCCCCCCACAAGTGGGGCACAGACGACAAAGAGCCTCACATAACAGTCTGGCAACTGAGCCGAGCAGACACAAGTGGTGGCAGCGTCCTTGTTCCCGTGGCCCACTGGGACCCCGCAGTCCTCTCCGCGTCCCCCAGCCTGCACTAGGCTCTAATCAAATATTTATAGTGGGCCGCCTCCCCCTATCAGCATCACTCTACCTCTCAGTGGCGTACTGGTAGAGCCTCGCTCTGTCTTGCATGTTCATACACGCACATCTACAATCCCCACGCACTGCATCTTTCCCTGTGACCTCATGCAGGAATGTGAAGTATTCAAATGTGTTTCCTTGGCCTGCGTAGAGAAAAGTTCTTGCACCTGACGAGGTCCCTTTCACGAGTCCACGCCCATCCCCGCTTCTTGCATCTTGCGTGTTTCTTTTGGTTTGGGGAATTTATCAGTGATAGTTTTGTTTTTTTTGTTCTGTTTGTTTGTCTTAATCTCTTCCTCCTCTCTCTTCTTGCTTCATGTGTAATTTGTGGCAAGGTAAGGAGCGCTCAGTGCTTCTTCGCCTCCTGTTTGAATCAAGCTACCCTTGCTACTTGTTTTTTTTTTTTCCAGGTTTCCACGGAGATCTCACCCTCATCACTGGAATTCGAGCCATTTTTAGCGACGTTCAGTTCAGTGCACTCTGACAGAATAATGGTGTTTTGGAAAGAGCACAGGCGAATACCCTCATGCCTTTCATTCCTACTCCTTCTCAGCCTTCTCGCTCTGCTCTACTTTTCGTAATACCCCCCCTCCTCCACCGAGCCATCGGAGAATACGGGAGAGTGAACTTGACACGTCTCTGACCGCATTTCAGTCTATTCATTTTTCTTACTGAGCCCGTAAGACGAAACTCCGATGCGATGCGAGGCGTCGTTCTCATGACCCCCCCCCCCCCCAGCGCTTCTCTATCACTTCCTGCTACTCCTGAATATGCGGACCTCGCTTCAAGCATGAATTTTCAATATCACTGAGACACAGATGTGAAAAAAAGTAGGAGCTAGGACAGCCAGGACTAGGACCGTGGCAGCAATGTATTATCCACGCCGTCTCTCGCCTTTATGGGCATGTCTTGATCGTTGTTTTCCTTTTCGAGTTAAGTCTTGAAAAGTCGTATTCATTTAATTTGAAGAAAAAGTGAGACAGAGATTAAGACAGAAAAGAAATCCCAGGCTGCCAGAAATAGTGTTTTATATAATGGGGCTGGCAGCTGATGTGATAGAATCTGATTCGACTTGAAATTGCACTCAACCCCTTAAAAGGTCCCAGCAAGGATTAGAACTGTGGGAGAGTAAGAGAGAGAGAGAGAGAGAGAGGGGGAGAGGGAGGAGGACTGTGGAACTAGCAGGTGATGGGATCTGTTATTTCCCAAATGAATCTTGCTCGTCCTTTCTTTTACACACTAATGTACAGAGCAGACGGATTAGGGATCGTGACAGACCGCATGTGTTCAACTCATTCTTGGCCCTTGATGTAAAAACAACGCTTTTCATTAACGGTGACGTCTGAACTATAATGTAGACTTTCATTAAGTCTAACACTAAAAATACAGACCCTGTGAATAATTTAAAAGGGGGAGAAAAGCTTTGTAGTCTTGTGTGTAAACTCCCTCACATTTAGAAACATTATTCAGTGGTTGCCTGCAAATTTAATTAAATCAGGTGGGGGTATGAGGCGGTCGGTACAGAAAAAGGACTGAGCCATCTTTCCTTTCTCTTCTTTGACAAGCTCTGGCTATTGCGCATCCCGTTATTGATCCCTGATCCAGCCTGTCGATCAATCATGCAAATCTCATTTCTATTGTCTGGATATTTCAATAGCCAAAAAGATACATTCCACCAAAATGGAAAAATTGTTAAAGTCATTACTTCCTGTATTGCCTGAAGTCCTTTCTTGTGCGCATGAACTTGTATGATCCCAGTCAGCCTGTGAGTTCATTTACCCAAAAAACTGCGCTCTCGTTCGCTCGTCCAATCTCGTCAACATCTGGTGTCTTGTTAGCGTTAATCCTCCGTCGACATCCTCGCAGACACCAGCATCACGGAGAGTCTGGCTCAGATTTCGTATCTCTGGGTGAACATCTATCTAATGCAATCGGACCACCTTACTATCCGCACTTTAGCACAGGCGCAGTCACCGCAAATGCCCTGCGGACCTCCTCGCGTTGTCTGCACGCAGTTTTCCTCTGTTGTGAGGGATTATGGGTATTACGCTCATCAGTGTATCCTTCTTCTTCCTCTCCGCTCCTCATTACCCTTCATTAGAGACCAGACTGAAGACTAATCCGCATCAAGGCCTCCACAGAGTTCTTGAAGGCAGGGCTTATAGTTAGGCTTAGCACGGCATCCAATCTTTGTTTAGGCTTCCCCGCGGCCGCGAGGGGAAGCCATATTCCAGTATACATTTGTCTTTCACTGACAACGCATTGGATTGTTACCAAGCAATCGCGCTGGGTAACTACTCTCCCGTCAGAGAGAGGTTGGGAAGCAACACTGAAAATGAAACCAACTTGCTTTAGTCTATAAAGGTGACATATTATGCAAAAAAACACTTTTTCAGTGCTTGTGCCCATAAATGTGATTATCCGTGGAGCCTGCCGTCCCACAAACTGTGAAAAAAGAGCACACTGTTGTTTTAAGTGAGCTGGCTAAACCCTACAGCCCGTCTCTGAACGACTGGTTCAGATGTGTTTCCCACTGTGATGTCACAGTTGGCCTCTTTTGGGTGGTGACCCCGCCCGCAATCTGAGAATCTCGACTTTTCTGGTGAAGGGGCGTGGCATCTCCTACACATTTTGAAATCGGTTAACCAATCACAACAGACTGCGCCAGCTGGCCAATCAGAGCAGACCTAAAATAAATCCAGGCGTTTCCGACAGAAGGTGAAAAGAGGAGCTGCAGGAATGGGCAGTATGAGAAAACTGATGCCCTTTCTGAACATTGGAGCATGTGAACCTTTTCAAGAGGTAACACACATTAAAAGTATGAGCCTGAATAGGAGTATAATACGTCCCCTTTAACACCGTACGTCGTTGTACCGTCTCAGATCTAAAAAAAAAAACACTGAACATCGCTCTCGAGCGCCTATCTAGTGTAGCTAGTTATTTTTTTCAATTACTTACACAAGTGTGTCATTGCATAATGAGCTCGCTTATTGATTGCTGGCAAACGGTTGTTATTTCAGCTGCACAGCATCACTGGAAGGAGGAAGAGAAAAAAAAACGCGTCTGTGTGGGTAGAAACACGCAACACGTCAGCATCCGACTTTTTCTAACCATGATTTGTGACATATTACACACCAGGTTGTTGTTTCTTAAGACTGGAAATTGTGACTCACACTTCACGATGGTGTCCGTTTTGTTAAAAAGGACGGAACACAAGGCCTCACGCGGATCGCAGTGTCGGGCGAATAAATCAATGACTCTGACCTATTCCTTCTATCTGGTGATTTCTGAAAGTGGCAGGGTTTCTCAGCTGGAGAAGTTAAAGTGCTGCAACTGTAAAAAAAAAAGAAGAATAAAAGGCTAAACACTTTATGACGAAGGGGCCGAGTTGTCCGGTCACTCCCAGGATAATAGATTGTGAAAAGTCCAACAACTGTCCTCTCTGAAGGCTCCAACTTAGCAGATATTGATGAACAGTGGATCATTGTTGCTGTACTTTGCTGTTTCTGCTCATGTCTCCGCTCTGACCATTTTTTTTTCTCCACCTGTGCTTGTCATTGCAGCAGCTAAGACCTTGCTCAACAAAAAGGCAGATGTGAAGGTAAGGGTCTTCACTTCCTCCAGTCCTTCCACCTTCCTCCCCTCTCTCTCTCCTCGACTCTCCATTGCTCAACTTTTTCCAGAGCGACAAACTCCCGCCTCCTCCTGCTTCCTCAGCTCCGCTATTTGCGTCTTTCTCACCAATCCTCTTTCTTGACAGTCGAGACGTGTTTCTTCATCAATCGCGTGTCTTGTCGTGATCTGATTGGATGTGTTATTTCTTTTCGCGCGAGTGAAGACTGTGGTTTTGTTTTTTTAGATAGTGTGTGTCCGTACTGGGGCTGTTGTGTATGGCGAGCTATTTTAAAGTAAAGATATTCACAGATTATCTCTTTTTTTTTTTAAGCCACAGTCCCTGCTCTGGTTACGTATCTGTGGACACACATCTGTGTTTTTTCCTTTTCTTTTTTTGTGTGTATATGCATATATCAGCCCTGCATGTCGCTCGCCAGTGCACAAGCCTCAAGTAGCACATCCCTCTGAAAGCGCCCTTTATATTTGATTTGGCATTATTCAGCTTATTGCCACCTCTCCATCTCCATTATTAAATGTAACCATCTGTCAGCCCCCCTCCATCTCATCCCTCCATTTCTGTCTCTTCCTCCTCATTCGCTGCTTCCTTTTTCCCGCTCACCCCATCTGGTCTTTTAACCCCACATTCCTGTTTCCTCGTCCTTTTTAATGAAGATCTCTCCCCATCCCACGCTCGTGCATACACACGTCGCAGTAACACGTCCCACGCGCGGCCTCCATGAGTGTGTCTGTCTGCGCGTTCAGTGTGCATGCAACAAAGTGTGGAACATGGAGCACATGCAAATCGTCGTGCAGTTGTTTGTTTCTGCATATTTAAGTGTATGTGTGTGTGTGTGTGTGTGAGTGTGTGTGCGTGTGAGAATACACCACATTTTTCAGTTTGAAAGGAGAATTTATGTGTTAGTGTGCCTGCACATCGAGAGTGTGCATAAGCGTGGGTGTCGCATGTGTGATTAGCTCATGTGCATGTGCAGCAGTGCGTGTGTGTGTGGGTGTGTGTGTGTGTGTGTGTGTGTGTGTGTGTGTGTGCGCGCGTGGGTGTGCGTGCGTGTGCGTGCGTGTGTTTGAGTATGCCCCCCCCCCACCCCTCCCACTCCTCTCTGCTCAGTCGGTTCAGCAGGGAATGTGACTCTGGTTCCAGGAATAGCTGCCAGTCTGGACCCTGGAAACTCAGACGACAGAAATAGACACTCACTTCCACTGCGGCGCACTCATCGCCTAGCAACAGCCTCCCCACACACTCGCCCCCAAACCATTTCCAAAGGCGCCCGTCTTCGCTTTGCTGCCGTCCCCCACTTTCCCTACTCCTTCCCGCCCTCCTCTCTTGTTTCTCTTCTTCCCCGCACATGTCCACTCTGTTCTCGTGGCGACCCTGACCTCCTGTCCTCGGCCCGTCCTCCTCGTCCTTCTTCTTCTTCTTCTTCTTCTTCTGGCACCAACTGCACGCCACCTTCAGCCCCGCGTGCCACCAACTACTGCCCGTAAAAGCCGCCTCATTCGGCATTTTAATCAGTGTCAGTACATCGACCACACACACACACACACACACACACACAAACACACACACACACACACACACACACACACACACCGGGTCTGTTCTTTAACTCCTTCTAGATTTTGAGATAAAACCCAACCAAAAGATCCCAACAGCCTGTTTCCACTGTGTTTTTACCGTACTTTACAATCACCTATGGCCCCAAACGGTGCTAATATTTCATTAGTGTATTTAATGCTACATGTAAAAAAAACTTTTTAGGCGTTAAGAAAGCCTTAAACTTGAATTTAAAATGAGTTGTGGGAGAGTGATTTAGTCTTCTGACAGTAGAAATGACCCTGTCTTGATCTTCTTTCTTCTTCATCTCCTTGTTTCCCCCCGAATGCTGTGAATTTGTTGACGGTGGGTCACAGTTGTTTCCGTGATCTGCGTCCTTTCCTCCACTTGAACCACTGCTCCTTTCCGTCTGAGCTTGCACCTCCCCCACCTTCTTATTTGAATCTCATTTCTACGAGGCAAAATGCTCGTCCTCCTTCTTCTCCTGCAGCCTGCGCAACCGTCAAAGTGTACAAGTTTTGGTTTAGACTGACAAGTTCTCTTCTTGTTCTTTGTACCAGTACATTCACTTGTTGTCATTGGTCACTTTAACCCCCCCACCCCCACCCCTCTTCTCTTCTACTATCCATCTGTCCATCCGTCAATAAATCATCCATCCATCAATCCATCAATCGCCTGAGGACAGAAACGCAAGTCCAGCTCTACTGTTCAGTATATGGTGAGCATGCAATTTATGCATCTGCCCATTCGTTCCTCCTTTTACCCTCCACTCTCCACTTGACTCGTCTAATTGTTTCATCCACCTTTTCTGCTGCCGTTTCTCTCTTTTCATCGGTGGAGTCAAGTCTCCTTCCCTTCACTTAAAATAATAATCTGTGACACAGTGGGGCCGGAAGTCACGGTGGTGCCGACCCCCGGCAAAGTGCACCAACCCTGACGTTCTCTTGAAAACGTAATGGAAGCAGGACGTTTCCATCAGTTACTCCGGGGAGGCCGTTCCATATCTGTCGGGGGGATCTGGACTCTTTCTGAACAGAGTCTGTGCTCGTCGTTTTTTAATAAAGAACTCTTTGATCTTACACATACTCACAAACTATAACGTGGGAGTAGAAGTATCTGTAGGTGGGAGCGTCGATGCTCCTGGGCCCGCCTGTAAGCACCGACCAAGGCATCTTACACTGTATTTAATTTAGACTGAATTAAACGGCAATTTGCATAAAGATAATAAACAAGACAGTAAAGCTTCTTTTTTTTTTTAGTGAATTGGAAGGGAATCTGACCCCTGACCATTTTCTCTGCGCCCCCACCATCTCTTCCCCCCTTGTTCTCCCTCACTACTGACTTCTCTGCCCGCCTGTGGATACTTTTGCCCACTTTCTCCTTCCTTGTTCCCTGGAAACATCATCACACCACGTCAACTGTGTTCATTGTGAAGACGTGTCTCAACGCTGTCTCCACGTACGACCTCTGACCTCTGCCCTGTGAACTGAACTATGTCCCTCCAAGTTGCGGCGTTTATCGATATGTCTGGAAACGTTGTCGATGTTTGGGAATTCTGGACGTCTGGCCGGTCGTCTCTGTCGCTGGCGGAACCTTTGGTCGGGACGGCTTCGGTCAGATAATCGCTTTGGTTAGCTCTGGAATATATATCACCGTTACTGCCTGTCGAGGCCGTGGCAGCGGAGTGATGGCTCACGACGGCTTCGGCTGGTTGGTTTAGTGTGTGTGTGTGTGTGTGTGTGTGTGTGTGTGTGTGTGTGTGTGTGTGTGTGTGTTTGTGAGTGTGAGTGTGTGTGTGTGTGTGAGTGAGAGCATTTGTTTGAAATGTCTGTATGTCAGCTCACTGTCAGCTTACGCCAGCTTTTATTTTCCAGGCTGCTTTGTGTGTATGTGTTGTGTTGTGTTTTTTCACTGGTGTGTGTGTGTGTGTGTGTGTGTTGATGTATAAGCTCTTTCCTCCTTGTCTCCTCTCCTCTCCTCTCTCAAGTGTAAGCCCTGTGACTTACGGTATTCATGTTATGGTTAACAAAGAGACCTACACACACACACACACACAAACACACACTTCCATCTTGCAAGTCAGTGTGTCACTGCGCATGACAGATCACCACTGGACTGGACGGCTATCAAACACTATGCATTTCGTCTGTGCTCCTTCCAGGACATCTGCAGTTCTTGAAAAGTCTTCTCCTGTTTTTTTGCACTGATTGAAGGTTTCTTCAAAAAAGCCTCAGAATATTTTTTTAATCTCATTTTCCAAAGGTTGAATTAGTTATTTTTTACAGTTGGTTAATCCATCCATCCATCCATTTGTCCGGTGTCTGCTGCTCATCCAGCTCCAGGTCTCATTTTAGTATTAAATAAAAAGATGACAGCTGAAGCAATTTGGCCAATTAATCACTTAGTTGACCAACGGGAAAAATAAATAAACTATTCATAACTGATTCATACTTTCAATCATTTTTAGGACGATTTGCTGCCCTAAATCACAGAACGATGAATTCTCCAGCGAGTAATGACATAAATGTGAAATACATGTAATAATGTTGACATATATTTCGCATTGCACTTAATTCTATGACTCATCATCCATGCTGCTTTTTTTAATTGTATGTTTCACAATTATAAAAAAGCTTCTGAGGTAAGCAGGTTATTTAATTCTAATCGTTGGAATTAAAACGTCTTAAATGTAACTTCAGCTTCGTGGTCCTTGACTTTCATTTGCAGCGGCGGAGGAAGCTGAATTCTCTCACCCAAAATTCACACCGTATTAAAAAAAAACCTTAGTGGGGCATTAAAGTAATCAGTGACTCCTCTCGACCTCCAACACTGACTAGTAAGAAATGTCTCAGAAGGGAAAGTGTTCCTTGATTTGCAAAAAAGAAAAAAGAGAAAAAACGAATGGTAGCTGACTTTTTACAGCGATTTCGCTTCTGTGAGTCACTTCCCCCGCCCACGAATCGGTTTCAAGTGAACATCTTTTGAAGCAGGACTTACAATTAATGTAATGTAGATTCAGTGCAGACATCGTGAAGTTATAAAGGCGCCGGCGGCCCTCTGATGTGCGGTCTTCAAAGAAGCACTTGATAGCGGCTCATGAAGGTGATTCATTATTATGTGTCGTCTCTCACAATCATTGATCGTCATGATGAAGATTAGATCCAAATACTAAAAACACAAGAGGAAAACAAAACAAGCACTTAATAGCTACAGTAAGTTTAAAAAAGGGCCAGAAGCAAGAAGTGGACATGTCCCGTATGAGGTGTTAGTGAAATTGTATCCAAAATGAACATGTTCATACATGCAGCAATAGATAATTGCACTTTACAGATAAGGTACAGTTAAAATAACAGCCTTAGTAAATAAATAGATAGATAAATAAATGTGAGGTAGGACATTAAGCCATGCTAATAATATATGGTTATATATGTATATATTAATATTTACAGTACATAGTAAAGGTGAATGAATTTTTGTCCAATGGAAGATTAAAAAAAACAGGGTTTTTTCGTAAATGTACCTTCAGGCACAACAAAAAAATCTCCATTCACCTCAATGGAATTACAGCAGGTGGGAGAATTTTCATCTGAAAAGACAAACCACGCCTCCTTGACCAAAAGACGTGACTTTCACAAACTCAAGCTCCAACGTACAGGAGCGAGTGTACGAGTCAAAGCAGAGACATAGATTCAACCGCACAAGCATGGACACACACGCACAAAGCCACCTCTTGTTGTTGTTAACACTCTTGTTGTGTCTCCTCTCCTCTCCTGCACAGCCCCAGACAAACAGCACCAAAAACAGCATAGTCACCAGCCCCAAAGGAAACTTCCCTTCACCTGCACTGGTATTTACCTCCGAACCCTCCCTTCACCTGTATTCGCGTGCGTGTGTGTGTGTGTGTGTGTGTGTGTGTGTGTGTCCGTCTGTCCCACTGCCTCAGGACCCTTACTGTACCTTCCACCCCACTGTACGTCCTAAACCAGCAGGTGGTGTCAGGAATCATCCCCCCACTTGCAGGTGGAGGATGCTGTGCGACTTGATAGCGTGTCATTCTCTGTGTCAGCGAGTCTTTTTTGCCAAACGGGAACAGACAGCCAATGCCGGCCAGGACTGTCGGTACGATTTACCCTTTCCTTCCTAGTCATGCCTCCGTGGAGAAGCTCGTGCAATCATCCTTCTCTCCCGGCGGCGGCGGCGGCGGCGCGAGAGTCTGTGAAGTCGGCTGATTTTGGCTGGAATTCAAACCACGGTGCTCGCCGGGCTCCTGGCGCATTGGCACAAACCCCTCTCTGTGAGCATTTACAGCTGCGAGGATGGTTCAGAGGCGTGTGCAGGTTGTTGGTTTTTTACTTAGCGTCGTCCCTCCGGTGGGAATCTTCCAAGTTGCTTTTGCTCAGCGAGTGCTTCTCTCCTCCATCTGTGTGGACGTGATGTTCGACGTTCATCCGATCGTGACTCGTCGACATGGGAACCGGTACAAATTTAATTATTTCAGTTTTTTGGGGGACGCCACATATCCATTAGACATGGAAGTGGTTAGGGATATTTTAGCCCACAAACTTTATGTTTAGGTTTTAAAAAGGGACGTCCCGATACGATATTTCAAATCGGTATCAGGGCAATATTGGCCAAAATGACTGGATCGGATATTGGAAGAAATAAGAAGTAAAATCCGATCCGATACATTGCAGTTAACAAACCAAATAAATGCCTATTTATGCGTCTACTCAGCCTTGAACGACATTTTGGCATCATATTTTCATGTTAATTATTGTTATTTAATTAAAAGTTTGCAGTTCAATTATTTTTTTGCTTGTTTGAACGGTGCTGACCATAAAAGATTCTGCCAAAAGCTTTGTGAGAAATAAAACAGCAGTATTCAATAACTCAGTCATGTTGCTGGATATGTGTGTGTCAAATCAAATCATTGCAGTTATATTCTTATATTCAGCGAGCTTTTTTATTTTAAAGGTTGTGAGATGACGCACGACGTCTCTGACACTATTCTGATATTATTGGAGCCAGAATAGCACATTACAGTATATCATGCTATTTATATAACCAGGCCAGTAGCCACCTTCAATCATAAATCACTGGCAACCGAGTCCCGAGTGCCACGGTAATGATCTCACCGTCTCAGACACGGAACACAGCTGAGGACTTGGGCAAGTTTGGGTTTTGGGTTTGCTCCGTGGCATTCCTGCACACTAAATATAGCTACGTCACACTGGCTGTACAAAGGTCAATCTGAGCATGTATGTACAGTATGTATGTATTTCCTCTCACCTGTTCTCATCGTGTGATTAATCGATCACTGGTTTGGTTTATAAATATCAGAAAATAGGGATTTCTTTGTATTCTTCTAGAGGCACCAAGTCTTCAAATCAAACGCAAGTGTAAACTTTGGATGATATTTCCCTCAGCAGCGACACAAATCGCGTAGGACTTGCACACGCAAACAGGCAAGCTCACTTGGTTCAGTATCATAAAATGGTCTTAAAAGTACGATAACATTGTTTATCGCAGTTGTTTCCGGGACAGTATATCATGCAACAAAAAGGAGTTATCGTGACAGACCTACTCGCCCAACCTTCCCGCTGATCTGCAAACCCGAGGTACTTTGTTCTCACCCCCTCGTCATCTCCCGAGTTGCCGCCTGCGCTTGTTGCCCTGGGAAATGGTTGCCCTGACAACACCACCATCACCACCGCCACCAGGGAGACAACTGATGATTGGTCATCACAAAGGTGTCACCTCCCCGGGAGTTGTAAAGAATATGGGTGGCGGTGATGGTGGATTCTGTTTTTTTTTTCACGTGACAAGTTTCTAGCAGCCTGTGCTGAGCTGCATGAAACATGTACACATGCGTCTCCATTCTGAATCTTCAGCAGCCGGCGCTTAGGATTCAGCAGCCTAACCCTACGTAGGGGGCACCGAGAAAGCAACGCTGCACCAGTACGAATGTACAAGTCCCAGTATTTGAAAGGAGCCGTCAATCGTGCTAAAAATGTTTAAAAAAAAAATGGTCACAGCAGAAAATTAAATAATAATGATCAGCACCAAAAACTTTAGTAAAAAAAATAAACTAAACTAAATAATAATGTTTTTTTAAAAAAAAAAGACAAAACCATAAAATTAGAAAACATTAAGGCCAGACAGAATAGGTATAGGTTTTCAATTTCCGTTTGCAAATGTCAATATTTTCGGCTCCTCAAGACCAATCACAGGAAGAATCATACAGGATATCGCTTTTTTTTTCTTTAAATGCGCAAACGTTTGACAAACGCACAATTTCCATACATAGGTTTGGATGCGTTTTCATCTTGCGGGGGCGTCTGAGGTCTTTTGGCTGTGTGCGTGTGTGTGTGCGTGTGTTTGTGTGTGTGTTTGTACGTGTGTGTGTGTGTGTCTGTGCCTCGTAAGATGTCCAGGCTGGTGTGTTTATCTATGTCGGATTATGCATATTGTATGAGCCGGCTCTTTTTCCCCATCGTTTGTTTGTCCCTTTGATTGTACAATTCTCTGGATTCGGTACATATTTGCATCATTCGGGAGGCGATGGAGGCATTTATTTTTTTTGAGAATTATGCACAGCAGGGCGCTGCCGAGACGGAGGACAACTCGGCAAAACCCTGGATGTGTGTGTGTGTGTGTGTGTGTGTCTGTGTGTGTGTGTGTGTGTATATGTGTGTGTGTTTGTGTGTGTGTGTGCGCGTGCAAAGAACAAATCTGACTCCAAATTACAGTTCCAGTTCGTCCACCCACTCTTGTCACTGTGGAGGATTCTTCCCTCTTCGCCACCAACGTTAACAAGCACTTTCTCTTCATCCAACATTCATATCGCTCTGTCCTCCTCTGTGGACTCCATCTCTGTCGACTTTTTTTGTGAAAATCTTTTTTCTCTCCCCCTTTTTCTTTCTCTCCTTTTCTCTCGTTCATTCCATCTTCCTCCATCTCTCCTCCTCCTCCTCCTCCTCCTGCAGGAACCTCAGACAACCGTCATCCATAATCCAGTAGACGGAACAAAGGTACACGTCATTCCCCCTCTCCGAACCTGCTTCCTTGTCCTTCTTCGTCATGCTCCTCCTCTTCCTCCTCTTCCCGCCTTTTGATCCTTCTTTTTTATTTACCCATCATGCATCTGTTTGAGGGCATTGGTTTACTGATGCGTGTGAGTCTTAGTGTGTGTGTGTGTGTGTGTTGCTATGTAGATAAAACACTTTATCATCTGCTTTATATTATTAAGGGAACAGGGGATGCATGAGCAAATTTAACACACACACACACACACACACACACACATACACAATGGTATAAAAGACAGAAGGTAATTTGAGGAAAGGTCCAAAACTGTGTTCATTTCACCAATAAATATAGTTTAACAAAGACTCAGGGGCTTGAATCTAATTTTAGAGTAGAGCAAGTTGACAAAAAAAGAGCTTCACCATGAATAAAAAATATCAGTATCATCCAGTCACGTGCTTCTTCCTCATCTCGCCTTCGCTCTGCATCATCGCGCCGCATAGTGAACCGTGATACTAATGATTCTGTGTTTGAACTAAAATGTTATCAGATCATACTGTAGAACTTTTAGATTGTATTTGACAGCTAATTGTCATGTAGCATGTAGCAATGAGATTATGGATTTTACATTTTTAATTCAAATAGTTTGATGTACAATTGCTGTCATTGATTTTTGGTCTCATATTTGTACCCTGTCATTTTTCTACCTCAGCTGCTGCAGTCGGGGTGAATGTGTGTGTGTTTGGAGGTTATGCATTAGGAAAGGAATATTATTGCAATGGGTGTGTGTGTGTGTGTGTGTGTGTGTGCGTTTGTTTGCATCTTACTTGACCTCTACAGCACTTAAAGCCGGGACACACCCAACCGACGGTCGATGAGTGTGTTCCGCACCGTCGAAGTTGTTGTCAGTCGGACCGAGTCGGTTGATGAAAGAGATCGCTGCGATTGGCTGTTCAGATTTAGCGAATCAGAGCATGAGGAGAAAAAGAAAGGGAAGTACGAAAGAAAGCCAACGAGGGCAATCTGGGTCGACGTGGAGGATCGACTGATCAACATGATCCAAGACGAGGCCGCCTAACGATGAACCGGTTTCCCGGGTCGGCCCACTTACTCAGCTAATCGGAAAGCAGAAGCTAACCTCTCCTCTAGGGACAAAAAAAAAAAAAAGAGTCAAGATGGCCAAAGGCAGACGGACGCAGTCGATGGGAAGTTTGCACGTGACAACTCATTTGGCCTGCGAGGATCCACGCCGCGTTCTTCTTGTGGAAATCCAGTAGATGTGTGGAGCACATCCCGTTGAGTTTTCTGCCAGTCGCAGCAAGAGGCGAGCGCTCCCCGTGGAGGAATGACGTCATTTGTCCTCACGATGTGATGCACACACGCACACACACGCACACGCACACACACACACACACACACACACACACACACACACACACACACAATGGGGGAGAAGCAGAGGGAGGTAGAAGAAAAAGAGCTTTCACACCAGGAGTAAAAGAGTCGGACGGACTGTCGATGAGGCGGCGTATCAGGCTGATGGATTCGGTGGCATGGTGGTTTGACTTGTGACTAACAAGCGTTGTCCTTGTTTCGGCGTCTGATTTCGGTTTCGACACTTTTCTCAGCTTTAGTTTTAGCGAAGACGCGGCCTGGCGCCCCCTGCTGGCCCGGTGTTGGGACCGTGTGATCTACCCACGCCTCTGATATGTGTTTCTACCATGCTCCGGCCCAAACTGACTCCCTGTCTCTGATCTCCAGGAGTCGTCGGACAGCAGCAACACCACTGTGGAGGACGAAGACGTGAAAGGTAAGAGAGAGAGAGAGAGAAAACAACGGCAAAGCGGAGGGAATTTTGAATTGTACCGAAGCGATTAAAAGGCCACAATATCTGTGGAATCGAAAGTTTTAGAGCACCGATTTCTGTGTCAAAATGCAGCAGTGAACAGCTTGTGATCATAAATATCACATGAGACAGACAAAGTCACGATAGACGCTTCATGACAACCGACAAGAGAGCGAGGTCAACCGCAGAGCAGAGGGTCGGTCGGTCGGTCGGTCGCCTTTCGGCGGAGACTGTTGTGTCTTCGGACAAACTCGGCTGTTAGCGTTCAGTTGTACATGAGAGACAATTATCGATTGTAAACTCCTCTCAGCAGTGAACGCTGCTCTTTCTCACTGACGTGATCGTCGCACCTGAACGAGTCCGACTTGCTGTTGCCAGTCGTTTTTTAACGGCCTGGAAACTGCAGGTTTAACGTTCAGACAAATCCAGATAGTAGATCTGGTAGATGACTGCTTACTGACCCCTCATGGAGTCCGGCTGCATTGGTGTGTGTGTGTGTGTGTGTGTGTGTGTGTGTGTGTGTGTGTCTATGAGGGGGGGTTGGGGGGGGGGTCTGTGAAAAGTAAACTGCATTGCAACATTCTTGGCATTTGGCCGAAACCTCAATACTGAGAAACACCCACCTCAGGAATACCAACATGACCGTGTGAGGTGTTAGCTTGCAGAGTTGCGTAGTTGTTTTTTCTTTTTTTTAAGTCTGTGTGTGTGTGTTTGCATTTGGTTCTGGATCTACTTATCTATGCCAGCACACTCAAACGCCCGTGTGTTCTCCACATCTGAGCACAAAACGTCTAAATCGGGTCACGAACGCATCGTTTTCGGCGCCAAGACAGAACAGAATGTGCTTCCATCTCCTCCTCCTCCCCTCCTCCATCTCCTCTTCCTCCTCCTCCTCCTCCTCCTCCTCTTCCCAATAGAGGCTTTGCCGCTACATGTCACGAATTCCCCTAGCAACCGCTGCAGAGCCATCACGTGCAGGTCTGCGAGAAAATGAACCGGTGCGAGAAGGAGCACCGCAACGCGTCACACTAGTAATCGAGGGCAACGATCTTACTGGTTAAATTCTAGATTTAGATCTTTGGAAATGTTCTCGAGAAGACGGAGTTGAAACTATGAATTTCACTCATATTATCTCATTGGCCCTCCTGCGTTTCGACAGAATCTTCACTGTTAACTTCGGGATGTGACAACAAAAATACAAATGGCGACAAAACTGACAGAACTTCTTATTAACCTGGTCCATTAAAGAGTTGCCTCAAAGATCAGTGGTGTCAGTCACTGTAGGACATTTCTTTATTATCATTTTTTTCTCCCAGGGAAGAGAGCGTGATACCAGCTCCATTTGTTTAAAAAATCTACGTGGATTTGATCAGCAGCACCGTTGCAAACACAGTTTGCGTGTCGTTTTGGTTCAGGTGTTATTTGAGTTTTGTACATCGTGAGGGCGCGATGCCAGTAAAACCTCCCTCTTCTTTTCCCCCCGTTCAAATGACGCGGGAAAACCATTCCTGTGGACCGGTTGTGACCGGCCCCTCATATTGGGACGACACCACCGCCATTTGCCGCCGTAGTAATCGCGGTTGCAACGAGCCCGTCCATAGTAAATATGTGTGCCTGCGTCTTAGCCTGTGAGATATATTGTAATTCCGCGTCTTACTGCCTGACAATGGGATGAAATAGCAGACTTTTGTAAAAGTTTGCCCAGTTGTTGGTGTAAAATTCATTATTAAAAGAAAGGTATAGGCTGAAGAGGATCCTATTTCATCCCCCCCGGCTCTACTGTACCACACACAGTGAATGGTCTCTCCCCCCCCCCCCCTGCCCATTTCCTTCCCTTCCAAGGTCCCAAATTGGAGCCCCACCGCCCCGCCCCTCCGGCAGGAATGGAGAGGGCAAGGGCACCTTGGGTGGGGTTGGTCGGGTCTAAATTTAGCCCCCTCGGGTGGCAGGAAACGGAGACGGCGTACCCAGGGAGGCGTTCGAAGACACACACACACACTTTGCTAGCGCCACCCTTGGATAGCATCCGTCTGGCACAGCCAGGGTTTGATTTTTTTTTTAAAGACACCCCGAGGCGGCGGATAGGTCGGTCAGCGCCGCAGAGAAACTACAAGGGCCAGGTGAGTGTGGGGAGGACACGGGGGGACGGGGGGGCCGGAGGAGCTGGCTGGATCAGGGTTTTGTCATGTCTTCCTTTTGTCAGGGTCTCGTCGGGTCAGCAAGACCCCCCCCCCCCCCGACAGCTGATCGTAACCAAACGCTAGTTGCTGGACACACACACACACACATATATTTGTTATGTTGCTCCCCGATACTTTTACAGTAGAATATGCAACAGGCAAGTTTTTCCCGGGGCGATAATGTTCGTACACCAGATACACGTCACCCTGAAGTTCTTCCTTTCTGCGTAGAGTGTGTAGAATTACACGCCGGCGATGTTTTCGTGGCCGGACTTCCCCACGGACCACGTGTCGCTCAGACCGTGACCTCGCTTTTAGGGAAACGTTGTCATTCCTCTGCTAACGTGGAATCTCCTTTCCCTTTCGGTTGCCGGCCTTGTGCCATCTGTTTGTCCGTTATCGCCTTTTCCTCCCTGACAATTTCTCCTCCTCTCATTTGTTCGCGAGGTTGGTCACGTGCTTTGCGTTTCCCTCTGTGCCAGCTGATGAAGCGGACGAGCGGGAAACGAGCGACTCTCTCTCCCTCCCTCTCTCTCTCTCTCTCTCTCTCTCTCGCTCGCTCTCATTATCGTGGCCATCGGCGTTGTCATCATCCATCCTCCCATTGCGGCGGCAGTGTAGCCTCACACGCAGCAGCAGCCGCCGCCGCCGCCCACGCTTGTAAATCCTGCTGAAATGGAGCCATTGACTGAGGTCTGGTGATGGAGGGCCGTCAGTGAGAAGAGAGGGAGAGAAAAGAACACAATCGCACTCGCCTTTCCTCCCATCATTCCTCCACTGTGACATTCCTGTTGTTGTTGTTGTTGTTGTTGTTGTTGTTGTTGTTGTTTTATCGTGTGTGTGTGTGTGTGTGTGTTTGTTCTCATTCTCTGTGTGTGTGTGTGCACGTCATCAGGGAAGAGCTTAGACAACAGCTCGCTTAAGGCGCAGTCCAGCACAAGCTCCCAGCCCGATTGCTCTCAGGGCCCCTCGGCCGCTGTGCACTGTAAGTCAGCATGGCCCCGCCAACCGCAGCCTGTGACACACGCACACGCACACGCACATGCACATGCACGCACGCGTGCTCTGCTGCTAATTCACCCCCAACTAAACCCCCCCCCCCCCCCGGCACGTATTACAATCACACATCTCCTGCCAGTCAGCTCGAGCTAACCCCTCACGTACACTCTGATTCAGTCAGCACGTGCTGGGCCTCTTTCTCTCAGACGGTCTCGAAACATCTGGCAACGACGAAGATAATCGAGAGAAAGACGTTACGAGAAGAAAAAAAAAGACACAGAGATGTTTCACAGTATTTCGGCTCCACCACTTGGTTGTTTTTTGTTTTTTTCTCAGCATGAGTTTTTGGCTCCGTGTCCACGATGCCTTCACTGTCTTTGTCTGAGTTCGACTGCGGCGTTCTCACGATCGCACTCGGAGCGGCTGCGCCCTCGTCTCGGTCCCGATCCGAGACGAGGTTCGTTCACGGCCACGGTGATGTTGGTCGACCCCCCAACACACACACACACACACACACACACACACACACACACTACTCAAGTGCCACTGTCTTCCTCTCTTCCTCCCTCCCTAAACTCAGCTGCTGCTAAGTTTGCCGACCTGCTGGGCTCAGTGCGTAGGGGCTCGGGGCCCGCGTCGGACGGGGAAGCGAGAACGCTCACACCTCCGCCTCCCGCCGCCCACTCCGCCCCCTCACCTCCACACACCCCTGCCGTCCCCATGCAGAGTAAGTAGTGAAAAAAAGAGCACGACGAGGCGACCGAGGCGACGCATGAAAAGATGGACTGATTCTGTCGCGGCACGTGTCATTTTGGGAAAGGACGGGAAAAAAGGTGTCAAATAGTTTATTTGTGAACTCGCTGGTCGCTCTCGTTGTCTGTTATTTCTGCATCTTAAAAAAAAAATCCCTTCAAGATTTGTTTTTAAATGGCACTAAAGGGATTTGAAGACTTTGAAGAAAAAAAATCTGGTGGAAAGCACAAAAACAAACAATTGATTTTACTCACGAGTATAATCTGTGTGGAGCTAAATCCCAACAGTGCTTATCTTCCGGTGCTCTATGGTTCCTTTGCTCCTATTGTCACTAAAGTATTCAACACACCACACAGAGCAAAGTTGTTGTTGTAGTTCAGTTGGAGTCGGGGGCCCACAAAAAGTCTGCAGGGTAGAAAACCGTGCCAAAATTAATAAACTATCTACTTCTTCTGGAACAACATGATTTTAGGACAAAACATGGGCCCCGACACTGAAACAGTGAATTTACTTTTCCTACATGTGGATGAGAGTGACACAGGCAGGGGAGGGAAAGTCGCTAGCGCTTGTGTTGATGCCGTCCTTTCCCTTCCAAATCCTGCATACTGCACACCTTCAAATGCAAAAGAAACCCACATCACATAGGGTAATAATAGAACGAATACAAATTCGCGATTATTGATTCTGTGATTGGGATTTTACCTAACGT
Organism: Scophthalmus maximus; assembly: GCF_022379125.1. NCBI lineage: Eukaryota > Metazoa > Chordata > Actinopteri > Pleuronectiformes > Scophthalmidae > Scophthalmus > Scophthalmus maximus. The sequence continues at coordinate 4,165,745 of NC_061533.1, read as the reverse complement.
ATGTTAAATGGTGTTCTTTATGTTTAAGTAGCTGTAATGTCATGAAAAGTGAAGTTAGGAAACCATAACTGCACGTGGACACGTGTTCGCTCTCTTTGTGAAATGCAGCTCTGTAGAGTGTGTAGGACTGAGGAAGAAATATACTGTATATATATATATATATATATATATATATATACATATATATATTGAGGCAAAGTTGTGGAGGCCATCTTAACACATGCATGCATGCAGTTATTATCACCACAAAAGTCCTGAAGGGATTGCTTTATTTCTTCATTCCTGTATCCTCTCTGTTCACTGTGTCTATCCTGTTCTTGCATTCCTCCTCTTCTTCCTCCTCCTCTTCCTCCACCACCATCCATCCATCCATCCATCCATCCATCCTTCCATCCATCCATCCTGCCTGCGACGACAATCAGTGTCTCGGCTCACCGACCTGGTGAGCAGCGTTCGCAGGGCGCCGCCGGCGGTGGCGGCGGCGGCGGCCCCTGCGCCCGAGAGCGACGGCGCGCCGGTGCCCGGCGCCAGGCCCGCCCCTCCGCCCGCCCACACCACTTCCCCGCCTCCCCCCCACTCCCCCTCGTGCCCCGCCCTGTCCTCCCAGAGTGAGTACCAGAGCATGACCCGCCGTGACCCCCCCCCGCGGCTGCATGGAGAGCCAATCGCAGGGGGATGAAATCGAATGACATGTCAGGACTGCGATTTCCTTTCACGTGAGCGGGCGTATTTAAGTGCTGAACCAGGGGGTTCAGCGAGTGAAGTGCGCGGCGTTAAATCATCAGCGACGATGGGTCGGGACGTATGTGCTCGTTGCCTCTGAGTGTTAAAACCACAGCTGACTGTTGTTGAATACGTAGACGCTGTTTGCGGTGATACAAGGAGACACCGTGTGTGTGTGTGTGTGTGTGTGTGTGTGTGTGACAATTGTTCAGGATCACTTGATGAGCAGGGGCTCTGTGATCATTCGTTTGCTTGATCCCGGAACAATCTGTTCAGCCTTCACAAATGCATATTTTCCAGCTCATTACATATCAAACAGCCACTCCGCCACTTGCAGTTTTCTCGGCACACGTGTGTACACGCACACTGGCGTCTTGACTTCCTTCGCCTGAGCACCCGATGTGTTGATGTGCTCGTGAAATGAAATGATCTAAAAAACGTACATTTAAAAATGTCGCGTTCACCCCCTGACTCACTTCTGTCCCTCGCTCTTCATCTGCAGCGCGCAAACAGGAAATCATCAAGATCACCGAGCAGCTGATTGAGGCGATCAACAACGGAGACTTCGAGGCGTACGCGTGAGTCTGCGTCTCGCTCGTGGCCACGCAGACACAGTCGCAGGTGAACGTGTGGCTCGACACTGACGCGCCGTGATCTTTTCCTCCCTGCAGGAAGATCTGCGACCCGGGACTGACCTCGTTTGAGCCGGAGGCGCTGGGCAACCTGGTGGAGGGGATGGACTTCCACAGATTTTACTTTGAGAACCGTAAGATGCATAGATTGACCAAAATGATTGCAAATTAGGAGAATTTTTAAATGTTGTTCTTGCGCCTCGTTGCTTTTATGTTGGCGACCTTTTAGTTTTGGTGTAAACACACTTGTCTGATTAGTACTTTAATTCAAAATCATGAAATGAGGCTCAAAAAAAGAAAAGTGGTCAGTCATATTGAAGAAGGGGGGGAATAAGATTTCAAGGATGAAGTTGTAATATAATGAGAGTGAAGTTGTAATATAATGAGAATAAATTCGTAATTTCATGAGAAAAATTATAATATTCAAGAGAGAGAGAAAATGGACGTGTGGTTCCTTTCTGTAGAATAAAAAAACCTTTTCAAAGTCCTTATAATTATGATACATGATGATATATAATGTGCCAAAGATTAAATATTTCATTATTTGTGAAGCATTTACCGAGGCACAAGATGCTCCACATGTTGATCCTCTCATTTAAAATGACATGGAGACTAAAATTACAGGTAATTCTCATAATATATATAAACATATAATATATTTATATTTTTTCCCTTTAAGTGGCCCTAACACTGCCGTGGACCACAGCATCAAATTGAAAAAAAAAGAGATTGCTCAGTCCTTAAAGACCAGTCCAAGGAAACTGAATAAGCTGTTTCTGCTCCACATTAAGTTGCCAGTGTCAGATTTCTTGTGATTACAGTTCATGTCGACTTCAGTAGCGTTTGTAATGGCCCGTCATTGTTGTGACCCCCCCCATCTTTTTTGTATTTCCAGTTTTGGCCAAGAACAGCAAACCCATCCACACCACCATCCTGAACCCCCACGTCCACATGATCGGCGAGGACGCCGCCTGCATCGCTTACATCCGCCTGACTCAGTACATCGACGGCCAGGGTCGGCCGCGCTCCAGCCAGTCGGAGGAGACCCGCGTCTGGCACCGCAGGGACAGCAAGTGGCAGAACATCCACTTCCACTGCTCCGGCGCACCGGCCGCGCCGCTCCAGTGAGGTACGGACGACCGGCAGCGCTGACTGCGACCGCTCGCCCCCCTGTTGTTTTCAAACTGCTCCTTTGTGAAGGAGATGGAGCGGCCGCCACGTATCCGTACCATGACAACAGGTGAACGTAGCCAGGTGTAAATAGAGGAAAGTACAGAGCAGAATTTAGGGCAAAAGAGAAGCAGTGTCTCCTCTGGTGATAGTGTGATAGTCTGAAGACAGTGGCGCGAGCGGGTGGTGATTTCGTGCCTCCGCACCGGTGACAGGCGCGGAGGGATTGTGTTTTTCCTCGGCTCAGTCTCGTGAATGCGATATTCGAAATTTGCCACTAATGTCCAGTTCACAACTCGAGGAGGACCTGGTGAGGAACGGATGGTGACAGGTCAAGGTCGTTGGGAGCTCGCAAAACACCACCGTACTTCCTGCGACTGGTTTTAATGGGTAATAAATATCTACGTTTGTGGAAAGTGTTGACGTGACAAGAGCGACACCAACACTGTCGTGTCTGGGACGTCTGTCGCGGGGCTACGAGCTCCACTGAAGCTGCGAGTTTAGCTCAGCAGAGACACCAGGACCAGGGGAAGTAGCTAGCCTGCCTCTCTCCGAGAGTAAGACAACTCTCTCCCAGAGACTTCCTATATGTATAGGGCCCAGAATTTGGCGCTACGCCCCTGCTCATTGTCATATATCTGATTCATCTGTTTTCCTTCTCAGGGGTTGGATGATGCCGTAGCTCTGTGTGTGAGGAGTGCTCTGCTGGAGAGAAAGAAGACGACGACGAGGAGGAGGAGGAGGAGGCGGAGGAGGAGGAAAGGATGACAGAACAAGTCCAGTGTCAGTTTGATGGACGCCTGGCCTCAACCCCCCCAGCATGCATCTCTTCTTTTACTACTACTGCCCCCTGTCTGTCACCTGCCCCTATAACACAACCATCAGACAACAGCAGCGCAGCATCCTTCGACATCCCCCCCCTTTCTCTGCACTTGTGTGCTTCCTGTGTTCTCTTATTTCCCGTCCCCACCATTCTTTTGTGCCACCGACCCTCTTGTCCTCCCGTGAATCCACACGTGTGTGTGTGTGTGTGTGTGTGTGTGTGTGTGTGTGTGTGTGTGTGTGTGTGTGTGTGACACAAACACTGCACTGGAAATACAGTATGTAAAGTTTTAAGAAAAAATCTATTATTATCATTACTATATTATGATTATTATCATTATTACACATTTGCGATTATTGTATATGTAATTTGTATATTTCAGAATTCTTTGATGCCAGTGGTTTTTAGAGTTGAAGGAAATCTTCTTTGGTTTTTTCTGTTTTTCTCTTTATCTTTTTAAGGAAGCATGTTTTTCCCCCCTCCATATTTACAGTGGCTGTTTTTTATTGTGCCTAATAAGTGGAAAATGATATCGCCAGTTTATTTTCATTTTTTTCGTAATTTGCCTATTCGCTGTAATACTGCACCCAAACTCGTGGTCAACTTGTTTGTTTTGTTTTTGGGGTTTCCTTTTGTTGGTAGCTTTTCTTTTCTTTTGTTTGGGGGGGGGGGGTCTTATTTTTGGAAGGACTGTGTCTGATGGGCGTCATGTGAAGGTTGAGTGTGTGTGTGTGTGTGTGTGTGTGTGGGGGGGGGGGGGTTGTGTGTGTGTGGTTGTGTAACACAGACACGGCCGGTACGAAAACCAAACGGCATGCAATAAGTAGTTTTTTTAATCATTTGCCATTCATGACATTGTTATCAACACATTGCAGTGTTCTCTTCCTTATTGTGTGTCGCTGCCACTATAAGAAAAAATAGTTTCTTCTCATAAAAAGAAACAATTTTTTTGTTAAGACAAAACACCAACTTATTTTTGTTTTAAGAAAAAACTTTAGCAGAAAGCGGATCTCCTGATTTCGTCACGGCAAAATCCGTTCGACGTGTTGACATGAAAAGACAGATTTCAGAAGAGGAAATGTGAACATTTAAGTCATTTTTAATTTTTTATCCCATTTCTGGGACAAGATGCACTGCAGGTTGCTAGGCGACAGCTGAACACCCCCTGCTCCGTGCTTTTCTTTCCCTAAAAAGTTGAGATATATTTAAACTGGCTCAAACCCTCGGCCGCTGTCTGGAAACTCTACGGCAGTTGTTTTGTTTTTTTTCTCCCTTCTCTCAAAGTCGAAAATGAAGGAGGATCCCAGCGGGACGCCTGACCTTTTTTTCTCACTTCCAAAGCCATTAGTGCAGAGAGCTGGTGCTGCTGCGCTTTCTGTCCACACACACACAGACACACACACACACACACACACACACACACACACACACACACACTCACACACTCACACACAGACACACACACACTGACACACACACTCACACACACACACACACACACACACACACTCTCACACACAGACACACACACACACACTCACACACACACACACACACTCTCACACACAGACACACACACTCACACACACACACACACACTCTCACACTCTTCGGTCCATATCAGTGATGAAGATTAACGCATGTGAATGCTCGAAGCCTGAGTTCACACATGTGTGCAGATGTTAGGAGGAGCAGAGGGGGTTTCTCTGCTCGGGTCGTCTGGTTCCTCATGTCAGCACAGGGTGTCGTCTTTTTTGTGTGTGTGTGTGTGTGTGCAGCCCATAATTGCTGTGGTTGTGTCTTTTTTAGGAGGGGGTAGAGTTGTGCGTGTGTGTGATGTTTAAGAAGCGACGGAAGGAGAAGGCTTTATTTGGGAGGACATATCAGTCCGCTTGCCTTCAGCCCAGGACGTGGTGGTGGTGGTTGTTGTTTTTTCTCTCATGATTTAAACTTTATTGTTTTCATTCGTGTTTTTAACTCATGCGCTCTCTGATTTTGCGTCGCAGTCAAGCGTTATCAGATATTATTTTTTTTTCCCGTGACATGAAGTGCTTGTGCCAGCGGGGCAGCGGCGGGATGACTGATTTGAGTGTGACTTGCTCGTCCGCCATTGGCTGCCTTCCACGTTATTTGTCTATTGGTCAGACCAAGATATTAAAGAGACCGGGCAGAGTCGGTTTTTTGGTGAACAGTCCTCAGGTTTCTATTTATTTTATGAATATTTATTTATTTATTCTTAGTGGATATTTTTATTATGCTTTTTGTTGTTGTTGTTGTTGTTGTTGTTTTGCCATTTGCCCATTTGTACAGCTCGTGCACTCGCTGCAAGTAATGTCTGTTATTCAAGGGGAAACTGTCCCGTGTCAAACGGGACATGTTTTTTAAAGGGACAGTACGCCCCAAGTCGCATCTTGCATGTGTGTGTGTGTGGGTTTTTTTCTTTTCTGTAACGACCAACATGGTGTGAATTTTTTTTTCTCCTTTTTCTGCTATTTTGACTCTGCGGCTTCATATTTACACGGGACTCGCCGTTGTTCATGCAGTTTCACGGTGTCCTTCCATTTCTTCCACTGAAGTCACATCGCCATAGCGTTACACGTGTCATGTTAAAAAGTTGTAATAATACAGGACTGAGTCGTCGCATTGTCCTCGTGTCAGAGTCACGATGTTCACGTCCAGTTGACCCTGATGTAATCATACGAGGTCAAAGGTTACGTGATCGCGCTGAACAAAAAGAAAGAACAAGAAGAAGAAATAGCGACATGCACAGTTCACACGTGTTGTTCCGATCTGTGTTCTCTGGCCGTGAGATTCACGTGTGACAAAACGAGGGATTGGCGTTTTCTTCGCATGACAGTCATCAGGACACTTGCTTATGTTTTATTTTATTCATTTTTGGGGGTTTTTTCCTTTGCATTTGATTTGGTTTCACGTTTTCTACTGAATGGCATCGTGCTCGAACCTTTTCTCTACCATATATTTCTCAGCTTCTTAAGTGCATATAGCTATTTTTTGTCTATGAGATGATATGATGAAAGAGGATTATGATGTTCAGGATGATTATATCAATGACTTTGGCACTATGGATGACTATGATGATGATGATGAAGATGATTTTGCATGCTATTCTACGGGGGCTGGGGGGGGGGTCCTCTGTGTTGTCAGTGCGGGACGGGCTGAGAGAGAGAGACTGAGCTTCACGCGGCCTCTGTGTCGTGCTCCAGCAGGGGGCGCCGTCACAACGGTAAAGCGCAAACGGATGTGGCCGCTCAATAATTTCTAGCAGACCGTCCGGATTCCATCATGATTATTGATCCGGGCTGCACAGTTCATGATCATGTGTCATTTATCAAGGCTAAAAATCAGGATTGAAAAATGATTAATCGTGCAGCCCGACATATAAACGACAATAGTGCCCTCTTGTCCGACACACTGACGACACTGAGTTGGCCCCTTCTCTTCGTTCTATTTTCCGTTTGTTTTTTTGGCAGTTTGGGTTTTTCTCTTTGTATCATAATATTAATCCTCTAGTTCTCTCGATTCTTCGGATTATTGCTCTGTTCTCTTACGTGCTTACACGTGTTTCTCTGACTTTAAGAAAAAATGTGTTAAGGTGTTATCAATAAAAAATGACGATTTAAATAGAAAAAAAACCCTGAATCAGTCTTTTTTGTGTGTTACGGACATGGATATTATTTTCGCAATGTCTATTATTTTCTCGATTAATCGATTAGTTGTTCCTGAAATGGTGAAAAATGACAAAATGTTTTGTTTTGTCCACACACCACAGATATTTAGTTTAATTGTCACAGACGAGCAAAGAAACCAGAAAATATTCACATTTAAGAAGCTGGAATCAGAGAATTTTGCTTTTTCTTTCTCCATAAAAACTATTTGAAGCGATTATCAAAAATAGCTGCCAATTGATTTATTAGTCGATTACTAATCGATCAACTGTTGCAGCTCTACACTCTTCAACTCATCAAAATCAAATAATTTCGTCTGTCTGTCTGTCTGTCTGTCTCTGTGTGTGTGTGCGTGTGTGTGTGTGTGTGTGTGTGTCCCTTTCCAACCTGTTCAATCTGGACATTCTGAGCCAGGTGGATGAGTCAGACTCTAATTTTAGTGCGTTCTTTGTCTCGTCGCTGTCACTAGACACCGAGGTCCACATGCACGTCTCACCTTGGATGGAACAACCGCGCTGGGAATGAAGAGATATCGCATCTTCTTATAAAAGATATATATATATATATATATATAATATAGTTCTCGCCTGCGATACTTTATTTTCCATCTGTGCAATTTCAATATCTCATTATTTTGCACGTGGAATCCTGTTCACACTGAATATTTGCCATTTCTTATTTTTTACTAGCTCCTTTGTCCAAGACGGTCTTGATTTCGCTTATTTTCTCTGATTTACTCATCAAACCCCCTTTGAAACCCCTTCACTTCCTCCTCGAAAAAGCTTCCCACCCCCTTGCAGAAATGGAAATGCTGCCGATGAATGTTATTATGAATGTTATCAGGCACTTGAACTCATCAGACAGTTGCCTGGGTCTCGTATTCACCCGCTGCGTTAATCCCCATTCCTTAGAAAACAGTGAAAAATCCGACGAGACTGAAAAATCCCCTCTGAAGTGCACTGGATTAAAAACATTTGAAACTCCTCTCTAGGTTCAATTCAATTTCCTTTATTCATGAACAGGAGAACACGCACGCACGCACGCACGCACGCACGCACGCACGCACGCACGCACGCACGCACGCACGCACGCACGCACGCACGCACGCACGCACGCACGCACGCACGCACGCACGCACGCACGCACGCACGCACGCACGCACGCACGCACGCACGCACGCACGCACGCACGCACGCACGCACGCACGCACGCACACACACACACACACACACACACACACACACACACACACACACACACACACACACACACACACACACACACACACACACACACACACACACACACACACACACACACACACACACACACACACACACACACACACACACAGAGGAATAAATTAACATCATAAACACATTTTTTCAGAAGAGCACACATTACTGTATCTCAGCACCGGAGCTCGACCCGATATGGAATTTTTCTGAGAACACCAATATTGAGGAGTTAAAACATGTCTGAGATATATATATATATATTTGAAATGATTTTTGAAATGATTCCAACCATGTCATTATCAAACCCTTACGTAAAAGAAATGTAACTGAGGGTGGATGTTCCAGTTTAACCCCTGAACTTAAATAACAATATCTGCAAACATAAACACGGGAAAACCTATACGTCTGTAAAAGGCTCATATTCATATCGGCCATTTTTTTTACCGGCCCACTGGTAAATCGGTCGGGTCTTTAAATAAATAAATAAAAGGATGTCTCCACGTCCTCATGCACGACCTGATAGTCTGACGACGGGCCTTCACAGATTTCCCAATTGCTGTAATGTCCAATAACACTTTTTTTACTCCCTTGTTTTTTTTTTAAATCTTAGGTAGAAGACAATGCACCCAGGGAGGTCAGAAAGTGTGTGTGTGTGTGTGTGTGTCACTGCAGCAGACGGACAGAGTTGATGTGAAGATGGTAGAGGAAGTCTGCGTAGGACGCTCCTCCGTTGGGACTCTTGTCCTCCACCAGGTGGTGCTGCAGAGCCTCCTCGCAGGCGTCGCCTTCCTTCACCAGCCACAGCTGAGGGCGGAACGACACAGTCGACAGTCAACACTTCTTAAAAAACAAATACACACACACACACACGTCATGCCATCGTGATTTTGGTGTAAGTAGACGTGGAACAGTGGGAGGCGGAGGGCAGCATCAATTTTTGACGCTTCTCCAGTCAGCAGCCCAAATTTACACATAAATCTGAGATGCTGTAAACGCAGCACAAGAGGAAGTGGAAAAAGAGCCAGAGTGAGTAATTTAAGGTTCACGGCGCTGGACGACGAGAATGAGGCTGATGTTAGAAACCAAAGAATCTTCATCCACAGCGGGACGGCTCAGCTGGGCTCACCTTGCGGGCGCAGGGCCCCTGGGAGTTCAGACCGTCGATGAGGGATCGAACACTAACGGACAGAGGGTTTTCCAGAACCGGCAGCTTGGTCTGGAGAAACAAACGCACACACAAGGTGCGGCATTACCGTAAACTGCAGTACTTGCGCGTCATCCCACATCGCCCCCCTCGGAGCTCTTACCTCTCCAGAGGGCAGGGAGGAGAAGCAGCTGGTGTTAAAGAGCTCCACCAGCGTGCTCGCCGGGACCCGGGTGCCGACCCAGAGCAGCAGGGTGAGGGGCGTGTGGACCAGATACAGCCCTCGGGGCTCCAGGCTGACGGCGCAGCAGCGCAGCGCCTGCTCCGGGTTCGGAGGCTCGGAGTTCTCCACCGACAGCGGCTGCGGGCGATGACAAGAGTGACAGAACAGTAACACGCATACATTTATTGTGTCTGGCCAAAACTACTAAACCTCTTTTTGCCTTACAAAAGTTTTAAATGCTCACGTGGAGAGTCTGTGAGCACAAAAAGCAACGTCTCTCATCCCAGTGCATCCATCACAAAGACCTGCTACTCTTCCAATTAAGTACCAATCAATCAATCAATCACTGAAGTCCAGACATTTTCCTGAACTTCTCCTGTATTCAATATTATTCTGTGCCTGACCTTTAGCTCCGTGGTGTCGAATTTTAAAATCAACACACCAATCAATGTCACGCAGATAAACTTCTCTGCCCTTTTTCCCCCCCTGCAGTCGCTGGTACTGACCAGGGGCAGCAGCAGAGGGTAGAAGTGTGCGGCGGTGCCGGGCGTGTCCATGCCGAGCACCTGGCAGCGCTGCTGCAGGCGCCGGTGGATGGAGCTCCTCAGGCCCGGCAGGAGCACCTCGCTCTTCCTCAGGCTGTTGGTGTAAACGGGAAGAGCTCGCAGATACTGAGGGAGCACCAGCTGCAGACAGAGCAGGTGGCGACAGAAGTAAATCGATAGTTGGTTTTTGGCCACAAGGAATATAACGGTTCAGAGGGATACAACAGGATGGAGATGATTCCTGAGGGTACACTTGGTTTGTAAAAGTTAAACACATTAGAGGTGTGGGCCTGCAAAACGAATGAATGATTAAGAATAATTAAAGATTACAATTTTGTCGGTTTTTCCAAAAGCGCACGTCAAAAGTACATGAGAGCCAAAAAAGAAAAAAGTTTCACTTCTGGAAGAGTTCAAGGCGATAACGTGTGTTTTCACCTGTCCAGCAGACACCGAGGCAGAGGAGCAGTGTTTGCGGTAGGATGCCAACGCTTCCGTCACCTCCATCTGAAGTTCCTCCCGCATCTCCTGTAGAGGGCGCTCCAGCACCGCACAGTACACTACACACGCACGCGCACGCACACACACACCAGAACACAACAGAACACATGTTAACTCATGGGGTCAATTCAAGAAAGTCATTCACATTAGACAAATGTAGAATCGCTGTAAAAACAAAAAAGAGGACTTTTCTGTATTTCACACAGTATATATATATATATACATATATATATATGTATATATATATATACATACATATATATATATATACATACACATACATATATATATATACACACACACACACACATATATATATATATATATATATATATATATATATACACACATATATATATATAAATATAAATAATATATTCTACTTCTCTCATTTACATCGGACTGTTTTGAGCCCTGAACACCATGTCAGCACACGTGCTCCAAGGGAAAAATCCTGGAATTGATGGAAGCAAAAAAAACAACAACACAACAATATTGCAGGTTGGAGACAGAGGAGTCTACTTTTTATATGTGGTCATGGTCTCTCTCTAATATCCAACCGTTCATGCCCCCCCCCCCCCAAAATGGATAAAAACACGCGTGCACATTTGAAGAGAGTGTTTCAGAACAGACACGATGACACTGAATCGCGTCTGTTCAGGCTGGATAGACATTACGTTTTTGTATCACGTTGAAATATCTAAATAATCCACAGCGACCAGTTCCTCCTTACTCTTCTTGCAGTAGAAGGTGAGCAGTGTTTGGGCCTGGCAGTGGCGGAAAGCATCCTGTAGGTGGCGTGAGCATCGCAGGGTCAGGGTGTGGACCCTGGTCCTCCTGTCTCCTGTCCGGGTGCTGTACGTCAGTGCAGTCTTGGGCCACAAGAGGGGGACAGAGGGGGATTGTGGTAAAAAAAACAGAAAAAGAGGTAAATAGTAAGCGATTGTGGAGAAATATCGTTTGTCGTTGAATTTTTGACTGCACTTTTTAGCTTTTTTTAACAAGCAGACCGTGAGGAAATATTCGATGAAAGTGTCTTTGGTAAAAATCGCTTACTTCCCCTTTAAATTGCAAAATCAGGCTCAGTCGTCAGAGTTTTACAACAGACTGATAATAAAGAAAAAGCCTTTCTGTAGATTTGTCGTCTCAACAAATCTGCAGAAAAAAGTCTGGTTTGTTAGTTCAACACATTCAACACGTTGACGACGGCGAAGACGAGCCCACCTGTATGGCCGCGCCCCTCGTCTCGTCCAGACCTCTGGTGTGGGAAAGCTCCACGGCGAGCGTTGTCCGACGGTCGAGGGTCGCCAGGGCGACCAGAGCGGGGCTGGGTCCCGGGAGGAACAGCCCATAACAGCCGGACACGCGCAAATCTGACGAGAGCCGGGACAAAGTGTGAGGATCTTGGGTATTGAGGACAATGATGAATAAAATGAATAAACCTTCGCTCACCACTGCTGACGAAAATCCTGAGCTCAGCCTTGTAGCCGGTGTCCGTCTCCACGGTCCTCTTCAGATCAGCGCTGAAACGCTCTTTGTCCAATTCTCCCTGTGGTGGAAATTCAAAACAATAACAGGTCACATACTGTAAAACAGCTAGAAACACAAGCTCCACATCGCAGCTGCTTAGAGGCGATGACGGAAGACAAACATTGGGCAGTGGAAGACATTTGTGAAGCTCTAGCCAGCTGCCAGGTTTTGTACTTTGCCTTGAAGGAATAGTTTGAGTATTTCAGGACACATGCATATCCACTTTCTTCGCCTCAGATGGAGAACAAGCGGTTATCTTATCTTAGCACAAAAGCCCTGAAGACCATTTCTCAGATTACACAAACAAGATGGAAAAACATGAGATTCAAAAGCCCAGCTAGCCTTTTATCCCTCTAATGTCAGTCTTTGTGCTAAGCTAAGCTAACCAGTTAAACTGTCCCTTTAACAAAAAAGTGAATTGAGTCTTAGCTCCATGTCCTGTGCTGCAACGGGAGGAGACGCCGACACACCTGCAGGTGGCCGTAGGTGTGCAGAGCGCCGCCGGTTAGATACGGAATGTGCCCCGGCCACGCCCCGCCCACGTCTTGTTGGGAGAGGACGAAGAGGTGAACGCCGCAGCCCTGACGGACGCACTCCTGGGCCAATGAGACGGCGGGCTCCGACGGCTGAAATATGGACTAGGGGAGCAGAAAAAAAGAAAAGGGGAGGGAATCCAGGCGACATTAAGAACTGGGAAACTCTCGTTAAACCTTCCACGCGAAGCAAATATTAAACTTTTGTATGCTGTCCTCAGAAAGGTCAAATGTCAAGGGAAGAGCGGCTTCTACTGGAGGCGATGAGCGTCACGACTTGACAGGTTGGGTTAGCGATTTCAGCTCATTCGTGCTCATTCTCCTGCTCGTTCTCGTTTGCGCCCGGGCCGCAGAGGCTGTAGATTCCGTCGAGGTGCGTCTGAGGCGGACAGCGCGATAAGAAGGAGGTCGTTCATTGGTTCGCCGCTCGTGTGCTGTCACCTCACCTGGAATTCCAAAGATGGCGGGACAAACGACGCAACACCTTGACTCTGACTGTACACTTTAAAAAGCATCTAAACGCTGCGTTTAACCTCAAGTCGGGGTCGGGGTTGGTCGTCGTGGCAGACGAAAGTAAACAGCAAAATTACAACTTTTTTTATGACCTATCAAAATGAAGAATTTATTGGTTTCACAAACCACGTCAACGCGGGTTTCCTCTCTTCTTCTCCGCCACATTAAATATGTGCCATTGTCGGAGGAAAACGGAAACATAATCTACTGTACAACCAATCACGTTTCAGTCTCTTAACGTGACACTTGTTTGCCTGTTGACCTCAAATATCAACAGACTTGTCCCGCGATTCTCCAGACTTGCTTCCCTTAGCTTCGAGGGCACTTTCGCACGGGGGGGAAAAATTTGGTTCAAAAGACGATATCACCTCTATTGAATTCAAACGTCTGGAGACAGTGTGAGTGTATAAAAGGACAGTGTACATCATCGAGTGTGTTTTACCTACCTTTGGTTTGCTGGAGCCAAAGAACCCTGAGGAGGAGGGGGAGTTTGCGTGTCCCATCTCCATCAGAGAGGCGGTGTGGAAGATCAGCAGTTTGCCAGGACAACTCAGGGCCTGACGAACAAATCGACAAACAAACATCTCTTCTAAAAGTCCTCTCAATGGATTTTTAATCAAAGGCTCAATAACATATCTCTCGCAAATCACCGAGCAGCCACGATACACAGAGAGTAACTTACAATAAATGGAGGACTGAGTCTACGTTTGTGCGGTGATCACCGACCTGCAGTATGGCGAGCGCCGCCTTGACAGGAAGCTCCGCCGGCACGCCGCCAGAGTCATCGCACTCTGCACTGAACTGAGGAATAAGCCGCAACACGCTGCACACAGAAACGAGGAGATGGTGAAACTACCGGGGAGAGGAAGTGGCTCTCGCTTTGTCAGACGACACCAACCACGTTCATTTGGTTTTGGGCAATGTGGCAAAAACACTTTCAATCGTTGTGACTTTTAATTTGGGATCAACCGATTGCAAGTAGACGCTTTCCAAATGAAAAGTGAAAAAAGCAAAAAGCATCATGTATGCCCTCACTTTGTAAAGATTGAATATGAACATAAAAAGACAATATCACTTATGGAATAGGAGTAATGTATGGAACCCGGAGCTCCTCCGAGCGCACACACCTGACAACGTGTTCAGACAACGTGTCTATTCACCTGTCGATGCTGTCCATGCAGTCTCTGAGGGACACCAGGAGCCCCTCCCTCACGGGAAGCTGCAGGTCATCCGTCTCTGTGATGACCAGCATGTGTGGGCGGGACAGGGCGGGGCTGAGGTCGTACAGGTGGATCCTGCCGTCGTACGTCATCAAGCCGACGCGGACGTCCGACGGGGCGTCGCCATCCTGCCTATAACGAACAAGATGGAACTTTAAAGTTTGCGGGATCGTTCTTCCCTTTTGTATCTCCCAGTTGTACCGTAGGGGGGGAATTCCGTACAGGCTGTGAAAGTGTGTGTGCGTGTACCTGTATTGTGTTTTACCTGTTCAGCGAGGTGAGCAGCGAGTGTATTTGTTCCGTGACAAACTCCAAATGTCCTCCCCTCAGCGCCGAGGCGGACACGTCGATGGCGAGCAGCAGTGCGGCAGGTTCACCCTGGGACAGACGTACGACCACTTCAACACACGCGGCGTCATTCCTCATACAATTCGCAAGACTGTCAAAGGTCCATAGGTCCACATATATATGTGTGACTGAAGTAATGAGATTTCACCACACTTCCTCTTTATCTCTCTTTGGTATAAAAAACCCCAAAAGCTTCAAGTTGGAGAAGCTAGAATGAGCAAATATTTGGCAATGCTGCTTGATAACTGTCACATCAATAATAAATCCTCTGACAGAAATCCTCACAAACAGTGTCACGTATGAAACACACTCAAACGGAGCCCTAATGGCCCGGATGTATTTCTATTTTACTGGAGCATTATTGAATTGCAAAGTGACCCGTCGTACACCTTCAGTATTCTGAACCGCTGCTTCCACAGAACACACACAGACGTACGCGTGTTTGTCAAAGGAAGGAAAACTGATGGCTATAGCAGCTTGAACGAACCTTCTGAGAACCAAGTATCTCGTACGAGCCCATGCTGAGTTCAGGCCTCTTGTCTTTGTCGACCCGAGCCCCCTCCGCCCCGTAGGTGGGCTGGTAGTGTTGCCACGGCACTGACACCACACAAGACGGGACAGAAAAAAATAACTGTTGGTGCGCGAACGGGAATTGGGGTTCAGTTCAGTCGGGAGCTCAGCTGCTTGACCGAAACAGGGAAGTGATCAGCGCATCATCGCGACAGCATGAAAACGGTCAGCGTCTAAAAAATCTTACCTTCACCGAGTTTTCCACAGAAGGGGCAGTAAAATCTCTGGCCGCAGTCCTGCCAGCCCATCGCCGCGCACATGGACGCTCCGCAGCCACTGCAACCTGAAACACACTCGGGCTCTTTGCAAACTGGGAGGGGCTTCTGGGGACAACACACACACACACAATTTAAACCCTCACAGAAACCTTCACTGTTAAGGCACATGGGTCAAATTGTTGCATTACAAAGTAATGGCGACTGGCTTCACTTCCATTAAATCTTCTCCC
Source organism: Scophthalmus maximus (assembly GCF_022379125.1). Taxonomy (NCBI): domain Eukaryota; kingdom Metazoa; phylum Chordata; class Actinopteri; order Pleuronectiformes; family Scophthalmidae; genus Scophthalmus; species Scophthalmus maximus. Next base: position 4,149,901 of record NC_061533.1, on the reverse strand, counting down.
TATAGAGCTCAACGGTGGGGTTCCAGCGCTGAAACTCCAAATCATATTCACATTTCGATTATTAGCCATAAAGTCGTGAGCGTCCGATGTCGACTCACCACGAGCTACGAGGTTGTGAACGATGATGTATATATATATGCGCATGCAGAAGCCACAAGTCCGTATGAACTCGACCTTGTTTTAAGAAAAACATGTTTTATTCGCGACGTCAATGAGAAATACTACGCTACCCACAATCCTGTGTAAAGACGAACTTCCTTCTCAACAATATAAACACTATAGTGATGGCGATGATGAAGGTTAAACTGTCGTTGGAAATGCATTCGCAATGGCTTGTGGGACGAGTCGTTCCTTCGCTCATAAAATAATCATGTACACAGTTTTTTACTTTTTTTCTGTTTTTCCAATTATAATTTTTTTGCTTTTTTTTTATTCATCTTGTAGCTCATTGGCTTGGTTCCAGTCTTAAAAGTCTTCACATTTAAGGATTTGATGAAACGTCAATGGAGTGCATGAGAGTGGGAAATTCACTTCCAGAACAGGAGCGGGTTCAAAAAGTTGGGCGCTCACAGTTGAGCTCTATAAGTTCTTTTATTGTCAATGCCATTATTATTGTTTACAAAGTAAAAATATAGATATAGATATAGATTACAGAATAAGCAGAGAAGCTAAAAAACTGACCTCCCCAGGATTCCCTCTGGCCAGAGGGGTGACGAGGGCTCCCAGCGGCAGGCGGCTGAGCAAGGCGGTCTGCCCTTCACAGGGCACACAGTACGAGGTGGCGCGGATGGCGAGAGGACTGGCGTTACCTGGATTCCAAACAGAGACGTGGTGCTCGATAATGACGACAGGGACTTTGGCTAAAAGAAGCCCGGGACCCAGACGAATTCTGGGAGCTCATTTAAAATTCGCTCTGCCAGAATATACAGTCTGGATCCCCTCCTTGAATCACCTGCAACAAAGGGCCGATGTTTTTTCGTCAACTCTGAATAAGTTGAATATAGTTCCATGAGGTGGACCCGACCTCCGTGTGAGTCTCCATGTTTCTACGTCTTGTTGAATACGGTTGTTGCACAAACGGTTCAGAATACGTTGCGTTCACCTTGAATTTTCAGCGGCGCCGGAAAACCGTGAATGGAATCAGCGGTGCGCCACCATAAAGTATCCCCTGTTGGTTTTTTCAGTCGGTTGCGGTTTTGCGACTTTGCTGACAGATGCCGCCAGAAAATTACACACTGGGGCTTTAATAACTTAACATACATCTGACATCATATGAATGTTATTAGCCTGTGGTGAAAGGTCGGTGTGCATTTTCTTTTTCCACTCACTGTGCTACACCAATGCAGTATTGTGGATGCAGCGTTAAGCATGACATCTGGACCCATAACGCACAGAAAAAATTAAATTTTTATGCCATACGTGCCTGCGACACGGATGCAAACTGCGTGGGTCACATTTACCTCTGTCTTCTATGATACAGGAAGTCGTCGCCAGAGGAGGAAGACGGGAAAAGGGCTCCGAGACAAAGACCTTGCCCTCCCACTCTGCCCTGTCCTCTGCGATCACCTTCACCTGGGACACACACACACACACACACACACACACACACACACACACACACACACACACACACACACACACACACAGACACGGACACAGACACACACACACACACACACACAGAGGGAAAGATGGAGGTAAAATATCATGATATCATGTCATGCTATGCTGGAGTATCGTTCCATTTCACGTCTACTTCTAGTTAAAGAATAGCAGCTTCACTAATACAACTGCCAGAGAGACGGACAGAACTCACAGCGCTGGGTAGGAGCTCCGGGTCCAGGCCATAGCGCGACTCAGAGTTAGGAGACTGCAAGAGAGAAACATTTTTAAGGGCTCATTTTTTTAAACTCTACATTATTTTTTACAATCTTGTGTGAAATGTTGTTTTTCTAGACGGTACATTTCATAGGATCGCATCGCAGCTATGTTGTGTTGAGAAAGACGACCTTCGATTATGAGGGGTCAAAAAATCAAAACCAAACTTAAAGGTGGCGCACCGCTGATTGCATTCTCCGGTTTCCTGTAGCGCTGAAAATTCAACACGAACGCGACGTATTCTGGCACCGTTTTGTGCAACAGCCGTGTTCAACACGACGTAGCAAACATGGCGACTCACACGGAGGTCGGGTCCACCTCATGGAACTATATTTAACTCATTCAGAGTTGACGAAATAAGTTCTTCTAAATATTACACAATGTAGCTTTAAACTATTTTATTTACATGTAAGGACTTATGCAAGAGGTGCAATGCAGAGTATCTCAGAACTGCAAGGTACATGAATAGTGGCTACTTGAAATTGAAATCTCTACTAAAGCTGAAACAATGAACCGATTCCTCTGCTACATCCCCACGCGAAAACAAAAATCTCTCTGGTTCTAGCCTTTATATCCTATAATGGCATTTCCTGCCATTCTTTTTTTTATGTTGCACTGTAGTGAGTAGAGAACTTCTCTGATTTCAGCTTCTTAAATGTGAATATCTTCTGGTTTCTGTGCTCCTCTATGACAGTACACTAAATATCTTTGGTGTGTGGACAAAACAAAACATCACCTTTTGGTAAACACAATCGCTATTTTTCACCGTTTCGTGACATTTTATGGACCAAACAACTGATCCATAATGGAGAAAATAATAGACAGGTTAATTGACAATGAAAATAATCGTTAGTTGCAGTCCTAGTAGTGAGTATGTTTTGGGCTTTCCCCGAAAAACACATACATACGAAAAAATTGTCACCTAGGACTTTGGTGAGGGCGTGACGAGAACTTATCAGCATTAAGACAAACGATTCATCGGTTTCATTGAGAAAACTATCTGATGATTATTTTTGTGTCACTCGCCCCACCTGTGGAGGGACGATGCTCACGCCCCGTGCGGTGGCGCCGGGAACAAACTCGTTCATGGCTCCTGAGGAAGAAATCAGGAGTCAAGTCAGAGAATGGAGGAAAAGCGTCAAGACTATAAAACATTGTAGTGTGTGTGTGTGACTCTTCTTTTACTCTTGACTAGTTTACCTTACCTCTGGGGTGCGGCGGCGGAGGAGGTGCCCACCGGGACTGCTGCTGGACGGGAGAAGTGGAGGGCGAGGCAGGATCGTGTCTCGTGTTTGCCTGGGGCGTAAACTGCGCGCTCTGGTTTGCACATTGTCCAAACGATGGAGGGCTGAGGGGCAGATGATTTTGATGCGGTGGTGGTGGTGGTGGTTGAGGACCACTCGGTGAGCCGTGGTGTGCGTATGGAGGCAGGAGGAGACTAGGGGCAGATGTTGCCGGTTGAGGGCCGCGAGGGGAGTATGGCGACGACATCTGCCGGGGATGGCGAGGCTGTGTGCCCTCATCCAGAGGCAGAGAACACGGAGGCACCTGAGCATCCGGCGTGATGTGCTGCAGCCTCTGCGCGGCGTTCTCATCACAGGCCGTGTTGCGATGGGCGTCAGTTCCGGTCGGCGCGTTGCGGCCATGGTTCGATGCCGGCAGCTGGTGGAAGTGATGGCTCCTCTGGTCAGAGGGCGAGCCCAGGCAGAGATGCTGAAAGCCGGGCACTGGGCTGCAGAGGGACCCTGGAGGTGACGCTGTGCACCAGCCGTGCTGCCCCGCCCACTGCTGGTAGGGTGTCCGGCTCTGATTGGCTGTGGGCACGTCCATCATCGTCCATAACGAACACCGATAGGGCGGCGTTTCTCTCCTCGGGGGCGGGACCTTGCCAGGCAAAAACACAAACAGGGCAAAACAAACGCGACTGTTTGTTTTTTTTCTGGCTGGATTTCAAATATGACAATTCTCTGATATGTCAAATTGCTAACTCTGGGGGGGTTTTTTGCATTTGCTAGTAAACAGAAAAACCCTGCAACACAGCAAACAGCCGGAATAATATACGGGTGGAACAGACTCGGCTAAAAATAAAATGCTTATTAATTTATTAGTAGAAATATTAAGACTAGATACCTTTGGTCGTTAACGGAAACTGCCGGTTTTAGCCGCAACACTGCCGGTTACATCCCCAAACGCCGAGTCCTCGGTGCAGTTATGTTAGCGGCATGCTAGCAACGCGTCACGACTCACGACAGCGTGTTTCCGCTTTTCCCTTTCAAAGTAAAATCGCGCGATACTTCCCGTTCTACAAAAAAGAAAAAAAGAAATATGCATCAGCAAAGCTGTATAACTTTGAATACTTTTATAACCCTTTGGTCTGAAATTTCCTTTATAAAAATTTAACAAAAAATAAAATAAAATCTCTCTGGTTCTAGCTTTTATAGATTATAATGGCATTCCCTGCCATTCCTTTTTTCTTCTTCTTGGAACTGTAACAGTTAATCGATTACTACTAAATTAATCGCCAACTATTTTGATAATCGATTAATCAAGTATTTTCTATGGGGAAAAAAGTAAAAATTGTATGAGTTTAAGCTTCTTAAATGTGAATATTTCCTGGTTTCTTTGCTCCTCTGTGACAGCGAACTGAATATTTTTGGTGTGGACAAAACAAAACATTGTCTCGTGGGACCCATTTTATGACATTTGATGGACAGAACAACTGCTTCAAGAATCACGCGCTACTTCCCATTCTACGAGGAGAAAAAGAAGGAAGAAGAACTTGTTTATGGTTGACATTCACACAGGAAAGGACTGGGGACAAACTAGTGTTGTGTGAAAAACACACATTTTTGTTCACAAATAAATTGGCGACTTTTGTTTCAGCACTTTTTATTGGCAATTTGTGTTAAAATGTCAAACATGATAACAAAACACAGTGTAGAAGACTGAACCGTCACAGAAGGTAAATTTACAGCTCAAAAAAAAAATATATAATTTTTTTATTAATACATTTTATATCGCCACACTTCAATGCGTTACCCTCCACAAACGTTTTTTTTTCTGGGTTGTAGCCCGACAGGACTTTCACCGCGGACACCACGTCGGAAGCTCGAGGGGTAAAAGAAGTTCTCCAGGTTCGTCAGCGGGCTTGTCTTTTTTAGCTTCGAGCACAAGTCTCGCAAGCTGACAAAGTTGTTGCCTCACGTAATCATGATTCCTCACATCGGAGCCGTACTGATTGAACATGTGCTCGCCGAACTGCGGCAAGATCTTGTTGTCGATGGCGGCTTGTGTGACGTCGTCGTATATCATCTCGCACAGGACACCCTTAGAACCGTCGCCCACGCCGAGATCTTCCAAGATCTGGAGCGCACACCGCGACGCGCTTTCTTCTGAACTGCGACTCGCTTATATTCTTCACTTTCTCCGGGCAATAGAGACAGTGAAGAAAGTCCTTGGGTCGTCCGGGTTGGTGTGGTCTTTTGTGGATAGCGAGCAGTCCCTTCCCGGTTTTCAAAATGTCTTTGTTGTGCACAAATACAGACCTATAGACCTTCCGCCTTTCCCTGGAATTCATGGGGTGCTGAAATGCGACTGCGACCTCTGCTTTGTCACTGTGAACTTGCTCAAAATGCCGAGCCATTTTGGAGAGCGGCTTGGAGCAAAACAGACAGTAGTTCATCCTGTCGTAGACGCGGTACCCTTTCTTGTTCGAGGTCGGCAACACTACCGCTTCGGTGAACGTCTTCCGATCAGCTGCGGGCGACTTTTTTGCAACTTTGTCCGTAGGCAAAGAACTTTGTTGCTTAGCCATTGATCGCCCGCGGCGACGTCCTTCGTCGACTGGGTTCGGGGAAATGCTGTAAATGGATTCTTCTGACGAGCTCCAGCCAATGTCAGATTGGAAATCAGAGAAGTCCCTATCACTGTGAGGGGAGTAGTCGAGACTGGGATAACTGTCGTCCTTTTTCTGGAAAAGGTCAAAACAATTTAATGTAGAAAACTGGTTTTATTATATGGGGCTGATCAGTGTATTGTATAAAAATGGCCTGTTTGTAAAAAAAAAAAGTAAATTTTGAACCATCGGTAATGACATTTAAAACTTATTTTGTAGTTTCAATTTGTTTCCATTGCTTCATGGTTTGATTACGTAACTATAAAATTCTAAAATGCAGGGAACCACCTCTGATTCTGCTGCCGGCATCGGATCCTCTGGCACATCACAGGTCTCGTTGTTTTTCGACAAAACCTGTGATGTGCCCGCGACAGTAAAAAACAAAAATAAACAAAGGGAAAAGATGGAAAGAAGATGTGAAAATTATCAAATTAATGGGGGGTAGAGTGTAGAGAAGTGTAGAGACAGAAACAGAAGCCATTTATGCAGAGTTCATAGTTTAATATGGAGCATGTGAACGTACGTGAATAGCAGTGTGTAGAGACGGCCTATCTCCAGAGTCATCTGGAGGTATTGCATCCAGCTGAGAGACGTGACAAAGTGTGGTCAACTATCTGTATTAGAATCATCTTATATGATGAATGTTACAACTGGAATTTATCTTTTTTTTTAATTTCAGCTTCACAATAATACAAATATCTAAAATTGACTCCTTACGCTGTCATCCATCTCTGCCCCGTTGTTCAAGGAGTCCTGCGCGCTGAGGTAAAAGTGCCGAACGTCGCCTCTCGCGACAAAAAACAAAAAAACACGCAGCTCCTGTCGCTTGAAATGTCCACGTGATGGCGGTTGATGGGCAGCAATTCATTCGGAAAATGCTACGGTGTCTAGCCAACCATTGTAGGCTCCAACTGCTGTTTCCCCTACTATTGAATTGGGGGGGCGCCCCACCCCTACCACTGGAGCCCACGGCCCCCCTGAAAAGTCAAATTAACTTTAATTTAAAAAAATATTATTTCTTTGTATGTCACATATAATACCAAGCAGAAGTCATTGAAGGTCACTTTTCTTATACACCTTATTCCTCATGCCTGTATAAAAGATTGTGGATGAAAGTTAACCTGATTTGTGAAGCCTAACCCCAACCCTAACGAGCCCTTATATATATGTATGTGTATATATATATATATATATATACACACACACACACACAGCAGTTTTGATCCTACAGTGGTTGGCCAATATATTGGTATCGGAAACCTTCTACTCCCCAATATCGATATCGGCCCCAAAAAAATCCATATCGGCTCTAGCTTTTATTACAGGGAGATAATCTGAATATGAAAAGAAACTATTAGGTGACAAATGTAATATCTCAATGATAAAATGGGCAACACATGCTTCTGGATTACAAACAGCCTGAGCAGGAAGTGAATGCACGATGGTAATAAGAGTTCTTCTTCAGAGAGGGGTGAGACAAAAACTAATGTATCTCTTTAAATGTGGATATTAAACTGTCAAAACATTTACACATCACCCTGGGGTACTTTTGCAATTTGCAGGATATCAGATTGAATTAATAACGACGTTGTTTGAGCTATTGTTTTTTTGTTTTGATGTGTAGGCCAACATGTAGCTTACACACACAGTAGCTTCTTAGCTAGCTACGTTGACTAGCTGTTAACATTAGCTGCTAGCCTGCTCTGATATGAACTTCTACAAGCTATTCGCAGAGGCAACATCGACACCAGGGGAATACAAAAAGAATACAAATATTGATTATATATAAAAATCAATTTTTCATTTTAAAAATGTGTTCCAACGCGAGAACGATACCTTTCGGACATCGGTGTAACTAAGGGCCCTTTTATTTACCTCACGCGTTGCTAACAATGTGCTTCCGCTTGAAGCGATGGTGTTTTTTTCACAATAAGAGCGGCACACATGGAAAATTATTTTATATATTATATACAAAAAAAGAAAAATTGCAACAATATAAACGATGTTTATAACAACGCAAGATGGTGGAGGAGAAAAATCATAGTGTTTTATTAAATTAAACTATTTTGCTGCAAAATAAAAGTTGTTGCTTCAAAAGAACATTTCAACAAATAGGCTTTACATATCAAAAGTAAAGTACTGTTTATGCATATATAAATATATATATATATATATGCTGGATGATAAACAGCTTTGATTTGTGAAGTCTGTCTCGTGATGATGTGAAATCCCATTCCGCATTTTGTGCTCATATTTTCTTTACACTAAGAAAGTAGCTTAAATTGAATAAGAGCAGGAGAGATCCTCATTAATTAATCTTAATTAAAGAAAAACATATAAGTGAAGATTTCCTATAAAACTATAGTTTGGGCATACACACATTTTGATAAAAAAAAGAGAAAAAAACACTTTACATAATTCATTTCACACAGAAGGCAAGGCAAGGTGAGGCAAGTTTATTTATATAGCACAATTAATTCACAGAGCTTTGCAAATGAGCAGATGAAAGAACATCAAGAAATAATACAATAAATTAAAAGGTGAAGTGCATTACAAGAGAATGCATGAGAGGAATTAAAAAAACAAAAGTATAGAAGTATATCAAATAGAATGGGAGCATAAAATAGCATATGAGTGCATGAGAGGGAGTAAAAACAAAAGGTATAGAAGTATATCAAATAGAATAGGAACATAAAATAGCATATATTAAAATAGTATTTGTTCTACTTAACCTTTCTTGGTGGAAGACAGTCACTGCAGTAAAATTATACTACGCCTTGGGCCCCGACTATGCCAACTATCAGTTAACAAAAAGCATGTGAGCTAAAAACTGCTTCGCCATGTTTAGCTCTGCCTGAAGGTATTTCAGTGATTTAAAGTCAATTCTGTGATTTATTGGAAGCTGGTGTTAGGACTTGAGGGTTGGAGTAATGTGGTCAGTACTTTCTAGTACTTTCTAGGGAGGCCTGTGAGGAGCAGTAGACTACCCTGCTGGAAATGAAGGCATGAATTTGTTTTTGTAAATCGTGTTTTGACATAAGGTCCCTATGTTTGGCTAGAAAGAGTTCTTCGTTTTAAGTCCTTTCGTGTCAAGGTGAGTGGCAACTTTAAGTCTCTCCTGCCTTTTTCCAAATGTGATTATTTCAGTTTCGTCCTTATTCAGCTGAAGGAAAATTTGAAACATCCAACAATTGACAGAGAGATTCCAGGTGACCGTAATCGTGAGGTAAGATGGCTAAGTACATTTGGGTGTCATCAGCATAGAGGTGATAACAAATAAAATTGTCATTAATGATTTGTCCAAGCGGGAGCATATGAAGGTTAAACGATGGAGGCCCCAAGTAGAAACCAAAAACTGAAACAATGGTTGTGACCCCCACCGACGGATCAATTATCTTGAGCAACAGAAGAAATAATAATCAATCAAAAAATCTTACGATCCAAAACATGATGATCAAATTAAAAAATAAAAATCGCAAAATTACAAATTATTTTTATACAGTCAATATAGTGGTTGAACGACAACAGAAATCTGCTTATCAGGCTGATAAGTTATTGTTGAAAAATCATCCTCGACTTGAACCTGTGATAAAGGTTTATCACTTGATCTGATGACAGATCAGTTTCATCATTTAGTAGAGCTGTTACTACTCTGGATCAACTGTTGTTGACCTGGCTTCTTCTAATCATCTAAATACACAGTGAATTCAGTGCATGTATGTAGTAAGTGTTCTATTTTCACCCGAAAACAATCGATGAGTTGTACATGTTTTCAGTTATTTACATTAACACCATTTTGGATAACAAACGTTAGATGAACCTCAACAACAAATCTTGTTTTTTTTTAAAGTTTGGTGAAGTGTGATGATGAGTTTAGAGTGAAATAAATCCCAAACAACATTGATAGAAAAACTTAAAATCCCTACCTCCATCCCAGACAAATCTCACTTTGACAGATTTTCATATCAGTGGTTTTGGCATCACCAGCAGGACCAATTGCAAAATATGGGAAGAGTTTCTCAGTGAAAGTGTCTCTGTAAGTGTAAAGGTGAGTCATGTCTTTGGGGTCGTAGAAGGACACCTCCCCCCCATCATAGTCCAGCTGGACTCTGATCCTCTGGAGACTCTTCTTCATTGTCACAGTCACACAAAAACCATTGGTGTATTGTCCATAACGATGCCATAAACACCAGATTCCATATTCTGGTGAATGAAATAACTCTCCCTTCCTGTCAACTGACTGTTTTGCCAAACCTATATTCCAGACAGGATGGTCTCCCACCTCCACCTCCCAGCTGTGTTTCCCTGAGCTGAAGCTCTGAGTGCCCAGAACAATGATACATCTATTAAATCTCTCTGGATTGTATGGGAGCTGCTGATGTGTGTCTCCACATCTCACAGTGGTCAGATCATCAGACAGATAGAGATACAGGTTTGCGGTGTTTGGGTCCAGGATGACGGGACTGAGTTGGACCTTCTCCTTCATCTTCTCCCAGACCCTGAAGGACAGGTTGCCCAGGTGTTGGGCCACATCTATCAGAGCTTCTGAGAGTGGCTGAGGCTCCGACAGCGAGCTCTGGGCTCTGGCTCTGGCCTGAGTGGATCCATAACTGCTGAGGAACGGCATGTTGTGTTTCTGCAGGTCTTCTCTGACAGCAGAGATACTGTCTGTCAGAGAGGAGATCTGCTCCTGAATCCTCTTCAACTCTCTGCTGACAGTCTTCCCCTTCTGCTCCTCTTCCTCCCTCAGAGCTGCCAGTCTGGACTCCTCTTCCTCTTTCAGGAACTGCTGGAGCTTGTTGAACTCTGCTCTGATCTGCTTCTCTGTGAACAACAGCTGCTTCTTGGAGTGTTGAATCATTTTATTGTACGTTTTCTCCACTTCTTCATATTCATCCCTCTTGTCCTGGAGAGACTTTAAGTCAGATTTCAGCTGCTCCTTCAGGTCAGCCACTTCTTGTTCTATAGGAACCAACTTGTGACTCTGGTGCAGAGAAGGATCACAGACAGGACACACAGCTCTATCTTCATCCTTACAGAACAATTTGGGCTCCTCTTCATGTTTACTACACAACACTGTCAGGGACTTATTTCCTTTTTCTGTCTCTGATGATGCAGCTTCGTGTCTCCCAGTGAAGGTATCAGCCAGTTTCTTCAGTATAAAGTTCACTCCATAATCTTTTGAGGTTGTTTTTTTACACATCGGACAGTTTTTATTTTTGGCTTGTTTCCACAATTCTTGCAGGCAGCTTGCACAGAAGCTGTGGTTGCAGTCCAGAGATACAGGATCTTTGAAAGTTTCTGAGCACACATGGCAACTCAGGTAGTTTTCAAAAAGAGCAATTTTTTCTGCCATCTCCCTTGTATCTTAATTCAACTGCCAGACTCACCAGGTTACAGTCACTTCATTCGGACCAGGACACTAGATTGGTGATCAGGTGAGAGTGCGGACAAAGGCGGGATGCAGAGTCCAGTTCTAAAGTGTAGACTGTTTATCTAGATGCAGTTCAGCAGGCCAAATGCAAAGTCCATCACAGTTTCTGTATATATGTGTCTGTAAAAATCCAAACGAGAGAATGACTTAATTTCTGAGAGGGTTCAGCACCACCTATGTGCGATGAGATCCCAGATCACAGGAGTGTGCCTTTGATCACTTTGATCACAGGAGAGTGTGTGCTAGATCTCGAAGTGTGTGTGCCTTTGATCACTTCTATCACAGGAGCGTGTGTGTGTGTGTGTGTGTGTGTCTTTGATCCTTCCATCAACAGGGGATTGTGTGATAGGATTTCAATTAACTAGTATCAAGAATTGAAATGAACTTTCAAACTGCAAATATGAGAGTTATTCACTAATTAAGAAGCACTTGGTTTACAGGAAGGGCATGAACAACACAAATCTAGCAGGTAAAATGCACACAACTGTACCCAACAGAATACTGTAACACCACTCAGAATTACCATTACAGGCTAGCAGTCAGCTTTAAATCACATCACTTCGATGAATACAAATACACCAAATACACCATCTGCCAAATAATAACACGAACAGAGTACGTGCATAGAGGCATGGCCTTTTTTACATCTTTCATTATCTTTCACCTCCAACATTGGTTAAATTGCTACGAGCAGAAGTGTGATTTCATCACCAGCAGACTCCACATGGTGTTACAGCTTCACATTACAAGATTAATCGGTGTGAAATGCAAAAGGTCAAAGTGTAAAAGTAATATTTATATTTACTGAGGATAATGTTCAATGTGTTATTTTCTAAAATTACAAAATCAGACTTCCTCTTTTAGGGTAAATTATTTAGTAAAATAGTGCAAGGTTAAAGTTGATCAATCTTTAGATTTGATTTATGACTGTTTCTAAGATGAACACACACACAGTGTTGTGTTCCTCATATATTTTGGGTTATTTCAAATGTGTATATATGCAATCAGATATTTTGTCATGTCATGTTAGAAAAAGTAAATATAATTAGTTTTGGGCAGCCTGTCCATGAATGTGGAGGAGATGATATTAGGTTTATTTATAAGCTACTGTTTTGTGAAAACTGAGGTTGAAAGTTTCAAATGAAAATTGTGTCAACTCATAGCTCAGCATCATAACCTGCACATTTCCATTCACCATTTATTTTATTGATCATGTATTCAGTACAAAAATGATAGAGTATGCAGACACATTAATATACACTTCATGAAAAGAAACCAGGCTATTTTGAAACACCTGTTTCCAAAGATTAAACAGATCCACAAGTCATCAAATTCATAGAAAAGAAAAATCAAAAACTAAAACTGATAATGAAGAAACTGTCACAGAACTAAAACAATCACAACTTTCAGTTAATTTGATAAATGCACAAAACAAGTCTGTATTCTGATGACGTCACATCGTTTCAGCATTTTGTGGAAATATTTTTCTTTTTTCCAACAAAGAAAGTAAATTAAATTGAACAACAAGCGCAGGAGCCACAATCACTAATTGAACAAAACATGTTAATAAATGATTTTCATTTAAGTCAACAACATATTGAATCAGAAAAAAAGTTGGGTGAGAAGTGTGACGATGAGTTTAGATTAAAATAAATCTCACACGACATCGATAGAAAAACTTAAAATACCAGAGAAACGTCACTGATTCTGATTTCAGTGGTTTCAGCATCACCGGACGAACCAACTGAAAAATATGGGAAGAGTTTCTCAGTGAAAGTGTCTCTGTGCGTGTGGAGGTGATTCATGTCTTCAGCATCGTAGAAGGACACCTCCCCCCCGTCACAGTCCAGCTGGACTCTGATCCTCTGGAGACTCTTCTTCACTGTCACACTCACACCAACACCATTGGTGTATTTTCCTTGATGATGACGTAAACACCAGATTCCATATTCTGGTGAAGCAAATAACTTTCCCTTCCTGTCAACTGACTGTTTTGTCAAACCTATATTCCAGTCAGGATGGTCTCCCACCTCCACCTCCCAGCTGTGTTTCCCTGAGCTGAAGCCCTCAGAGCCCAGAACAGTGGGACAGCGACCATGTCTCTCTGGATTGTCAGGGAGCTGCTGAAGTGTGTCTCCACATCTCACAGTGGTCAGATCATCAGACAGATAGAGACGGGCGTGTGCGGTGTTTGGGTCCAGGATGACGGGACTGAGTTGGACCTTCTCCTTCATCTTCTCCCAGACCCTGAAGGACAGGTTGCCCAGGTGTTGGGCCACATCTATCAGAGCTCCTGAGAGCGGCTGAGGCTCCGACAGCGAGCTCTGGGCTCTGGCTCTGGCCTGAGTGGATCCATAACTGCTGAGGAACGACACGTTGTGTTTCTGCAGGTCTTCTCTGACAGCAGAGATACTGTCTGTCAGAGAGGAGATCTGCTCCTGAATCCTCTTCCACTCTCTGCTGACAGTCTTCCCCTTCTGCTCCTCTTCCTCCCTCAGAGCTGCCAGTCTGGACTCCTCTTCCTCTTTCAGGAACTGGTGGAGCTTGTTGAACTCTGCTCTGATCTGCTTCTCTGTGAACAACAGCTGCTTCTTGGAGTGTTGAATCATTTCATTGTACGTTTCCTTTACTCGTTTGTATTCGTCCCTCTTGTCCTGGAGAGACTGTAAGTCAGTTTTCAGCTGCTCCTTCAGGTCAGCGACCCCTTGTTCTATAGGAACCAACTTGTGGCTCTGATGTAGAGAAGGATCACAGACAGGACACACAGCTCTATCTTCATCCTTACAGAACAATTTGGGCTCTTTTGGATTTTTACTACACAACACCATCAGGGACTTATTTCCCTTTTCTGTCTTGGCTGCTGAAGCTTTGTGTCTCCCAGTGAAGGTATCAGCCAGTTTCTTCAGTATAAAGTTCACTCCATAATCTTTTGAGGGCTTTCTTTTACACATCGGACAGTTTTTATTTTTGGCTTGTTTCCACAATTCTTGCAGGCAGCTTGCACAGAAGATGTGGTTGCAGTCCAGAGATACAGGATCTTTGAAAGTTTCAGAACACACATGGCAACTCAGGTAGTTTTCAAAAAGAGCATTTTTTTCTGCCATCTCCCTTGTATCTTAATTCAACTGCCAGACTCACCAGGTTACGGTCACTTCATTCGGACCAGGACACTAGATTGGTGATCCGGTGAGAGTGCGGACAAAGGCGGGATGCAGATTGTTTGTCTAGATCCAGTTCAGCAAGCCAAATGCAAAGTTCATCACTAGATTGGTGATCCGGTGAGAGTGCGGACAAAGGCGGGATGCAGATTGTTTGTCTAGATCCAGTTCAGCAAGCCAAATGCAAAGTTCATCAGAGAGAGAGAATTTCTTAGAGGATTCACCACTTATATGCGATTAGATCCCAGATCACAGGAGTCAGTGTGCCTTTGATCACTCTGATCACAGGAGTGTGTGTGTGTGTGCTGGATCACAGGAGTGTGTGTGTGTGCTGGATCACAGGAGTGTGTGTGTGCTGGATCAAAGTGTGTGTGTGTGTGTGTGTGTGCTGGATCACAGGAGTGTGTGTGTGCTGGATCACAGGAGTGTGTAGTGCCTTTGATCCTCGCATCAACAGGGGATTGTGTGATAGGATTTCAATTAATGAGTATCAAGAATTGGACGAACATTCAAACCTTGCAACATATGACAGTTACTCATTAATCAATAAGCACTTGCTTTACAGGAAGGGCATGGACATGAACACAAATTCAAGCAAGTTAAATGCACAACAGAATACTGTGACACAACTCAGAAATACCATTACAGGCTAACAGTCAGCTTTGAATCCCATCACATGAATAGATTGAAATCAACTAAATACATCTTCTGCCAAACACAAACACTAACAGAGTACGTGCATACAGGCATGGCCTTTTTTACAGCTTTCATTTTCATTCACCGCCGTCTGTCATTGGTTAAATTACTACCAGCAGGAAGTGTGATTTCATTACCAGCAGATGTACAATACAAATTCTTTGTAGACCCCTCTGAGAGAAAACAAAATGAAATACAACATTTCTCATCATTGTAATCTCTTCTTTTTCAATGCATTGAATAAACACAATGAAAAGAAACAAAACAAGCAGAGGTTTGTTCTTTCGTCCTCCAGGGAGGAGGGAACACTTTCACAGGCTGGCTGACACTAAACCGGTTCTACAGCATTTCATGTCCCATCCAGCAACTGCACCAGGAAGCACATAATGCGTTGAACATGTTCATTGAATCCAGATAGATTCAATGTTTTTATGATTAACTGTAAACGAAGCCGCTGAGTCAGTGCTTTCAAATCAACCCCAAGTTCTGCTTTTTAATCATGTACAACACATGTTCTGATATGTTTACTTCTCAGTCCCATCATGCAGTGACATGAATGTGGAAAGAAAAACAAAGGTGAAAGTGGGATTTCAATGTTTAATGTTTAAAATAACCAGACTGAACAAACTGTGAACCTAACAAGAAAAATTGTGACCTTTCATCCACATACTGTCAGATTATAGTCAGTAATTCTGACATGACTAGGTGAGCATGTTGTCCCTGAAACATACATGAAGTAGGATACACAGTAATGTCATGTATGCTGGAATGAGGCTCTCGTGTAAGTTCGGTGAGGAACTTTCACTTTCTACATCCTTCACACACGGTGTTGGCGCTGTACAGTCCTGCTGACTGAACGAACTGGTTTAAAGAACCGAATGATTAGTGAATTCTCCTAAAGAGCAGATTAACTTTTGACACCCATCACATCTCTGTCTACATATACAACCGCTCAGTTCTTCCTCTCTTCTCTCAGTGTCCACATGGTGCTACAGCTTCACATTACACCACGAATCAGCGGCTGCAGAACTTCTGTTGGTGTGAAATGTGTGAAATGCAAAAAGGCCAAAGTGTAAAAGAAATATTTATATGAACTGAGGAGAATGTTCAATGTGTTATTATTTATGAATTCAAATCAAACTTCCTCTTTTAGCATAAATCATGTAGTGGAATAGTGCAAGGTTAAAGTTGATCGATCTTTAGATTTGATTTATGACTGTTTCTAAGATGGACAACACACTCATCATCATAACCTGCACATTTCCATTCACCCGTTATTTTATTGATCATGTGTTCAGTACAAAAATAATAGAGTATGCAGACACATTAATATACACTTCATGAAAAGAAACCAGGCTATTTTGAAACACCTGTTGCCAAAGATTAAACAGATCCTGTCAGAAAAATATGTATTATACCTAGCTAAAAAGAACATGCTGATCTTAAAGAGAACAGTCTGTACTTGTATCTAGTATACAGACATGATCTTTGTATGTCTTGATCCACAAGTCATCAAATTCATAGAAAAGAAAAATCAAAAACTAAAACCGATAATGAAGAAACTGTCACAGAACTAAAACAATCACAACATTCAGTTCATTAGATAAATGCACAAAACAAGTCTGTCTTCTGATGACGTCACATCGTTTCAGCATTTTGTGGAAATATTTTTCTTTTTTCCAACAAAGAAAGTAAATTAAATTGAACAACAAGCGCAGGAGCCACAATCATTAATTGAACAAAACATGTTAATAAATGATTTTCATTTAAGTCAACAACATATTGAATCAGAAAAAAAGTTGGGTGAGAAGTGTGACGATGAGTTTAGATTAAAATAAATCTCACACGACATCGATAGAAAAACTTAAAATACCAGAGAAACGTCACTGATTCTGATTTCAGTGGTTTCAGCATCACCAGCCCGACCAGCTGAAAAATATGGGAAGAGTTTCTCAGTGAAAGTGTCTCTGTGCGTGTGGAGGTGATTCATGTCTTCAGCATCGTAGAAGGACACCTCCCCCCCGTCACAGTCCAGCTGGACTCTGATCCTCTGGAGACTCTTCTTCACTGTCACACTCACACCAACACCATTGGTGTATTTTCCTTGACGATGATGTAAACACCAGATTCCATATTCTGGTGAAAGAAATAACTTTCCCTTCCTGTCAACTGACTGTTTTGTCAAACCTATATTCCAGTCAGGATGGTCTCCCACCTCCACCTCCCAGCTGTGTTTCCCTGAGCTGAAGCCCTCAGAGCCCAGAACAGTGGGACAGCGACCATGTCTCTCTGGATTGTCAGGGAGCTGCTGAAGTGTGTCTCCACATCTCACAGTGGTCAGATCATCAGACAGATAGAGACGGGCGTGTGCGGTGTTTGGGTCCAGGATGACGGGACTGAGTTGGACCTTGTCCTTCATCTTCTCCCAGACCCTGAAGGACAGGTTGCCCAGGTGTTGGGCCACATCTATCAGAGCTCCTGAGAGCGGCTGAGGCTCCGACAGCGAGCTCTGGGCTCTGGCTCTGGCCTGAGTGGATCCATAACTGCTGAGGAACGACACGTTGTGTTTCTGCAGGTCTTCTCTGACAGTAGAGATACTGTCTGTCAGAGAGGAGATCTGCTCCTGAATCCTCTTCCACTCTCTGCTGACAGTCTTCCCCTTCTGCTCCTCTTCCTCCCTCAGAGCTGCCAGTCTGGACTCCTCTTCCTCTTTCAGGAACTGGTGGAGCTTGTTGAACTCTGCTCTGATCTGCTTCTCTGTGAACAACAGCTGCTTCTTGGAGTGTTGAATCTATTCATTGTACGTTTTCTCCACTTCTTCATATTCATCCCTCTTGTCCTGGAGAGACTTTAAGTCAGATTTCAGCTGCTCCTTCAGGTCAGCGACTTCTTGTTCTATAGGAACCAACTTGTGACTCTGGTGCAGAGAAGGATCACAGACAGGACACACAGCTCTATCTTCATCCTTACAGAACAATTTGGGCTCCTCTTCATGTTTACTACACAACACCGTCAGGGACTTATTTCCTTTTTCTGTCTCTGATGATGCAGCTTCATGTCTCCCAGTGAAGGTATCAGCCAGTTCCTTCAGTGTAAAGTTCACTCCTGGAAAATCTTTGGAGGATTTTCTTTTACACATCGGACAGTTTTCACTTTTGGCCTGTTCCCAGAATCCTTGCAGGCAGCTTGAACAGAAGCTGTGGTTGAAGTCCAGAGATACAGGATCGCTGAAGGTTTCTGAACACACATGGCAACTCAGGAAACTTTTGACGAGCGAAACTCTCTCAGCCATTTTCCTTGTTTTCGATTGTCCTTTGACGGAAGACTCACCGAATTGAAATTTTCAGTTCACAGATCTCCCACACTGTCTTGACGTCCCACTGGCTCCGTTCAGCAATGACAGAGTGTGCTTTCTGTGCCGTGAAACGTTTTCATTGGTTAATCATTAATGACGATACATCAGATATCTGCTTTTATTGCGTTTACACAACACAAGGTGTGGACTACGACCTGTGCACCCTGACATCCACAGCTTAGATTCAGTGTAGACTCAAACACTGCAGCCCCTGTTTGTCTGAAGTCTGTAGTCTAACACATGAGGTGGAGATACAAAATAAAAGTGACATCAGATTCTCAAGATGACTCTAATTTACAGCGTGATTTCAGAGTAAATTAATACGATGTGTGTTTGTCTCTGTTTATGTTAATTTAAGTATGTCGTATGTATTTTTTAAGAGTGAACCAGACATAGTCATTGCCATGGTAGATACTTTATTGATCTGATCGTAATTTTTTTATGGTGCTACTGCTTATTGTTGACTACAGCTCTCATGCATGACTTTATTATCCTTGTACCTGCACTTTTGACTCCATGTCTCACTGGTTCATGATATGATACAGTACATTTCTCATTTACTTCTTTAGAGTTTGTGTTTACAAAGTTTAAATGCTGAGGTTTTGGAAGTGTTAACTTTGTGTCGGCGTGTAGAGATAATCTTAATATTACGAGCACTTTATCAGAAACACCTCGACCTGCGTATTCATGCACTTATCCAGTCAGCCAATCGTGGTGCAGCCGTGCAAAGCATGAAATCCCGCACATACAGGTCAGGAGCTTCAGTTAATGTGACCCATGGTGATTATTGTGATTGTCTGTGCCACGCAGCCAGGTTTGAGTACTTCTGAACTATTTGGATTACCACCCAATCAACGGGTCTCAGAATGGTGCGAAAACAGGAAACATCCAGTGAGGGTGAAATTTATGGTGACTCATAAACACTTGTACAACTGTGTGGATTTTTGCAGATACATTAATGTCTTCCAACATGCATTCCACATAATCTTCCAACTAACTTTTTTACACTCCTTTTTTTTTTTTTTTGACTTGCGTGTCTCTTTCCATCCAGGTCCCTCTCATAATTTGCTGTATGGGTTTTAAGACAAAAACAGATGAAAGCTATTCAAAAATTAAAACATATAATGCAATATTAGTAAATTGGCCTCTGGTCCCTCAAGATATCTGCTGAAAGAGAATGTCATCCAGATTGTCTCTGTTCTATCTTTATTGCTACAATTGACAACATGTAAGTATTGAAAATGTTTTTGTTTTTTTATGAAATCCGGTCACCTGTGTGTGATCTTTCACCTCATCATCAGATATTACATGGCAATCTTTCGCCACTAGGGGTCAGCAGGAGATGGATTTTTCAGCTGCAGGTAACTGATTCAGGTTCAGTGCAGTAAAGAGAGCGACAGTGTGTGTGTGTGTTTGTGTGTGTGTGTGTGTGTGTGTGTGTGTGTGTTTGAACAGCAGAAACTTTCCTCAGTGTCAGAGCGTTGATAGATGAATATTTGATCAGCTCCTCTCTGGCCCTCCTGTGTGCTCTAATAATTGATGCGGGTCCAGAGGCCTAGAGGCCGACTCTCTGCGACTCAGGTACATCGGCAGACGATCCTGAGCTCCCCCTGTTGTTGTCTATTGTGCTGGGTGTTCGTTATATGCCGTGGCAAGACATGTCCTTGTTAATATTGTATGTCCGGTCTTGTCTACCTCGGTTCTGGTCAACGGTGCAACCGGCCAATGTCTAGGTAACCAATGGTGACTTGTGTTCAGCGGTTCAGTCTCGCTTTGTGCAAAGTGACACCTGAGCGTGAGTGACTAACGGGAGGCCAAACGCACACGACTTCCCCTTCAGCGATAAGCAACTGTGGTGTACACATGTGGTGAGATGCCTTCGCTTCTAGGGAAGAAGATTCAAGTGTAGGTCAAGGTCATGGTACAGATAACGCCATGCCAGGAGAAAGCAATATCTTCTGGGTGTTGGATGTCTGTCTGCAAAGACTAGTTTCAACCTTGTATGGTATAGTCTAAACTTGTGTGTGCCTATGGTGAGGTAAATAAACTCTTTGTGTTGCTCGGTTCATTATCCGAACCTCCTCACAGAGGGTCTCGATCCAGGCCTGCACTAAACCGTGTCTGAGCTGCGAACCATCCGATCCAAAGTGGCTGAATTCAATCTTCCTCCTGAAGACGAAACTCGTCCACGCTCTCAAGAATCAACTCTGACCATCACTCGTATAAATCGGAGCCTTTTGCCTGCATGGGTCAGAAAGTTGTCTCCTCCAAAGCCCCGGAGAGCTTCACTCAGCCGCTGGTAATGCTGTTATGAGCTAATGCAGCATCCTGTCATGTCATTGTGTGGCTGCTTCCCTCAGGAACTGCGGAGTGTGTGCGAGAGCATCTCGCTGAGGCAGGGCGGAGGAAGAAGGGGGTTTATTGCGGTACATTAAGACGGGGATTACACTGACCGTGCTGACATCAACATGTTAGCTAATTGACATGGGGGGGGGGGGTGGTGGTACAAGAGAGATCCTATCAGATCCTCTTTGGGGCTTGGACTGAATAAAACCCTTACCGGGTGAGACATGTGTAGACACTTACACACGAGTCAGGGTTGGAGGCCGACGGGGCTCTGAAAAGTTTCAGATCGTCAGGACAGATTGTCAAGGAAGTTGAACCTGGTTGGTGGAGCCGAGTTCCGGAAAGTTGGTCAGACAGTCACTTTTGGCTGACTTGACGCCAGCGTGAGGCCTCAGTGCACAAGTTGGAGTGAGGACCGAGTGCTAAACGTGCAGGAGATCAGGCAAAGAAGTGCACGGGATATGTGCTCGTAAGGCAAGTTAGAGGTGTTAGGGAGAGGGGGTGCTCTGGGAAGAGGTGAGTCTTTCTTGAAGATGGAGGGGGGTTCCCCTCTGCAAACGTAGCCTGTAAACGTAGCCACACCAACACTCAAACGCGTATTAGTCTGGGACATCTCGGTTAAATTTGGGGATTTTCTAAGAGGCGTTCCGCCAACAGACGCAGGCCAATCACGTGTTGTCTGTGGCGACGATTCCACAGCGTCTGTGAACCAGTGTTGCCATTTTTGTGGGAGAAGTGTATAAAAAAATAAATTTAAAAAAATCTAAAAATAAATATATAGGGGACTTTGAGTCGAAATGCTCACTCATCAGCGGCGGCCATCTTGATTGTTTACGCAAAAGCCGCCCTCCGTCCACGTCACTTGTGCAGACCCCGCCCATTATCAGATGATCGGTTGTTCCTTCCTTGTTTCCTCTCCTTACTACCCTCCCCCTCGTTTCCTCTTTCATTTGCTCCCTTGTGTCCTCCGCTTGTGATTTCTCCTCTTCCCTCCATTTTCTCTCTGCTCTCCTTTCTCCTCTCTCATCTCATCACCTCTCCTTTCTTTCTTTCCTTCTTTTTTTTCTTTCTTTACCTGACCTCTTTCCTCCCCTCTCATCGAGCCACAAAGGCTCGGAGGAGCGTCATCGTGGAGCATCTCCAAGCTCAAGGGCTCCAGACACAACACACCTAATGCCCTGTGCTGGGGCCGAGGGAGAGCTTCACACAGAGAAAATTAACAATGAGCCGCGTGAACAACAATAACAAGAGCTTTTTTCTGCTGAAGCAAGCGAACTTAAGTCCTTTATTTTTATGAGCTGCCTTTTTTAATTTTGTAAGTAAGCCATGGTTGATAAACCACGCTGTCAATCAAAGTAGTCAAACCACTATAATTCCTTAATTGATCTCATCGCTGCATTTTTTTTATCCTCATGGCATATGTTTTTATTTATTTTAAATACAATTTAGCAAAATCATCAACGGAGGTTGCCGAATTTAGAAAGTCTCTGATTCCACATACGGTGGCTCTACTAGAACTATGGAGCAACGATTTTACAAGCGGATCCCTGTGCACGTTCCCGCAGCCATTTCACGCAATTCCACTGACTGACAGATGGTGGTGCTAAAACACATGGAGGCAATGAAGAAGAAGAAAATGAATAATAATAATCATAATACATTTTATCTATTATCATAGTCATCAAGTATCATAGAAGCATTTCAGTATCATACCAAAGAGGAGCGGGCAGATAATAAGCTTATATGTCACTATAGAAGTCATTATTATCTTTATTGGAAATGTAGAGCGTCTCAAGACCCATCTTATCCCAAAGCGAGGGACACGATCGTCACGAAACGGAAAACATCCCAATCTAAGGCATTCCCGCAGAGGCCGTCCGACCTCTCAGGTCAACCGTCTGTGAGACAGAACTTCACATCAGACACAATATTAAAGATATTCGACATAAAACAAGACAATCAAGGCTAAAGGCGGAACGCCGGCGGCTCAGGTGAGGTTTAATTCACTACAATGTGTGATTCTTTTTGTCTCTCTCCTCTCGCGCCTCTGCCTCTCGACTAGGCTCCATCGCCTCTTCCGCAGTTCGGTCTCGCTAACTTACGCTCGGTGACAAGCCACCAGAACTTGGCCTGTCGTGTGTGTGTGTGTGTGTGTGTGTGAGCGTATCCTTGAGTCTGAGCAGCTACAGTCACACTGCAGGCCTTTCGTGCTCAGTTCTGAATCGCTGCATGTAGATCTTTTTGGATGACAGTTCACATCTATTCTAGGATGTAGCACAGACCCCCTGCCAACACACACTGTCGGAGACGTCAAGAAGGGTGTGTGTGTGTGTGTGTGTGTGTGTGTGTGTGTGTGTGTGTGTGTGTGTTTGTGTGTGGTGTAATGGCTGCATACTTCTTTTGCCAGTTTTCATACACATTTTTTTGGAAAAGGAACCAAACACAAGCAGCGACCAGACTCGACTGAGCCGAGACGTCTCCCCCCAAGAATAAAAATCCATACCAGTCAAACTTCCAAGTGGACGACGTATTCAGGCGCAGTTTTCCTCAGTTTTTCTTTTCATGTGCCAAGCAAGATGTTGGATTTCTCAGCTGCAGTGAGTGAAAGAGACTGATGGAAGTTGGAGGTGTGTAAAAAGAAAAAAAGGATTCTGCCCTCACGAGAAATATGTCACTTTTAAATATTTTGGTTGCGGACTATTTAGTCACTTTGAGTTTGTTTTTGTGATTATATTCAGTTGTCCTCGTGTCTAGGTTTTTAGTTAAGTTACCTTTGTTAACCCGTGTTCATTTCGCTCAAGTTTGTTATTTCCCCGTTTTATTTTGAAGCCGCGTTCCTCGCGTCTCTGCACTTCCTGTTTCCCCGTCGCTTGCCTGTCACTTTACATTTTCTTGTGTGTGTCTGTGATTGGCCGCACCGCACCTGTTCCTAACGAGTCTCACCTGTGTTCAATCTTCCCCGGTGTATTTAGTCTTTGTGCTCCTGGTCCTCCGCGTCACTTGCTCTGTTCCTATGTCCGTGGACACCCGTAGCTGTATTTTGTTTTTCTTTTAATTTGGACACTGTAAGTCTGTTTTCTTTCCCTTTTACTACAAATTATTATCTTGAATTTGCACTCTGCATTTGGGTCCTGCCTCTGAAAAACCTTAACAACACTTGTGCTAACCCTGAGCTTTAAAAAAAATAAAAATATATATATATATGTATATATATATCTCAAGTCAGCAGCTGGTTCAAAGGGTGCGGTCGAAATTGTCGAATTGCCTTCGGGAAGTTTCCTAAATCTTGAGGTGACCCGGAAGTATTTCATCGGCAGCCGTGATGAGAGCTGTTCGGATTCTCTAAATGCATAGGAAAGGAGCTTCAATGCTTCCTTACCTATCTCCTTCATCATAGGGTACACCGGAGCTTCCTATGCCAGAGGAAAGGAGACGTAGACGACCCACAATTCATTGCGGCAGTGATATTTAACGGGACGCGCCCTGAATGGACGTAAACGATTCAATCCGAAGTAGAAGAAGAAGAAGAAGAGTATGAATATGACCCAGAAGAGACGCACGTCATCATGTTAGTTACTGTGACATATGAATCATTTACATGTGATGTCACACGGTGGTAAAACACTGAAACACGCTGACGGAGCCGCTGAGTTTTTTGTCGTCCGTCTTCGGAAATGTGTAGTTTCACCACGACAGACGCATCAACAACATCCACCGTCGCGTGACGACGTAGTTTAGTGAAAGTCGAGTCGGATTCTCTGAGCAGCGCTGTCGACTTTTTTCCTAAAAAGTCTTATCAGTCCTCCTTGACACCTTTCCGTGACCTCGTGACGTTTTCCACTGAGGCCAAGGAACAGTAGATCGGAAAAGACGACAGGAAGGACAATTCGACCGCACCCGAAGATTTTCTCTCCCCCCCCAAAATGCAAAAATCCTTCCTCTAGCTGTAGCTTGAATCCTGGAAGGGATGACTAAACCGAGTGCTTAACTGTTCTCACCGCTCAATCCTTTGAGCTACGATCAACCATATTTTCCGATGGTGTTCTGGCAGGTTTTCCTCCCCGGCACACACACACACACAAGGTCCCCTCGTGTGTGTGTGAACTCCTCCCGGGTTCTGTGTCGGGTGACGGGGTCGCTCAGCGGAGCGGTGGGCCGGGGGCGCGGAGGTGCCGAGTCGGAGTGCACCAGGTCTGCAGTGGCAGGGGCTGCTTCTCGTCCTGCATTATTAATAAATCCCAGATGTTCACAGTTGACCTGGCCGCGCACTCACCTGCTTCCTTCGCCGGGCCCTGAATGGAGCAGCATGCGTGTGTGTGTGTGTGTGTGTGTGTAGCAGAGGGAAAGAGCCTCCGGGACGGCGTCGGGACACATTGATCCATCAGAGCTGTGCGTCAGCGTCAGCGTTAGGGCCAGGGTCTCCCAGTTGGAGGGCCCCCCTGGTCTGACAGAGCCAGAGCCAGAGAGGGCTGGCTGTGGCTGAGAGCCTGTGTGAACTGGAGTACCAGGGGCACGAGGGGCTGACCGAGTACCAGGGGCACGAGCGGCTGGCTGTGGCTCCAGAGCCTGTGTGAACTGGAGTACCAGGGGCACGAGAGGCTGACCGAGTACCAGGGGCACCAAGAGTGAATTAATGTGTTTGTGTGTGTAGCAGAGGGGCGGACACATCCACCACATCCAGTTTGCTTTTTGGAAGAAACTGGAAACTTAGTCGTCGTCAGCCTCACGGGGCCGTGTGTGTGTGTGTGTGTGTGTGTGTGTGTGTGTGTGTGTGTGTGTGTGTGTGTGTGTGTGTGTGTGTGTGTGTGTGTGTGTGTGTGGTGCCGCATTAGTGCTAATAGCTGTTAGTTCTGTACGATAAGCTTCGCAATTTTGCTCTCGACGATCTGCCTCGGTTCGGCCACAATTGCCGGTTCATTACTTCCTTAAATGAGATTCGTTTTTCTTTGATCCAAACACACAGCTTCTGGAGAAAACAGGGGGAAGTAATAAAGACAATTTGCTCTGAAAAGGGAACAAACGGAGCGAAGTGGGGCCGAGCGATCTGTCAAAGAGCCCTGTGAGAAAACTTCACTGACAACCATGTAATGAGCCTCTGTGAAGGGTCTCCCACCATTTTTATTGTGTCTTTATCTCCTCTCTCTCTAAACGGGGAGGATGAAAAGGAGGAAAAAAAAACAACAACAAGGGGCTGCAGGTTCGGAGCAAATTACCCATGCTTATTTATTCCGCGATGTCGCCTCGCAGAGCCACCGACCCCCTGGGTGTTTTTTCCTCACAGGCCCGGGCGAGCGGCAAATTTACTTTTTTGCCGCTTGGAAGCGGAGAAAAATGACAAAGAATGAGGGGGAAAAAAGGGGGAGAAGAGAAGAGAGACGGACAGAAAGAAGATGTAGTGTTTGTCGAAAAAGAAGCGGGTTGAGGAGGTGACAGGTCAGAGGTCGAGAGACGTCAAGAGAGCTAGAAGGGCAGGAAGGAGAGGAAGACAAAGGGAAGACGGGAAAAAGGGAGAGGAATATTTTTTTTGAGGGGGGGGGGGTCGATCGGAGCAGCAGATCAGAACGAAACTTAACTCGAGGCCTCGGAGGGAGGGGAGCGAGCGGAGAGAGGCCGCGGGGAGAGGCGGCGGGGGGGTGTTGGAAACTGGCAAGGAGGGGCGGAGTGGTGGTGCTGAGCGTTTCCCAGGGGTCTCAGAGGGAGAAGAAGATGGCTCGGTGAGTGCACCCCCCCCCCCGCCGAGACACTCAACGGGGGGGCCAGTGTTTTTGTTTTGGAGAGAGAGAGAGAGAGACAGAGAGAGAGAGAGAGAGGAGCCGCTCAACGCCCTCGACAGTCACAGAACAGAGGCTCATACGCTCCATATTTCGGCTGGTGGAGGAGCCATGTTTCCGAGAGATGGGGGGGCTCCGTCTAATCCGGTCGCTCATCTCCCCCACGAAGTCACACACACATACTCACCCTGCCCGCACACTGCACACGGTGTAAATCTGCAGTCCGTAAGAAACAGGACAGTTTCACTTTGTTCTGGCTCCGCCCTCCAACACATAGTAGTAGTAATTCGACATTCAATTAAATCGTCTCGTGGAAAAATTAGCCTCCACAAAACGTTCATCTCAATGAAACAGCTCCTAATGTTTACACGATGCCCGATGTCAGGAACACGCACGTTAATACACATTTCCTTTCTTTCTCAAGTTATATGCATCTTTCCTTTTTTTGAGGGCAACCTAGGCTTTCAGAATATGCACGCTTCAGTGATATCACGTGAATGTATGAATAGTTATATGACCATGAAGAAAAACAAAACGGATATTGTTTCTCACAGACATTCATTATAATGACACACCGTTTCCCTCTTGAAAGCTGTTCTTTGGAGCCTTGGCTATAAGATTAAACAATCCAAAACATTCTTACTGATGCAAATCAAATGTTATGTACATTCTTTTATGAATAATTCCTTTTAATTTTTCAACCCCAAGAAAATCACTTTTTGCAGAGGACACAGCGGAGTGTCAGTAGTAGTAGGAGGAGTAAACAGGAGGAGTGAGAGGTCCTGTTTTCAGTGTTAAATCTTTGTTTTTTTTCGAAACCAGTCGACAAAACAGCGTCTGATTGGTACAAGTCTGTAACAAAGCCTCTGATTGGTCGAGTGGATCTAAGATGGACGGCTAGAAGTCCCCTTCACGACAACAGCAGCCTTTTTACGTCTTGGAAAA
The DNA here is from genome assembly GCF_022379125.1 of Scophthalmus maximus. Lineage (NCBI taxonomy): Eukaryota > Metazoa > Chordata > Actinopteri > Pleuronectiformes > Scophthalmidae > Scophthalmus > Scophthalmus maximus. Next base: position 4,122,423 of record NC_061533.1, on the reverse strand, counting down.
CGGGATAAGATTGAGCATAAAAGTCATTCAATGTTGGAGTTATCATCGTGGGGCGTGTTGTACAGAGTCTCCGAACAGACACTGAAGTTCCAGGCCGCGCTGCAAATCTTCTGAACGGGCCACGGTCGCCACAAAAGTGTTAGCGTTAGCGTTAGCGTTAGCTTCCCGTCAAAACAAACCGTAAGCTGCATAAACTGATCAAACGTTATGAGGACTTTTATAACATGACGCATTTTTCTGTCGCAGACGACGGAGGGTTAAAGGGACAGTTCAGTGATTTTGAAGTGGGGTTGTATGAGTTACTTATGCACAGTTAATATGTCACCTCATGGAGACGGTGATCAGCGATGTCATTCAGCGGAGTTTGGAGGAGAAGTGGAAGTAGCGTAAGTCTCAGTCCCACTGTTGCAGAGGGGACCACGCAAAAACTTCTTTGTCGCCACATTTTTTAATGCTTACCTAAAAGAAAGATATCCGTTCAATTGTACGCTGAAGGACAAACTTAAACGTCCGTCTGGCGGAAAACTGAAGCATTAGGTAAGCACTCGGTGGTCCCCTCTGCAACAGTGGGACTCAGACTTACGCTACTTCCACTTCTCCTCCGAACTCCGATAAATGACATCGCTGATCACCGTCTCCATGAGGTGACATACGAAGTCCGCGTGAGTAACTCCTGCAACCCCACTTCAAAGTCACTGAACTGTCCCTTTAAGGCTGAAATCTGTGCGTCAGCCTCGTTCTCACTCGTTGTATCTTCTAGGCGCATCGCGCCGGAGAGTTTGCAGACTCGAAAAGCAAAAGCATACTTCAGCGGACTGCGTTGTACATTAACGCAACCACCCACCGCTCGGCCCCCCCAGGAGCACTTTAATGTGGATCTCGAGCAGATTAGCAGGCTGAAGTTAAATTCTGTGAATCGCTGTGATGGGCTTACTGAGGAGCTGAGTAGGGGTCTGCCCAACGTTAAACTGATTGCTGTCTTTTTCAATTAGCTCTCTTTGTTCCATCAGGCGATCGGCCTCTTATTTTATCGCAATATGTTGCAGCATTGATTTGGAAACGGCAGCTTCAAATCAAACTGCACGACTAAAAAAAGAAATCATACTTTTTCATTGACAGAATCCGTAAGGGAGCAGGTGGAGAGTGAGGGTATTTTTTTTATTTCTTTTTGTTAATCTTGTTTCAAACAATTGACACAAACGATTCATAATCGATTCATCTGTCGATTTTTTTTTTCTTTTTTCTTTGATCGATTGATTAGTTGTTTGGGCCATGAAGATGGCTAAAAAAATGACAATCGTGTTTCCCCAAAAAAAACCCCAAGATGATTCACTGTCACAGAGGAGCAGAGAAACCAGAGAATATTCACATTTAAGAAGCTGAAATCAGAGAATATTGACTTTATCCTCTCATACAAACGACTTGAGGCGATTTATTTGAATTGTCAAAATAGTTGGAGATTAATTAAATAGTCGATTACTAAGCGATTAACTATTGCAGCTCTAGTATTATACAACGTTCCTTTATTTTTTTACTTGCGAGATTCTAGAGATGCCGTCTAATTGTGTTTTTGTTCAAAGACACAACTAGAGAACTGGAGAATTTGGACACTTTGAGGTCTCGGAAATGACTCGACGAGGTGGAGACGTCTGCAAAAGATCGGTGGAAAGAGAAAGAAGCCTGACGAACACGACACACCAGGACATTTACCCGAAAACTGTCGAGTCAGTCACACTCGTCAACCATTGACAAGCAGTTTGTCCCTGAGAGGATTTTAAATTTATTTTTGTAAATGATTCCTTGCTCTCGCCCACTGCTCCGTTATTCCATCACACACATTAGTCAATTCAGAGGCAGGAAAAACATGGAAGGTGGCTCTCTCATTTATCTAAAAAAAACCAACAACATTTATTTAATTTTTCGCTGATATGAAGTCGAACGTAAGGCAACAGTTTCCAAGGAGAAACCCCGTCAGAGACATGATGTCTGGTTGCCCCCGTGTGTGCCAGCTCTCTGTCACTTATTTATGGGTTTACAGAGGGAGGGGGGAAATATGAGGGGGGGGGGACACACAAAAGAGATGGTTCAAAACTGAAAACCAAGCAGGACGGTCGGTAAAAAAGAAAAAAAAAAGTGGGAGTGGAAATGATTTAGTGCAGTAGAATCTTCAAGAAGAGAGAAGATCTGATGGGAGAGGAATAAAACAGACAAGAAGGGGAGGGAAGGAAAGAGAAAAGAGAGGGCGTGAGGGAGAGGGGTGTTTCCCTGAGGCAGAGATGTGTTTGTGTGTGAACTAATCTCTCTCTCTCTCTCTCTCACACACACACACACACACACACACACACTCTCTCCCTCTCTCCTAGTCACTCAGTCAGTTGCAACAACACGCTCGGCGAGGTCGGCAGCACAAAGCAGAGCCTCCT